>NC_092751.1:97566898-98218911 GCF_047496795.1 Chiloscyllium punctatum
GCACACAGATGGGGCAAATCAATCAGAATGCCCTAGAGGAGGAATTCTTGGAGTGTATACAGGATGGTTTTGTTAACCAATATGTGGAGGAACCGACTAAAGAGCAGGCCATCATAGACTGGGTACTGTGCAATGAGAAGGGAATCATTGCCAATCTAGCTGTGAGAGACCTCTTGGGAATGAGCAACCATAACATGATTGTATTTTTTTTAATAAGATGGAGAGTAAGATAGTTGATTCGGAGACTAGGGTACTGAATTTTAATAAAGGAAACTGTGATGTTATGAGGCATGAGTTGGCCTTGATAGATTGGGGAGAATTACTTAAAGTGATTACAGTGGATAGGCAATGGCAAATATTCAAGGAATGCATGGGGGAACCACACAACTGTTTATTCCTGTCCTGAACAAAAGCAAAATGGGTAAGAGGGCCAACTCATGGATTACAAAGGAAATAAAAGATAGTATCTGATCCAAGGAAGAAGCATACAGATTTCCCAAGAAAAATAATAGGTCTGAGGATTGGGAACAGTTTAAAATTCAGTAAAGAAAGACCAAGAGATTGATTAAGAGGGGGAAACTACAGTATGAAAGTAAGCTTGCAGAGAACATAAAGACTGACACTAAGAGCTTCTATAGGTACACAAAGAGAAAGAGATTAGTGAAGGCAAATTTAGGTCCCCTACAGAAAGAAATGGGGTAATCTGTAATAGGGGACAAAGAAATGGCTGAGCAACTGAATACATACTTTGACTTGTCTTCGCAAAATAGGACACAAATCAGATTCCAGAAATGTTGGAGACTGCAAGATTTAGTCAGGGGAAGAGCTGAAGGAGATCAATATTTGTAGAGATATGGTGCTGGGAGAATTGAGAGGATTAAAAGGCAGATAAATCCCTAGGGTCTGATAATCTACATCCCAAATTGCTTAACGAAGTGGCTCTCGAAACAGGGGATGTATTGGAGGTCATCTTCAGGAATTAATATACTCTGAAATAGCCCCTGCAGATTGGAGGTTAGCTAATGTTACTCAAATATTCAAAAAAGGGAGGTAGGAGAGAAACCAAGGAATTACAGACCACTAACATTGGCAGTGGGGAAAATTCTTGAATCCATCAAGGACTTTATAGCAGAGCATTTAGAAACCAGTTGCAGAATCAGAAAGAATCAGCATGGATTTATGAGGGGGAAATCATGCTAGATAAATCTGTTGGAATTCTATGAAGATCTAACTAATAGTGTTGATAAGGGGGAGCCAGTCGATGTGCACTTGGACTTTCAGAAAGATGTTTGACAAAGTCCTGCACAAGAGATTATTGTACAAGATTAAAGCGCATGGGATTGGGGGAAGTGTATTGAGACAGACAGAAACTGGTTGGCAGAGAGGAAACAGAGTAGGAATTAATGGGTCCTTTTTAAACTGACAGGCAATAACTAATGGTATGCCACAGGGATCCGTGCTAGGACCTCAGCTATTCACAAAATGTAGTAATGATTTGGATGAGGAAACTAAACATAATTTCTCAAAACTTGCAGATAGCACCAACTTGGGTGGGAGGGTAAACTGCAATGAGGATGCAGAAATGCTTTAGCATGATTTGGACAGGTTGGGTGAGTGGGCAAATCAATGGCAGATACAGTAAAATTTGGGATAAATACAAGGTCATTCACTTTGGAAGCAAAAACAAGGCGGCAGATTACAATCTAAGTGGCTGTAAATTGGGAGAAGGGACTGTGTTTCGGGATCTGGGTGTCCTTGTGCACCGATCACTGAAGGCAGGCATGCATGCAGCAGGCAGTAAAGGCAGCAAATGGCCGTCATTGTGAGAGTTTCCAAGTACAGGAGCAGGGATGTGTTGTAGCAGTAATATAGGGCCTTGCTGGGGCCACATTTAGAATATTGCGTTCAGTTTTGGTCTCATTTTCTGCAGAAGGATGCTCTTGCTCTCTAGTGAGCGCAGCCAAGGTTTACAGGCTGTCTTAAGACAGTGTGCCTAGATAAGGATTATTTTCACTGGAGTTCAGACGAGCAAAGGGGAATTTCATAGAGACATAAAATTTTGACAGGACTAGACAGGGCAAATGCAGAGAGGATGTTCCCGATGGTGGGTGCATCCAGAACCAGGGATCACAGTCTGACAATTCAGGGTGAACTATTTAGGACAGAGATAAGGAGACACTTCTTCACCAAAGAGCTGTGGGCCTGGGGAATTCAATGCCACAGGAAGCAGTTGATATCAAAACACTGAATGTGTTCAAGGGGTGGCTAGATATAGCAACTGGGGCAAATGGGACCAAAGGTTATGGGGAGAAAGTTGGATGAGGCCGCTGAGTTGGATGATCAACCATGATCATGATGAAAGGCAGAGCAGGCTCAAAGACTGGATAGCCTCCTCTTGCTCCTGTCTTCTATGTTTCACTTCCTCTGGCAGCTCATTTCATTCATGCATCACTCTCTGCGTGAAAAAGTTGCCCCTTATATCCCTTTCAAATCTTTCCCCTCTCACCTTAAACCTATGCCCTCTAGTTTTAGACTCCCTACCCAGAGGGAAAAGATCTTGACTACTGAAAATAAAAACTGACAAGAACTGTGGATGCTGTAAATCAGAAGCAAAAATTGAAATTGCTGGAAAAGCTCAGCAGGTCTGGCAGCATCTATGAGAGAATAAGAGTTAATGTTCCAGATCGAGTGACCCTTCCTCAGACCTATCCATGCCCATCATGATTACATAAACCTCTAAATGCTCACCCCTCATCCTCTGACACTCTAGGGAAAATAGCCTCAGCCTCTCCTCACAGTTCAAACTCCAATTTTGGTGACCACCAATGTATCCCCTCCAACTTTGGCAACATCATTTTAAATCTTTTCTGAACCCTTTCAAGTTTTACAATATCTTTTCCACAGCAGGGAGGCCAGAATGGAAGTCGGTTTTATAAATGGCCTAACTAATGTCCTGGACAGCCACAACATGATCTCCTAACTCCCTATATTCACTTTACTAATGAATAAAGGCAAGCATACCAAATGCCTTCTTCACAACATCAACTCCACTTTCAAGAAACTATGAACCTGCACTCCAAGGTCTCTTTACCTGGCAACACTTCCCAGGACTTTACCATTAGTGTACAAATCTTACCTTGATTTGGCCTACCAAGATGTAGCATCTCACATTTAGCTAGATTAAACTTCATCTGCCACACTATAGTTCTGCCGCACATTTTCCTCCCCTTCTGTGCAGCAAAGCCACGTGTGATACCATGAATTTGGCTGATGCTGAGAGGTTATCCCCCTAATAGTATTAATGGTCAATCTCAAAACAAAGATCAATCATTTTTAAGTCTTTATTTCTTTCAAATGTTGTGACTTTTGTTGTTGATGTCACTTTCTTCATAAGAACTATGAGCAAGAGTATGCAATTTAGCCCCTCAAGTCTGCTCTGCCTTTTGACATGACTACAGTTGATCATACTCACACTCAATTCCATTTTTTGCCTGCTCTCCATTCCCATTCAACCCATTACTAATTAAAGATCTGTCCCAGCATCCACCACATTCTGGGATAGTGAACTCCACAGATTCATGACCAGTTGAAAGAAGTTATTTTTCCTTATCTGTTTTAAATCAACTACTGTTAACCTAAAAATATCACTTCTCATTCTAGATGGTTTAATTCATTTGTAGGATGTGAGCATTGCTGGCTTGCCAGCATTTATTGCCCATCCCTAGTTGCTCTTGAAGGTGGTGGTGAGCTGCCCTCATGAACCACTGTAGTTCACCTGCTGTGGGTTGACCCACAATGGCATGAGGGAGGGGATTCCAGGATTTTGACCTAGCGACATGAAGGAATAGTGATATATTTCAAAGTCAGTGGTGAGTGGCTTGGAGGGGTACTGGCAGGTGGTGGTGTAGCCATGTATCTGTTGCCCTGGTCTTAGATGGAAGTGGTTGTGGATTTGGAAAGTGTTGTCTGAGGATCTTTGGTGAACTTCTGCAGTGCATCTTGTAGAAAGTACACACTCCTGCCACTGAGCATCGGTGGTGGATGCATGTGGATGTGATGCCTATCAACTAGGTTGCCTGCCCTGGATAGTATCAAGCTTCTTGAGTATTGTTGGAGCTGCACCCATCCACACAAGTGGGGAGAGTTCCATTACACTTCTGACTTGTACCTTGTAGATGTGCTTTCAGGAGTCAGAAGGAACGTTATTTGCTGTGGTGTTCTTAACCTGCTCTTGCAGCCACTGTGTTTATGTGGAAAGACCAGTTGAGTTTCTGGTCAATGGTAACCTGCAGGATATTGATAGTGGGGGATTCAGTGATTGTAACATTGAATGTTAAGGAGTAATTTTAGAGAGCCCAACAAGGGAAAACGTCCTCTCTGCAGCTACTTTGTCAACCCCTTTAGCATCTTACCTATCTCAATTAGACTTCTTCTCATTCTTCTAAACCCCTGATATATGCCTAAACTGCTCAATCTCTCTTTATAAGATAAGTCACCATCTCTGGAATCAATTTAGTAAAACGCTTTGAAACTGTCTCCATATAACTAATCCATCCTCAAGTAAAGGGACCAAATTTAAATACAGTACTCCAAGTATTCAAACCATCATGCTTTTGTTTTTTGAAAAGAAAAATATCACTTCTACTGTGTCAAACTGATAAATCAAAAAGCTGTGCTTTTTAGGTAAGGATATTTTTTAATAACTTGAAAGTAACTACTTGCAGTGAGTGAGGAGAAGGAGTGAGTGTTATTTTTCCTTCCCATCGCTGGAGACAAATTTGACATCTGTTTGCAACCTTCACAATGGTCAAGAATGAAATTCAGAGGCGAGGAATCAACAGTATGAATCCATGCTACACCATGGTTGGCACCGTGCACTTGAATATCAGTCTACATTATTTGATGCCATATTAAAGTTAGATAATAAAATTTCAAATGGCCCATTCATAAATATTTTAGAGATTGTAATTTATTTTACTGTAGAAGTTCAAAGAAGAACTATTCTTATTCTAAGTAGTATGAACTTACTTTCTTTTGTGACTTTTCTGAAATAACAAAAAAGAGTTTTAAGCTTTTCAGCTTTCTTGTGTGAAGGTCCTTCAAACAATCTGAGAAAAAAATTAAAGCAATATTCAATGTAAGGAAATATGTATACAATTAACAAATGACAGAATAGAAAAACAACAAGAAAATCAAATGTATGTTAAGATCTGAAGAACTTCCTGCGTAGCCAATGTCAAATTGGTTAAATAAATGAACATGGTAAAAACAATGACTGCAGATGTTGGAAACCAGATTCTGGATTAGTGGTGCTGGAAGAGCACAGCAGTTCAGGCAGCATCCAAGGAGCAGTACTGCCCCTCGGATGCTGCCTGAACTACTGTGCTCTTCCAGCACCACTAATCCATAAATAAATGAACATGTCTGCTGCAGCTTTGAATATCGTAATAAAATTAAATGCAGATACTGGATCTGTATTCTATATTACAACAAAGGAAGCTTAATGCTGCAACAAAGAAATGCACATTAACTTTCATCTCTTTACTCTTCAATGGTCTCATTCTTTTCAAAAAGCCTTTGAAAACAAAAGAATACCTAAGGAAATGTTTAATGAATTGTGTACCTTCATACTCAATTTTGTTTTTATGATTTTAACCTTCAAGCAACATTCAAAATAATGAAATGGGTCACTCTGAAAACCCATGAATATTCTTCATTCCTTTGTTAAGTAAATGATAAGCTATTGTAGGACAAGTATTCATACACTCATCTAACTGTACAGCTTATTTAGTTGTTTTCTACATCATCGCATTGTCCCTAGATATATATCACTCTCAGGGCCTTTCAAATAACAAGACAGGGAATAAAATTGCTGAATCTATGCTGATGCAGTAAAGTCCCTTCAGGCTATACATAATATTTCTGAGAGCCAATTCCAATATACGACTGATTTCACTGCCAAAGTGAAGCGACATATATTTTTCATCAGGCAGGTGAACATGACAAACCAGTCCTTGTTTCATGAAGGATAATGAAACTACTTAGGTAATCCCAAAATTTGACCTCATAATTAGTACAGTGACAAACTATTTCAAGCTGTTCCCTAATTATCAAAATGCTGTACCCTATGATTATTTTACATTTACTTTTACACAGACGCTAAACATATTCATCGTTCTGTGTGCCTGAGGAATTCAATACACTTTGTATTAAGTATCCTGCTCTTTTAAAGAAGGCATTTTCCATTTTGCTGATTTCTAAAGTGATTTTCATCATTTATTTTTAACGAAGTTATCTAATTATGTAAGAAATTATGAATGGTTTACTTTAATTAAGTTTTAATTATAATTTTCTGTAGAGATGTTTGGAATTGGAAAATCTTTTAAAGTTACTGACTTTCATGAAAGAAAGTAGTTTAATAGCATATTCGGAATAATTTAATGTCTCAACTATACTGAAAACATTAAACCCATTCCTCAAATGAACATGTCTGTAAATGTGCACTTCATAACCATACCACTTTAGATTTAGATTACAATGATGCTTGTCATTAAAATATTTATTTGAAGGATAAAGCTTACCATAATGATTAGCTTTTTATTCATTTCAGAAAAATGCAACTCTTATTTTTCTAAACTAAATTAACATTAGGAAACACTAAAAATAATGTGATCGAACTGGAAAAAGAGATATTAAAAATACAGGAAACTCCAACAGCACAAGTTGCAGGGCCATGCATGACAGTGATTTTATGAGTCACACCAAATCAATTTGTGCAAAATAATGTATCATACTGAAACCAAGATGATCCGAAAAATCAAACTTCGTCCATAATACCATTCAGTGAAGGAAGCCTGGTTGCTTTTGCAAGTATATGCCATTATTAACATTAGTCTTATGAAAGGTCTAGCAATTTACCCAGTTATAGGTAACATAACCACATGAGTAAATTCTTACCAACTAAAAACTGCAACCTGCAGTTTAGAGTTTCAACATTACAGGAAAATACAAGTGTAGCCAAGAGATCCCTTTTTATTCTTGGCAGCAGGGTTCGTGCATATGAGGTTTCAAATAATTGGTGGTAACCCCAATAGAAGCCAACTAAACCCAACAGTAGCAAAAATAAATTTTTAACCAAGAACTAATTTTCAACCAATCACTGGTTAATATTTAAGTTATGACTTATTCACAAGACCTCTTCCTCTCATACCAGCAGGACAAATAGCCCAATAGAATTAGTACAAAAGGGCTTCCAACTGTTCCAAAAAATAAACTGATGGGTGAAATATATTCAAAGAGCATAGCTACTAAAGCCTCATGACTTGAGCAACTTTTGATTTGGTACCCACTGTTGTAAATTCTTAAGTGGCTTTAATGTTCATTTTCATTTCAGAAACAGGACACTAAAAGATCAGGCAAATTGACTTATATTCAGGTTTATATTTCTTCGGTTTACAGATTAATAATCATCTGTCCATTACATAAGTTTTGTTTTTTCCCTAAATTCCTCCCCGGCTCCTGAACATGCAGATCTATGTTGAGGTAGGTTTGAAAGGAACACAATTCTTTTCTAAGTAATTCAATTGATCAGTCTTTATGTGTGTGCTTATCCAAGCTGCAACATGTGTCTATTTGATTACAAAGATTAATCCTGGTCAATAATTTCTGACCATAGCTTGAGAACTCCAAGACTAATTCTCATGATCAGTACTAACACTGCAGGAAAGTTACCTCCCAATACACAAATCCAGACACATTTTGGCGATTTAACTAAGTAGACTACTGACTGTGCCACTCGAATAGCATACGTCAGCCAAATTCAGTGCCTTGAAATATAGGAAAGGCTATTTAATAATGTAAAGAATTAAAATACAATGTATTTTAAGGATGAAAACTCACAGATAGAATTCAAGTATTGAAAATAAATTAATTTTAGTGCTGTACTTTTTTTCCTAATAGAATCAAGAGACCTTCAGCAAAACAAAGGTGATGATGTTTACCATGTTTTCACATTCAAGATACAAAGTAAGAACATAAATGTGTGGTCACTAACTATATACACAAAATGATGCATTTAATATGGTAAACAATGGAATCAAACAGCATACAAAGAGGCACTTCAGCCCATCAGATCCACACCTGCCATCAATCATGTATCTACTCTGGTGGTACAACTCCAACATTTTATCTTTCCATGCAAACCAATTTCATTCATGGAGGTAAAACTAAATTTGTGTTAAATATAAATTGGAGGCAAAGCAATGAACAAAATCAAATGCTATAGTTTTTGTACTTATTGCAAGGCTTATTTACGAGTGTAGTTCCAATTATTGCACTGTACCACAAATAGGTCAGTTGACTTCTCTAAACTTAATCATTAGTTTCTATTCATGCATACAGTGAGGGGCAGCTGTAACGATACAACAGCAATATATTATCTAAATAATAAATAAGCAAAATCGGAGTATTGTCCTGTTATGTACATCAAATGTCACATATACATTAAGAATACAATCTCACAAGCCCAACTGATTCACAGAATACAATTTAATTCATGACTTAAAATTAAAATCACTGATTTTTGTTCCTGAAAAAAAAGGCACAAAATATTTTATAAGATAGAAATGGTTACAAAACATGCTGGAGAGTCTGCAAAAGCTGCCTATGAAACAAAAAGTTCAAACATGTAACATTTACTTGTATCACACTGTTATCTCTTCACTTAGAAAATATGCTGTTCGGAAACACCACTTGTTCAGAAATATGGGCAGACCCTTTCTTTTAGAATTGAGACATTGAAGATAGCGTATTTGGATAGGTAAACCAATGTTTCATTCTGCTTTATAATATTTTCCTGAAACATATGAGTTATAAAATATTTAGAATCACAGTATTTTCTAGTTCACACATACATGATTAGGCATTCTAACATAACTATGAAATTCAGAAAATTTTAAAATCCAGGAACGACTTTGTCCTAAATATTCCAGAGATGCTACATTGTATTTTAGTTAAGAGTTTTTCCCAATGTTAATGAATTGCACCAGCGATGTGGCAATTTCAGGTATAGCTAACAATTAAAAGACTGCATTATCAAAGAGAAATCTTGCAGAACTATTACGATGAACTTACATGAACAATATTTTCTATAAAAATGAGGCAGGATACTACAGCCATGCTACATGGAACACTCCTAAATGTGTGCAGTATTCAATATGTATCATGCTATTTTACTGGTTAACAATATATCCCACCTAAATGTTTTCCCATTTATTTACCTTTTCTATTCAATACTGACAACTTAGAAGATATTGCAGAACTAAAGATTTATGAAAATAGAAGAAGAATTTCCAATCAGGCAGAACCAATATCAAACAGTGGATATAAATATCATCTGTAAGGTTGGGGAGGTTAAAGGACAATGTTCCATGTTCTGTGCTATACCAAAATGAAACTGGCAAAATACTTAAGCTCAACTCACACAATGACAAAAGTTAGCTTAGTCACCAGTAATCAGGGGTCAATGTATTTTCTATTTATTAAAGCACAAGCCAAATATTTAAATGGGAAACTATGCACTCATCCAATTACTGGGACTATAAATCAAACAAAATATTCTGCACCACATGGAAGTTTGAATTAGAAAAACACACAAATGCAGCACTTTTGGAGGCACTAATGCCTTTTTGGCATTGACTTACATCAGAATGCTTTACATCTAATTCATTTAGCTCAAGAAGCACACCATGAAAGCCACCCACAGCTCGTCTCTGACCTTTTCACTGTCAATGTGGAGCAGTTGAATCAATGGTAATCAAATATATTCCTTCACTTTGATAATCAGAGTCTGAACTACCCAGCTGCAGACAGGACAATGACATAAAACACAGCACTGTCTGTCTTTATGGATAAAAGCAGAAGAGGAGTGAAAGAAAACAAAATCAGCAAAGATTCATTCATTAGGAACTTTTTAAAAAAAAATCATAATTTAGAACTATTTTTGAACCACAATTAAATTTGATTTTATGAACTTATTCATTAAGCGCCACAAAAGAAAGTAAACATACTTGGGTCCAATTCAAAACAAACATAAGAAAATAAAAAATACAACTGTGCATCATTTAGCCATCACAAAAACTGGGTTCAAAAGCTATCAAGACGTATTAACTTTCAATTTAAAGCCATGGCAATTACAAATTTGTCCTCTAAAAAATTGAAATAAAGGAGACCACCACTCAAGATACACGTTTAACACAAAAGAAGCATAAATCTAAAAAAAAACTTCAATGGACGGCTTTTCTTTAATGAAATTACAGCATGAAATGTCAACATCTTGACTAGTTCTTATAATTAGAGGCATTCAGCTCAGCAAATGGGGTGAAGATTATGGGATAGTCTCCATTGCTACTTGACCAGGTATTTTGTTTTCTAGATATTTCAACATTAAATTTGATTCAATTTATTCACATTTTGTGTTCCAGTTGCATTATGAACATTAGTGAGATTTATCATATGCCATGCATGACAGAGAACTGAACACAAAGTTTGTGTAGTTAAGAAGTCAAGATCCAATTAAATAAACACAATATTTCATGGGTCTTCATAATTTTTTCATCTTTTATTCACTGAACAATTAAAATCAGTCCGAGAAATATGAATGCATTTTAATTTTACTAAATAGATTGAATTTGGATACATATATTACATAATATTTACAACACAGGAAACAATCCTCCCATCTAACAGGTCCATGGCAGTTTGCATGCTGCACACCAATCTGTCTGGGCATAACCTTATCAACATATTCCTTCTATTCCTTTGTGTGTTTATCGAACTTCCCTTTCAACACCACCATGCAAGCTGTGCCAACTATTGTCAGGGTTAGCAAGTTTCATTCTTTGGTTAAAGATGTTTCGCCTGAAACCTTTACTGGATTTATTAGTGACTATCTTACACTTCTGTCTTCAGTTCTCATCTTCCTACCACCTAAGTGAAAACATATTTATTTCTACCCAAATGACTTATTTTATAATCATGAATTTTTCTATCAAATAAATCATTTGTATTTCATAGCTATGGAGCTCAATATGGGTGCTGACTTTTCATTATTTACTTATGAATATAAAATTGAATGCAATATTAGATTATTTTTACATTATGTATATCTATGCACAATTTAAAATGTGTATGGCAGCATTGTTTGCATGAATGATAGCCATTCACTGGTTCATTTCTCTGGACAATGCCCTGAGCAATCAAAGTCAACCAGTCTGTATTGAAATCTAAACAAAACCTGGCAGTTAACAGTCAATCATCATTAATTGCCTCATTCTCTATGTAATGTATCTACCAATCAGAATCCACCTGCCAACCAAACAGCATTCCATACAGTAAGACAGCACCTTCGAAAGCCATGCCAACCAGCAACTAAAAGGACAAGGCAACAGCAATTTGAGAACACCATCTGCAAGTTCCTCTCCGAGCCACTCTCACCATCCTGAAGTTGGAAATATATTACTATTCTGTCAGTGTGGCTAGGTCAAAATACTGGAAACTGCATTGTAGGTTTACCCGCACCAAATGGATTGCAGTGGTTCAAGAAGACAACAACTTTTTCCCAAAAAACTACACATGGGCAATAAATTCTGACTCAGGCAGTGAAGCCCACATCTCCGAATGATTTTTTTAAAGTAGTATTTATACTTCCTTTATTGATATTCTTGCAAATTGTCCTGATGACTGCAAGATGAAATCCTTTGACAAAATGAGTTTTTTTTCCCATCAATACTCAAGTTTCTTACCATCAAATAACTATTTACAATGTAGTTGCCAACTCTGGACAGCAGACTACATCGTGGATAGGGATGTCTCTCTCCCATCTCTCCAGATCATTGCCATCTTCTACATTTAAAAAAAAGGGGACTGACTTTATTAAGTCAACATTATGGATACAGTATTGGGACTTGCAAATTACTCTTATCAAATGCAAGGAACTTCCTTTGTCACTTCAGCGATAACTGCTGAGGAACGCTGATTAAACCTGGTTTTAAATACTTGAGATTCTATGCATCTGTGTACTTCTTGATCTTGTAATTCCTTTGTTTATTTTCCTAAAATATCACAACACCAGGTCATATTGATTTATTATCAAACTCTCATCTCTTACACTGAGACACTGAATTATGGCTGGGTAAAACATTGCTTTTTAAGAAGTGTTCTTAATATATTGACTGAAAATATATCTCTGTGTAAAGTCCGTTAAATTCAGCATTGAAATGTGTTATGAGGATGTCAGGCATCTGTTGCGTTCTGAAAATTTTATTAAACTGCACATTTTATTTCTAGAGTTAAATTTATTTCAGGTAGCTTCGTGAAGATAGTAGATTTTCACATCTTAACTCACCATTACTCAGTGACAGGAAAGAGAACTTCTGTGACAATTCCTAAAGTCTACAAAAATCACCAAATAAAATTTGAACAATTTCAAACATCGATCTCAATAAATCCACAAAATAAACTGCCAATGAATTATGGAAGATTGGTTAAAGTAGCCCAGTGTTTTGTTAAAATAATTTGGAGCCTCCTGCACATTGGGTATTAGCAGTATGCATAACACAACAAATGAGTCTGTCATGGTGCATCTATTTCTGAATCTAATTGGACCTGAAGCAATTTGACAGCATCAAACTACACAGAAATAATTCAGCATCAGGTTGTTCAGCCCAACCAATCTGTGATGCTACAAAAGTAAAATACTGCAGATACTGTAAATCTGGAATAAAGACAGAGGATGCTGGAAAAACTTGGCAGGTTATATGCATCTAGAATCATGGAATTGTTATAGTACATGAGGTTATTCAACTCATTATGTCCCTGCTGGCTCTCAACAAGAGCAATACGTCTTGACCATTTCCCTGCCTTTTAACTTTAGCCCCATAAATATTTTCTCTTCATTTAAATATCTAATTTTCTTTTGAAGACTTTAATTAATTCTGTCTTCATCACTCTTCCAGTCAGTGCATTCCAGATTTCAATCATTGTATAAACAAAATTTTTCTCATGACATCATTACTTTTGTCATTCGCTTTAAATTAATGACCTCTGTCTGGATCCTTCAACGACTGTAAACATTAACATCCTATCTCCCTTGTTCAGAACTCTCATGATTTTGAAAACTTCTACGGTACTCGGAACTGGACACAATTCTCCAGTTGAGATCAAACCAGTGTTTTGACATTTATCGTAACTTCTTCCACCTGTAGATCTATTTATAAAGCCCAGGATACTGCTTGTTTTTGGAGAGAAAACAGTTTTTTTCTCGGATGTTTGATGACATAATATTGAACTGGGTCAAGGACAAAGTTAAATTGTTAAAACAATAATAATTTCCCTCTCCACAGAAACAGCATCTTAATCCCATAATGTTTACATATCCTTTTATCCTCCTTTGAATCGAAAATCTAACCTATCCTTAAATATTGAATTGGCCACTGTTTCAATGATTAACAAATGCAACTATCAATCATGCATAAAAAATGGTTTGCATCATTGTTGCTATAATCCCAGTTCAAATTATTACTGGATAAGAAAGATCCCAGTTTTGAAACCTGTCTTTATAAATTAAACAAAAATCAGAATATGATCTAGTGAGATGGCCTTTCACTGAAACACAAGCATACAATGCTGCAAATCTGATTTTAGCAAGAAAGCATAAGATTTTTAATGCAAAGATAAAACTGAATAAAGTAAGTTACTTATAAATAACAATTTGAAAGATTTTAAAACATTTCATCTATCCCAATGACATCTCTTTACAATACTCAAACATCAGAGTTCCCTTCTCTATCACATTTGTAAAGTTGTGGCTTTCCATACTTGAGTGTTTAATAGCCTATTCCTGGAGTATTCATACAACTGAGTTTAGACCTTCTCAGCATCAAGTTCCAGCCAAGCACTTCCAATCTGGGACTTGCAAACTCAGTGAGGTACCCTTTGTCCTAGAGTGTGTCACAGAAACAGACCCTTGGTCCAACTCGTCCATGCCAACCAGATATCCTAACCTAATCTACCCCCATTTGCCAGCATTTGGTCCATATTCCTCGAAAATCTTCCTATTCGTATACCCATCAAGATGCCTTTTGCATGTTGTAGTTGTATCAGCCTCCACCACTTTCTCTAGCAGCTCATTCTATACTCGCAGCACCCTGTGCATGAAGTTGCCCCTTTGGTTCCTTTTAAATTGTTTCCCTCTCACCCAAAACCGAGCCCTTTAGTTCTGGATCCCCACCCCCACCCCAGGGAAAAGACTTTGGCTATTTACCCTATCCATGTCTCTCATGATATTATAAATGTCTATGGGGTCACCCCTCAGCCTCTGACGCTTCAGGGAGAACAGCCCCAGCCTACTCAGCCTCGCCGTATAGTTCTAAACTATCTCCTTTCTTCAAGATAAACTACTTAATGCATCTAATTTCCATCAGGACCTCTGCAAACTGAAACCAACAGCTTTCCAAGCTATGGTGTTTCATCCAAGCAAATCTAGACAAAAACAACTCCTGACCCACCTGAGAACAAACAAATGTTCTTCAATGTCTACTTTGATCACTCGTAAAACTTCCAAAGCAAAGAAATTCCCATTGCTGCACCAGAAAATCTCTTGCACATTTTTATTTAAAAAGTGGCCCTGTAAATACTCTCAAATGAATCATTGACCCCCTTCTCATATACAGACCAAAGTCCACATGCCACTATTTCAAAATCCAACACATTGATCTGAATTACATGTTTAATTTTATATATCTCTTCACAGTACACGTCAGTGAATAGCAATCTTCTATTTATTTTTAAATATATCTTCTTAATTCTAAATACCTTCATTAAAACACATTTCAATATCATCTATTGCAGTTTTCAAAGTCTGCATATTTCAATTTCTTCATTCTATGCCAAATGCTAGTAAATCTGTACAATAACTAGTTGATCCAAGATAACAATTTTTTAGGTCAAATTTTAAGCAGTTGTTGGAACTTGCTTTTAATACTGCTTCTGTTGTGTGTGCTTAGAAATTATTTTTCTACTTAAGTTTTTGGCTCTTTATACAAATTGAACATTTAATAACTTTAAAATGTGGTGCTAACTTAATTCAAGTAGATATCTGACCACCTTATGTACAAAAGAAACCAAAATGAAATGCTTCCTTGATGAGTTCTGTGCAGTCTTGTTACAAGTTTCATAAGCCACAGTTGCAAGCAAAAAAGTATATATTATGTTGTAACTTTGAGAAGGTTTGCAGCTCAGGTTGAGGTTCATGTTGTAAGTTTGCTTGCTGAGCTGGAAAGTTGGTTTTTCAGATGTTTTGTCACCATACTAGGTAACATCATCAGTGAGCCTCCATTGAAGTGCTGGTGTTATGTCCCACTTTTCTATTTATGTGTCTTGGTCTCTTAAGGTGGGGGTGGGTGGGGTGATATTTCCAGTTCTTCTTCTCAGAGATTAGTAAATGGGGTCCTAATCAATGTGTTTATTGATGGAATTCCGGTTTGAATGCCAGGCTTCTAGGAATTCCTGTGCATGCCTCTGTTTAGCCTGTTCTAGGATAGACGTGTTGTCCCAGTCGAAGTGGTGTCATTCTTTGACTGTATGTAAAGATACTAGTGATTCCTATAGTGTGGAAACAGGCCTTCGGCCCAAGTCGACACCCACCCTCTAAAGAGTATCCCACCAATACCATTTTCCATTACTCTACATTTACCCCTGACCAATGCACCTAATCTATACATCCCTGAGTACTATGGGCAATTTAGCATGGTCAATTTACCTAACCTGAACATCTCTGGACTGTGGGAAGAAACCGGAGCACCCGGAGGGAACCCACGCAGACACAGGGAGAATGGGCAAAATCCACACAGACAGTAGCCTAAGGCTGGAGTTGAACCAAGGTCCCCGGCTCTGTGAGACAACACTGCTAACCACTGAGCCACTGTGCAGCCTCTGAAATTACTACCAGACTACTCCGACCCCTTGGCATCAATGTAGCCCACAACAGATTTCCCTTCCCAGATGTCACAGTGGAATGAATAGTTAATGGAGAACTGCAGACCAGCGTCTACAGTAAAGCAACACACGCAGATAGATACTTAACTACAGAAGCAATCATCCCAACACGCACAAAAGGAGCTGCACAAGACATTATTTAAATGGACCAAAACACACTGCAGTACCCAGGAACTACGAGCGGCAGAAGAAAAATACTTATACAGGGAAACCTCGATTATCTGAATTAGATGGACGGGCAGTATTTCGTTTGGATAATCAATTATTCGGTTAATCGATTAAATGCTTTCCTCTGGGGCTTGGAGTTTTTAAAATCTGCTTCCCCATTCAGGAGACTGCAGCAGCATACAGTGCATAAGACCCTGCCCCCAACCCCACCTCCAGCCAACACCACACCCCTCCTGACATCCTGCCCCCCCCGACCCCATCCAACACTGTCCCCCTCCCCCCCAATCCCTGTCCAGCACTGCCCCCTCCCCCGTCCAATACTGCCCCCGCCCCCTCTCCAGGGCAGCCAGACTGGACACCAACAATAAGACTGCTGCTGCCTTTGTGGGGTCTGTCTCCAAATAGCGTGCGCGCGCACACACATACAACTTTCTACTGCAACATTTTGACAGGTTCCACATCTGCCCTGTTGATGTAATCTGAAACAGGCTGAGGTCCAAACACAAAACAAAACCATACTAAGATTAGAAGGGTTAATTCAAGAGACGAGTTTCGCAGAACATCTTAAAAAAGAGGGTAATGTAGAGATAGATGAATTTGCAGGGCATTTCAGATCATAGGGCATAGGAGACTGAGGCCAATGTTGGTCAGATTATCTCAGGAGGTTGGGGGGAGGGGGGGGGGAGGGGGGGGTTAGTGTGCACCCCTCTGTAGACCTCCAGGGAAAGTGTGGGGAGAGAGAGGGAGGGACATCAGTCATTTGGAGACGGTGCCTGTTTACCCACTGTAAACAAAAGACGCAATCACTGTTGGAAACACGTCATTGATGTAATGTTTCTATCCGGACTTTGAGATCTCCTTCGGATAATTGGTATTCGGATAATCGAGATTTCTCTGCATAGAATATTCAAGAACAAGTACCCAATAAATACAGTCCGCCGATTCTTAAACAGAAAACCCAAACAAGTAGACAACATGTCCAGAAACTCCAGCCACACTACTATACATCAAAGACATCTCAGAGATGACTGGCAGACTACTCCGACCCCTTGGCATTGGAGTCCGCAAACCTACCAACCCACTGAAACAGCTATGAAGAACCTAAAGGACCCTATACCAACAACCAACAAAATGAATGTCATTTATAAAATATCCCGCAAAGACTGTAACAAACACTACATCAGACAGACAGGCAGAAAATAAGCCACCAGGATACACAAACACCAACTAGCCACCAAAAGACATGACCCATTATCACTAGTATCCTTACATACAAACGAAGGAGGACACATCCTGACTGGGACAACACATCCATTCCAGGACAGGCTAAACAGAGACATGCAGGGAATTCTTAGAGGCCTGGCTTTCAAACCAGAACTCCATGAATAAACACATTGATTTGGACCCCATTTATCAACCTCTGAGAAAAAGAACCAGAAATGATATCACTCACCTTAAGAAACCAAGACACACAAACAGAAAGCAGGACAGAACACCAGTGCTTCACTGGAGGCTCACTGATGATGTTACCTAGCATGGTGACAAAACATCTGAAAACAAACCTTCCAGCTCAGTGAGCAAACTTACAATCTGATTATGTTGTAGCAACTACCATTATGCTCTAGTAACCACCATCTGTTGACAGATGCCTGTTCAGTTCATAGTATAGTTATATAGATTTAGTATGGCACCTCAGGAATACTTTCTCCATTAATCCCTTATTTGAAGCCTCAAAACTTTTCAAGATAGATTTCTCTTCCTCAGATAAAAGTTGAAAATCAACATTATTATTTACTCCCCTAAAGGTATAGTATCACTACTGGGAATAGAGTGTAATTACAATATGATAGTAAAATCTCTGTGTAAATACAAATACCATAAAAAATTCCAAAATCAGCACAAAAATTATAATATGTACTATACTGATATGCAAGTCACCAAACAGAATGAAAACACAAAGGAAAATTGAATAGTGTCTTTTGTTTTACACAGCTTATCAACTAATATTAACCAAATCCTGCTGTAGATTTATTCAAGCGATCTTACAGTCAAAAACCCTGCTTAGAACAGTTGTACATCAATAGCAAGCATGCCCTCAGTCTCCTATGCCCTATGATCTGAAATGCCCTGCAAATTCATCTATCTCTACATTACCCTCTTCTCTTTTAAGATGTTCTGCGAAACTCGTCTCTTGAATTAACCCTTCTAATCTTAGTATGGTTTTGTTTTGTGTTTGGACCTCAGCCTGTTTCAGATTTCACAACAATGCTAGTTTTGAAAATGAAAGTTTGGTCTCATTTTTAAGGACCTGAACCAGAAAGTTTTCAAATACAAATTGAAGCCAAAAAAATTTCAAGATTAGCACAAACATATATTAAATCATGCTACTTGGCATATTTCAGGGATGAAATAATGCCCTTCTCATAAATTAAACACAGAATATATTGAAGCATATAATGCCTCACAAAATGCTACTAAAAACACTGATTATTTTTGTGAAGATCCTGCGATACAGTTCTGTATATTATCACTAATTTAGTTTAATATTTATCAGGTTTAAGAGACATGGTAACACAGGGGTAAGGTCACTGGACTAGCAACTCAAGAATCCCAGGCAAATGTTCTGGGGACATGAGTTCAAATCTCACCATGGCAAATAATGAAATTTTAATTCAATAAAAAAAATTAAAATATTGGTCTAATGACGATATGAAATCATTATCGATTGGTGTAGAAACCCACCTGGTTCATTAATGTTGTTTAGGGATGGAAATCTGTCATCCTTACCTGATCTAGCCTGGATGCAACTCCAGGCCCACAAGAATGAGGGTGACTCTTAACTGTTCTCTGGGTAAATAAAGGTGAGCAATAAATACTAGCCCAATCAGCAACACGCCTATACCATGAACGAAAAAAAGAAGTGTCATACTCTCCGTTATATTCTAACCATTAACAAGGAATTTCTGCACCTGTATGTGAGTCTATATGCATGAGTGCTTTCCTGGACTGGTGAATTGCAACTGAAGTCAAACAGTGAGAATTGCATGTTGGTAGGTGAAACTGATATTAGCAGCCTTACTGACAGATTGGTTTAGTAACTGGACCTTATCTATCTAACAGACAGGGAGCATCTGTACATGAAAGCCAGGAAGCTAAGGAAACTATTTTTGAACACTTTGCTGTGCCTTCAAGAAGAATTATTTGAAGACATTATTCTGCTGTCCTCTAACAATGTTAGATTAATTGAATTGAATAATTTACTCTTAAGAATCACCAGATGATGCTCATTACTGCCATAATTTATGTTGTTTACCATAATGAATCTTTTATAATCAATTTATAATACTAAATCAAATTTTAAGTCATTCTGAACATACAATGTTTAATTACCCCATTTTTAGGTAACCATGGGCAGAAATATCTTATGAATGGAATATTCATACTCATTTCTTTCTTCCTCATTCATAACAGAATTTTTCTTGTCTCTTCTAGTAAACCATAAAGTCTTTTCTGCACAATTGAAAACTATTTACATAAAAAATGTGCTTCAACACAGATCGGGTATTTTCCTTTATAACACGTCTTTAGTAGTAGTTATTCCTTTAAAATTTAAGTAATATTGAGAGTGATGAGTACTTTTAAAAGCGTAGAAGTGTGCTGCAACACAACATGCTTATATTATTACGTATACTCTAATAGTTACTGCAACCAAAACCAACCAACCACCTTCTGAAAAACACAATAAGTTGGCTATCTTATGGTTCAACTTCGAATGAAAACAAATCATTCTAATCACTCACTCTCTCTCATACAAGAGGCTCAGTACACTTGATGCTTACGTGCCTTGAAAGACAAGTCTAAATGGTTGAACATGAATTTAAATAAAGCTTTGCATATTATTATTGCCAATTTATGCTATTTCCACTTTTTACTCCAAAACACACTTTGGAGGAATCGTAAAGATTATTACCTCAAGTTAGTTTACATATTTTATAGTTTGTGTACGATTAACATCTCTGAAAAACTCTAAATTCACTTCAATTAATCAGATTGGTCATACATAGTGCAAATGTAGGAAAACGAGTATTCTATGATTTTATCTTCACTGTTAGTGGTGCAAGAAAGAACTGACATTTATTTAATATCTCATCACACCCACCAGGCTATTTCTGAAGCACATCCAACTGAGTACTTTGAAGCACAGTCATTATTGTTACTTACAACAGTAGTTAGATCATGCAAGTACCATTAAACTTCCTACTTCAACCTTCAAGGAATTTGGAGATAATTGTCCCAAGTTATCATGCATTTCAACCGGAAAAATATACGGTAGATAAATAGGTTATTTCCATCACTATACTTCACTGCATGTATACTTGGACTTGCTGCTAAAGATCATATTGCTAAGACTATTGTCACTGGTAGTTTTTTTATTAATGATGGGATAGGAATCGATATTACCAGATGTAAAGCTGATTGCATCAAAACTTCAATGGATGGCTTTCTTTTGTGCTTTAATTTTTGTTCTTATTGATCATATGTAACCTTAAACTAAGTTTGTTTATAACAACAATATTGACAGAATATTACACTGTACCTGGGTGCATATTGAAAAATGTTTTGTAAAGATAAATATTATATTTAATTACTCACAAAACACTTCAAACATTTGAGGATGTTTTGGAACAGCACAGTGGATCACTTATGGCAAGATATTGAAAATTGGAGGATAAAATGTTCAGAAAACATCATAGCATGCATGATGCAACACACATTAATCAGACAGTATTTCTGTTTGACTATTTTCTTTTTCAAAAAAAAGACTTGTATATAAGGTATTCTAAAAAAAATGTTTTTTAAAACAAGATGCTAACTAAAAAGGGTTACCTTCTCAACTCTGCACTGTCCAGAGTTTTGCATTTGGCATGTAGTCAGATGTTACAAACAATGTAGAATGGAAAGTTGTTCATTTTTAAGACCCATGACAATGGGAAATCTCATTAGTCATGTTTGGTATTCCATAAAACATTTCGTGCCTTCATGTTAGAAGGCTCTTTTATCACTACAACAGCTTTGATTGAATCAGAATAAACATACCAAGAGCCATTGGGCAGCAGAAGTTGAAAAAGCACACAGCTGCCGTCGTGATAACAGGACAAAATATAATAATTGCCCTTTTATGATGTACAAGCTCTTACATGTTCTTCATTTTTGTAGCAGCAGAGATGGCTTCAGGAGACACTAATCAATCTCATTGTTCCAGGCTGTTTTATCTTCAGTGGAAGAAAAGCATCTTACAATGCAAACTGAATAGTGCCACACCCAGTGCCCCCTCTTCTACAGAAAAACTGAGGTAAGTACCTGTACAGATGATACAGAATTTCATTTCTGATCACAAGGAGTTTAATTATTGGATTCTGGGTCTCCTGCTAAACTGATGGATGCAGAGCACTGGAAGTCAAGTTCCAAATAAAGTAGGCAAACTAAGGAAGAAGTTGATATTATTATACTAGAGATAATAACAACAGATTCCTGCCAGATATTCAGATCTCAACAACATTTACTTAATAGTCTTAAAAGGTACAATCTTGTTTTCCAACAAATCAACAGGTTGGATTTTACCACAGACTACAGGACCCTCACATTAGACCCCCATTTGGGTTCCAGAGTCTGGTTCTCTTAGCAGCACAATTTTCTTGGAGCCAGCCTCCGAGCAGGTCGTTTTCACAATGCTATCTCTTAAGGACAGTGGTTGACTCATGAGTTCCATGCCACAGAGCCGACACTTCTGGAGCCTCAACAGTTCCCTGGGGACTGGTGAGGGAAAGGCATAACATCAAGGCTGTGGCTTGAGTGCTGATACCAGACAAAAATATGAGGGCAGAAACCACTGGGCACCTTGAGGCAGGAGAGAAACCCCAGCACAGGAAACTGTTTGAGCCATGAGTGAGGCCTGTTCATCCCTCCTGATGTCACTGGGGCATGAAGCCTTTTAACTCCAACAAATCCCAGACTGCCACAGGAAGGGTGGCTTCATTAAACTGGTGGTCACTGCTCTGTCAACGTTCTGTCAGCTGCAAAGTTCTAGCAAGGCTACAAAATCATTTCTCTTAACAACTGACAGTTGATCCCTGCCCGAGCCCATCACAATGAAGTTATCCACTGGAGGGAATGCTTTGAGGAGATGTCCTATTGTGGGTCTACCTGTTTTTCTAGCCCTCTTCCCAGCTTCTAACCATGTTCACCATGTGGCCAGGAAAATTGAGCCCAATGACTCTTGTGAGGGAACTCTACAAAGTAGCACATCTCAGGACAATTAGAGACAAATTGTTGTGACTCAGACCTGTTGAAATGAGTACAACAAAAAAAAAACACTGTTGTCCAATGAATCAGTTGCAATTGGTTTGCATTTTGTAAGTATCATTACAAAAGTCAATCCATTCCAGTTAAATCTTGCCCCCAATTATCCTACAAAATACAAAACCATGTAAAAAACATCAGTTTGTATCCTACATAAAATGCTTATCAATTGCACAGCAAATCTGCCTAGCCAACAGAGCACTGTAAAACCTGAGGTCATCTTCATGCAAGCATATGATTAGGAGTAGGACATTCAAGATGATCATGGCTAATCTGATAACATTTCAAGCCCTTGCTTAACGAGAATCTATCTACCTCCGCCTTAAATATATTCAAGGACTCTGCTTCCACCACCTTTTCAGGAAGACAGTTTGAAAGACTCACCACCCTCGGAGGGAAAAAAAATGCTTTTTCTCTATTTGAAATGGAAGATCCCGATTTCTAAGCACTGATTCCTAGTTCTGTATTTTACCAAAAGAGGAAACATCCTCATCACATCTATCCTGTCAAAACCCTCAGAATCGCATGCATTTCAATCAAGTTGCCTCTCACCTTTCTAAACTTTAGCAGATAGAAGAGTGCCTGTCCAATTTCTTCTCATAAAATAGCCATTTCACTCCCATTCTTAGTCTGGGAAATGTTTTCTGAAATGAGTCCAAGCATTTATATCCTTCCTAAATAAAGGTGATCAATCCTGTTGCATAGTACTCCAGGTGCATTCTCACCAGTGCCCTGTAAATTTAGCATAACTCCTTACATTTGAATTCAACGCCCCTTGCAATAAAGGATAACATAAGGATTACTTTATCTGCAAACTAACCTTTCATGATTAAGATACATGAGAAATTCAGATCTTTGAATCTGTCACATACTTAGATAATGCATATATTTTATTCTCCCAAAAATGGACAATTCACATTTTCACATTACACTCCAGTTGTCACATCTTTGTCTACTTGCTTGAGCTAAATCCTTTCATAGCCTCCTTATGTTATTTTCACAACTTGCTTCCCTATCTATATCTGCATTGTCAGCAAATTCGGCAACTATACATTCCAATTTAGCCAATTCATTTATAAATTGTTAACAGTTGAAGTCCCAGCGCCCAGCAATCCCTATGGTACACCATTCATTAGATCTTGCTAAGCTGATAAAAACATTCATGCTTATTCTCCACTTTGTTTGCCAAACAATCTCCTACCCATGCCAATGTGTGACCACCTACACTATGAGCTTCCTTTTTCTGCCATAAGCTTTGATCTACTATGTTAAATATCTTCTGGAAATCTCGGTATAGTACATCCACCAGTTCCCTTTTATCCATTGCATGTGTTACTTCCTCAAGGGACTCCAACAATGGTCAAACATGACTTCTCTTTCACCAAACCATACTGACTGAACTTATCAGAGTGCCTGCTATAACTTCTTTAATAATTGCTTCTTACAGTTTCCCTATAACAGACATTAAACTAACTAGTCTGCAGTCTTCTGCTTTCTGTCTCCCTTCCTTCTTCAATAAAGAAGTTACCTTATCTTTCTTATACACAAAAGGGACCACCCTCAAATCAGTGACAAGACCATTCCCAATGTAGTGGAAAAGCTGATTACTTTGACTAAAACATGCCTCCCTCCAATGAAGCGCTGGGCTTCCAAGCAGCAATGCTCTAAAATAACATGTAGATGCTGGAAATATTCTCAGCAGGTCAAGTAAATCTGTAGAGATAGCAGATGTCGTACTTTAAGTGACCAATGTTTTGTTAGCTACCTGACTTGCCGAACACTTCCAGTATTTTCTGCTTAATAAATGGATGATAGTATTTTCATACACTAGGCAATCAATTCAGTCAGACAGCATTCACATTTTACAGGCATGAAACATTGTAATAGGAAACATACAATAAAAACAAAATAACTTTGGCTTTGAGAGATGGCATTGTTATATCGATACTGTATGCAATTGAAGAACTAAAACAGAATAAAGAACTGCGATGCTGGAGATCTGAAAATCACAACCAAAGAAACTGCTGGAGAAACTCAGCAGGTCAGGCAGCATCGCTGGATATAAAACAGTTAATGTTTACAGTCCAGTGACCCTTTTTCAGAACTATTGCAGTATGCTGTAGAGGAATTTTTTGTACTTACTTCTTAAAGTTTATGTCCGGGAAGTTAGAATATTCAAGTTTTCCTTTGTTATTGCGTCGAGGAAATGTGCAAAAGAAAGCATTGGCCAGAAGGCAAGCTATTTGTTCTTGTGACATTGTGATGGAGTAATTCATCTTCTGTTTAAGCAGTGGTATCGGCTGGCATGGAAAGAGGCAAGGGAAAGGTAATCAGTTTAGCAATGTAGCGAATAGAGAAGCAAAATTACAATTACCAAATTAAAGTATATATAGTAATTTAGGAACACTGCTACGCTGTACAAGCTGCCTTGTGGCAGTAATCTCATTTACCTCAATTGATCGGAAAATGTTATTATTTGAGGCATTACAAATTCCTAATGTTTTAGAAGGACTCAACATCAAGGAAAATATAGATTGGTTCTTTCCCAATATTCTGTACAAGGGACACAAGGTAACCGAGATACTTTTATGTAGTACAAGGGAGAGGCATTTCTTGTTCTTCATAATTTCCAATAGCTCATTGTTGCTTAAAATATCAAATATTTATTTTATAATAACACATTTGATAACAAAAAATTCTTCTACTTTTATAGATGGATTTTGTGTCACAATGCTATATTGTGCATTTGCATTGAGTTTCATATTGATCCTTTGCCTTATAATCATAAATCTGAAGTAATACTTCAAAAAAGAATTTCGTTTCCATTTTAAAATTCTGAAGTGGACCTTTTTGAGATTAACCTTGGCATCAGAAGTTTTGATTTAATGAACAAAATAATCATTTAGCTTTTTATTTTGCAGATTTACAACCACAATCCAGAAGAATATTTTTAATTTTGCAAATAAATCCCATTTTTTTTAAAATCAGGATGATCTAGACCTTTTGTTTTATGGAGATTTGGCTGGATGACAAATACTACAAAAATACATTTTTTCCAGGAGAAGGCTTGTAACTTATGCAAGGCCATCCTTTCAGTTCAAATCTTGCCTTGATAATTTTTCCTGCCTATATGACCAGCCATTTGATACACTCAAACTAATTGCTAAAAGGAACTGTTTTACTGACCAGAAACAATTACCCCTACAATGACAATATTACAGTGAGAGAATTTCATTTTGATCAACTAAGGCACACAGCTAGACATAAACTGAATAGCATTTTAGTATGAATATAATACACCCAACATGTAAACTAACTGGCAAGGCTTGCACACTGAAATACTCAAAATTTACTTACTTCATTGATACACAAATTTATCCATTGAAAAATTACATTTGTACAACAGAAATCAGTAAAAGCTCAAGTCTTTACCTTTTGTATTTCATTGAGAGTTGTTGATACAAGGTGATCAAAATTGGAATATTTTGTGACAAAGGAGAAAAGCAATTCCACAAGTATAGTTCAATATAATGTGGAACAAAAGCTTAGCACAAGGAAATTAACATCTCAAGCTTTCATTGACAATTGAAAACTGCAGCACTCAAACAGCCTCGTGCACTTTTGTTTTTACTTTCTTATGAAGATGTTTCCTGGAATGTCAATTACAAATTGCTTTGCTTCCCAGCAGACTTCATTCAAAACCGCTTGGGATGTAGCGAGGATCCTTTAGGTTCCAAGTATAAATAATTATAAATGTTATTGATGCTCAAAATGTACTCATGAGGTATGGCCATTGCTGGCACGTATTGACAGGCATGTAATGTCCCTCCCTAACTGGCTTCACATGGAATCGGGGAAAATTCTTTGTTGGAGTCATGCTTTTCACAAAGGAAGATGGTTTTAATTGTTGGAAGTCAATTTCAGACTCAGGACATGACTGCAGAGGTTCCTTTGGGTAGTGTATTTGTACTAGGTTCCAGCACCTTCATTAATGAGGTCAGAAGTGGAGATGAATGGAAGGTACCAAAGAGGTCTTGGTAGTTGTTGTAGTGCATTTTGAAGATGGTGCATACTGTTTCCATTGTGTGCTGGCAATGAAGGAATGAACACAAAGTGGTGAATGGGTCAACTGAAACGCCCAGGATGTTGGTGTGTCAGCAGTGGCAGGGGTTGGTTTAGTTCAGTTGGCTGGATGGTTGGGTTGCAAGGCAGTTTGCCAACAGCTGGGTTCAATTCCCCTTCACTAGCTGAGGTTACCATGATGGACTCTCGTTCTCATCCTCTCCCTTCACCTAAGGTATGGTGGCCCTCAGGTTAAAGCACCACCAATAATCTCACTCTAATGAGACAGCAGCCGTATGGTCTAGTAATACTATGGCGACTTGACTTCATCAGCGATGGCAATACCACTGAACATCATGGGAAATGGTTATATTCTCTCGGTTAGAAATGGCACTTATGTAGTGCAAACATTACCTACCATTTATCAGCCAAAGCCTGGGTATTGTCTGGATCTTGCTGCATATAGACATGGACACCTTTGTATCGGAGGACTTGCGAATGGTGCTGAACATTGTTCCCTCAGGATTGTACATCTCCATTTCTGACTCCATAATGGAGGGAAGACCTTAAATGAAGCAGCTGAAGATGCTGGAGCCTAGTACAAATACACTACCCAAAGGAACTCCTGCAGTCAGGTCCTGGGTCTGAGATTGACTTCCAACAATCATATTCACCTTCCTTTATGAAAAGCATAATTCAACAAAGGATTTTCCCCGATTCCATGGGAAGCCAGCTTTTGACTTCAGACTCTGTTGCTATACTTGCCATTTTCTTATCATTCTTTTGCAAAATTCATTTGCATCACTAGATTTTTTTTAATAGACATGGGAGAGATTGAGAAGGAGAATTCTTCATGGAAACCTCAACTGGTGCAAGAATTCATCCCATTCTATTGACATCACTCTGCATCACATACCAGCCAACTGAGCTAAACCGACTCGCTCTAACCAGAACTAATGATATTGCAACCACACTGTTCACTTAAATACCTCAACGAATGTAAAAAAGTGAACGAAACCCAAGTAAATACAAATTATAACTAAGTGAACTTGTATTTATATTCTTTTAAGGATATTTAATGATTTCAAAGTAATTTATTTTCATGCTGTTACATTTTTTAACATTATGAATAAAATTATCAGAATGAATCAGATTACTGCTCATGAAACACTAAAATACATGCACTTTATACAATGCAGGTTATATTACAAACTAAAAGCCTTGGTGATACTAATCACTTAGTCTGTTACAATATTACTTATTCTAATAATAAGCACAGTTAACATTTCAAATCCAATGAGAACTTGTGATGAAGAATCACCAGATTCAAAGTGTTCACTCTGCTTTCTTTCCACAATGCTGCCAGACCCGCTGAATTTCTCTAGCGATTTGTTTTTGTTTCCTCGGTCAGCATGCTAGTTAGATGGAGAGCAACATTTCATAAACATCCCTGATTAATATTAATGAGAAAGTAAGACTTTAAGATCACCAGGTTTCAAAGATGTGGGTTTCTGAACCAAATTAACAGGATACTAACTGAGCCTTATTAATATTTCTCAGCTTTAAATTCCTAAAATATACCACAACCACCAGCTAAACAACAAAGCTACACTAGTTTCACTTCACTTCCAACAGTACAGAGGGAATTTAAAACATCAATATGGGAAGTAAAAATATGTTGAGAAACATGAACCAGCTAACAATAAACTGAAATCCAAGATATTTGGCAAAGCACTAACAAGTCTAAGAGGTTCGGACCAGGACAAATTTTAATCTATTAAGGATCCAGAAGAAAATCCCATATAAAGGAAGAGGACATGAAAACGTACTAAACGAGGACTTCACGTGTCTTTACCAAGGAAGCAGATGACACGAAGATTATCTGAAGAATCAATGTGATCTGCAACATTCTCCTAAATACCGCATGAGTGCGCCAGATGGGCTGTCTATTGTTGTGAGGTTTATAAAGACCTTAGTTTTTCATTTTCCTTTGATTTGGATTGTGAGCCAAAATGGAATAGGTATTGCTGCAAATTAAGGACTTTGGAAGGAACTGCTGCACTTTCAAAGCTAAATTGCTGGACTCATCTTGAGTTTTGTTTACACTATTGCTTTGTTTAAGCAGAGACAAAAGATGCGTTAGGTACTACAGCACTGTGAGACAGAGAGATTGAGCGAGTTCAGAGTAAACTTTATCCAAATCCAGAATGCCGAATGCACAAAACAATCATTGAATCCTGTGGACTAGTACTGTGGTACTTGAACCATGTTTCCTCAGTATTTCTTCCTCCATCCATAACAGCCGTTATTTCATATTTATCAGTCTACATGTGTGTACAGGGATTGAGAAAGGGGAGAAGTTATACACTGATAATTCATATTTTAGTTTGTCTGTATTCAGAATTGATTTATCATAAATGGTAGTTTATGTTCCATACAGAATTCTGGTTAGTGTTTCCTGCTAACCAGAGTCTATCAGATAGGAAAACTGGGGTCCTCAAGTGCTTTGATTAAATCTTAAACTTGAGATGATTCCAGAAGCAGTGGGGTTTGAGTACTGGTGGGCTTTCCAAAGTGATTGTGACTGGTTCAAACCCACAACTTTCTGACCAAGAACAAGAGGGCCCACTAAGTAAGCAGCACAGATGGGAAAATCTTCGAATCTTGTTAGATCATCACCAATTTGGTCTCTTCAATTTGAGAACAAGCTTTCAAGTGTTTGGCAAGGTGACCAGTAGGGTCAGCATTTTCCCTGCTTGAGGTGTCTTTACCTTTCTGCGTTCTCCTGTGTCTGAATTTTTCAAACTTATCTGTCTGCAAGGTAATATCTTAAAAACTTGATGTTACTATAATGACCATCTGTGGCCAGCTCTCCTTTCATTGCCTATCTCCATGGCAACATGAATCATAAGCACCTTGAATTCACTTATAAATGCTGATTTTCTGTCTTCAAAATTCCCAAATCTATTTTGGAAATAAACAGACAATTCAAATTATAACTAGTTATAAAAACCTGAAATTCTTAACTCATTTCCAGCATAAACTGGAGACTAGTAGACCTACAGTTGAATGCCCTTTCTTTGTCGACTTGCAAATATCCTGCCCCTTCTTCCCTGGAACACAATCTGGATCCTCCCTTAACTACCAAACTCCCCATAGGCGTTCTGGGGTAAAATTCAGAACAGGTCGATTGACCCTCTTTAATTCCTTCATTTTACATTGAAGACCCAAACTTAACAATCACATAAACTTGGTATTTTTAAACAAATTATTAATGCTCCCATTAAGATCTTGGCAATAACCAACAAGTTCCACTCAGCTCTGAAGAATTAGCAACACCTATAATTGACCTTATTAAACTGCACAAATGCTAAAGAACCACAACGGCAGTCCTTGTTATCTCAAATTTGGGTTCTGCCATTTATTTCAGAGTTTCATGATCATGTTAATCATAACAGCAATGGAAGACACTGCCCACAAAAATGATTTAGAAGTTAATCTGGCAATACTCCAATTCATAACTTATGAAATGTACTCAATCTCCAAAATATCAATGGCGAAATTTGTGTAAACTTGTGTGATAAATCATGCCAAGGGTTATGTCGGTAAGAGTGTTAATGAACAAAATGAGACACACACACTTGGGCTTCAGCATGAATGGTCGCAGTGAAATCTGCCCACCTGCTGCAGTCTTATGCATCCTCAGAGCATGACAAGGACAGCAATGCCTGTGACTGTGTGAACGTAGAAATTAACTTTTAAACACTTGACTTCTTCCAGTTTGCAGCTAGAACTATTTGCAACATCTCTCCTATGTTTTGCAAGGGATATTGCTGAGGCCATCTTCTCAATGGGAAAGAACACTTCATTTGCACTTTTATGAAAGAAGCAGGTGAAGCATGAAGATTCTTTAAAATTACAGACTTCACCAAGAAGTAAGGAATCAATGATTGCAAGCTTAGCACTTTGTGGGAGTTGCATATCTATTCTGCGATGTCCAGGAATAGAAATTCATTCCACTCTATCAATGTCTGGGTGCTGTGCAAAGCATGCAGGTCATTGCTTGATATAGTGACATATAGCAGTGTACTGTACCTAATGCATTTGGGGCACCACAGCAAACCACGAGCTGACTATGAGGCAAAGAATGACTGATAGCTTTGGTAAGCATGAGCTAATCATACATTGAAATCCACAGTCCAACTTTTGGAGCAATCAAGTTTAGCCCCAAGTAGTTTTAGTTTATTCTTTCATTGTATGAGACTATTGGGAGCGAACTTAACGTTTGTTGTTCATCTCTAAAGGCCGTGAAATGAAGCCCAATTGATATTCACAATGCTGTTTAGAAAGGTTCCAGATTTTAAACCCTGTGAGACTGAAGGACAGGCAATATATTTATAGATGAGGATCGTTTGGGGCATGGAGGGGAATATAAAGATGACTATTCTTCATGTCCTTGGGTCACAGGAGAAACTCAGCAAGTTTCTGCAATGAATTTTGTATGTGGTACAAACTGCTCTGATGATAAATGGGACGTTAATCAAGCTGCTTTGACCTAGATTGTCTTGAACATGTTAGAACTGCATTCATTTAGGGAAGTGGAGGGCATCCCATCACACTCCTGAGTTGTACCTTATAAATGGCAGACAGACCTGGGAGTCAGGTGGGGGAGTCACTGCAGTATTCATCGTGCCTTACATGTTGCCACTGTATTTATATGGTGAGTCCAGTTTAGTTTCTGGACCATGGTATCCTTCAGGATGTTGATAGTGGGGGATTAAGTGATAGTAATGCCATGTGATGTCAAAGGGGAGTGGTCAGATGTCATTGCTTGACATTTCTGAGAGTGTGAAAGTTACTTGCTATTTTTAAGCCTAGGCCTAGATACAATCAGTTCTTGCTGCATTTGAATGTGGACTATTTTAGTATCTGAGGAATGCCGAATGACATTCTGCAATCATTAGCATACACATGATGGAAGGAAGGTCATTGAGTAGCTAAAGATGGTTGGGCCGAGGACAGTACCCTGAGGAACTTCTCCAGAGATATCCTGGAACTGAAATGACTGACCTCCAACAACCACAGCCATCTTATGATGTGGCAGATTTTATTCCAACCAGTGAACCATCCTGATTCCCACTGAAACAAGTTTTACTGGGGCTCCTTGATGCTACACAGTCAAATGCAACCTTGATGTCAGGCCTGTCACTCTGGATTGATCTTGCTTTGATAAGACAGGTCATACCTAGCAATTTTCAACATTGTTAGATAGATGAGAGTACTGTAGGTGTACTAGAATAGCTTGGTTAAGAACTGGGCAAAAGTGAGGACTGGAGATGCTTGGTTAAGAACTGGTTTAGTTCCGGGAACACATTTTCAACAATATTGCCCACATGCTTTCAAAGCTCAGTCTTTGCAGTATCCAATGTTTTTAGCTATTCCTTCACATTATGCAATGTGAACTGAATTGGTTGAAGACTGGCATTGGTGATATTGGGGACCTCAGGTGGAGGCTCACTCACTGAGCACTTCTGCCTAAAGTTGGTGTGAGCACTTCAGTTTTGACTTTTGGATGTATCAAGCTCCCTCATAATTAAGAATAGAGAGGTTTTGTAGAATTTCCTCCTTCACTTAGTTATTTAATTGTCATTGCCATGTATGACTGGGTGTGATAGCACTACAGAGTTTTGATTTGGTCCATTAGTTGTTGGGTCACTTAGCTATGTCCATCATATATAACTTAGCACACACATAATTCTCAGGTGTAGCGTCTTGAGTTAACCTAATCAGTTTTAGGTATGTGTGACCCTGCTCCTGGCATGCTGTCCTGCATTGCTTATTGAACCAGCCCACTCAGCAATCTAAAGAACATCAGTAGATAGTGATAGGTCATCATTCAGGAAGATGAGAAGAGCAACTTGAGGGAGAACTGGAAACATCTCACTGCTTCACTTGGTTATCTGAAACTCTGGACAAATGATTGGTTTACATACGTAATGTGTCCAATGAACATACAGACAATGTGTTCAGAAGGTGCAAAATCATTTCATTTTTTGCATGATAGCATACATATGATTGATCACAAAAATGTATAAAAATGGGATATATAAAATATAGTCTATTGACTTATTTCAGTTGCAGATTAGATGAATACCATTTGACTTGTCCATTTCATTAACTAAGCATTTGAAATGCAATGAGGTGCTCTACAAATACAAATTTCTTCCTCCCAAGCTAAACCAAATATGAAAATGACCAGTGCATGTAAACCTGACTGGCTCCTGTTTTTTTATCCTAATAATGTGAGTACACACATTTTTGTTTCTCTTGCTGATAACAATCATCTTTATGAATAGAGTACAAATTTTATTCATAAAACTGCTGCAGAAAATGCTGACGACAAATAAGAAGCGATTTATTAGAGCTGACAGTCAGCCCGAGACACACAGCAGAAAGTAATTTTAAAAGGTAAGTGCAGTTCCATACGTCCTCTTTACATCTTCCACAAATACGTCTGAGAAAAGGTACCAATTTTACCCAACATTCCCAACTTGGGCTCTCCCAAGCAGAGAATTCCTCAATAGATTAAATTGCATCAGGTTGGTTGTAGCCACTGATTTACACTCAGCTGAAATCGGTGTCAGTGATCTAATCATTTCAAAGAAAGGAGAGTTTATCCATGAAGGAAAAGGTTGACACTCTTGAGTGAACATCAATTCTCCAAAGTACCAGCAGTCCGACATTGATTTAGGGAATTAATGCCTGCGCTAAATCTCCACTGAAGACGAACAGTGCTCTTAAACTGGTCAAAGACACAGTTTTTCACGTAGGAAAGCTTGTCTGACTTAGTATGTGAATCTCAAAAGGCTAGTAAAATTAAACATTTAATTGATTAGGCAGAAAGAGAGCACAGGCGAGAGGGGAGGAGCACAGGTGAAAGAGGAGAACATGGACGAGAGGGGTACAGGCGAGGGGTGGAGTGTGGATAAGAACGCCGGATAGGGGTGGAAAGCAGGGAGCAATGGGTGATGGAGTGGGGGGAGCACAGGCAAGAGAGGACAGTGGGGAAGAGCATAGGTGAGATGGGGATGGAATGAGCATGGACGGGGCGTGGCGGATATCGTGGACGAGAAGAGCACATGCAAGATGGGGAGCATGCACACAGGTAATGATGGACAAGGGTAGTAAATGCATGTGAACATGACGACCTATAAGTTGGTGTCCAAACCACACTTCATAACTTCTAATCGCATTGTTACTACTTCACTACCTCTGGCTAAAAGTCCTGGAACTCCCTCCTTGACAGCATTGTTTATACCCACATCAAATGAACTGCAGTGATTGAAGAAGGCAGATCACTGCCACTTTCTCAAGAGAAGGCCAATTAGGATTGGGATTAAAACTGGCCCAGCTGGCATGCTTACATCCAGTGAAAGAATGCATTTTGAAGTTAATTTGCCAAATAACTAGAAAAGCAGTTTTGTTATTTAAAGAAGAAAATAGATCAATGTGTATAACACCTTATCCCAATCATAGGATTTTCCAAAGCTCATTGTAGCCAATGAATTACTTTGGAGTCATAATTATTCTGGCAAACACAATAGCCAATATGTAAATTATATATCTCCAATTTATCTGTTGTTGAGGGAAATAATGATGTTGAGTGCATCATTTTTGTTGTTCTTTGAATTGCTCAATCAGCCTATGAACAAGGAGGCTGGAGTTTGGTTTAATATAGAAAGATTGCAGATCTTTGACATCAGCAGCACTCACACTAAAATGTCATACAAGATCTCAGTGCATTTGAAGCCACTTGTCGGACTTACTGCTAGAAACTGATAACTTCAATAAGGTTTAGAACACTATCACCAGTGCAATACCAAATTAGTTGTTGGGGTACAAACATTTGTAGTTACATCAAAAATTGATATACATTCCCATGTCTTCTGTCAGTTAATTTCCCCAATGATTTACATTAATCATTAATCACTTAAACAAATACCCTTTTTGGGATGTGTTTTGTTGCTTATTATAGGCTATAAAATGGTCCACTTGGTTTCATTGTAAATATTCACTGTAAACATGAAGTATTTCCAGATTCGATGGATACCGATGAAAGCTTCCTTTCATTTGCCTTGAGTAATATTCTTCCACCCAAGCAGAGCTGATTAGTCAGAACATTACAGTGATTTCACCAACTGGATGCAACTCAGTGTGATCTAAAATACACTATATACAATATTCACGTTTGAGAAAAACATAAATATGTTTAAAATTGTTTTATTTTCCACCCCAAAAGATTCTGATAACCACGCTGTCTCATGGGTGTGTCTTTTTCTTTTGACCTTATTGTTCTTATATGTGAAATGAGACACAAGCAATACTGGTTCACAAAGTATAACCCTGGTCCAAAAGTCTGATCTCTTCTATTACTTATTGGTTAAAAAGTTTCAAAAAATTAAACTTTTTTAAACCCAGGTTGTTGCCTACCTTGGTACAAAGAGTTGGCAATTGCAGAGCTAATTCGGCCATTTTAGGTAGAAGGAACTGAAGAAGGTGCTGTGTTTCAACGTCACTTAAATCCTAAAGAAAAATAAAAAAATTCTTAAGTTGTTTCAGGAAATGAAATTATGTCTGTACAGCAGTACTGCATTGCCTTGTGACAAATTTTAAGATTTTTCTTTTTAAATTAAAAGTACTTATTCCACAGTATAATTTATGATAAATATAATACAATAATTGCCACAGAATTATAGTAATACTAGATGATCTATTTGAAGTTTCATTAGACGGACAAAATAATTAAAAGCCCGATTGTTTATATTAATCCTGAAGTAACTCACTGTTCATGAGTTAAAAAGTGTGGTGCTGTAAAAGCACAGCCAGTCAAACAGCATCCAAAAGAGAAAGAGTCAACTTTTTGAGCAAAAGCTCTTCATCAGGAATGTGGTGGGAGCCCAAGGGGGCTGAGAGATAAATGGGGGGGGGGGGGGGGGGGGGGGGGAAGAGTGTCTACTAATAGTTTCACTATAGTTTTAAACAATATTTCACGTTTAAAAACATTACTGCTGGTAGTCATTTTAAAAAAACTTTTGTTTTGAAATGTGTGTGAAATTTCACAATCAACAGCAATTCATTTGGAAATACAACAGGATGAATTGATTACCTTATTTGCTGAACTGAATACTAAGCACGGAAGAAAAGTTTTGCATTATTTAGGACTAAGCTACAGAGAAATTTAGAGGCACAATTTTGTTAGCCCATTATCAAGTGTGTACACCCTACTTATGTATACATTTGCTATATAAACCCATCGGAAATCAAGAGTTACAGATTAGTTAACCCAAATCTGTTTTGGATTGCTTCCTCTAGGCACTGTTGAAGTTAGCTGCCACCTCAAAACATTAATAAGCTAGTAAAAACATGGTCACAAAATTGGTACAAATTTTTTAATGCCTAGCTTTCAAGCAGCTGTGTAGTCTTAATTTCAAATTTAGCTATTCACAGGATATATGTATCTGGCATGTTGAAATTATTTCCACATGGCAGTCCTGTGGTGAAAGCCAGACTAATGTCATTAACTGCTGGTTCTGGGTCCTCATATGTGGCACTATGGTAAAGACCAAACAAAATTAAATTGGCAAATGACATGAAAACCTATTAAGTAGAAATATGGGAAACAGGCAGGATAAAAAAAAATACAAGGGAAAACAACAAATTTAGAAAGAAGGCAAAAACAAACCTCTTTGGACTGAACACTGATAAAATAGCAAGACAGCACAGATCATATACAGCAAACTAATACTGTTCATCAACTCTCAAGTTATCTTTGCACTGTGGCTGCTAACACAAGACCAATCCTTATCCTTTCCTTGGTGACCCCCAAGGAGTGAGGATCAATGAGTCCTGAAGTGGTTGCTGAGTCCAACATGTGGCCTAATCGACTCTGCTACCAGGTGGTCAGAAGGGTTGCACACTTCCAATGAAAGTTGTCAGTAGTGCCCTGTTGAACAAACCCTCTCTCTTTTCTCCTCTTCAAAGCTTGTTTCACCTTGGATCCAGTGTTTCTCACCCATGCTGTAGTCCAAACTGTTCCTTAATGAAATTGAAATTCTAAAGTACAATGAAGATCCATGTACAGTTATCAATCTCAATTATGACCTGAAGAGGGGTGCTGACAAAACAGAAGCTCCATCTGAATACAGGAAGTTGGGAAGGAAAGTACAGTGAACTTAATTCATTTTCAAAGTTTTGAAACAGCCAAGTTCAAAGTAAAAGTTGATGCAAACTGTACAAGACATCTAACTTTTCCATTGCTACTTTAAAACTAGCTCACACCAGTACCGGTCTCCTTAACGCACTTCTGGTATCACTAAGAGGGACAATCAACATTTTTGTCTTTATTAACTTTAAGGAGTTAAAATGCACATTTTAGTGTGTCATTACTGACAAAGTTTCACTTAAACAGATTTCTCGAGACTACAATTGTCGAAGGGTATGGGAAAGAGAAAGTGCATGGAGTTGGGATAAAGGATTGTGTTGAATGGCAGAGTGGACTTGATGTATCATCTACTCCTGCACCTTGATTTGTGAGAGAACTTACTCAATAGCAGGGAAAGAATGTAGCTCAGTGATGAATGGGCTCTGTGTGAGAAACAATGATCAGAGATGAAAAGAAAAATCTGTTTATTTTGGAAAGAGTTGATGAGGAAAACGTCTCAGAGAAAGTAAGCTCATAGGTCACCTGGCAGAAATAAACTGAGGAGAAAGGCCAGATGATAGACAAAATGTGGAGTTTTAAGCACATCTCTAGACATCTCTTAGCATAGCTGCTAAGATTTAACATGGCGTGATCTAGGAACGGTTGAATGAGGTGATTAATCAGTGATAAAGGACTGCACTAATGATGGGAATGAAAACATCATCCTGCCCTAAAGGTTCAGCTGGAAGGAAATTTTGACTCATGAAATCAGCAGATATGGTTTCAGGACTATTATCAGCAGAATCACTGGTTTGCATTGTCTGCCTGCATAGTTGCTTGCTCACCTCTGAACTGTGAAACAATATTCCAAGTTCAAGTCCCATTGCAGAGCTCGAGCATGAAAAGTAAGGCTGAGACTCCAGAGTATTGAGGAAATACTGCACTCAGGGGGGTGTTATTTTTGGTTTGAGATTTTAAACTGAAGGCCAACCTGCTGGTTTGAGTCAAAGTATCACATAATTCAAAGAAGAACAGAGAAATTATATCCAGGACCTAGCCAATATTTGTCCCTCAATAAATATCAGAAAAAGCAAGATGCTGAAGGGAGCTTGACGCAGTAGATTGATGAGGACATTTCCTTGTGCACGAGAATGGAGAAACAGGAGTCACTGCTTTTCAAACAGGATTCAACCATTTAAGATGGAGATTAGGCATTTTTTTTTACAGAGAGAATTGAAAGTCTTCAGAACATTTGTCGTCAAAAGGACAGTGGAAGCAAAGTCTCTGAATATTTTCAAAGTCAATGGTGGATAGATTCATGCAAGTATGCAAGGGGAGAAAGGTTATCGGCTGGAGGCAAAAATGCGAAGAGGAGGTGAAATTCAGCTCAGCCCTGATCTTATTATATGGTGAAACAGGACTTTTTGGGTGGGGGAGAGTGGGGGGGAGGGGGGGGGGGAGGGGGATGATTGCAAATGGCCTTTTCTTGCTCTTAACTTGCACGTTCGTATAAACATTATTTTACTGCTTTTTGTAGGAGCTTGCCGAGTGCCATCTGACTGCTTGTTTCCTATGTTACAGCACTTCCTAGGTTGTGCAACATTGGTTTCAGAGTCGGTTTCATGGGTGGCACGGTGGCACAGTGCCAGAGACCCACAGTGCTGCCTCACAGCGCCAGAGACCCAGGTTCAATTCCCGCCTCAGGTGACTGACTGTGTGGAGTTTGCACGTCCTCCCCGTGTCTGTGTGGGTTTCCTCCGGGTGCTCCGGTTTCCTCCCACACTCCAAAGATGTGCAGGTCAGGAGAATTGGCCATGCTAAATTGCCCGTAGTGTTAGGTAAGGGGTAAATGTAGGGGTATGGGTGGGTTGCGCTTCGGCGGGGCGGTGTGGACTTGTTGGGCCGAAGGGCCTGTTTCCACACTGTAAGTAATCTAATCTATATAAATCCATGAGATATGCCCAGATTAAATCTGTACTCCATGGAATCTCCATGGTGGCTCAGTGGTTAGTACTGCTGCCTCACAGCACCAGGGTCCTGGGTTCGATGCCCACCTGTCTGTGTGGAGTTTGCACATTCTCCCTGTGTCTGCGTGGGTTTCCTCCGGATGCTCCAGTTTCCTCCCATAATCCAAAGATGTGCAAGTTAGGTGAATTGGCCATGCTAAACTGCCCACTGTGTTAGGTGTGTTAGTCAGGGGTAAATAAAGGGTGGGGAATGGGTTTCTCTTCAGAGGGGTGGTGTGGATTTGTTGGGCCGAAGGGCCTGTTTCCACACTGTAGAGAATCTAATCTAATTTAAAACACTACCAGATTTTAGCTTTTCTGCACCGAATCTAGATTGTCTTGCATTACATCTAAACAAAATGAGCATTAACATAAAACCAGAGTCTGAAACCCAGAAAGACACATCTAACAATATTAGGAGTCAGATTTTTATGCCTGGAAAGTACTCACTGTGACATCAGTGAACAGTATTTCCCCAAAACATTTCTATTATGCTGCCATAAAATGAAATCCAGGGTTAAACAAAATTCTCTCAAAATTAGTGAAGACAACCAAAATTTTCTTAAGCAGTAGTACAAAAGCAAAACAGTGATGGAAATCAGAAATAACAATCTGGTTGCTCCTGCACTATTCTCAGCCACTTGTTTCAGAGCTGGACAAATGAATAATTGGAATAAAAGTGCACATCTTAATAGTTAATGCTAGTGCATAGACTATGTAGATCCAAGGTGAGACAAAGAGAGAGAAAAGAAAGTAAAGCTCATTTTGTTTAGATGAAACCAGCTTATGGGAAAAAAAAGGGGATATTGTTTATTATTTTCAATACTGCTAAATTTTTCCCAGTGATTTCAGTCAATATCTTGTAACTTCTCAGCTAATTATTTACTTAGTTTAAATATTCTCTGATACAGTTTGGGGGCAATCACTCCTTCACAAACATAACATTTGAATATAGTTAACCTTCTCAGTACTTTTGTCAACTCCTGAGAAATGCCATTTATGAAAAGGCAATCAGCCTTGAGTCTGTGCCCAAAGACACAAGCTGTCATTGGTTAATAATTTGTGCAGAATCTAATTTCTGGTACCTGTCAGAAAGTTCTATATACTGCTTGACATAGACACTATCCTGAATAATTATTAACCTGAATACTAAATTTTTCTTCTGCTTTCCAGATGTGACAAAGTATGGTAATTGCAATAGGCTCATCAGTACAAATTTCACTCAGAATATTAAAGTTTGATCACACAGAATGTATGATACTAGTGGCATTCAATGGGCAAAAGACATTATCCTTTTGCCTTGTCCAAAATGAAAGACATTCAACATCTTCTAATGTTTGAAATAGAATCACTATAAATCTGCTTCTGTGTTGCAGACATACTATAAGCCTTGTTTCTTTTTAAAGGTAACAATCGAGATATTATAAGGTAAGTCTTCCAGTATAAAGATCTTGCAAATAGTAACAATAATTGGGTTGCGGCCAAAAAAAAAGTGGGCATTTACATATTAAATCTGGAACAAAAATATTCAGGGCTCTGACCTGCACAAGAATTGATTTAGAGATATTGGCTAGGAAGTGTCAGAGCAATCAATCACTGAGTAATTTCATCATGACTGGCTTGCAGGACGTTGATTAAATGGAAGCAAAGAAAAAATGCAAATGGCTTGATTTAGTTGGAGGATGGCAACTTCCTAGGCAGGCAGCCTTGACTAGCAATTTAGTAAAGTGAACATTTATATTGCCACAAAGAGGCTTGACTAAATACTGTCATAACTAATGACTGCTTGTCACTATAAAACTGTTCTCATGTGGCAAATGAATGAGTATCCCTGGCGGGACTAGATGAGAAGGTGCTGAGGCAGCAGGCCTAGCAGTTTTAAATCAAATCTCGACAACGCATCAAATCAAGTAAACTAAGACCTGTCACATGACCACAGACATTTCCATACATCACAAGGGAAAATCAGTAATCCAAGTAAAAAGGCAGCTTCAATACCCCTGCATACACAAAGGTGCAGATTTACAGTATTTTATTTATCCAGGCTGATAAACCGACAAGGTTGATTTACTTTGACAGACCCTGACAATGGGAAGAATGCAGCTCTTTGAATTGTTAAGTTTGACATTTTAAGTCAAATTTGTAATCAAATATGTCTAAGTAAATATCATTCCAAAGAAACGGCTCCACTGAAAATAAACTTATCCATTAGACCTTCATCTTCGAATCAATATAGTGATTTTAGCCAAATAACCTTTTCTTAGTAACCAAACTGACAGGCATATTTAATTCAAAGAAAAAATTAATTCATCCTTCTGAATTATAAGCGAAAATTATCAAGCAAGAGAGAGCACTTTGTTACAATTCCCCAGGCTGTTCAAAGTTTGTGTCATCAAAAGGCCAGTATTAAACACTACCAAAAGGAGAGAGAAAAGGAAACTATTAAATTCTATTTAATAGCTTATACATGTATTAATTTCAAGAACTTACTGACAAGTAGTTCACAGCTAACAATTCTGAATTATTTTGCACAGCACATAGATGCACTGGTTCTTATCTGTCACAGCTTCACCTGAAGATGGACATTTTGAATACTAGATTTCAGCCATACTGAAGTATAATAACTTAAAAGAAAGCTGGCACAGAAGCTTCATTTTTGTGTTTGTACTTTGATCAGAAATACTGCAATGCAGAATATGTAAAATCTATACTTACAAAGTACTGTACTATTATGAAGGAAGTTTTATCTCTTTGTATCATGTGTAATGTATCATTTCTCTACATAATAATTTCACTTTACCTAGTGGATAATGAAATGTAGTTCCATGGTTACTTAATGTCAAGAAGAAACATTGTCCACAGGCTGGCACAGTACAGTCAGCAGGTCATGATTTCCCTTAGTAAAGCAAATAATAAAGATTTATGGCATACAATGAGGTTATTTTGTGCATTGTGTTTGCTCTGGGAGAAAAAAAAATCTACTTTCCAGTCTAATCCCACTTTCTACCTCTTGGTACATTGCGTTCTATGTCTTTTGTATTTCAAATCATATCCAATATTTCTTAAATGTGATGAGGGTTTCTGCCTCTAACAACCTTTTGAACAGTGAGTTCCTGTCACCCATCTCCTCCAGGCAAGAAGATTCCTCCAGAAAACCCCCAACAATCAACTACTAGTGCACACGAACATATTAACAAAAAGATTCAAGGCAATTCAAAATCAATATTGGTGTGAAGTAGACCATTTCGCACAAATCTATTTCTAAAAACGTGAAATCAGTACAGTACTTATTCAATACAAAACCTATATGATGTAAAATTAGTGTCCTAAAGAAACTGTTTCCTTAGTTTGATTTGAACCCTGACTTTTGAAATCAGCATAAAATAAGGCTGGAAATACACATTTTACTGAATCTGCTACATAATTTTTATTTTTTCAATTTTCTCTCTCTCTCAAACACACGTGCATACACAATTCCTGAGCATTTGTTTCAAAACAAAAAGGTTGTGAACATTGCTCTTTTCATCATATCTCTGGGTCAGCTTTGACCTCCAATGCCTGTGGTGTTTGGTATTGTCATGAGCACTGTCTGAAAATCCGAGATTGCAGGTCACTGAGAACACACAGCTGGAGTTTACTTAATGCTCCTACACTCAGGATGGCAAATGTCATTAGCAACATAAGGAATAAATCTTGAACAAAACAAAAATTTTACATGTATTTTCTCTCTCTCAACATGCAATTGCATCTACTGCACCATGAAGCCACTGTCTTGAGAATCAAACTGACACTTTCCAACTTCAAGCTTGCAAGCTCATATCATCCACATTGCAATGAATATTCTAAAGCATTATGGTCACTTGCCCTCATCCTCACCTCAACTGACATGAAATCTTCACTCATGCTTTGTCACCTCCTTAAATTATCCTTGTGCTCCTGACTGGCTTTGCACACTCAGCCAACTGTATGACATTCAACTCATTCAATCATGTCAAGTTTTGCTTATCCATCAGTCCTGCTGTTGCTGGTCTGCAATGACTTTCGGTAGCAAAATGAGTCAAAGTTAATCCTTCTGAGGAATGGTCATCAGACCCGAAATGTTAATTCTACATTCTCTTCACAGATGCTAGGAGGCCTGAGAGTTCTCCAGCAATTTCTGTTTTTGTTTCAACCTTCCTGCTTGTGTCTCAGTCCCTCTTAAGTATGCCTTTTTCTATCTGTGTGTTCCATGGTGTGCCCCCATTACTTTTTCTCTCCTTACATTTCAACGTCTTGCCCTAACCACAGGGATAAATTCAATCTCTAAACTTGAAATTTTAGAAAGTCACCACTTAAGTTATACACCAGAAGATCAGTGTTGTTTTCATTCAGAGGATACAGGTAGTTCTGGGATAATGCGCATTTCGACAGCACAGTTTGGCTATAACATTACTGAAGAATTAGGGAACAGTATTTTTGAGTATATTTCCCTCTGTTGGCACTAGCGCGGTTCCAGCGGGGATCAATTCGCATGCTTGGTTCTACGAATGCGCCATGACTGTGGCAAAATTTCCACACTGGTCTGCGCATGCACCGATGACCATGTCGCTCTGCACATGCACCAGTGTCCACACCATTCCACGCACATGTGACATTGGCGCCGGTCTTTGTGCCATTCTGCAGATGCGCCAATGTCTGGGCCAATGTGCATGCACAGAACGGCGTAGAGACAATGTCACTGCCGGTATTTGTGCCGACCTGCGCATGCGTGATATTAACTGCGAGTAGACCAGCTTTCTGTGAGAGATACTGTAGAGAGCAGATTTCTTACATTTTTAAATGTACTGTGTTAAATTAATTTTTGTTTCATTAATAAATATGATTTCAAACTTCATTCAAGCCGTGCTATACGGTGTTTGACTTTTGGATGATTTTTGAGCGATCGTTTTTTTTGGCTGGTCTGTCCCTAATCCCACTTTTCCCATAGGCCCCACTGTTTATATTAAGAATTTATTTATGAAGCGAGGTTTCACTGGAACGCAACTACAGTTTTAATAGGAGAACTACCTGTACTGGAGTTCGAAGACAAAGGGTTCAATGCCTCTCCAGGAGTAAGCACCGAAGTAATTATAAAAGGCCTCTTCCAGATGCAAATGTTCACTGAGCAGAGTGAGCCTTAAAGATGGGAAAATGTGAAACCAAGTGGATCATTGGTCAAGATTAATTAATAAATAGTGGCCTGAGATAGACTTAATATGAGACAGGAGATTGCCCACGTGCAGCAGAGTGAGCTGGCTGTCTCAAAAAGGAGAATGGTGGGCATAGAGGAACAATAAAAGCTGCTCAAGGATTACCAGGTAAATTCAGAACTATCAAGAGGTTAGGGGTTAATTGAGTTCAGCTTATTTGAGAGGAGAGATTTTTTTAAAAATATTTATGAATCACTACTAAATTTCAAAGAAGCATATTTTAAAAGCTGATTTAAAGCTTTATTTAAACACTCTTCACATGCAGATTTCATAGCATATTAAAAAAAAGTAATATAATTTAACACTGGCAACCATGTTTTAACTTTATCCATATCCATTCCCCTCATTACCCGATCATGATCTACATGCTCACTGACCTACATTAGTTCCACAGGACAAGAATCCACTCAAATGCTTCCAAAGCCTCACCCCCTCCTTACTTCTGTAATTTCCTCCACCTTTACAACCTGTGAAGATATCAGTGCTCTTTAACTGTAGACTCTCTAGCATCTCCAATTTTAAGCTCTCCACCATTGAATTCAGTTAGCTTGTTACCAGGTTCTGTAATACCCTTCCCAGAACCTCATTGCACTGCTTTGCTCCTTTACAGCCCTTTTATAAACTAGGCTTTTTATTCAGACTTTCAGTCAGCCATTCTAATATGCCCTTTATTTTTCTTTATAATTTTCCTGAAGTGCATTGCAGATTTTATAAAAGATGCTTCAAAACTGTTGATGTAGTGGAAAGTCATCAGTGATTACAAACCCACCTGAAGAGTGGTTTTTCAACCCAAAAGGTTTGAGAACCACTGTGCTAAATTAGCAAGCTTAAAGCATTTTTAGCATACAAAAAAAAAGTGTCACAGACATGGTAAAATACTGTTGAAAACCACAAGAAATCATGGGATAAAAAGGTACTGCCAAAACCTTTGGCAAACTATTGATAAACGAAAGCTTTGTCAAAGAGGTGAGCCTTAAAGGAGAAATAAGTGGTAGAGAAATAGAAATGCTCAGAAAGGGATTTGTGAAGAATGAGACCTTGGGGTTGAAACACATGTGGAAGTCCCAAAGATCCTTTTGGATGTAATTTCAAAAAATTATTAAACTTGGTTATGATGCTTTTAGAGTTGAATTGGGAGGCACCCAGGGAGAGGGTTTGAAGAGGTGAAAACTTCACTTACGTTCTAGAAACCAGGTTTACCTACTTACACAAATTAGGCTTTACTTATTAGTAGGCATCAGGTGCAATATGGTTAACAAGGTAGTGCAAATCTTTTTATAGCTAGTTGACATTTAGATGAACTGTCAATCGCAACATCCCTCAGACGTGCTTCACCTCCAGGCTCAACCCTGTCAAGCTCAGCATGAAATAATTAACTGCTTCCTTCCATGCTTTATTTACTCAAGAGTAACAAACTCAACTGTATTAACGTGATACAGATATCCATATCTGTCAACTTTGCCCCTCAATTATTCTGTTATTTGGTCATTAGAATGGAAAAAGATTGCAAAACAATACCTGAAAAAAGTGCTCCACAATTCCTACTTTTAATTGTACCACCAAGTTACATAGTTCTAAACACAAGCTATAAAAGATCACATTTTTAGAACAAAACCACAACTAAACAACTTCACAAAATATAACAGCAAACATGGCAACACAAGTTACTGACCTTGAAAAATCAAGATTTCAGATTAAAACTCAGACTTACACAAAAACAGAATCACGGAATTGTAACAATGTAGCAATAGCTATGGAGCCCTCACGCCTGCACCAGTTCTCTTAATGAGCTTTTACTTAGTGTCATTCACATGCACATAACACAGTCTAATTTTTTTTTTGAATGCTTTGACTGAGTCTGCCACTAACACCCTTTCCAATCTGTGCATTCTATATTTTGCCATTTGCTGCATGCAAGTTCATTTTTCCCCAATAACCAGGTCTGTGCCTTCTCATTCTCAATCATTTCATTAATGGGAATAGTTTTTTTTGTGTCTTATCTGTTCAGTCGCTACTTTGAATACCTCTACCATGTATCCTCTTGGCCTTCTCTTCTCCAGGTGAACAGTCCTAACCTCCAAAGCTATCTTCATAGCTGAAATTCCTTTTCCCTGGAACCATTCTTCCAAATTCTTTCTGCACCATCTCCAATGTCTTTTCATTCTTTCTAAAGTGCAATGTCCAGAGCTGAATGCAAAATTCAGCCAAGGTTGAATTAGTGATTTGTATTGCATGCATTTCTGGTCACCATTCTGTAAGAAGAATGTAGAGGCTTTGGAGTGTGTGCAAAAGAAGTTTACCAGAATGCTGCTTGGATTGGAGCATATTAGTGGAAGGGGCAGGTTGGATAATTTGGATTGTTTTCGTTACAATGCCAAAGGTTGAGAGGCAATTTGAAAAAAGTGTATAAAATTGAGAGGTATGAATCTGGTTGATAGTTGGAGTCTTCTTCCCATGGTGGAAATGTCAAATACTTGGGGTATAAGTTTAAGGTGAGAAGGGGAAAATGTTTAAGAGAGATGTGCAAGGCAATAAGTTTTTTTTTAAACACAGTGAGTGGTAGATGCCTAGAACACACTGCTAGGAGAAGTAGTAGAAGCAGATACATTAACAACATTTAACAGACACATGACCAAGCAGGGAACAGAGGGATACAGAACAGTTGCAGGCAGATAGAATATGTTTATAATGGAATCGTGACCACCACAGATATGGTGGGACAAAGGGTCTCCGCCACTTGGTATTCCCAGATGAGATCCCATCCCAGTTCTAAACGGGCGTGAGTCTGCCTAGCTTCCGAGATCAGATGAGATTAGGCGTTTTCAGATTAATATGCTGTACTGTTTGAGGTGCTATTATTCATGTTCAAAATAACTTGTGTACTCTTACACTGGATACTCCCATTAATAACGTCTACAATACTGTATGCTATGTTAACTGTGCTGTCAAACTGTCACATCACATTTAATGACGTATGCAGAAGTACATCCACATCACTGTTCCAGCAGTCCCTTTACAGAGCTTCTTCATATGCTTCCAACCAAAATTAATCACATCATATTTCTCTACATTAAACTTCATTTGCCACTTGCCTGCCCATTCCACCACCTTGTTTATCTAATTTTGAAATTCCACACCATCCTCTTCATTGTTTACAATACTTGCAAGCTTCCTTTCACCTGCAAACTTTGAAACTGTGCCGTCTATAACACATTCTAGGACATTAATATACATTGACCCCTGGGAATAAACCTTCCTCCAGTCACAGAAACATCCCTTCGTCACTATTCTTGGTCCCCTATACCCGAATCAATGTTTATCGATATTGCATTGTTTGTTTCATTCCATAGGCTAGAATTTCCAATTCTGCTGTGCGCCATTATACAGATGCCTTTTGTATTTCTGAATACATCACGTTAACAGGATTGTCCTTAAATATCTTCAAACAAAATTCATTGTTAAATCAGATTTTCCTTTAATTAATCCATGCTGGCTTTCCTTAATTAACTCTCATTTGTGCATGTGACTACTAACTTTAACCAAAATTGTCTCGAAGTTTCTCCATCATTGAAGTTTCTTTTAAATAAGGATGTAACACTTATAAGTCACTATCAGCCTAAACTGGTAATATTGTGTCATGCAGAATCTTAATAACAATGAGCAGATCGACATTATTTAATTAATTCAGATCAAGATCAAGAGTTAAAAGAATGATGGCGCTGTCACTCAGCTAATGAGAAATGAATAAGTTCAAATGCAAGTAAACATTAATACAATCTTAACTTGCTTTAATGGGAGGAAGTGAAAAGAAGAAATTAGTTGGAATTGTACAGAATCAGGTCTCTCAAAAATAAGTTTCAAGTACAGATCGTAATGAAGCACGTGGTTGTGAATGGAGCAGATTTTATTGGGTCAAACAGCAATGTGTCTTTAAAACCATGATCATTCTTTCATTTAGTCCATTATTAACAAAACAGAAGTTTAAACATTCATTCAAGCCGCTGATCACAAAAGACTTTTTAAAAAAATGACATGACCCTGTCCAAATCACAACTGGCTGTAGCAATCCCAAGTTATCAAACTGCAACTGACCATACTCTCCTATGAATAATATTAGACAAATAGCTGACAACGAATAAAGTCTTCCAATCAAATTATTAAATCATCCACTTAATAAATAGAACAATGTGCTTTGCTTGTAGTTACACTTCAGTTGTTAGTATATGGATATTTGTGAAACACAACTGTGACTGGCAACCTATTATGCCTTGCCATGGGTTACACTGGTGCAGTAGCAAAGAAGCCAGGTGCATTTCTGTTCAGATGGTGAAGTTCTCATGTTAGAACAGTGATAGAAAGAACTTTTTGGGATTTCTAAAATGCATTCCTGTATGACCACAAGCATAAACAAACTGATGAAAAGCACTCCCAAAAAAGCACTCAAATCTAGTCAGTCTTTCTTTCTTTCTTACTGATGTACAAGTTCATGCATTTTGTGCAATGACATAATTTGCACTTCACTTCATGTCCTGAATCAATGCAACAGTAGCAGTACAAATGCCTATTTATACAATGGACATTGGAAATAAAATCATCAAAATACGACAGCAATTGGTGTTCATTACTTCTCCTCCATCATCCAACTGGAGATATCAGGATAACGAATGATACAAACACTGAAGGATTCTACAGTAGTAATTCATAGCAGAAGAAAAACTCGCACCAGCCCAAACTTCATTGACGTGCTTAACTAATGAGCACAAACTCCAAGCAGATTGGTGAAATCAGCTGAACCCTGCACAGGAACGTTTTTGCATGAATTACAAGGTATGTAAGAACATATTTATAGTGTAGGAGGTACCTACCTGGCTCAACTTACCCAGGCTGTTGTTTATATTCCATAAGCTTTCATCCTCCAAACTTCATCTAAACTGTTATCAATATATTTGCTTATTCCTTTCTCCCTCACATTCTTCCCTTGATTCAATTCCCTTAACGATTTCAAGTTGCACACACTAATCACTCTGGGTAAGGTGGTTTCTCATGTATTGCTAACTGGAATTATTAGTGATCTTCATATTTATGATCTGTAGTTGTCTTCCTCATATGTGGCATCATCTTGCCTATGTTTGTTGTATCATATTATTTACAATCATGAAATTTCTATCAGGACACTTTCCAGAGAAAATAGTCCCAGCCTGAATAGATGATTCCATTGCAAGGCATGCCTAATTTTATCACTCACTGAGGTAAGTATTGCACATAATTGCTTTTGCAGGGCCTCCTGCATTTTCAAATATTCCATGTTTTCTTTCACTTTGAAGTATAAAATAACAACCAGTAGCAACACAACATCCTTCCACTGCTGTGATAACTAAAACTTACTGACATTAAATTTGGCCCCAAATTGTGCTCAGTACCAACAGGAAAATGTACTACTGTCCAACCATTCATAACTAGCCATAACTACCAGATCTATTGCCAGCTCTCTGTATTTACTGTAGATAAGCATAGCCATCATTCCTCCCTTTATTCAGCTTCTGAAGATGTCCACCCACTCAGTCCTTTTGCAAACCACTCTATTTTTTTTTCCTGTTGCTTCACTTTCTATTGTCAGCAACACTAAATTCTTATACTTTACAGTTCTTTTTTGGTTCAGATAAATGTCCATGAAACATTGGGACTCACATTTTTCAGTGGACAAATTCATTGGTTCTTCTTTATCTAATTCTGGTAATGAATACTTTATACTAATGCCACATTTCAAAAGCTGTTATCCACTTTTCACTGGTCTCATTTAGGATTCAACATTTCACAGAAAGACTTCTGGAAAACTGTCCTTTTAAGTAAAAGTTGATATTAAATACCCACAGAGAATTAATTTAGGAAAGACTTTATTTGTAGCTTCTTGAAATTAGTTCAGAGCACTATTTATAATATTAACAAACCTCTCTCCACGATAAAGAAAGAAACTTTATTTGCCCAGCACTTTCAGGTCCTCAGAATATCTCAAAGTATGTGGCCAAAGAAACGATTTACCATTATCTTCTCTGAGCAACTAGGGATGGGCAATAAATAAAGTGTTTGCAGTCATACCCGCAGACCTAAAACAAATATCTTTCTCAAGGGACATTTTACAAGAGTAACTTGTAAAATGGTGTTAAGAAATTAAGGCTTAATATTTTAAGGAAAGTATTTTTAGGGAAGTAGTTATTCAATAGTCAACAGATTTGGCTAGAGTGTTATGCAGCTGAAAATTTAATTACAATTTTTAATGATTGACAGGTATCAATACACAGATGAAGATAACAGCAGTAGTGGTAGGTGATAGTTTTGGATTACAACAGTTCTGAATATGCAACTTATCTTGCAGAAACCATGACAGCTGATCCACAGAAATAAACAAGATTGTGGAACAGGACAGCAATAAATGAAAAGTTATAATTGAAGATCATTACTGGTAATAATCTGGATAGCAACTGCTGATATAAAAACAAAAAGACTTCAGATACCTGTAACAAAGTACCAGGAATTCTGTAAGATCTTGTGGTTTAAAAAACAAAATGCAAGGAATCGTGTTGCAGTACTTAGCTGTACTAAACAGGATATTCACAGATTGCATTTCAACTCATTCAGTAACTACTCAATTTGGTAAGCAGTTGATGTTCAACAGTTGTAACTCGAGCCTGAATTAGGAAGAGGTGGCAAAAACAAAATCCACTCCTATAAATTACTCCTTTCTATGCTCTGCTAACCCAGTGCGGTATGACTGTTACCCATTTATTCAACACACACACACCAACTCTGAGCTTTTACATTATATTCTATGCACATTAAGGATAGGACAGGATAGCTTCTGCTTCTTAACTTGGAGCTGTTTTCTTTGAATTCTCATGATTTTGCTCTTTGAGTAATAACAGGGTCCAAGAGGCTTGCCAAAATGCCATATTTTTCACTTAAGCCAAAGTTCTAGGATTCCGTCGAGAATCAGAGCCCATTTTGCTCACCAATGATTATACAAATCGAATTGGTTATTTTTGTTTTTAGTTTTGCACAGCTCCCACTAATTGTCTGCTATTTTAATGATTCATTATTTAAAAGTGCTTTATTTACTTGATGTCTGCTAAGGATCACAATGTTAAAGACCATTTTTATTAAAACTGAATAAAGCAGCCTTTCCTTTATGTTGGCTTTGTTTCCTGAAACAATGCATAGTGGTTAGTAGTAAATGAATACAAGGCGACTGCTGTCTGCTTGAAGATATATACAGATAACTCAATAGAGTATTTTAATTGAAGCAGAGATGAAACACAATGTTACTTCCTTTATTATTTTAGACAGTGCACGATGACTCAAAAGTTAATGAACCTTTCATGGAAATCCTTTATTCAATTTCCATTGATAAGGCAAAGCTTTACATATTACTTCCCACTAATTTAGTTACCTCTCAGCCCTCTTCATAATACTAAAGATCTGATTCAGTCCATGCAGTTTTTAGATGACAAGAATGTTTATTCCAGTGTCACTCTCAGCACTCCAAAATGAAAATTCAAAGTCACTCAAAATCAGAATCAAAGCAGTGACTCATCCAATGACATGTACAGCATTTACAACAAATCAAAATGGGGAGGATCAAAGCAAAAAAGAATTATGGCATCACCACTATGTGAGGGGCATTTAAACATGTCAAAATATATTAAAATTTTTCACAAAAAATTACTATTAAAGTTTAGCATCTTACATTTTAATTGTGTTATTCTACACAAAGCCATAAGACAAAATATTTAATCTAATAGTATCTATTGAAGGAAAATTGTGGCCTAAAAGCTCACCAGTCTTTTTTTCAAACATTATAACAGGACTGTGAGCCACCACTTTAAAAAGTAGACAGGTCCTAATTTAATTCTCAGATGATCAGCTCCTCTTATGATTGCATAATAATGTCACCAGCTCAGTTCCTGGTGAGGGATTCAACACATTAAAATTCGCACTAAAGCGCAAATCACAGCAATTATACCAGAATGAAAATATTGATGCGAATAATGAATAGCTACAAGTTGATGAATTTTAGACTTTATGCCCACTATTCAGAAATATTTCAAGATATATTTATTTTCTGAACATCATTCATATCTACTATCAAATAAAATGAACCCTTTTTGTAAAGGTCTATCACTAACATCATTAACTGCACTTGTAAAGTAATTGACTGGCAGCAAAGCAGTGAGATCTTGAGGATATGAAAAGGTTCTACATAAATGCACATACTTCTTTTTCAATACACAAAATGATTTAATAGTGCCATCTACTGGTAGGCATAAATATATTTTGCCCACCAACTCAAACAATCCAATTAGCCTGAGAAGAACAAATCTTCCAGGTTTTCATAATTATATACTGTTCATCTAATTTGGGTTCTGCACGTATTTGAATAAAACCTGACTATTAATGAATTAAACTGCAAATAATTTTGAATCATGTAAAGCTAGTTCACTAGGTTTAGGGTGAGAGGGGAAGATATAAAAGAGACCTACGGGGCAACTTTTTCACAGAGAGTTTGGTACATGTATGGAATGAGCGGCCAGAGGAAGTGGTGGAAGCTGGTGCAATTGCAACACTTAAGAGGCATTTGGATGGGTATATGAATAGGAACGGTTTGGAGGGATATCGGCCAGGGCGCTGGTAGGTGGGACTAGATTGAGTTGGGATATCTGGTTGACATGGACAGGTTGTACCGAAGGGTCTGTTTCTGTGCTGTACAACTCTGACTCTATGCATACCGAAAACGTACTGAATTGACAAACAAAAAATGTAATCTGCAATAAACATTACACATTCCAATTACCTACTATATTAAGAATTTCATAGCTCCTATTTGCTATAAATTTAAAATGCTTCAAATGTTTTCTTGCATGCTCAATTCTGCATCCTTCTGGAGATCCAAGTTTCTGCACCTCGAAAACTCAAACGTTTTCTCATCTGATACTAGAAAGATCAAAATCTTAAAACATTCACTTTGTATCTTTTTAAAAATGCTGTCACACCAGCTGAATATTGCCAACATTTTCTTCTTTTATTCCAGAAAATAACTGCATATTGCTTGAGATCAATTGGGATCCTTATTTCGACTGCATTAGTAGGAAGTAGTGACCATAATATGGTAGAGTTCAGTCTGGAGTTTGAAAGGGAGAAGGCAAAATCTGATGTAATGGTGTTACAGTTGAATAAAGGTAATTCTGAAGGCATGAGAGAGGAACTGACTAAAATAGACTGGAAGCAGAGGCTAACCGGGAAGACAGTAGAGCAAAAATGGCAGGAGTTTGTAGGTATAATTGAGGACACTGTACAGAGGTTCATTCCCAAGAAAAGAAAGATTAACCGGGGAGGGATTAGACAACCTTGGCTGACAAAGGAAGTCAGGAAATGTATTAAAGAAAAAGAGAGATCCTATAAAGTGGCTAAGAACAGTGGGAAATCAGAAGATTGGGAAGGATACAAAAGCAAACAGAGGATAACAAAGAGTGTAATGAGAAATGAGAGGATCAAATATGAAGGTAGGCTAGCCAGTAATATTAGAAATAATAGTAAAAGTTTCTTTCAGTACATAAGAAACAAACGACAGGCAAAAGTAGACATTGGGCCACTTCAAACTGATGCAGGGAGCCTAGTGATGGGAGATAAGGAAATAGCAGGAGAACTTAACAAGTACTTTGCGTCAGTTTTCACAGTGGAAGACATGAGTAATATCCCAAAAATTAAAGGGTGTCACGGGGCTGAGTTGAGTATGGTTGCCATTACGAAAGAGATAGTGCTAGAAAAGTTAAAAAGTCTTAAAATTGATAAATCTCCTGGCCCCGATGGGATACGCCCTAGAGTTCTGAGAGAGGTTGCTGAGGAAATAGCAGAGGCATTGGTTGAGATCTTTCAAGAGTCACTGGAGTCAGGAAAGGTCCCGGATGATTGGAAGATGGCTGTAGTAACCCCCTTGTTCAAGAAAGGATCAAGGCAAAAGATGGAAAATTATAGGCCAATCAGCTTAACCTCGGTTGTTGGTAAAATTCTAGAATCCATCATTAAGGATGAGGTTTCTAAATTCTTGGAAGAGCAGAGTCTGATTAGAACAAGTCAACATGGATTTAGTAAAGGGAGGTCATGCCTGACAAACCTGTTGGAATTTTTTGAAGAGGTAACAAGTAGGTTAGACCAGGGAAACCCAGTGGATGTGGTCTATCTAGACTTTCAAAAGGCCTTTGATAAGGTGCCACACGGGAGGCTGCTGAGCAAGGTGTTCGAGGTGAGCTGCTGGGATGGATTGAGGATTGGCTGTCTAACAGAAGGCAGAGAGTTGGGATAAAAGGTTCTTTTTCAGAATGGCAGCCGGTGACGAGCGGTGTCCCGCAGGGTTCGGTGCTGGGGCCACAGCTGTTCGCATTATATATTAATGATTTGGATGAGGGAACCGGGGGCATTCTAGCGAAGTTTGCCGATGATACGAAGTTAGGTGGACAGGCAGGTAGTACTGAGGAAGTGGGGAGGCTACAGAAGGATCTAGACAGGTTGGGAGAGTGGTCCAGGAAATGGCTGATGGAATTTAACGTGAGCAAGTGCGAGGTCTTGCACTTTGGCAAAAAGAATAAAAGCATGGACTACTTTCTAAATGGTGAGAAAATTAATAAAGCCAAAGCACAAAGGGATCTGGGAGTGCTAGTCGAGGATTCTCTAAAGGTAAACATGCAGGTTGATTCTGTGATTAAGAAAGCGAATGCAATGTTGTCTCTTATCTCAAGAGGGTTGGAATATAAAAGCAGAGATGTACTACTAAGACTTTATAAAGCTCTGGTTAGGCCCCATTTGGAGTACTGTGTCCAGTTTTGGTCCCCACACCTCAGGAAGGACATACTGGCACTGGAACGTGTCCAGCGGAGATTCACACGGATGATCCCTGGAATGACAGGTCTAGCATATGAGGAACGGCTGAGGATACTGGGATTGTATTCGTTGGAGTTTAGAAGATTAAGGGGAGATCTAATAGAGACGTACAAAATAATACATGGCTTGGAAAAGGTGGATGCTAGGAAATTGTTTCTGTTAGGTGAGGAGACTAGGACCCGTGGACACAGCCTTAGAATTAGAGGGGGTCATTTCAGAACAGAAATGCGGAGACATTTCTTCAGCCAGAGAGTGGTGGGCCTGTGGAATTCATTGCCACGGAGTGCAGTGGAAGCCGGGACGCTAAATGTCTTCAAGGCCGAGATTGATAGGTTCTTGTTGTCTAGAGGAATTAAGGGCTACGGGGAGAATGCTGGTAAGTGGAGCTGAAATGCGCATCAGCCATGATTGAATGGCGGAGTGGACTCGATGGGCCGAATGGCCTTACTTCCACTCCTATGTCTTATGGTCTTATAGTACTGATCAGTACCAAGTATTCGGCATTATACTGCCAATGCTGAATTTTCCCGCATCTGACCCTCATGAATAATGTGCAAACACAAAAAGGAACGAAGATGTATCCTAGGTGCCCTGAAACAACTCACTGCATTAGCAATGAAAGCTGATTTTACTTCAATAATTCTTTTGACCTTCGGGAATCTGTAGCAGGAAAAAGGATGTTTGGGTAAACAAATATAAAATCCGAGACATTCTATTCAGTTATAATTCACTGTAGAAGAGTTCTTTGCTCATTTCTTTTCCACTTTTAAACAAAAAAAAACAGGTTTTGAATCAGTGTTAAAAATTGAATTCAAACATCTTTCAAAGATATTGGCAGAATACAGTGAAGGAAACTCCAGAACAGTAATTCAAAGTAAATACTTGCAAAATGACAAAGTCACAGGTTCAACGTTGTGAGTAGTACATTTAGGAGCAATGGCAGCAAGTCCTTTTTCATGTAAAATGGGAAATAACATACAACGAATGCACCTTTAAATAAAGTATTGAATGAAAAAACCTAAAATTATTTTTAGAAGCAGACAGTGGCACTGATAATTTGAACTGTAGATTTCTTTGGCCTTCCTCATCCTCACCTATGACTTAAAATTGCATGCTCAATTCTGCATCCTTCTGGAGATCCAAGTTTCTGCACCTCGAAAACTCAAAACGTTTTCTCATCTGATACTAGAAAGATCAAAATCTTTGCAACTTTACTTTTCCACTTTGCCAGAATGCATTTATAGATTGGATTTTTGATTTTAAACACCATCTCAGATGTGTTTCCTTTGAAAAGTAACAAATCACTTGGTACTCCAGATGGATCAATGGTTTCTGCTGCTTCTTTCATTCATAGAGAATGCTGCTATTGAGAAAAGTTCCCTTGCTCTCCATTTTCACCGACCTCCCTACCAACTTGCACTTTTGCATTGTTTGCATTCTTAAGTTGGCATCAGAAGTAATTTGTAATGAAGCAGGCTGATATCTACCTGAGAAGGATGACTAAACTCAAATCATTCACTCTGTTTCTCTCTCCATAGATGTTGCCAGATCCAATGAACCTCTTCAGCTCTTTGCATTTTTAATCCACATTTGGTAGTTCTATTCAGTTTCAAGCACAATTTATTCATTCCTCCCACTAGAGGGCACAACACCTAGTCAGATTTAAGATCAAACATCAATTGCATAAAATAATTTGTTCTAAAGGATAGCAAATAAATGCACTCAAGACTATATAGATATTTTATACCCAGAGCATCTACCACTAACAGAATCAACTAAAATGTTTATATTTTAACAAGATGAGTCTATAAAAACTTCATTACTTGTTGAAATATAGTAGAAGTGCAAAGGTTAATTAACAGCAATTGCTTTAAATTTGCATGCTGCAAAATGAACAATTTTTGAACTCCACCTGCAAGTTAGGTGAATAATTCCAAGAAAAAGACGATACCTTGGGATTAATCAAAAATAAATACAAATTTCCAGTAAGTGATTGTTCTAGCTTTGAAAGTTCAATCAGTACAGAAAATTCACAGGTTGCAAGTGTGTGCTAACAAATGAAATTTCAATTCCATTGCAGATTAACTCATCCAATAACTTCAAGAGGACCATAAACTAATAGGAAACCTTAAAGCAACTGTCCAAAAAGAGAGGGAAATTAATGGAAAGAAAGGAAATAAAAACCTGGCTTCCAATTCATAAAATCCAAGAACGTACTTACTTTTCACATAGGAAAAACTACGCTCATTGGGAACCCAAGATGCCAAAATTCCAACCAGTTGGACTATAATAATGTAAGCATCCACTTTGAAATACTCTCTCTGTTCTAGTGGAGCAATCATATTCCCAGACACTACTGCACTGTTAAGTTTATTGGTTTCAGTCCACTGAACAAGTGGACACTTTGCTTAAAACCAATCAACAGTTACAGAAACTGACAGATTTAAATACATTACTGGGTCTCTTGGAATTTCTTTGCTAAATGACTTTAGCTTTATTGTTAAACTAACAGCACTTAGATATTTCACTACTGTCTATTTCACGAGAGAGTCATCTCTACTTTTAATGCAGCACATCAATAGCAGCTGTTGATTTCATGCTCCATGTCCGCAACATTCCATATCAGGTGTCAGTGACTAAAATTTTGAAGCAATATAAAATTTACACCTCTCATATTAATCAACATTACAATAAGCCCTTCAGTAACCTATGCCATTTCCTTCACTGCAAAACCATTTTTACACCCAAAAATACACAAGTAAAAAAATGTATGCAATTTACTGTTTCAACACCAACACAATACATCTGAATACATGAACATTTAAGTTCCATATTTACAAATTTAAAATGCTACATTCTGAAATTGTCATTTTGGACTCAAAACATTAGCTGTTTCTCTCTCTACCGATGCTGCCAGACCTACTGAGTTTCTCCAGCATTATGTTTTCATTTCAAATTTCCAGCATCTGCAGTATTTTATAAACCCCTCAACATTCAGCATAAGTAAAAATGTATATAAATTAAAACATGCTGTCAAAGTAGCTCTGGTTCTATGCACTTCCCTTACATAAAGCAAAATGCTTGAATCACCACTAATCTGGGAACTTGTGCCAATGTTCGATAAGCTATCCGACTGACCAGTCAAGTCACAATCCTATAGTTAAGGTGTCCCCACTCCTCTATCACTATCTTTGCATATGTACTGTCTCATGGGATATATAGTTGAGGAAGTGGCCCTTAGAATCATTGCTGAAACCCCAGAAAGTTTTGTGGTAACAGGTCAACATGTGCATTAGACTTTGTGCTGATTATCACTGTATACCTTGCCTTAGTTTATGAATCAGCACTCACCCATTTTGAGGGTGACTTAGAAGAAACACCGAGGATAGCAAGGGCACAGAATATACTCTGGTAGGAGTCTTTAAAATCCATCACAAAACTGGTTGGGCAGCAGTACTCTTAACTGAGCAAGTCGTGTTCTGAGGGATTTAGCACCAGCTTGGGCTTATGGCAGTTAGAGAGAAAACTAACAGCAGTTAGAGAGTGAGAGAACAAGAAAAGAAAAAAATTACTTGATCTCATCGTCACCAACCTACTTGCTGCAACTTCATCTTTCCATAACTATAGAAAGAAATTAGGCTATGCAGCCTATCGAGTCTGTTCCACCATTCAAATCATAGTTGATACGTTTCTCAACCCAATTCTCCCACTTTCTCCCTGTAACCCTTGATACTCAAGACCCTATCTATCTCGGTCTTAAATATACAGAATGACCTGGCCTCCAGCTTTCTGTGGCAATGAATCCCATAGATTCACCACCCTCTGGCTGAAGACATTTCGCCTTATCTCTGTTATAAAAGGTCTTCACTTTACTCAAAGGCATGTCCTTGGGTGCTAGTCTCTCCTATCAATAGAGGCATCTTTCCAACATTTACAACGCCCAGGCCATTCAGTGTTATGTTTCAAATGTTCCTCATATGTCAAGCTTTTCATTCCTCAGACCATTCTTGTGAACTTCCCTTGCACACACTCCAGAACCAGTACACCCTTTCTGAGATATGGGGCCCAAAACTGCACACAATGCTCCAAATGTGGTCTGACCAGGGCCTTAAAGAGCCTCAGAAGTACATCCCGGCTTTTACATTCAAGTCCTCTTATGTTGATATCATTTCCTGTGTTGGTGACATCATTTTCTGTTCTTTTTCTCACAGGATGATAGATGGGATCCAAATCGATGTGTTTGTTTTGTAATACCATTGCCCCTAATTTTATCTTCTCCCTCTCAAATTGCAGAATAAATTCAATCACATTATGATCACTGCCTCCTAAGGGTTCTTGCACCTTAAGTCCCTAATCAAGTCTGCCTCATTGCACAACACTAAATCCATGATCACTATAATTTGGCCTTTCCTCTACATCTTTTATATCTCCTATTGTACCTTGTGCCCCAGTGCCTGACTACTATTTGGAGGCCTGTACATAACTCTAACTATGGTTTCTTTACCTTTGTGGTCCCTCAATTCTATCCATACAGATTCAATACCTTCTGACCCTACTTTGTTGTTATTTGCTATTGATTTAATTTCACTTCGTACTAATAAAGGCAACCCCACCTCCTCTGCCTATCTTTTCGATACAATGTATATCCTTGAACATTCAGCTCTCAATCGTGATCCCCTTGCAGCCATATCTCCATGATGCCCACCAAGTAATTTTGACCTGCACCACAACCTCACTTACCTTATTCCTCATACTGCGTGCACTCAGATACAGTCCAGTATTAATCATCTGTCTTCTCATTGTCATTCGTTTGCCCAGTGTGCTTAAACTTTGATTGCCAATCCTTTCCAAACACTCAGTCCTACTTGTGTCTGTGCTGGAGATTTTAATAACCTCTCCTGGGTTCTGCACTCTTCTCTCCTCTTTTAATTCAGGTTCTTGGTTCTGCACTCTTCTCTCCTCTGTTTTCTAATTTTTTTTTTAGATTACTTACAGTGTGGAAACAGGCCCTTCGGCCCAACAAGTCCACACCGACCCGCCGAAGCGCAACCCACCCATACCCCTACATTTACCCCTTACCTAACACTACGGGCAATTTAGCATGGCCAATTCACCTGACCTGCACATCTTTGGAGTGTGGGAGGAAACCGGAGCACCCGGAGGAAACCCACGCAGACACGGGGAGAATGTGCAAACTCCACACAGTTAGTCGCCTGAGGTGGGAATTGAACCCGGGTCTCTGGCGCTGTGAGGCAGCAGTGCTAACCACTATGCCAACGTGCCGCCTGTAATTCTCCTGTAATTTGGGTTTTCTAATTTCTCTGATAACTAAGCTCTCACTCTCCCCCACCCCACCCCCATTTAGTTTAAAGCCCTGTCTACAGCCCTAGGTATGAGATTTGCTAGGACTCTGGGCCCAGCACAGTTCAGGTGAAGACCGCCCCATCAGAACAGGTACTTTCTTCCCCAGTACTGGTGCCAATGTCCCACGAATTCAACCCCATTTCTCCCCCACACATTTACCTGCTTTATCTTATTGAGCCTGTGTAATTGGCTCATGGCTCAGGGAGTAATCCAGAGATTATCATCTTTTTGGTTCTGCTTTTCAATTTAGCTCCTAGCTTTTCATACTCCCTTAGCATAACATCAGCCCTAGTTTTATCTGTCGCTGGCACCTACATGGACCATGACCACTGGATCTTTACCCTCCCACTCCAAGTTCCTCTGCAGCTCAGATGAGATATCCCAAGCCGAGCACCAGGCAGGCAACACTCTCAATCTTGGTCACAGAGAGCAGTGTCTTTGCCTCTAACTACCAGTGATGGGAGGAATGATGACTGGCCTCCAACAACCAGAACCACCATCCTTTGTATTTGGTATAATCCAATTGATGGTTAGATTTTTTCTGATATTCATTGACGTCACTTTTACTGGAGATCCTTAATGCCAAAAAGACCCTTGATAGAAGGGCCAGTTACCTCTTGAATCACAGAATCCTTCCAATATGGAAGCAGGCCATTCAGCCCACTGAGATCACACTGACCCTTCGAAGAGCATCCCACCCAAACACTCCTACACCATCCATCTAACCCTGCATTTCATCTAGCCTGCACATCCCTGGTCTCTAGGGGCAACTTAGCATGGCCAATCCACTTTACCTGCACATCTGTGGACTTTGGGAGAAAACCAAAGCACCCAGGGGAAACTCATGCATAGGGAGAATGTGCAAACTCAACATAGGCAGGTACCAGAGGGTGTAACTGAACCCAGATCCCTTGTGCTGTGAGGCAGTAGCGCTAACCACTGAGCCACTGTGCTGTTCTTTAATGAAAAGTAGTAATCTGACTTTTTCTTCTCCTCCATGTTTGGACTAAGGTTGTGGTGTCTAATGGGCTTAGCAGAAGCTAAAGAGAATGCTGATTGGGAGGTTAGTGCTAATACCTTCTACCACTTTGTTGAACTATGCTGGTGGTTGTTAGCAGGTAAATTAGTAGGATTGGATTCGCCCGGAATTCTGTGGACTACTTTACATATCAATTAGAATCTGGTGTTGTAGCTGTGTTGCGATAGCTTAACCAAGGGCACAGCTAGTTCTAGAGTGCAAGTCTTCAGTACTACAGGCATGATTCTGTCAGGGTGGCAGCTTATGCTGTATTCAGTACCATTAGCTGTTCCTTGACATTGCAAGGGGTGAATCAAACTGTACACTGGCATTTAAGAGATTGAGCAACTGAAGAAGAATCAAAAATGGGCCATTTGTTCAGCACTTCTTGATGAAGGTGGCTGCTTGAATATCTCGTGCCGAGACCATGCAATTCCTACGAGCGCCCTACAGCAGATTTACCTCTAACATTTTTTATAACCATTTTACACTTTTAAACTTAAATTCTGAATTATAAAAATTACCAATAAATGTTCTTTTAAATCTACTTACAGGTTTAAGGAATGGACTGTCTAATTTTAAATAAAACGGATCTTGGCAATGTGATCTTGTTGAGTGCATGCAATGTACGATGCAATGGATGCCACCGTCCAAGTTTTTTTTCCCCCAACCCTATGATCTGTGTGCCCGTGCTCACTATGGTCAGCCAGTACTACTCAAAAATAATGCTTTTCACTGTACTTAGGTACACGTGACAATAAATCAAAATATCTACAAAGTTAAGTGAAAAACAAAAATTCCACAATAGATTAGAAATAGATAGCACATTGCAGCAAGCTGCAGTCTAAAAATTTTATTTCACAAACATGCCACTGGGGCAAATAGTTAACATTTCTTCCACGAACAGAAAGAAATAAGTTTTGAACGTACTTGATGTGGCCTAACTGCTGGACCTAGGAAGCAATTGCAAAGGTCCTAGAACTTATCTATTTACTTCCATTCCAACTGTGACTTCATTGGCTGCAAAGCTTCTTTGGACATCACAAGGTCAGAAATGTAAGTTTTTTTTTCTTACTTTCTTGAACTTCAGCATATTTATTTGAGCTATTTTGACACATCACAGTCATATCTCAGCATATTTCTACTTTGAATTGAGCTTGGAGTATATTTTCCCTTGATTTCACTGATGAGAAATACAGTAGAAAATAATTTTTGATTGCACATTAAAAATATGATTCAGGACTACTCGAACCATTATTTTTGATTGCATAACTATTCAGACAGACAGTAACTAAAAATAAATCAAAGTACACCCTTTTTTCAAGCCACTACATATTAATAAATGGGATGAAAAGATTTGTCACAGATCATCACTGGCACCAAACATAACAGAAATTAGTATGAAAAAAAAATTAGTCTGCAGATAATAATAATAATTAGTAAAGACCATTAAAACTGCTTCATTGCCTATTTAACAACTAGACATCTTAGTTAAATTCTCTGACTTGCATTTATTGTACAAGAAAATTGGAGAAATTCAACAAATTCAAAGAAAATGGTTCTTAACTGTCACTTAACTGGGATGGTGTGATTAAAAAATTGAAGATTACGCATATGTGAAAAATTACAGCACTGCTCATAGCAAATAGTTGAGTACGAAAGCCTTTGATAAATGACCTCATTGTTCACATATTAATTAATGCACAGCCTCCTTTGCACTACCTAATGATTAGGAATGGAAGACTGATATTTGTTGTTAAAATTAAGAATAAATCTGATAGCACATGCCAAATAAAATCATCCCTCACAAAAATCCATGTTTACTGTTTTAAGTTCAAACATGCTTCATTGGTGCTTAGGCAAAATATCACTGAAATCATTATACAACATACATGCTGGAATCTTACAAGTGATCAACACTAGCCTTGATTTTTGGCCAAGAAACAAAGGGAAATTTTGGGGAAACCATCTAGTATCGGGAAAAGTTACACTTCACATCCAAAAGCAAACTACAAACTGTTATGACACGGGGTTAAATCCTCTGCTAATTTAAACCCAACACACCAAGAAGCTCACCTCGCGCCATCATCTGTTAAATTTTGAGAGGTAAAGAACTCTCTCAGATTTCACTATTTACATTAGTGAACATTAACAATTTTATTTTTTAAGTTCAACAGAGAAGATTAAAAACAACAACTATTTACAACTCATTTTTCTTAAACCTATCTTTTACCTCCTATTCTACAATACTGGTCTGATCAATTCCCTCTTAAATTTACGGCAAATCAATTTCAAACCCAGCTGTCACCTTCGGATGTCAAACCTTCTCTGTAGGTTTCTCTAGGTTGGTTTCGGTCTTCGGCTGCACAAATTTCTTATGGATAGGTACCTTTCAGAGACCTATTCAGCTGGCAGTCTTTACTTGTGGGTACTCATTACTATTCGCCCCCTAACTGTTCATAGTGTCCAGTCTTATACCCCAAAACATCAGATCATTTCATTGGTTTGATGTCATCCCAAACAGTAAAATTCAAATTTGATTGGATATTGGTATCCAATTTAGTTTAAACTGATTGGCCAAATTTGAATTTGTTTTTGTCCCAGGCAACACAACACCAGCTGTTTGTGTCAACCAAATGTTACATTTATAAATTGTTCGGCACACTGTGCTTTTAGTCCTTGCCAGCTTCCTCTCTCCCAAATGTACAGTACACCTACACCTTCATAACAAAATTCATCAATGAAAGTGAGCAAAAAACCTCATATTTAATTACCCCAATCTTGCCCAATTGACTTTTCAGTCTATAGAATGATTGGGTAGTGGTTACACTTGAATAATCTTACTCCAATTCTTTTGTGGGGTGGGGGAGATACTATTCTTGGACTCTTGTGGCACAATCCCCAGGCCCAGGTTCAAGCGTACCTAGTCCAGTCGTGTGTCAATATCTACAACAATTCTTGGCTAATTCTGAGCAATCACAGAATAGTCACAGCATAATAAGCAGCCATTTGACTTGTCATGTTTGTGCTAGCTTTCTGGAAAATTTGTCACAACCTACTCCCCAGCAGTCTAGCTGTAGTTGTGTATATTCTTCCTTTACAAACAATTCCCATCTTAAATGCCTCAACTATACCTACCTTCACCATATTCTGTGTAGTCCATTTCAGATCCTAAGTAGAGGTTGAGTTTTCCTCATGTTATCATGGCTTTATTTGCTAATTATCTTAAAATCTGTGCCTTCTGGTTCTTAATCTGTAAACTAATAAAAACACTTTCTCCCCAACCACTTGGTCCAGATCCCTCAATTTTGAATACTTTTGTCAAATCTCGTCTCAAGCTCGATTACTCTAAGGAACAAAAATAGCCCGATTAAGTCCAGGTCATCAGAACTGTAAAAGGTTCATGCAATTAGACTCAGAAATAATTCACAAAAAAATACTGTCAACAGTCTGAGGAAAAAGAAATGGAAAAGCATCAGTTGAGTAAAGATTTAAAAAGCAGAGATGAGTGTGATAGTTCTCACAGACTGAAATCTTGGTAACAGACTGATGCTTTACTTTTATGTCTCATCAAGATACTTATAATACTAATGCACATGTTTGTTTCTTTTACATAAAAGTATTGTGGTCTGACGTTAAAGAACATCTTCAGCTTTGAGTGACTATGTTCCAGTGACTAATCATAATGGCATCCAACTACAAAAATTAAATGGATGGACTATCAGATTTCGTTTTCGGATCTAATTTGTCCAGTTTTACCAACAATTGGAATCATAAAACGTTCCTGCCACTGAGGTTAACTGAGAGGTTTATTGTTGCTGGGTACACCTTTACTTTGGTTTTCTCTACATTGGGGAGACCAAACATAAACTAAGTGAACATTTCACTGAGCATCTCAGCCAGAACCGCAGGGCTGAATGATCTCCCTGTCACTGCCTATTTTAATTCCCCTTCCACTCCCTTTCTGACATGACTACCCTTGGCCTCCTCTTTTGCCACAAATGAATCAAACCACAAATTGGAGAAACAACACCTCATCTTCTGCCTGGGCAGCCTACAGCCGTAGGACTCAACATTGCGTTCTCCAATTTCAAATAACCTCCCTTCCTATCACCCGACTCCCTTCAGAGCCCTGCCCCCTCCATTCCATTCCTCTTACTGACCCCTCTTCTAGCTACCAATTGGATTCATTCCTCCCACTGACCAACCAGGTCGTTCCCTCTACCTGTGTTCACCTATCCCATCTCAACACCCTGACCACCACCCCGACCACCACCTCTTTTATCTGCAGCTTGCCTTACACCCACCTCCGGTCGCGAAGAAGGGTTACACCTGAAACACTGACTTCTTTACCTCCTGATGCTGCCTGGTGTGCTGTGCACTTCTAGTCTCCTGCTTGCATACCTTGGATTCCAGCAGCTGCAGTTTTTTTTGTCTCTTACCTTTACTTTGAGCAAGGGTGTATAAAATTGCAATTACTTAGTATTCTGCCATTGTCATAAGTCTAAGAAATATCTGAATATTATGGACAGTGTCTCCAGTGATGGTATAAAGAACACAGAACAGTGAATACATCACAAAAAAAAAGTGTACAGGAAAGCGACACACACCAACCAGGTCCTGAATGACAACAGCAACCACCCAAACACACACAAAGAAGCCGCATTAGGACCCTTTTCAAAAGGGCTACAACACACTGCAGTACTCCCGACCTATGAAGAGAAGAAGACGAACACCTCTAGAGTATTCACCAAGAACAGATATCCCTGCAACTTCATTCGCTGATGCCTACAAACAAACAACGCGATGAGGACTTGGCACAATCTAATTCACTAGACAAGCTACCTTACATAAAAAATGTCTTGGAACTGACAGCTAGACTTCTCCATCCACTCGGATTTGTGACAGCTCATAACGGACAGCCACGCTCAGACAATTTACAGAACTAAAGACCTTATACCCATCCATATAAAGACTGCACATAAAACTATATAGGGCAAACAGGCAGACAACTAGCAATCCACATCCATGAACACTAACTAGCCACCAAATACCACGAGCAGTTGTCCCTAGTAGCCACATATGGACCACATATTCGACTGGGATAACAACGATCATTGAACAAGCTAAACATAGGACAGCCAGAGAATTCCTAGAAGCATGGCACTAATCTACAGACTCCATCAACAAGCACAATGACCTAGACTCAATATATCAGCCACTGCAGCAAACAACCGGAACCAGCAATCAGAAGCAGCAGGAACGGAACCAACTGAACTCCAAAAGACACTACAGCAGCACTGCCCAGGGGGCTCCAAAGCACTAAAGATGTCACCTAGACAAAGGACAAAACATCTGCAAATCAACTTCCCAGCTCAGTAAACATTCCCACAACCATGACAACCAGCAACTGAGCTACAAATCTTTACACAAATCTTGAATTTCTTCTTTCTATCTGCAAAAAAAAAAGGGTCCTATGTATGAGGCTAGTGCATGCAATTGCGTTGCACTGCAACCCCAAATGACAATTCTAAATTGGTTGTCTTCATAATGTCATAAAGCTAGTCTTTTTTTTCCTAAAAGTGGTTCCTTGTCTCAAGGAGATTCTGTCCCTTGATATTTTTTCAGAGGGGTAATAAACCCATCAGTCTGGTTTGGTACAGAGGTGAAAAGGATTTTGAGAAGCCTTTTGTTTATATGTAAACAGATGAGACTTCAGAACAAAGTGGTCATGTTTTAGAAGTGACCTGTATAAAGAAAGGGAAGTGGTCAGCTCTCTAGCTGAGCTGAGCAGTTTTTGTTCAAACTTGAACCAGTGAGGAGTTCAACAGGGAGCTGTGTGGAAACTCATTCTCCTTTCAGCCCTTCAACTTCAACCTGTAAGCATATGTCCCACTTATATTGGTTTTTAAAGAGAGTTTCCTTATTGAGACTGTTGTGTATATTTAGAACAGCATACTTAAGCCTAGTTTGGATAGACTGGGTTCTATAGGGATGCTTTATTCTGTTCTTTGTGTTTCATTGTGTAATTTTGTGCATAAATTCTTGTCTGTCTTAAAATCAAGTAGTCAACCTAGCTATCTTACTCCAGGTCATTTTCACTGTACACTTACCAAAACAAACTGCTGCCTGCTTAAGAATGTTCTCAGTCGTCTGGCTTTGTCTATAACAATAATTCTTCAAACACTCATGAATATTTAGCAATTTTTCTTCAATTGTGAAATCACATCTTACGTTGGTACAGTAGTAACTTGCTTGTTGCAAACAGCCACAGGGATATAGTCTGATATTGATATTATCTGCAAGTCTTTTGGATGAACATTAGCATCACATTGGCTCAGAAATTCACAGACCATGTTACTCATTTGTGAGATGAGCAGAGTGTTATTTGGCTTGACAGCAGCATCCTGTTGTTGGCAAATGTCACTCAGATTGCTTAATACTAGTAGCTTGAAACTGTTGATAAATCTTTTGACATAGCTCACTCTTGCAGGAAAAATTGGAGGTAAACTGGACACTTTATATGACAACATTGTTTTGCCCTTACTTTGGTCATTCTTGCAAATTGTCCTGATGAGTACAAAATAATAAGCTTGGACAAAATTTCTTTTATCAGCCAGATTCCATACCTATTTTATTTTGCATCTATTATTAATCCTCACCACATATCGTTGACATGATTGCATTAATTTAATTTTTACACGTTGCACAACAGCTGACAGTAGTGAAACTTCCGATTATCCTAAGCCCAGCTTATACCAGCATTGTTCTCGGATTTGTCTTTTCTAATGCAGGTGTTGTTCTTTCCAATTCTCACTCACTCCCAATATGTTGAGAGGAAACACTGAATAAGTAGGCTTCTATTTTCAAAAGATTCATCACAAATCAATTAATATTAAATAAAAACAAGGGGTAAATCTTCTTGTCACTCAGTGTCTGCTTACTATATCAGATGGATTAATACAGCAACTGGAACCTTATCATTCCCAGAACTATCCTACTTCAGCAAAAACTGTATGAGAATTAGTTGCCACTTCTTGTTCAATATGCAGAATATTTGGGAACAGTCTGTACCAGGAAAGTTTAGACACATGACCAGACTTTTGTATCGCTGGGACATACAAGCTCTGGAGAATGTTTGAGGCAATTGGGATGAATTGTATTTTATCAGTTTAGTCTAAAGTGATCACTCCCATTCACTTATTTGCTGGCTTTTTCACAGAACAACACAACAGAAAGGAAAGGCAACTAGAATTTATATAGTGTCAATCATGAAACTACTGCCAAGCACCTCAGCCACTGAAGCATCATAAGGGGCTGTCACTATTACAACTGAGCAGTGAAATAAAATGAAAAGAAGTAGGGGACAGAGGGTCATGTTCATTCAATGATAAGAGGAAGGGTGGGAGGAAGCTCAGGTAGAGCACAAACATCAATAAAGACTGATTTGTTAGACTGAATAATATTCCACTGAATTCCACATAACACGGCAATCAATCAAAGCAAGGACCTTTAAGTTGTCCACTTTCCAAGATGATTCAATAGTAGTGATATTGTACAACAAAAGGAAAAATGTCAAGGATGGAGAAATGAAACAAGTATCACTTTTTTCAAAGAATAGGTATATTTAGAAGCAGAACATTTGACAACTCTCTGGGAATGGCTTCCAATGAATTTTGAAACACTGGGCCAGATTTATAGAGAGTGGCAATTTCACTCAGGTCACCACTCTGCCCCTTGTTTTTAATGACAAAAAAAAAAAGAGTGCCACACTTTTGATAGGTTATTTTGCTCAGAGTGCCCTCAGAAATGCAGAGCCTTATTTCCATTATGACATTTTCTCATCGGGTCAGGATCCAGTGCCAGGAGAAATGGATGGTAGAAGGACGTAGGAGTCGCTCAATGTGAGGGGTACGATGTAAGGGATCAGGGAGAGGTGCAATTGGTGGTTGTGTAAATTAAGTCTGGGGTCTGTTTAATAGCTAGTCATGAGTAAGGAGATGTATTTAAATAGCCTAACTTTTTCTGGAGTAGCTACTTATTTAATTTCATCAGAATTTTCCAAAGCTTCCAATACAAATGCAGTCTTTTGGAGGGTTCCAAGTGTCAAGGAACTGCACAGCAGAAAATTTAACTTCCTGAGCAATTCCTATGGAGTGCGCTACAAGCAGTTCTGTAGGGATCTATACACAGTTCCTTTCTGTGCTGTAGTAATGACTGTCTGGACTGTCTTCTCCATTACAATCTTTGGTGAAACAACGACAGAGTTCTCACAGCACTTGAGTTCATAATGTAACATCAAAGAGGCTTATTTGTTCTTCACCTAGCAGATGGAGTGTTAGATAGGAGGTAAAAGGTGACCCAAGTAAAGCAAAGTCCTGGACAACCAAATTATTTTGAAGTTGCAGCACATCTCGCCACACTGACACTGAACTGAATTAAGATTAAGAGGGCTTTGTTTGCATGGACAGAGTTCTGGGACACTAAAAACATATCAAATGAGAACAGTTCGCATGCAAAAGATGACTGATGTAATGCATTGTGCAGGATTATTTATTCAAACAATGTACCTTAAACTCCAGCCTGTCTTGATTTCATCACTCACATTAACTCATAACATTTTAGAAATTTCACTTTCCTCCTAATGCACTGCATGATGAAGGTTTACAGTAAAATATTATCTAAGAACTTGGGTTCTTACGGTTTTATTCTTTGGTTCTGCATCGCAAGTGCCTTTTTTTGAAAGATAAGAAATTCTTTTTTATAAATTAAGCATGGGTCAAAACAACTGTTCCAAGAAAAAAAGATTTACAACAGAGAGGGCACATCAGAGACAGATGACAGGCAGAGGGAGAGAGGTAGAGGCAGAGAATGGTGGGTGAGAGGCCAGGTCAGAAAGGTTAAGACCAGCAAAATAACTGTTTAATTTTGGTACTTTTCAAGTCAGGCATCCAGCGAGCTGTTGAGGTTCGGTCATTAAGCATATTCCAGGCTGACATAGCCAGATTTTTTAATCAACAAGTAAATCAAGGGTTATAGGGAAAGGCAGGACAGTGTAGCAGAGGATTACCAGATTAGCCATGATTGCCTTGATTATCATAGCTAACTCAATGGGTTGAATGCCCTACTTCTGCTCTTAGATCTTATGGTCTGGTGTTATTTCAGTAGCTCAAGCAAATAGGGATTTTGTAGGATACAGTAAGTGAACTTATGTTTGCACGTCTTGGGTGGAGATGGTAAGAGAGAGAACTATATCTGGTAAATGTGCAGAAATTCACTGTAGAAAAACTGCCCATGATCTTGTCAGCTGAGTAAGAAATCCTACAGTGAGGAACAGGTGCGATATTTCTCTGACGATAATAAACTATAAAGGATATGATTGGAAAAATGGGTTGAAACTTTATTTTTGCTGGTTAGGACAAGATTGTTCCAAATTGTGTTCTATATATAACCATTTCCTGTGTTTGATAAGCCAATGTTCAAGTGAAAAGTACATTAGACTGACCATCACATTAAGCAAACAGCAAAAATAAAAGTTAGACTATCAAACTAGGTTTCACTCTGGAATTTGGTTTTACTAATATTACAATCATCTGGGATGATAATTACTATAATCTCTTCATACTTCCTTTACTTTTATTCCCAATTCCTAGTGAAAGGCAATTGAAAGTTGAAAGGAGACTATTTTCTTCAGATATTAAAGTCTTGAAAGCACTATATTTAAATGAATCAGATGAATTTGGTGAACAAAACCGAACACAACAAAACATCATTTATATCTTTTGCAAATAGCATGCAAATTTCCAAACCACCTCATGGTACAGTGATAATGAAAATTTGCATTGGATTATCCAATAGTGATTTCATGTAATACAGCAAAGCAAGCATTTTGCATTAAATATAAATCGCAATTTGAACAGAGTAGACATAATAATATAACACTCTCAGATCTTATCTTGGTGCTTCGCAATATTTTCTCAGTGTAACTGTATTTCAAGGCTTGAAAATTGTTATGACCCCCCATAAGAACGGAGAGAGTGCAGGCCTGTTAGAGCACAAGCTTGGCTATTGTAACTTGATCAATCCTCCATGGCGGTTATTACTGCCTTGGATCTCACAAGCCCACTTGGGTCCTGATCCCCACTTAGCAAAGCTCTGCCTTAGCTATTCTTGTCCTTTGCCTACTGCTCCTTTACAACTGCCAATAGAAAACTCAACTGTGTGAAAGATCTGTTTCACAATTTCTTCAAACTACACCAAACATGCATTCCTGAGAAAAGTTGGAGGAGAGAAAATACTTCATGTTTAAAGAAAATTAATTTGCTCTGACCAATACCCCTGTCACTTGATTAGAATATTAATATTAGAAACTCATAGCACAACGGATTGTATAGACAGCTCAATGTTGTCTCAAAGGGCATGCAGAAATATAGCAGGGGTAGATGATCTCATCCCAGTTTCTACGCCCTCCACTGCCGCCAACCAATTGTCCCCCACCACCCAACAGTGTTAACTAATGAGCCCATGAAAACAATTTTAAAAATTACTGAATTTTTAAAGGCTTCCTGTTGAAACTAATTAATACAGAGTTATCTTTTAAGAATAAGCTTTTAAAGATGTGCAGAATTTAAAATGTTTTGGCAAGGTTTGCAGGTTTATCCTAATAAAGTCACTGAATTAACTGTCGTTCTCAATAATGTACTCCAGCTAGTTTTAGCTAATGTCACATTATAGGAAACAAAACTAGTTGAATTATTTAGAAATAAAACAAAAGCAGGATTTAAATAATCTTCGTAAGTCTATATACGCTATGTTGGTCAAAACTAGCCGCTTAAAAATGAGCTAAATGGATTACAAAACTGCACAGTACAGATTCACATTCTTCAAACACCATCATTAAATTTTCTTACCTCATTACAAAGGTAATTCAGGGTAGTGAAGTCCCATTTCTTGGCATAGCCTGCATTATACTTCAGTATTGCATCCTTTAAAAAAAGAAACAATTTCCAAACAGTGGTTACCTGCCTGGTTGTATTCAAACAATCCATTCTCTAAGTCAACCAATGCCACAGTTATGCCATAATTAGCCACATTGGTCTGATCAGCCAGAATAGTGAGACAAACACATAAAACAAGGCAAGGATCAGCAGTTCAGTTTATGATAGATTGGTAAAATGAAGAAGAAAGCAGTAATAGCTGAAAATAATTGAACTTTAAAACAGAATGGCCCCCAACCATCACGAAGTTCCAGAAAATAAAGAGGGGGCCAACTCAATAAAAAGATCAAGAGCAGAGAAGGAGAAAGTACAGAAGTTGCTATGTTTACAGTTTTAAAAACAGTGAAAAATAGTAATTGTAACCAACTATAAGCTGACAAAAATGAAAATACACTCATCATATGTCTGTGGTGCATTGTTGCACACTGAAAACATCATTTTCTTCTCTATTAATTGACCACCGTGACTCAGAAAGATTATGTTTTAGTTTTATTTCCATTTACCTTAAGGTCTAATATTAAGTCATGCATAAAAAACAAATCACAATTTATTCTTTCGCTAGCACTGATATCAGACAGAGGCAGCAGCAGCACTAGTTAGTCCTGCATCACTAACCCGAGCAAATGGAAAAGCAACAAAAATCATTCGTAGGTATAGGATGAATTTAATTGTGAGGCTCTCAATAGTCAAACTGTCTATCAACAACTACCCTCTTCACTGACATGGAAAGAATGGTTATTTAGAAATAACATGACCCCCATGAAAGGGTGGCAGAAGCAAGAAACATCAACATTTAAGAAATACTTAGATAATCACTTGAAGTGGCATAGCATACAAGCCAAGTGCTGGAGAATGGGAGTAGAACAGATAGGTGCTTGGCGACTGGCACAGACACAATGGGCTGAACAGCCTCTTTCTATGCTGTAAAGCTGTATGACTCTAAACCTTATTCTAAATTTCAACACCTCAATCAATAAATACTTAATCTTCTCTACAGAAAAGCAAAGAACCTGGGCTCCTCCAATCTCACCTTTTAGGTTTCTCATCCTTTACATTAATTAATTAATTTATTCCTGAGATACAGGTGACGCTGGTGAGGTAATATTTATTGCCCAAAGTTAACTACCCCAAAAGGAAGGGGAAGAGACGTTGTCTCCTTGAATCCTGATAGTCCTTCTGGTGATTTATAGTGAGTCCTTCTTATGAGTAAATGAAATTCAGGATATTGTCGATCAATGGTGAAGGAATGGTGACACAGACCCAGGTTAAAGTAGTTTGTGATATGGAGGTGGTATCTCCACAACATTACTGTTCTTCTTCTTGTAGTCAATGTCATGATATTGTTCAGCAGCACGGCTTTAAGTTGGGTAAATTTCAAAATTCCAGCCTGCAATTCATATGTATTGCAGTGACAATATGTAGTATGATAGAATGGATGAAAGGGATGAAGACTGCATTTGATATTCCAATCAAGGAAACTGCTTTGTCCTGGATGGTGGTGAGCTTTGGGGATCTTTGTTATAATTGGAACCATCCAGGCAGGTGGCAAGTATTTACACTAGTAAATCTTTTCTCTACTCTCTTCATAATATCATAGCTTCCAAAATTAAGGCTCCAAAAACTGTACAGAATTCATTAATCAATTATTTAACCATGCTTACTTAACATTATCTCCTAATATATTACCTTAAAACCCCATTTAGAAATTCTAGGATTAAACAGCTTTTCCAACAAGCATTTTGACTTGTGTTTCGGAGGACACATCAGCCATTCTAGCAACATACTATGTTGGAATCTCAAATGTAGATATGCTAGTTTGAGGTTATGTTTAAAAACTGCATATCTGTTAACTGGTTATGTAGTCCAACCTTAAAATAATGCTCTCATTATGCTTCACAAGATTTTTAAATATTACAGAAAAAACACATCCAATTGAAGCTTTTCATCTTAAGCTCATCAGGATAGTTTTGCAAGACTATCAATCATCCACATTGATCAATGTAAGATGAAAAGCTTCGACAGTATGTCTCTGTTTTCCAGCAGTAATGAAGTTCTGTACTATGAAGTGATTATTTAGATTATTTTAATACTGGGATGCAGACTGTTAACAATTTACATAACAATTCATACAATTATACTGCAGATGGAGGAAACATGACTATCCCTCCTAGTCCTGCGACCTTGAAAAACTGTTCCACTAGATTCATTTCCATACCCTGTATGCCTTTACAGCTCTTTGATGACAGTGATTCAATGTCGTTTTAATGGATGGACTGCGTTCACATGAAAAGTTAAATTATTCCCTCAGTGAAATCATAGAATGTTTCTTCACTACTTCATCAACACGAACGTATCTAGGCCACAGTAACGAAGACCATACTACTAACCTAGCAACTGCTAAAATGATGACTAGAGAACTGATATTTAAAATAAATAATTTATCATTGTGTAACATCCCAAAAATGGCTCAAAGAATGAAAATGCCACTTCTACAAGGACATAAGTGGATCTTAATGCTGATAGTGGAACAGAACTATTTAATTCAAAATGCAAACATGTTCAAAAACAATTGAATTCTGTCAATGAACTTAAAATATATTCTCAGCAAACCCTAATCCCCACAACCCATAGTTACTGATTTGATCTTATTTCACATTGTACCTTCACATCCTCTGAATTAGTAAAGGTTCTCAACAATGCTGTTCGAATTAACTCCCATCGACTGCTCACATTCTTGCTTCCATCCTGTAAAGGGAAAATACATGAATTTTTAGATGCAGTTTATGCTCACAAGCTCTACAACAAAATCTACTCAACATAAAAAGTATAATTCAAAAGTGTGACATTCCAAATTCTAGACTTCCTGAGAAAGTACAAAGATTGTTTCATAGAATAATAAGTTATAAATTAAGAAGACTGAGCAAATGCCGTAAACATGACATTACATTCAATAGCATTACTGTTGCTAGATCACTTAGAAGCAACACCCTTGATCACAAATTGAATCAAATCAGCCATCCAAATAGAGCAGCTACAAAGCTGGGAGTTCCACAAAAACCCAGCTCAGAACTCCCCAGGGCTTGTCCGCCATCAACAAGCCACAAATTAGGGATTTGGTGGATACTCTCAACTGCCTACATACATGTAGCTTCTACACCACTCAAAAAGCTCCAAGACCATAAGACATAGGAGTGGAAGTAAGGCCATTTGGCCCATCGAGTCCACTCCGCCATTTAATCATGGCTGATGGGCATTTCAACGCCACTTACCCGCATTCTCCCTGTAACCCTTAATTCCTTGTGACATCAAAATTTATCAATCTCTGCCTTGAAGACATTTAGCATCCCAGCCTCCACGGCAATGAATTCCATAGGCCCACCACTCTCTGGTTGAAGAAATGTCTCCGTATTTCTGTTCTGAATTGACCACGCTAATTCTAAGGCTGTGCCCTAGTCTCCTCGCCTAACAGAAACAATTTCTTAGCATCCACCCTTTTCCGAGCCATGTATTATCTTGTAAGTAAGTTTCTATTAGATCTCCCCTTAACCTTCTAAACTCTAATGAGCACAATCCCAGGATCCTCAGCCGTTCCTTGTATGTTAGACCTACCATTCCAGGGATCTTCTGTGTGAATCTCCGCTGGACACACTCCAGTGCCAATATGTCCCTCCTGAGTGTGGGGACCAAAACTGGACACAGTACTCCAAATGGGGCCTAACCAGAGCTTTATAAAGTCTCAGGAGCACCTCGCTGCTTTTATATTCCAAACCTCTTGAGATAAATGACAACATTGCATTCACTTTCTTAATCACGGATTCAACCTGCATGTTTACCTTTAGAGAATCCTCGACTAGCACTCCCAGATCCCTTTGTACTTTGGCTTTATGAATTTTCTCACTGTTTAGAAAGTAGTCCATGCTTGTATTTTGTTTCCATAGTGCAAGACCTCGCATTAGCTCACATTGAACTTCATCAGTCATTTCCTGGACCACTCTTCCAAACTTTGTCTATCTTTGTATCATCGGCAAACTTCGCTAGAATGCCCCCAGTCCCTTCATCGAGATCATTAATATAGATGAACAGCTGCGGCCCCAACACTGAACCCTGTGGGACACCGCTTGTCACCGGCTGCCATTCCGAAAAAGAACCTCTTATCCCAACTCTCTGCCTTCTGTCAGATAGCCAATCCTCAATCCATGCCAGTAGCTCACCTCGAACACCATGGGCCCTCACCTTACTCAGCAGCCTCCCATGTGGCACCTTATCAAAAGGCCTTTTGGAAGTCTAGATAGACCACATCCACTGGGCTTCCCTGGTCTTACCTACATGTCACCTCTTCAAAGAATTCTAACAGGTTTGTCAGGCACGACCTCCCCTTACTAAATCCATGTTGACTTGTTCTAATCCGACCCTGCTCTTCCAAGAATTTAGAAACCTCATCCTTAATGATGGATTCTAGAATTTTACCAACAACCGAGGTTAGGCTAATTGGCCTATAATTTTCCATCTTTTGTCTTGATCTTTCTTGAACAATGGAGTTACAACAGCAGTCTTCCAATCATCCGTGACTTTCCCTGACTCCAGTGACTTTTGAAAGATCTCAACCAACACCTCCACTATTTCCTCAGCCACCTCCCTCAGAACTCTAGGATGTAGCCCATCGGGGCCAGGAGATTTGTCAATTAAGACCTTTTAGCTTTTCTAGCACTTTCTCTTTTGTAATGGCAACCATACTCAACTCAGCCCCCTGACTCCCTTTAATTGTTGCGATATTACTCATGCCTTCCACTGTGAAGACTGACGCAAAGTACTTATTAAGTTCTCCAGCTATTTCCTTATCTCCCATCACAAGGCTACCAGCATCAGTTTGAAGTGGCCCAATGTCTACTTTTGCCTGTCGTTTGTTTCTTATGTATTGAAAGAGACTTTTACTATCATTTCTAATATTACTACCTTTCTTCATATTTGATCCCCTCCTTCCTTATTTCTCTCTTTGTTATCCTGTTTGTTTTTGTAGCCTTCCCAATCTTCTGATTTCCCAGTGCTCTTGGCCACTTTCTAGGATCTCTCTTTTTCTTTGATACATTTCCTGACTTCCTTTGTCAGCCATGGCTGTCTAATCCCTCCCCAGATAATCTTTCTTTTCTTGGGGATGAACCTCTGTACTGTGTCCTCAATTATATCCACAAACTCCTGCCATTTTTGCTCTCCTGTCTTCCCCGCTCGGCTCTGCTTCTAGTCTATTTTCGTCAGTTCCTCTCTCATGCCCTCATAATTACCTTTGTTTAACTGTAACACCATTACATCAGATTTTGCTTTCTCTCTTTCAAACTGCAGACTGAACTCTACCATATTATGATCGCTGCTTCCTAAGTGTTCCCTTACTTTAAGATCTTTTATAAAGTCTGGTTCATTACATAGCACTAGGTCCAAAATAGCCTGCTCTCTTGTGGGCTTCATGACAAGCTGTTGCAAAAAGCCATCCTGTAAGCATTCCAAGAATTCCCTTTCTTTGGATCCACTGGCAACATTATTTACCCAGTCCACCTGCATATTGAAGTCTCCCATGATCACCGTGACCGTGCCTTTCTGACATGCTTTTTCTATTTCCCGGTACATGTTGCGCCTCTGGTCCTGACCATTGTTAGGAGGTCTGTACATAACTCCCATTATGGTTTTTTTGCCTTTGTGGTTCCTCAATTCCACCCACACAGACTCCACATCATCCGACACTGTGTCATTCAGTGCCATAGATTTAATTTTGTTCTTAACTAACAAGGCCACCCTGCCCCCTCTGCCCACCTCACTGTCTTTTCGATAAGTTGAAAATCCTTGGATGTTTAACTGCCAGTCCTGAACCCCCTGCAACCATGTCTCCGTGATGCCTACCACATCATAATCATTCACGACGATCTGTGCCATGAGTTCATCTACTTTCTTACGAATGCTACGAGCATTCAAGTAAAGTGCCTTAATGCTAACATTCTTCTTATTAGAGATATTGGAAGTCATAAGATGTCCTAAGTTATCCTTCCTTTTTGTTGCATTCCTAATCTGCCTCAAGGTTAAATCCACCTGCATACATGCTATCCTCCTGCTTATCTTTCCATTTAACTCCATACTCCCTGTCGCTTTCACTTTCCCTTCCCCCCAACTCAGAAGTTTAAAGTCCTACTGCCCACCCTGTTTATCCTCTTCGCTAGAACATTGGTACCAGAACGGTTTAGGTGGAGACCGTCCCAATGGTACTGTCCAGATATATTACCGGCATTCCCCTGGCCGTCATTCCCGCTCTTCCTACTTATTAACTAGGTTAGAGGAGGAGGGTGGGTGGGAGACACGACAGTAGTAGAGTCTCAGGTTTAGCCGCCTTGCTGATATATATGGTCACTGCTTTCTTTCCCGGCTGCCCTCTGGTCCACGTCACTTCCTCCGCTGCTCCCGCTCCTTCTCTGCTGCTGCTCGCACTTAAAATGGCCGTTGGCGAAGGGTGAGTATTTATACCCACTGCTTACCTTCCTGGCTACCCCTCTGGTCCCTGTCACTTACTCCGCTGCTCCCGCTCCTTCTGTGAAAGAGAAAAACACCGCTGCCCGCTACCGGTAAGTAATTTTAATAAATACTGCCTTACCTTATCTTCCAAGTTCATCCTACTGCTCGCACTTAAAAGACAATGTACCTTTCTTGATCAGCTGCTAACCAAAGCCACCAGCTTTAAAATTCACTCTACCCACCGCTTACATACAACTTGCATCATCCACAAGATGCACCCCACCATGGTTCCTTCCAAATCTGCAATCTCTTTTACTTAGAAGGAAAAGGGCACCGGATGATGGAAAGCAATCACCTTCAAATTCCTTTCCAAGCCACATGCCATCCTGACTTGGAACTATAGCAACAGCAATGCACTAACAGGACTATGGGTGCACCTCTAACAGAGAGACAGTAACAGTTCAACAAAGTGATTCACCACCACCTTTTAAAGTAACAAGTAGGCAATGTGTTGTCCTGGCCAGTGCCATACACTGAGATTAAGAAATGTTGCAAATATTGAGCTGTCATTAATTGATAAATTCCAGCTAAATTATCAATTGTGCAGGACCATTATCACAACCATCAAGCTCACTTTTCAAGCAAGCACAACATACAAATATCATTATTCATGTTTCAATTGCATCAGGAACACAAATGCTGGGCATAGGTTCCACTACACAAAAGAGACAGTTTACTTCAGGGAACAAAGTTTGGTGTGGAAACCATGGGAATGGCCCTGTGTGTAAGAGGCCAGGTGGGAGAAACTGAGGACTGCAGATGTTGGACAGCAGAGTTGCGTGTGTGGTGCTTTTGGGCAAGTTGATTCTCCTGCTCCTCGGATGCTGCCTGACCTGCTGTGCTCTTCAGCACCACACTCTATGCATCACTGCACCTGACCTCATGTTGTAAGTTCCAGTAGGTACGACAGTCCTGAACAAGCACGTGGACTGTAAGAAAGCTTCAATCTCACAAACATTGTGGGAGCAAAACATGCCTGACTCCTCAATAATTTTTCCGACTGTTCCAGAACCTGTGAGTTCTTCCACTCCTGTCAAATGTTGAAGATACCTCAGAATCTGAGACAGTAACGCCGTTTGTTGCTTCCTTGGCGCCTGAAGAGGAGAACAAAATTCTTCAAAGATGCTCCAGGTACAAGAGGCGAGCTACTGCGCATTACATGCTGTCCGTATTAGAGACAGAGTTGGCAAAACCTGACCTCGTGCTAAAATGTCCCAGGAGGAGCTATGCCCTCGAACGTAGGGAAGGCTGGATGTAATGACTGTAATGAGATCAGCCAGGTTCATCTCATAGAATATGACATCCCTGGGGCTGTTTATCTGGTCCAATCAGGGAGCCCTGGCTGACAGATAAAAACAGGAATGTCGGAGGGCAGATCTGAAGATCTCCTCGTGGATTTGCTCCCAGGCCTGGCCAAACTGGCCATCAACAGGTCCAGGCAGCGGGCCGTGGAGGGGGTCGTTAGGGTCGACTGCCTGCCCCTCTTCCGCGGTTACATTAGAGCCCAGGTGCCCTTGGAAAAGGAGCACGCGGTGTCCACCAACACCCTAGAGTTGTTCAGGGAGAGGTGGGCGCGCAGGGAATGGAGTGTATTATTTCCCCCTCCAACTCTATTTTGATTTAGTCCCTACCCTCCCCTTCACTGTTTGATCACACAGCATTACCCTTTGATGTGAAGGGCACTGCTTGTCACTGGCCACCGGGTGTTTTCCTATCTTCCTGGTGGTGGAAATCGAATAAAGATTCGTGCACCTTGTGTATTTCACTGTGTCTCACACCTGCGCGCGCACACACACACACCATGGGTGCTGGGGAAAAAATAAGCACTACTGCAGTTAGGCGGTAGTGTGGGGGTTATATATATATATATAAAAAAAGAAAAAGGAAAAAAAAACATGAATATCAGAGGTTCTGTTCACTCAGAGTTGAATCAGTGTCAAGACACTCTACATGTAAGTAATGGGTGACTTGGTGATGGAATACCAGCTTCTGGGGAATTACTTCCATTCACTCCTCTTCTCTTTTTTCTCCCGTCTCCTATTCTTAGGCTGTAACTTACTAAATATAATGAACATTAAACAGATAAACGAAGAGTACTCAGTGCAAACTGTTTATTTACAGCAAGTACAAATTTCACTATTTTTACCCAAAGTATCAAAAAAGACACTTCTACACCAACAATCAATACATCTCAGACCTTTACAATACACAGTCTCTTATTTCTCAGATGGTTGTTCATTGCATGGAGTTTTGTGATTAGCCGCTCTCTGCTAAGCTCAGGCTAACCTGTCTTTGTGTACTGCCTAAGATTTAGCTCCAATTTCCTTTGAAGATACCCCAGAAAAAACATTAAAAACTGTGTCTCTCAATAGCTTAGCTCATCAATGATTACATATTATAGCACAAAAAGAGACCATTAGCCTACCATATCCGTGCCAGCTTTTCAAAACAGCTTTCTAATTAGCCCCATATCCCTGCTCTTTCCTACCTAATTACTTTCCCCTCAGGTATTCATCAAATTCCCTTTCAGAAGTCATTTTATTTTTGAATCTATTTCCACTATCCTTTTCAAGAGTATATTCCAAACCACCATAACCTCAGAAGAAATTCTAATTTGACTTCTAGTTCTCCTGTCAATTATCTTAAATATTCTTCTCCTATTTTCAATCATTTCTCATTGGAAACCAATTCTTAATATGTATGCTCCAAAACCTTTCAGGATTTTGAACTATATTATATTTGCCTTCAGTGCCTTCTGTCCTAAGGCAAACTCTTCTCTCCATGTCACTGAAGCTCTATTTCTGCTTTATGTCAACATCACAAGTTGATGTTATTCCACACCATCAATGCTGCCATTCTAGACAATCTCCTTTGCATCCGCTCCACCATCTCTATACTAAATACACCCTTCTTCGAGTATAATTTCCAGAACTGTTTTTTTAATATTTGGATCTTAAAAATGTGACCAGTAAACAAGAATTCTCAAGAAGAATTTATGACAAACAAAAAGCTTCATTTGTTTCATGCCTGTATTGGAACAACTAATGCTGTCATGTAGCAGTAATACAAACTTATTGGGAAGAGATATTTCACAAAAATACTTACATTCTATTTGAACCACAAATTATCAGATTAAATGCATAATAGTAAAGTGCAATCTGTGTGTTATTCATTTCAGGAAAATATGGAATGTGTAGGCTGCACCATGAGTTGGCTAGGCATTCTTTCTATCTGTCCCAAAAACCTCCCATGATGTGGAGGTGCTGATGTTGGACTGGGGTCGACAAGGTCAGAAGACACACGACACCAGGTTACAGTCCAACAGGTTTATTTGAAATCACAAGCTTTTGGAGCACTGCCTCTTTGTCAGGTGAAGTGACTTTTGTTTTTGTCCCAAAACCATAAATAAAGCTTTAATTACTATTTTGATCAAGTCCAATACACTTTATTCACATTGATCTTCAAATGACATTTGGTAATGAAAGTCAAGAACCGCAATTCCAAATCAAACTATTTAAATTATTTTTTCTTGTAGCAATCTTACAGCACAACAGATGTTCATTTGGTACATTGCATCCACACTGGTGGTTTGATAAAGCTGTCTAATTTGTCCCATATTCCAGCATTTTCCCTACAACCCTGAATATTAGTATGCTTGCATTTGTCTTGAGAAGGTTACTATGGAATCTGCTTCCACAACAATTACCTCCAACAACTACGTCGATAGTCATACGTTGTGGTCTGAAATTAACCAGCAAAAATAAAATTGAGAGGAAAAAGTAGAGAAATCTCTTCATGTGGAAAATTATGGCAATCTGGAACACAGGACCATACTTGAAGAGATCAAGAAAAGGTCCAACACACTAGTTGTCAGAGATAACTATTTCACTCTTGTTATGATCCCTATGGAGATCAACAACTTCTAAAAATTTTGAATTTGCAGCCAGTTGCTGAAAACGAGGAGATAAAAATACTCAAATAGTTAAACCTTGTTATCAACATAAAACAAACCTCGAGTGAACTTTATTACTTCATCTACTTAAACAAAAAACTTCCCCTTTTACTTTTAACACATACAAATACATTTTACAGGTACAAATCAAATTGTCTCTTAAGTTGGGACTCAATTCTAGAGCCAGTAGAAAGTGATATTTTAGCTCCTAAGGGTTTACATCTGTTCTTTTCATTTACCAACCTGGTAACTTTGAAACCCAGAGATTCCTATACTCTAAGAAATGCTTCTGGGTGCAGCCCTAACAACTTGACACCATCCAGAACAAAGCCTGATCAAAACCCACATGATTTTGAATACCGTTCACTCAACTGATTCTGGGATTAGCATTCAGATCTCCCTTAAACTTTCTTGGAGAACCATCTCAGTTTCTCCAATTAAGAAAACCGTTTTGAAAAGCTGGCTCAGAAACTTTTCTTAATATGCATACTTTAAAACCTTTCAGGATTTTGAACTATATTATATTTGTCTTCAGTATCTTCTGTCCTAAAGCAAACATCAGCTTTTCTCCATGTAACTGAAGCTCTATTCCTGCTTTGTTTCACCATCACAAGCTGAAGTTATTCTTCACCATCAATACTGCCATTCTAGAAAATCTCCTCTGCATCCTCTCCCCCATCTCTATACCAAATACACCCTTCCTAGAGTGTAATTTGCAGAACTGGATTTAATATTTGGATGATAAAGTTTCTTTTTTTTTGCCTGGAGAATGAATCTTTAGGCAAGTCTTTCAGCTTTGCTTCTAGTTTTCACAAATTCGGTCCTTCTAATTCAACTGCAAGGTTCTACTAGCATTCATGCATGGTAAACTATAGAGACCTTAGGCCACTTGATATCTCTCTCTGGGTTTAATAAGGTTCAACCTTATTAATCTAACTACATGTCAATTCAAGGAAACTGCAAGCTGCAGAGAAATGCACAGAAACTAAAATCAATTCAATGGGGAAGGAGGTGGTGACACTGTGGCAACGTAATAATCCAGAACCTCGGGCTAATGTTCTGGTCACATAAGTTTGAATTCCACCATACAAGATGGTGAAATTTTAATTCAATAAAAATCTGGAGTAAAAAGCTAACCTAATAATGACCATGTAATCGCTGTCAATTGTCATAAAAACCTTTCCAGTTCACTAATGTCCTTTCCGGAAGAAAATTCTGGTCGACACGCAACCTGAAGCAATTTGGTTGACTCTTTACTGCCCTCTAGGTAATTAAGTATAGACAGTAAATGCTGGCCTAGCAATAGGCTGGGCTAGAAATAAAGTATTTCTGAGTTTGTAACATCCTTAGAAAAGTGCATATCAATACTTAATTATGTAGGACCATTCTTTACCTCATTTTCAACAGGAAAAAGATTTTGAACTGAGCAGGGCATTCTCACATGCTTGTCATCCCAGGCATCATTATAATATGTGGGATAAGGTCGAGGGACTTCACCACTTTTCAAAAGGTCTGTCTGCAATATAAGCACAAAAAAGGTAACTGCAACAATTATATATTCAGTCGGAGAAATGGGTAAGGCAGCTTTTCATATCAATTAGATGAGCATGTTAAAAGAAAGTGCCTTGGCTTAAACATCCTTAAAACAACAGGAGAAAGGAACATTTGAAGCTAATTCAAAAGTTGGCTTAAAAACATTTCTTGCTGCAATTTCTAATTTATTAGGTGCTCTAATTATTTATTATAAAGTCTTTTAAACCATCTTAATAAATATGGAAATGGCAGCATGAAAATCAACAATTCATGACAACAGATTTCAACCTAGTTCAGTTGGATGACATTATATGCTTTGTACAGCAATTTATGTCTAAGGTGAAATGAAATTGGCATACTCTGGCTATTTTTACAGATCTGGTCTTAAAACTGAGAACTCAGTTGGAAGTCCATATTATAGACACGTTTCAAGTACTACTCAGTTGAATAAGTTACTGTGTAGCCAAGTTTTCCCAATTAACATTGCTCAATGAGTATACTGCTTGGAAAGAAGTTTATTTCAACTTACTCGGATAGTCACTGAGTGATTGCTAGATGGTCTTAAAGGTGGCAAAACACTGCTGCATTCTGGCATTCGGCGCATCTCAATGATTGGAGTTCCAAGCCATTTGATATCTGCAGAGTATCTCCCTTGATAAGGTCTTTTCCCTTCCACGGTAGAATGCCCTCTTCTGGAAGTCAAATATTTTTAGCATAATAATGCAATCTGCATCAGAATTCTAACAACTAATCTGTAGATCACACAGTATGACATTTCGTTAGTTTCAGAGGATAAAGAAAGAAATTAAATAATTTAAAACTTAATGCCTGAATAGTTCATTGTTTAATACTGATTAACTGCATTAAGCGAAGAATCCTAATTCTCAAGGTGAGTTAAAATCTATTTATCTGATTCAACCAATGTTCTGGTTTGACCTATGAATCAAAAGTTTTAAAACAAAATTTATTTCAGTGAGTATCTCAGATGGATAAAGTAAATCTGATGTAGCCAGAATCTGTTCCACGATTGGTTCAACAAATGCTCAAGTTATAGGTGTGGGAGAAAGCATTTAGTCTGAATAACATATTTAATGCTACACAATTATAATTTAAGCTACTAATTTGCACTTTCAAATGAGCTTAATCTGAAAATATGTATAAAACTCAAAAGTTTTGTTATATTGTAATCTCAATACAGAATCAGAATAGCTCCAATACAGCAGAGAGATATTTAGCCCACTGTGTCAATTTGACTTGCTTAAAAATCTGATATGTTGTTTTAATATTAAAACAAATTTTTACCCACTTTGTATTATGCCACTTTTGGCTCATTTAGAGGCATAGATTACTGGTTTAAATTCTAACTGGTTTAGAATAGATTCTGGCTATCTCAGATTTACATTTTCCAACTAAGATATTCAGTGAAAAATGTATTTTCTATCTCTCTCTCTCTCAAATATCTTATAGTTTCCTATTGTTTGCAACATTTATATAAAAAGAGCCAACTAGTATTACATATAAATAGAATGCATATATCAGGACTTCAAAACTCAAACTATTCATGCCATGGTCAACTCAAGATGTCCATGTACGCAAATGCTGCAGCCGTCATCATATGACTTTGTCATCAATGCTCTATTATTCTCTTAACTAACGTGGAAATGTTGCTTACTATAGCAAAGACCAAAGGAGATTCTGGCAACTCCAAAAAAAGTCTTCAAATGTCAAAGTAATTGACTAAATAACAGAGGATGGGGTGTGTGTTAACTCTCCTGCCAACATGGAGTGGCCCTCCAATAGCAGGGACAGTCAACAGCAACCACCAAAAGAATACTGCAACACAATTAGCAAGTTCCACTCTTTACATTTTTTTCATTGATTCATGGGATTTGGGCATCAGTGGCCAGACCAGTATTTATGACCCATAGGGCAGTTAAGTGTCAACCTCAATGCTGTGGGTCTGGAGTTACATGTAGGCAAGACCAGTTAAGAGATCCAGATTTTATTTCTGAAAAATAAACAATTGATTCACGATCATCACCAGATTCCTAATTCCAGATATTTGTTGAATTCAAATTCTACCAATGCCATGGCACAATTCAAATCCAGGAACCCAAAACATTACCAGGTCCCTGGATTAATCAATCTAGGCCATTACTTCCACTTATATGCAAATGTAGTGACATGGATTTTTTTTAAATCTTCTGCTCTCTTTAAGTAGACATAACATTGACTGAATATGAAGTCAGTACAAGCTTGCCCAAGTTGCAAGCTAAGCAGTTGCTGATATCCATTTCTAACTTCCACAGACAAGCACTGTCACTTCAGAAATATGGGGCCAATTGTATGATATTTTAAGGTGAACTGATTATACAATACATGCAACAGAAGTGGTTTGGTGATTTTGAAAAAAGAAACACTCAGACATTCACTTACAAACTTTTCCATTTTTGACGGCACCAGATGAGCAACCCAGAAGCAGATGATTGCTCTTGATTCCTGTCCCTTCCATTGCTGGATACACACATTACTGCAGCACTTCTGCAAATGTAGTACTTTACTGTCTGTCAATTACACAACACGCTCAGTTCAATACAATCACATCCCTAGGGGCAAAAGTAGACTGTACTATGATACCCAAAAATATTAACAAGCTAATTTTTAAAATATTAAAAAGAACAAACATTTGCTGCTACCCTTTGCTGACAGTGCAAAATGCTCTGTCTGACAAAACATTTGCAGACAAAAAAAAAGTCATTTACAGTTTTAAATGTGGTTGAGTTGAATGCTAAAAGCATAACAGTTTCGGAATATGTCAAAAGGAGCTATTGCACGTAAGGATTAAAAATTATAATTAACCCTTGAATGATTCATTCTAAAATTAGGGTTAAACACAATAAGAGTTAACCATAACAGCATAGGCATGCTGCAGCTCTATTGTCACATCTACCAAGACTGTTGGACGTGATAGGCTCATCTTGCGTCCATATCAGTGGGCAGTACCAATACAGACCATACATGACATTGACAGCTAAGCAAAGTCAATGGGGAGTCAGCACTGGCAATTGGCCCATTCCTTTTAGGATAATAACATCCAAGAATAGGGTAAGGATTTAATATAAAATATTTTATGAGGTTTGAGTACAATACTCGTTGAGTTAAGTTTTTTTTAAACTAGATTCTGAATTTTAAAAGCATGGATTGTTCAGGGTGGACTGAAGCGGAGATTTGCAACTTCAGTTCAGGAGTAAACGAAATCCAGAAATTAGAAAGCTAGCTGCCAGCATTTTTCAAGTCAGCTTCACATTCTTTATATGTGAAGTTATTAACTCCAACTCAGGTAAAACACTACGGACACTGGCAAGTCTTCAGGAATATATCCAATTTGCCATATAAGTTTAGACAATGAGCCCTGGCAGACTACTCAATAGTCAAGATCAAGCCAATAACCATACATGCACTGTCCAGCATGGGATACTGGATTGTGATCAACAAGTACAAAATTTATTTTATTAAGTGGTATTATTGTAAACTTTAAAATTTAGTTTTGTTCTTTCATATGATGTCCACATTGCTGGAATGCCCTGCATTTTTGCCCAACCCTAAGTGGCCTTGAAATACTGTAGTCCATATGGTGTGGTACATACTAATGTTGTAACAATAACTCACCAAGGAAGTGAAGGAATAAAACTGTATCAGCTATATTAACTGGATGTCACAGATTGCTTTAAGTTGCTAAACATGGTATTGTGCTCATCTTTAGTGTCCCTGCCTCAGGACCAGGAAGCCCTAGTTCAAGTCCCACCTGCTCCAGAGATTTGTATTAACATCTCTGAACAGGTTGATTAGAAAAATATAATAAATTAGAAAGAAATTCACAGAAGCTTAAAGCAACAGATACTGCCACTTAAAGAATTTAAGAATGCATGTATGGTATGTAAATATGGAATATTGTTTAAACCAAAATACATCAATTAGACCAAATATTGGAGGCTTTATAAATTACTTATTAAATAGACTTCATGCCACGTCTAAGGCTCTCTTTTAGTATTCTGTCAGATATTGAAAGCATCATGCACAAGATGTAGGCAAACTGTTTCCAAATGAAACAGACCATACACTTTATTTGCTGCTAATTAAGCTGGCCGAAGGCCAGTCATTTGAATCTTTATCAAACAAGCTCCATCCATTTAGAAAGGCGTAGAAGGGAAATGTTAATTCATTTAGTCACTCAATCTATGTCTGAACAAAGAAAACTTCACATTTATCATTTGAACTTTCAAGCAATAATAGCACCACCACCAAAGCGTCCCTAAAACATTAAATGAAAAGTATATAATTGCATATAGAAAAAGGGTTTTCCTCCGTTTGTGCTCCAATCATTTAAGACAAACATGAATGAACCTACAATAGCGCAGCATCACCATTTTTAGTGGGCAAGTTGGTGTTAACATGACTTGGCTGCCTGGTGTTATTAATTAATTATCGAAGTAGCACCTTTATAATTAAGACCATAATTAAAGGCCATTCAGCCCACTGAGTGTGCTCCATCATCCAAAGAGTTCATGGCTAATCTGATAATCCTCAACTCTACTGCCTTTTCCCCATTTCCTCGAATCCCTTACTGATTAAGGATACTATACACAATTTTTTTTAATGACACAGTCTGTAGTATTAGCAATTATTTGCTGATTGGTAATTGCTCACAACTTGAAAGAAAGGAGCAAGTGTTAAGCACTGTACAAGGAGTCATATCAATTCAAGTGAAGACCATTATACCCATAACACTTCATAACTTGTCAGTGTGCTGCATATTAAAATTAATCTAATAACCCACTGTAAATCTTGTTCATTGTTTGTAGGGCCTTTCTGTGCCATTTCAGTTGGTTACTGCATTTGCCCTGAAAAAAATGACAGCTCTTCAAAAATAGATGCTGATCAAATTGCACAATTGAACTAAATGGCAAACTATGTCCAATAATGTGCTCCTGTACTTTTCATCTATGTAAATAGTGTCCTAGCAGTTCCAACAGTGCAAATTTTCAGACCTCACCCTGTTGTGCATAATAACATAAATCATGCTGTGAAACAAAACTGAACACGACCATGTTACTTTCACTTTCATTTCCAGCTCACTGGGAGAAAAACAGATCGAATCCAAATGTAGAAAATTCTTAATCAGTTCAACGATTTTATAGTTGCTGTGGATTCACATTTCTACACAATGCTACTTTTTTTTTACAAGTTTTGAACTGGGAAAGATTACAATTTTCAGATTTTTAGCATAACTGGAAAAAAAAACTTATCCTGCAATATACCATTTTTCTTGGTGCAATTTTTCATTCAGCTCTTCACAGTATCTGATACAACTGAAGCAGCAAAACAACAACTCATGAAAAAAGTCCTTTCATATGTATGGTACAATTCCTGACAAGAAAGCACTCTGACTTAAATAAAATGATGTCACTATTCAAAAGAAATCTTATTTTTATACTTTCTGCTCAATGCTATTGGTAATTTCACAGACCCAATCATAACTATCTGACAAATCAGAAAATTCAACAAAACTACAACATGCACTGTACCAGCCAAATTAATATTCCAGCTTCACACTATTTTCTACAAACCTTCATGATCAAAACATGCAATAAGCATAAAATAGTAGCAGAACATAAACACTTTCACTCGGTTGTTTGGTGAAACTCAGCTAACTGATAGGGCATTTCATCCAGCTGCACAGCAGGTACAGGCCGTTGCACAGTCATTAACTCCTTTCAGCCAGCTGAGGAAATCAGCTCTACTCAGAGGAACCCACCCACTGTCTGCTTCCGGTTTCCAAATAAAACCAATCAAGCAAACAAGAAATCAGTTCGTATATTTTAGTGTACCGACTTCTATTGCTTCACTGTTAACTTTTAAACTACCATAAGTCTACCATATTTTCAACACAATAAAGTTACAATTAAATTACATTATTAACACAAAATTTAAGTGAAGGGAACATAAAAGTACAGTGGCTCAGTATGCTGCCTCACAGCGCCAGGGACCTGGGATCACTTTCAGTTTTGGGCAACTGTCCTTGTGGAGTTTGCACATTGTCACCGTGTCTGCATGGGTTTTCTTTGGGTACTCTGATTTCCTCCCACAATCCAAAGACGTGCAAGTTAGATTAATTGGCCATGCCAAATTGCCCATAGTGTTCAGGGATGTATAGGTTAGGTGCATTAGTGAGGGGTAAAATGTAGGTTAGGGGAATGGGTTTGAGTGGGATACCTTGAGGGTCGGTGTGATCTTGTTGGGCTGAGGGCCTGTTTCCACACCACAGGCATTCTGTGGATAAATACAACATGTGGAATGCTCATTACAAAACATTGCTGTTCCAGACACATGTGGGAGATCAGTAATAAACCTTTAGTTTATAGTTTTATACAATCATTAAATGTGATGAAAGGTGTATGATGTAAGAATACACTTTGGAATTTGGATTTCAAAACGTAGCCCGTCCTGAAATGGGTTCAGTTCCTAAATCCATTCGCAGGTCAGTTTGTATGCATGTCAGGCTAACTGCCCTATAATTTCACTTTTTCTCTACTTCCTTCTTGATATAGAGGGGTTACATTTGCTACTATGGTATCACATTCAAATAACAACCAAAATTATTGAGTGACGAAAATAGCCTCTTAATTCAGCAACCCCAAGTAGTGCAACTTCAAGGCAGCAACAGAATCCCGAAATACAGTTCTTTACACACAGTTCTTACATATACTAAAATTCCATTACTATGGTGTTACATTATGTACTATGGATAATACAAAGGTTTGAGGGGCTTCAGTCCTGAGAGACAGGAGATGGCTCTCGGGAAAGGCTGAATAGACTGGGGCTGTTTTCCATGGAGCGTCGGAGTTTGAGGGGTGACCTTATTGAGGTTTATAAAATTATGAGGGGCATGGATAGAATAAATAGACAAAGTTTTTTCCCTGGGGTGTGGGAGTCCAGAACTACAGGGCATAGGTTTAGGGTGAGAAGGGAAAGATATAAAAGGGACCTCAGGGGCAACGTTTTCACACAGAGGGTGATGCATGTATGGAATGAGCTGCCTAAGGAAGTGGTGGAGGCTGGTACAATTACAACATTTAGAAGGCATCTGGATGGGTATATGAAAAGGAAGAGTCTAGAGGGATATAGGCCAAGTGCTGGCAAATGGAATTAGATTAGGATATCTGATCGGCATGGACAAGTTAGATCGAAGGGTCGGTTTCCATGCTGTACATCTCCACGTGCTTAAGAGTGTCCGTCCGGTCTGTTTGTATAATTAAGAAGTATTAGTTCTTTTGCTTTTTAAGTGAGTAAATGTTAGGAAAACGTATTAGGCTTACATGCTCTAAATAAGTTAGAAATCATAACTGTACTTAATAAAAGAATAAAAGGATATTAAACTGATTACCGCAGCTGGATTGAGAGATTTGTTTACTATTTGTTCATGTGAGTTTCATTCATTCATGCAATTTCATGGAAGTGCTGTTTTGTCAGTTAAGAGGATAGTGGCCCTTTTAAAAGGTATTCAACAAGTACAGATTAATTGGGGAAATTGTTTGGTGTTCTGTAATCTACTCAAGTCTGAGAGAGGGTTGGTAACAGCTGATTAATATTATAATGTTTCGTGGATTAATGGGGATTATATTGTTTACAATACTACAGAACTGCAGTTGAAACAGTGTTATAGTAGGGCGTTATGAATGAATGAAACGGGAATTAGTGTTTGCTTGTGAATGGGTTAGTAAAGAAGTTATGAATGAATGCAACGAGGGGTACATCGGGTTCCAAGAGATCTATTGTGTTAGGTGATTCTCTAGTCCAAGGTACAGACAGACGCTACTGTGGCCAGCAGCGAAAAATCAGAATGGAGTGTTGTTTCCCTGGTGCCAGAATAGATGATGTCTCAGAGAGGGTGCAGAATATTCTCAAAGGGGAGAGCGGCCAGCAAGAGGTCATTGCCCACATTGGAACCAACAACATAGAAAGGAAAAAGGTTGAGATTCTGAAGGGAGATTACAGAATTAGGCAGGAATTTAAAAAGGAGGTCCTCAAGAGTAGTAATATCTGGAATACTCCCGGTGCTACGAGCTAGTGAGGGCAGGAATCGGAGGATAGAGCAGATGAATACGTGGCTGAGGAGTTGGTGTATGGGAGAAGGAATCACATTTTTGGATCACTGGAATCTCTTTTGGTGTAGAAGTGACCTCTACACGAAGGAAGGATTCCACTTAAATTGGAAGGGGACGAACATACTGGCAGGGAGATTTGCTGGAGCTGCTCAGAAGGATTTAAACTAGTAAGGTGGGGAGGTGGGACCCAGGGAGATAGCGAGGAAAGAGATCAATCTGAGACTGGTACAGTTGCGAACAGAAGAGAGTCAAACAGACAAGGCAGGCAGGGACAAGGTAGGACTAATAATTGAACTGCATTTATTTCAATGCAAGGTGCCTAACGGAGAAGGCAGGTGAAATCAGGGCATGGTTAGGAACATGGGATTGGGATATCATAGCAATTACAAAACCATGGCTCAGGGATGGGCAGGACTGGCAGCTTAATGCTCCAGGATACAAATGCTACAAGGAGGATAGAAAGGAAGGCAAGACAAGAGGAGGGGTGGTGTTTTTGATAAGGGATAGCATTACAGCTGTGCTGAGGGAGGATATTCCTGGAAATATATCCAGGGAAGTTATTTGGGTGGAACTGAGATAAAAGAAAGGGATGACCACCTTATTGGGATTGTATTATAGACCCCCCCCAACAGTCAGAGGGAAATTGAGAAACAAACTTGTAAGGAGATCTCAGCCATCCGTAAGAACAATAGGATGGATATGTTAGACGATTTTAACTTTCCAAACATAGACTGGGACTGCCATAGTGTTAAGGGTTTAGATGGAGAAGAACTTGTTAAGTGCGTACAAGAAAATTTTCTGATTCAGTATGTGGATGTACCTACTAGAGAAGGGGAAATACTTGACCTACTCTTGGGAAATAAGGCAGGGCAGGTGACTGAGGTGTCAGTGGGGAAGCACTTTGGGGCCAGCGACCATAATTCCATTAGATTTAAAATAGTGATGGAAAAGGATAGACCAGATCTAAAAGTTGAATCGGAGAAAGGCAAATTTTGACGGTATTGGGCAAGAACTTTCGAAAGCTGATGGGGGGCAGATGTTCACAGGTAAAAGGGCTGCTGCAAAACGGGAAGCCTTCAAGAATGAGATAATGAGAATCCAAAGAAAGTATATTCCTGTCAGGGTGAAAGGAAAGGCTGCTAGGTATAGGGAATGCTGGATGACTAAAGAAATTGAGGGTTTGGTTAAGAAAAAGAAGCAAGCATAAGTAAGGTATAGACAGCATAGGTTTAGGGTGAGGGGGGAAAGATATAAAACAGACCTAAGGGGCAACTTTTTCACACAGTGAGTGGTACGTGTATGGAATGAGCTGCCAGAGGAAGTGATGGAGGCTGGTACAATTGCAACATTTAAGAGGCATTTGGATGGGTATACGAATAGGAAGGGTTTGGAGGGATATGGTCCGGGTGCTGGCAGGTGGGACTAGATTGATTTGGGATATCTGGTCGGTATGATGACTCTATGACAGGATAGATCGAGTGAATCCTTAGAAAAGTATACAGGCAGTAGGAGTATACTTAAGAGGGAAATCAGGAGGGCAAAAAGGGGACATGAGATAGCTTTGGCAAATAAAATTAAGGACAATTCAAAGGGTTTTTACAAATACGTTAAGGACAAAAGGGTAACTAGGGAGAGAATAGCGCCCCTCAAAAAATCAGCAAGGCGGCCTTTGTGTGGAGCCGCAGAAAATGGGGGAGATACTAAACGAGTATTTTGCATCAGTATTTACTGTGGAAAAGAATATGGAAGATATATACTATAGGGAAATAGATGGTGACACCTTGCAAAATGTCCATATTACAAAGGAGGAAGTGCTCGATGTCTTGAAACGGTTAAAGGTGGATAAATCCCCAGGACCTGATCAGGTGTACCCTAGAACTCTGTGGGAAGCTACAGAAGTGATTGCTCGACCTCTTGCTGAGATATTTGTATCATCGATAGTCACAGGTGAGGTGCCGGAAGATTGGAGGTTGGCTACCACGGTGCCACTGTTTAAGAAGGGTGGTAAGGACAAGCCAGGGAACTATAGACCAGTGAGCCTGATGTCGGTTGTTGGAGGGAACCCTGAGGGACAGGATGTACATGTATTTGGAAAGGCAAGGACTGATCAGGAATAGTCAGCATGGCTTTGTGCATGGGAAATCATGTCTCACAAACTTGATTGAGTTTTTTGAAGGAGTAACAAAGAGGATTGATGAGGGAAGAGCAGTAGATGTGATCTATAAGGAGGCGTTCGACAAGGTTCCCCATGGGAGACTGGTGAGCAAAGTTAGATCCCATGAAATACAGAGAGAATTCGCCATTTGGATACAGAACTGGCTCAAAGGTAGAAGACAGAGGGTGGTGGTGGAGGGTTGTTTTTCAGACTGGAGGCCTGTGACCAGTGGAGTGCCACAAGGATCGGTGGTGGATCCTCTACTTTTTGTTATTTACATAAATGATTTGGATGCGAGCGTAAGAGGTACAGTTAGTAAGTTTGCAGATGACACCAAAATTGGAGGTGTATTGGACAGCGAAGGTTACCTCAGATTACAACAGGATCTTAACCAGATGGGCCAATGGGCTGAGAAGTGGCAGATGAAGTTTAATTCAGATAAATGCAAGGTGCTGCATTTTGGGAAAGCAAGTCTTAGCAGAATTTATACACTTAATGGTAAGGTCCTCGGGAGAGTTGCTGAACAAAGAGACCTTGGAGTACAGGTTCATAGCTCCTTGAAAGCGGAGTTACACGTAGATAGAATAGTGAAGGCGGTATTTGATATGCTTTCTTTTATTAGTCAGAGTATTGAGTACAGGAGTTGGGAGGCCATGTTGCGCCTCTACAGGACATTGGTTAGGCCGCTGTTGGAATATTTCGTGCAAATCTGGTCTCCTTCCTATCGGAAAGATGTTGTGAAACTTGAAAGGGTTCAGAAAAGATTTACAAGGATGTTGCCAGAGTTGAAGGATTTGAGCTATAGGGAGAGGCTGAACTGGCTGGGGCTGCTTTCCCTGGAGCTTCGGAGGCGGAGGGGTGACCTTATAGAGGTTTACAAAATCATGAGGGGCATGGATAGGATAAATAGACAAAGTCTTTTCCCTTGGGTGGGGGAGTCCAGAACTAGAGGCATAGGTTTAGGGTGAGAGGGGAAAGATATACGAGACACCCAAGGGACAACTTTGTCACACATACGTGTATGGAATGAGCCTCTGGAGGAAGTGGTTGAGGCTGGTGCAATTGCAACATTTAAAAGGCAAGTGGATGGATATATGAATAGGAAGGGTTTGGAGGGATATGGGCCAGATGCTGGTAGGTGGGACTAGATTGGGTTGCGATATCTGATTGGCATGGACGGGGTTGGACCGAAGCGTCTGTATCCATGCTATACATCTCCTTGACTCTATGACTATGAATAAACATAAAGCGCTTGTGAGTGGGTTAGTGAAGGGACCTAGAATACAATATCTTACACTACCTTCCAGTCCACAGGAACTATCCAGAGCCTACAGAAACTTGAAAGATGACCACCAATGCATCCGCTATTTATACGGCCACTTCCTTAAGTACCCGAATGTAGATTATTGGGCCCCAAGGCTTGATAGGTCCTTAATCCCATTAATTTCTGCAACATCATTTCCATACACAGCTGATTTCCTTCAGTGTTCTGCCACATTCAGTTTGTATGTACCTCAATCTTACTCTCATACTCCATTTTATCCCTTTTAATCAATACCTTTGTGCTCCTTTGGTAAAATCTAAATTATTCCCAATCCTGTTCTTTGGCCAATTCGTACATCCTTTCCTTGGAGGTGATACTCTAATTTCCCTTGCTCACCATGAACAGGTTTTAGTAGTAGCACCGCTGGGAACATAACAAAATCTGACCTAATATTGCATACAAAAACAAGTAAAACTTTTACAAGTCACTCATTTGTTCGAAGATATTTTTATGCACATCTTGTAATCACAAACGTAAGATAGGAATGTTTTAGCTGACTTAAAGTGAGAACATATACCAGTTGGTGTCTGCTAGGCCAAAGACTTCTGAAAGATCATAAACTTGATTCATGATCTGAGCCAAGTTGGCTGATCGCTCTACTTGCATAGAAGGATGGGATCATAGCCTTGTTAGTGGTTAGCCCTACTGAACTAAGGTGAAGAGAAATTTCTTCCCTACAGTTGCGAAATGTCAGAAATTTCTACCCCAGAGAGATGTGAATGCTCATTCTCTTCAATATACTCATAACAAAGATCACAAGATTTTTGGATAGGAAGGAGGAAGGAATATGGGATTAGTGCAAGAAGGTAGGATTAAGGTAGATATCAGCCATGCTCTTATCAAATGGTGAAATAGGCTCAAAGTGCTGAATGTCCTGCTCCTATTTCTTAAGTCTCGGGGCAATACAACCTTACTTCCATTTGCTTACTGACCTCACTATTGCCTGGATTGATCAAAAACAATGGCCCCAGCAAAAGTCCATGAGCCAGAATGCTGATTTACTCACAAACAGGTTGAAAATGTGCAGAAATGTGTCTGGAGACAGCATTTATAAAACAGAAAAAGACAGTCTGCAATTAACAGCTAAGCAACAACAAAAAACATTGCTTACAGCAGAGCTGACCTACAATATGTTAAAACATATGACTAACACTGTATTGACTCTGGATTTACCCTTCTTCCTAACAATGATTTCTAATCATGCTAACCTTTTAACTGTAACAGCCTTTTCTTTGTTCCAAGTGCATGTGCAGACAGTAATAATTTTCAGGCAGGTGCAAAGTTTATGATGGAGCGCCCAAGGATCAGTCTTGGGATCTTGCTTTTCATAATAGGTATTAATGATCCATATCTTGGTATGCAGTAGACAATTTCAAAGCTTACAGTGTCAGAAGTGTGATCGACTCTTAACTGCAATCTAAGGTGGGTAATAAATGCTGGCTGAGCCAGTGACACCCTCATCCCATGAATGAATTTAAAAAACCTTGAAAGAATTGTAAACTGTGAAGACTATACTGTAGAACATAGACAAGTTGGTGGAATGGAAAGATAGGTGGCAGATGAGCTTCAATGCAGAAAAAAGTGAGAGGTGATACATTTTGGGAGGAAGAACATTGAGAGACAATATAAAATAGGGAGTATGATTCAAAGGCAGGGGTGCAAAAAAAAGAGGGACCTTGTTGTATATGCACACAGATCATCAACAGCAGGACAGGCAGAGTTAGCAGTACATATGACATATAGTATCAACTGCTTTAATAATACGACAATATAGTACAAGAGCAAGGAGGTGATGTTAACCATATAAGATGCTTGTTCGATCTCAGCTGGAGTATTATGTGCAATTCTGGAGATTACATTATGAGAAAGATGTGAATGCATTTGAGACAGTGCAGAAGCAGCTTACAAGAATGATTCCAGGGATAAAGAACTTCAATTATGAAAATAAATTGAAGAAGTTGGGACAGTTCTCTTTGGAAACAGGGCTACAAAGAGGATATGTGATAAAAATTTTCAAAACTATGAGCAGGCTGGACAGAACAGACAGGGAGAAACTGTTCTCTATTGTGAAAGGAACAAGAATAAGACAGCATAGATTCAACACGATCTGCAAAAGAAAAAGGAAGGATAAAGTGAGGGAAATTTTTTTAACTCAGAAGTAGTTGCCTAGAAGTGTGATGAAGACAGGTTCAATTGAGACATTCAAGAGTACATAATATGCAAGGCTACAGAGAAAAAGAAGATTGCCAACACACAACCATTTAACTGGCTGGTACAGGCAAAGGCCTCCTTACATTCTGTAATTCTGTTCCATTTGCTTGTAGTATAAAACAATATTTTTATAGTCAGATGACACCAGGTTATTGTCCAACAGGTTTATTTGAAATCACAAGCTTTCTGAGCATTGCCCTTTCATCAGGTGAAGTGAAAGAGAAGCACAAAGGCACAGAATGTATAGGGAGAGAGATCAAAGGATCATGGTGTGAGTGAAGAGTTGACAAGCCGAATAAGAAGTCTCTGCAGGTGATCAAGAGTGGCAACAGTGTGAGTAAAGTATCAACAGCTAAATAACAAATGAAGGCATGACCTATCATCCGAATAAATAAGGTAGAGAGGTAATTATGAAAAATTAAAAATAAGATGGTGCTGGAGACAAATGACTGGAATAACATGCATACTGACAATCTAATGAAAATAATACGTAATCCTAAACTGTACAGACTAATTAAGGTAGAGAGAGATCATAACAATTTATCAAGATGATGGTGTCAAAAACAGGACAGTAAGTAAGATTTTACAGGTATAGAACACTTTGGTGGGGTCACATGAACCCAAGATCATGGTTAGGGCCATCTTCATAAGTATGGGACTTGGCTATTAGTTTTGTTTGGCGATTCTGCAGTGTGTATCTTGAAGGGTGCCATGGAGGACCACTGGTCATGATCCTTCAGTCCAAAATAACAATCTTCCACCACCATCTTGAATCTCCGACCTTCAAGCCAATTTTGTATCCAATTGGCTAGTTCTCCCCGGATTCTATGTGATCTTACTTTGCTAACCAGTCTATCATGCAGAACGTTGTCATACACCTTCCTGACATCCATATAGACAATGTCTACCGCTTTGCCTTCATCAATCTTCTTTGTCATTTCTTCAAAAAACTCAAGTCAAGTTAGTAAGATACGATACCCCACGCACTAAGCCATGCTGGCTCTCCCTAATCTGCCCTTGACTTTCCAAATGCATGTAAATCATGTCCCTCAGGATTTCTTTTCTCTTCTTGGTTTACTGAAGTCAGTGACTCCATGATGAGGTAGTTCCACTACACTCTCCAATACCTTGCCATAAAGATGTATGCTCAAATCTACCACTCCAACAAGAGGAAAATCCCAGCCTAATCAAAGTCTGTCTTTCCTTGATGTCCATATGTGAACACATAGCAAATGGTGTTTGTGCAAACAGCAATAGGAATCCTAGGAAATTTACCACTCTCTAAAAGCAGAAAAATGAAGTTAATTGCAATATCCTTATAATAACCTTAGTGGAAAGTACTTATGTCAGTATAGAGTGAAAATATGAACCATTTTTGGCTGTATGCTTCACCATACTTCCTTGAAAGTGATGTCACAGGTAGACAGTATGTGAAGGCAGCATTTGGCATGCTAGCTTCATTGGTCACTGCATTGAGTATAGGGGTTGGGATGTAATGTTGCAGCAGTATAGGACATTGGTTGGTCCACTTTTAGAATACTGCGTTCAATTCTGGTCACCCTGCTATAGGAAAGATGCTGTGAAATTTGAAAGGTTTCAGAAAAAATTAAGAGATGTTCCCAAGACTGGAGGGTGTGAGCTATATGGGAGAGACTGAGCAGGGTAGGGCCTTTTTCCCTGGAGCATCGGAGGCTGAGGGATGACCTCAAAAGAAGTTTATAAAATCATGACAGCAATGGATGGGGTGAATGACCAAGGTCTCTTTCCTGGGGTAGGGGAGTCCAAAACCAGAGGGCATAGCTTATCGTCAGAGCAAAAAGATTTAAAAGGGACCTGAGCAGAAGTTTTTTTCATGCAGAGGGTGGTGAGTGTATGTAACAAGCTGCCAGACGAGGTAGTGGAGGTGGATGCAATTACAATATTCAAAAGCATCTGGAGGGAACACGAATAGGAAAGGTTTATAGGGATACGGGCCAATTGCTGGCAAATGGGACTATATCTATTTGGGATACCTGGTCGGCATGGACGAGTCGGATCGAAGAGTATGCTTCCGTGCTGTATAACTCTACAACTGAATAGATCAGCTTGTCATTACTGGTCTTAGATCATGCAGAAAAGGTTTGGAGTCTCAGTCACTGCCAAAATACAGAAACATTAAAAGAATTTACCTGTTCAACTTCTGTGACTTTCTGCCCAAGTACTCAAAATGATCTGTGATTTTTCTCAACGGTTTTGAGGGTCCCTTCTGATTTCCCAGCTGTGAAGATGAACTAGTTGATAGGTTTATTTTTTGCTCTGGCTTCTGTGTTCCATCCTTTAAACCATTAAATGCTTTAGGTTGTGCCTTTACAAATGGATCTTCAAATCGGTAATTTGTGTCTTTATCCACTTCCATCATTTCCTCAACTATTTTATTACCAGAATGAGAGTCAAAACAGTGAACTTTCTGGGTAAGTGAACTGTCATCCAAATCTTTTGAAACTTTGGCTGATAAATAATTAAGTTCAGTCTCTAATTCAAAGGAACTATTACCTGAAGTATCTACTTGCATAGGCAAGACAGACTCAGTCTCTTTCTTAATAGAAAGAGATATTCTGGTGTCTCTCTTTCCAGTATCTTGCTTTCCAGTTCCACTTGTGCTTGGCATATATTGTTCACAGCTAGAATCAGAGATTGGACTTTCTGGAACAACATACATGTCGCCAAAGGGATTTTCAAATGACTTTGAATCCTCAAGGTCGACAATATGATGCTCCTCTTTAAGAGGTGTTACCTCACCAGTTCGAACTGGTATGGTATTTTTTGCTCCTTTTGCACTTGAAGGTTTTATTACCCATTCCTCAAGTGTCTTGCACTTTTTTTTGTCTGGGGTAATGGTCTTACTATTCTCTCCAGAACCAGAGCTTTCCACTTTGGTAGTTGGTGCTTTTTGGTTATCTGTATCACTCTCAGAAGTACATTTGACAACACTTCTGGTCATCCAATTAAATTTCTCAGCCTCTGAACTCTTGGAAGTTTTCACTTTCTGATTCTTAGTTTTCTCTTCCAGCACATGGCACCCCGGTGATATACTGTTTTTGGACTCATTTTCTGAAATATTAACAGAACTGCTGTGCTGTGTATACTGGACTGTTGGTACATCCACATTTCCACCTTGAGAAGTTCTTTCCAATTTTCCACCTTTGACTTGCAGCATTTGTTCAGGGCTGAAAAATGATACATTGAGCTAAATGAACAACTATTTCAATGCATACAAATGTGCATTTGATAAATTAGCCATGCTCTGTTAAAGTAAACTACTTTTTTTTAAAAATTCTTTCCTGTGCACACCCAAAAAACTGAATAACATCCTCGACAGCCAGAAAGTAATAGCTCAATCGAAGTATGTTTCTTACCAATTCCACGTTCTCCAAAAGGAGCTGAATTTTAGATTTTTAGAAAGAGACACATACAAAACCAAAATATTCCAGAGAAAACAAAACAAAAAGAATTTCAATTTGACCATAGGTATCCCCAAGCTAAGACTAAGATTCTGGTTGCAAATCCTCAATCCAATCTCTAGCTCTTATTAATCATGATAAACTTCCAGTTATTTTATCTGTGGCTAGTTTGAGGATATTTAGAATCAATAAATGGCAGAGGATTGATGTCATTTTATCTGGTACCAACCCACAAAATTATGAGATTTATTATTTTACAATTCTTAATATTAAACTCAATTTCTAAATACTAATCTAATGACATTAAATGACTACCATACCTACAAGTCAGTTTAAAAATTTGTCAAACTATTTCTTGCTCTCTTTTCTTTCAGTTGTATCCTCAACACACAAATGTTAACTTTTTCTGTGAAGAGGTTTACTCAAAACACTCATCTTGTGCCTATTATCACCAGAAATTACCATCAGAAGAAAAATATCAAGTGACTTAGTATTAATTGTACATTGCAAATCCGACACACTAGAGAGCAACCTGTAGCTGCTGATACATTCAGACGCAAAGGGAAGTATCTTGTTGTTCACTACACTCTTGGGGAACATGACTGCAGTCATGCAGAATAGGAATTACTACACCACGGGCAATAAATGCTATAAATTGGGGATTGTACCTGGCATGATCCATCTTTCTCCCTTTACATTTGCCTGTCGCTAAATCTTCCCACTTTTGCCTTCGGCCTGTAAAATACCAAAACACATGTTACCACACAATTCATAATTTCAAAAATTACACTTTTAAAACATAAATAATAATTCATATTTGGGTATTATGGAGACAATTGTTTAACCTATTTTCACATCCACTGCTTAATGCATTATTCCTGATGTACACTTGTCACTTGGTTTCCTCCAATTGTTTTATCTGTCTTGTTTACATCTAGAAGAGTATTTATGCAGACTGTTGCAATTTTTTAAAAACAGATCATGCCAGGTACAAGATTCTATATAAACTGACTATTCAGCTCACCTCTAAGTAGGTTTCTACTATTAATTTTAATTCATTTTCTGTTCCATTGTCTTTTTATTGACAAAACATCACCTTCAAAGGCCCTCTTGTAGCACAGTAGTAGTATCCCTAACCCGGACTGAGGGGCAGAGGTTCAAGTCCCACCTGTTCTAGAGGTGTGTAATAACATGTCTGAACAGGTAGATTAGAAGAATAGGTTGAATAAAAATACTCCAAAAATTTTGAAAACATTATCTCCTGTGCAAGCATCACATACTCAAATATTTTGTATTTTGCCCTTCAAAACCATAAGACATAAGACCAGAAGTAGGCTATTCAGCCTACAAGTCTGTTCCTACATTCAATGAGATCATGGCTGATAATTCTCAACTTTACCTCATAACACTTGATTCCCTAGTGATTAAAAATGTGCTCATCATACCTTGAATATACTTACTGACCCAGTCACAACAGTCTCTGTGTGGTAAAGAATTCCACAGATTCACTACCTTCAGAGAGTAAAATCTCACCTCCCCCCCCACACCGACCACCACCACCCCCATTATGGCTTCTGGTCCTAGACTCTCACAAGGGGAAACAACCTTTCCACATCCATCCCATCAAGTCCCCTAAGAACGTTGTATGTTTCGATATTCTCATCTCTCATTCCTCTATATTCCAACAAGTACAGCATCAATCTACTCAATTTCTCCTCATATGTAAAGGCCTGTAGTATAGATTTCCTTAAGTAAGGGGCCCAAAATTGTTCATAGTATTACAGCTGAGGTTGACTACTGCCATGTATAGGTTTCGCAAAACCTACTTATATACTCCATTCCACTGAAAGAGAGGCCAATATTCTAATCACCTTCCCTTATTAGCTGCTGAACTTAAATGCTAGCGTTTTTCACAGTCAAGGATTCCCAAATCCCTCTGAACTATAGCTTTCTGCAGTCTCTCTCCATTTAAATAATATTCTGCTCTTTTACTCTTCCTGCCAAAGTGCATAACCTCATATTTCCCCACATTGCATTCCACCTGTCAAGATTTTGCCCATTCAATAACCTGTGTATATTCTGGTGTCATCCTCACCACTTACCTTCCCACCTATTTTTGTATCATCTGCATACTTGCAATAGTACATTCACTTTCTTCATCCATATCATTAATACATATTATAAATAATTGTGACCTCAAAATTGATCCTTGTGGCACACCAGTGGTTACAAGTTATCATCCTGAAAACTTCCACCTTACTCCAACTTTCTGTCTTCTATTAGTTAGCCATACCACCTCCAACACCACAGCCTCATATTATTAAGTAGCCTGATGTGTGTTAACTATTTCTTAACTATTCCAAACTACTTTCTCTAGGAAAAATGTTTTATGGAAAAAACAATTCCAAGCTATTAGTTTTGCTCCTAAGGAAAAAAATGCAGAATCTTTGAACTGAAAGCAAGCTAATACCCTTCAATGTTTATTCTACCCACTTTGTCCCAACACAAAGATCCTCATTATCACCCAAGAGCTCTGTTGCTCATATCACTATCTTTTAAAAAAAAGACTCTAGAACTACTGCCAAGGTCATAAACACCCTCATATACAAAGACCAAAACCCATATGCCACCAGTTCAAAACCTAAACTCTAAAACAGATTACATATCTCATCAAAAGTTATATCTCACACACCTTACATCACAGAACCAAGATACTTGGTCAGTAAAGGTGCAAAATTCTCCTGAGCAACACAAAGACAGAGTGAGTTTGTCTGAGAAAAGAAATGTTTTAAGTAAGTTTTACTGCAAGTAGTAAGGTGTGTTGGATGGGAAGTTTCGTGAAGGGTGGACAGGAGTACTTTTCTCCCCCTACTCTTTTTTTTAAGTAAGTTAATTGGTTGGTAGGAAACTGCAATAGTGACTATCTTTATATTGCTGCAAATTAAAAAAGAATGTTAAGCCAAAAGCCTGCAAATGGGACTACATCAGTTTTGGATAACTAGTTGTTGTGAACAAGTTGGGCTGAAAGGTCGGTTTCCATACTGTATAACCCAATGAATTGGTGTACGTGAACTTAACTGAGAAATACCAGAAATAAAAGGCAAATCAGACCCAAAATAATCAAGTAATTTAACAAACATAATAAAGATTAACGTAAAAGCAGTAAAGTTAAGATGTGCCTTTATAGCTCAATCAAGTGGAATGTCTGGCTTATAATATGGGAAGCCATGGACACTACCAGTGTCCTCGACTACCAGATTTCAGGACTTGGCAACAACTGAAGTTAATGTGGCATATCCATGAGGTTAATAGTTACGTGAATAGTACATTCAGAGAGAGATGGTCACACAACGGTTTAAGCGTCTGGAAGCAGAAAGGTACCAGCAGTCCTTCCAAGAGAAACAGACAGGTATCACAAGAGTTCCCTGGGTCCTGCTCACAAATCATGCTAATGAGGGCCCTGGTTCCTCAAACAGTTGCAATCAGAGTAGCATGTATGGCAATTCAACTGAACAGGAGGGGACGATGTGATGAGGGAGAAAGGATGAGCAACAGTGATAAGGGATTAGTTGGTTAAGGGAACAGACAGATATTTCTGTGGCCACAGATAAGACTTCAAGTGGCCTCCCTGGTGCCAGGGTCAATGATGTCACAGAGCAACTGCAGGACATTCTTCCGGAAAGGATGAACAGCTAGAAGTTACGTTCCACATTGGTACCAATGTTTTAGGTAAAAAGAAGAATGTGGTCCTACAATCAGAATTTAGGTAGAAAATTATGAAGCAGGACCTGAAAAGTTCTAATCTTCAGTTTACTTCCAGTGCCATATACAAATGAGTACAGAAATAGAAGAATAAGGTTAGATGAACTTATGGCTGGAAACATGGTGCAGGAGATAGGGCTTTATATTTCTGGGACTGGCTCTGTAGAAGATGACACCCTTACAAGCCAGACAGATTGCAACTGAACAGAGTTGGGACAGAGTTACTTCCATGGTGTTTTGCTAGTACAGCTGAAAAGACATTAAAGTAACTTAGCAAAGGTTTGAGTAGCAAGAGAGAATATTAGAGAAGAATACCAGCGTTATATGTTTTCACGAGTTTGGTTCTGGTCTGGAAAGTACTGCCAGGACCCACATGGATGCAGGTTCAACAACAGTAATCATAAGGACATTGGATAATTATTTAAATAGAAACAATGTGAAAGGGTATGGAGAAAATGTGGGAGAATGGCACAAAGTATGATACCAGGGTCATAAAATAAACTATAGATAGCTAAGTTAAGTTCATCAGAGGGGTCAGAGTAAGGATGAAAGGAAAATAGACCTGAGTTACAGCATTGTGTACAGTTCTTGGTGAAGTTGCTACAATCCTAGTGGACTGCTCTAGAGAGGCCTGGAAGAATGCCTTTGGAGAGCCAGCAGGCATAATGAGCCAGGTAGCCTCCTTCGGCACATAATACTTCTGCAATTTGTGATATATTTTAAAGACAAAACAAACGACTTGTGAGTTGCGCTAAAACACTGCATAATTCACAGAACATTTTGCAAAGAGATTTCAATTTAAATGCCAGGTTCAGTAAAATGTTTTTTCAAGAAAAAAAAAGTGATTGCATACAGAAGGTTTTTCTTTATAATAGGTGTTCAGGTAACTGCATCAACAAATTTTCCTATAGCCACTCTGCAATCAAAGCAGAATGTCTTGAGTATATACCACACATGAACGCAAACCTGAAGGCACAAACATTTTATGAAATGAGTGAATGACTTTCATGAATATGTAATAAGCCTCATTATTGTTTTAAATCAAATGGTGTGAAATCAAACAGAATATGCAGCCTCATTTTGGAGATTCAGTACCTCTACTCTGCTTGTTTTTCAGTTAAACGGTAATTCAGTGAAATTCAAAATAATTTCTGTCCCAAAATCGCATCCATAAACAATTCAAAAGTAGTATATATTTAGTTGCTCATCAGAAGATATTTCATTGTGCTCAGAGGACATAATAACTAGTAACAACTTACACAATCACTGCCACCATCATCATAGAGAACTTCCAAAGAGCTCTCATAGAAAGAGCAGGAAACATCAAGAGAAGAAAGATGATGCCTGAATTACAGAAGTCAACTTGTAGCCTTCTCATTCAACTTTCTTAGCTGAAATTTAACACAGGCCTAGGAGCACAAACACATCAGAAACTGATGCACAGCACTTTGGTTCATACAAAAAAAACTTAAGACAGAAACAGAAATTGCTGGAGAAGCTCAGCATCTGAGGAGAGAAAGTAGAGCTAATATTTTGGGTCTTCTGACCCTTTTTCAGAACAGATGCTCTGAAGGTTCTGAAGTACTGCCACCACCAAATCCGAAACTTGAACTCTGCTTTCTCTCCAACAGATATTGCCAGACCTGCTGAGTTTCTCCAGCAACATGTGTTTGTTTCAGATTTCCAGCACCCACAGTTCTTTATTTTAAAATATCTTGGGAGTTACTTGAAAGAATTTCATTTCTATTGACTTCAAATCATAGTACAGCATTTAGAGTCAGAGATGTACAGCACAGAAACAGACCCTTCAGTCCAACTCGTCTATGCCGATCAGATATTCCAACACAATATAGTCCCACTTGCCAACACCCGACCCATATCCCTCCAAACCCTTCCTATTCATATACCCATCCAGATGCCTTTTAAATGTTACAATTATACGAGCCTCCACCATTTCCTCTCACAGCTCATTCCATATATGTACCACCCTCTGCGTGAAAAAGTTGCCCCTTAGGTCTCTTTTATATCTTTCCCCTCTCACCTTAAACCTATGCCCTCTAGTTCTGGACTTCCCCACTCCAGGGAAAAAAGATTTTGTCAATTTTTCCTATCCATACCCCTACGATTTTATAAACCTTTATAAAGGTCACACCTCAGCCTCCGACGCTCCAGGGAAAACAGCCCTAGCTCAAATCCTCCAACCCTGGCAACATCCTTGGGAGGCCAGAATTGCATGCAACATTCCAAAAGTGGCCTAACTAATGTCTTATACAGCCGCAACATGACCTCCCAACTCCAGTACTCCACATTCAGAGCAATAAAAGAAAACATACCAGACACTTTCTTCAATATCCTAACTACCTGCGACTCCACTTTCAAGGAGCTATGAACCTGCACTCCAAGGTCTCTTTTTCAGCAACACTCCCGAGGACTTTACCATTAAGTGTATAAGTCCTGCTAAGATTTGCCTTCCCAAAATGCACCACCTCGCATTCATCTGAAACTCCATCTGACACTCCTCCGCCCACTGACCCATCTGATTAAGATCCCCTTGTAATCTGAGGTAACCTTCTTCGCTGTCCACTACACATCCAATTTTGGTGTCATCTGCAAACTTACTAACTAGACCTCTTATGCTCACATCCAAATCATTTACATAAATGATGAAAAGCAGTGGACCCAGCACCCATCCTGGTCACAGGCCTGCGGTCTGAAAAACAACCCTCCACCACCACCTTCTGTCTTCTATCTTTGAGCCAGTTCTGTATCCAAATGGCTAGTTCTCCCTGTATTTCACGAGGTCTAACCTTGCTAACCAGTCTCCCATGGGGAACCTTGTCAAACACCTTATTGAGGTTCATATAGATACTTTGTTACTTCTTCAAAAAACTGAATCAAGTTTGAGTGACATGATTTCCCACGCACAAAACCATGCTCACTATCCCTAATCAGTTCTTGCCTTTCCTAATACATGTAAATCCTGTCCCTCAGGATTCCCTCCAACAACTTGCTCACCACCAATGTCAGGCTCACCAGTCTATAGTTTCCTTCTCCTTACCACCTTTCTTAACAGTGGTACCACATTAGCTAACCTCCAGTCTTTTGGCATCTCACCTGTGACCATCTCAGCAAGGGGCCCAGCAATCACTTCCCAACTTCCCACAGAGTTCTAGGTACACCTGATCAGGTCCTGGACATTGATCCACTTTTATGCATTTCAAGACATCCAGTACTTCCTCCTTTGTAATATGAACATTTTTCAAGATATCACCATCTATATCTTCCATGTCCTTTTCCACAGTAAACACTGATGTAAAATACTCATTTAGTATCCCCCCCCCCCCCCCCAATCTCCTGCGACTCCATACAAAGACCACCTTACTGATCTTTGAGGGCCCTATTCTCTACGAGAAAGTGAGGACTGCAGATGCTGGGGATCAGAGCTTAAAAATGTGTTGCCTTAACCCTATTTGCCAAAGCTATCTCATGTCCCTTTTTGCTCTACTGATTTCCTTAAGTACACTCCTACTGCCTTAATACTCTTCTCAGGATTTACTCGATCTGTCCTGTCTATACCTGACATATGCTTCCTTTTTTTCCCATAACCAAACTCAATTTCTCTCATCATCCAGCATTCCCTACACCTGCCAGCCTTTCCTTTCACTCTAATAGGAATATACTGTCTCTAGACTCTGAAGGTTTCCCACTTTCCAGCCATCCCTTTACCTGCAAACATCTGCCTCCAATCAACTTTTGAAAGTTCTTGCCTAATACCATCAAAATTAGCCTTCCTCAAATTTAGAACTTCAACTTTTAGATCCAGGCTATCCTTTTCCATCACTAATTTAAAACTAATAGAATTATGGTCACTGGTCTCAAAGTGCTCCCCCCACTGACACCTCAGTCACCTGCCCTGTCTTATTTCCTAAAGAGTAGGTCATGTTTTGCATCCTGGCAAAAAAAGTTTCGCACATCCACATACTGAATTAGAATATTTTCTTGTGCGCACTTAAATTCCTCTCCATCTAAACCCTTAACACTATGGCAGTCCCAGTCTGTTTGGAAAGTTAAAATCCCCTACCATAACTCCCCTATTGTTCTTACAATCTCCTCACAAATTTGTTTCTCAATTTCCCTCTTGACTATTAGGGTGTATAATACAATCCTAATAAAGTAATCATCCTTTTTTTTATTTCTCAGTACCACCAAAATAACTTCTTTGGATGTATTTCCAGGAATATCCTCCCTCAGTACAGCTGTAAACTGCCACACCCCCTCCTCTCTTGCCTCCCTTTCTGTCCTTCCTGTAGCATTTGTATCCTGGAACATTAAGCTGTCCATCCCAGAGTATGTTTCTGTAATTGCTATGATATCCCAGTCCCATGTTCCGAACCATGCCCTGGGTTCATCTACCTTCCCTGTTAAGCCTCTTGCATTGAAATAAATGCAATTTAATTTATCAGTCCTTCCTTGTTCTCTTTGTCCCTGACTGCCCTGACTGTTTGCATTGCTTCTTTTCTCAACTGTACCAGTCTCAGATTGATCTCTTCCCTCACTATCTCCCTGGGTCCCTCCCCCACCCCCCCCACCCTTACTAGCTTAATTCTTCCTTTGCTGCTCTCGCAAATCTCCCTACCACTATATTAGCCCCCTTGCAATTCAGGTGCAATCCGTCCTTCTTGTACAGGTCATTGCTACCAGAGAAAAGATTCCAACGATCCAAAAATGTGAATCCTTCTTCCATACACCAGCTCCTCAGCCACGCATTTATCTGCTCTATCCTCCTATTCCTATCCACACTAGCTTGTAGCACCAGGAGTAATCCAGATTCTACTATTCTCCATGACTTACTTTTTAAGTTCCTGCCTAACTCACTATATTCTCCCTTCAGATTCTCATCTTTTTCCTTTCCTATGTCATTGGTTCCAATGTGTACAATGACGTCCTGCTTGACCCTCTACCCCTTGAGAACATTCTACAACTTCTCTGAGGCATCCTTGATCCTGGCAATAGGGAGGCAACACAACATTCTGATTTTTTTGCTTCTGGCCACAGAAAGGTCTATCTGTGCCTCGGACTAGACAGTCCCCGAATACAATCAATCAATCAATCTCTTGGAACCAAACATCCCCCTCATTATATTAGAGCCAGTCTCGATACCAGAAACTTGACTGTTCATGCTACATTCCCCTGAGAATCCATCACCCTCTACATTTTTCAAAACAGCATATTTGCTTGCAACCTACCACTCTCACCTTTCCTGGAGTTAACCCACCTCTGTGACTGTATCTGCAACTGTTCTCCCTTCCTATAACTGCCTTCCATCACATTTCTTCACTACCTGTGTCACTCCAACTGATCCATTCGATCTCAAAGGATTCGCAACCAACAGCATTTATTGCTGATTAAATCCTTAGTGACATATTAACTTTTGCTGAGATAACAAAATTCTGCTTCCCACCAACTTCCCACAGATTTGTTAACTTGTGAACAAATCTACAAACTTGGTGCAGGAAATGCTAACAAGTGGGTCATTGAGAAAATAAGTAAGAGCAAAGGGCTAAATCAAGATCGAAATGTAAAACTGACTGAGTTGTATCAGGAAGTGGTTGAAATGATTTGGGCCACATTCAACATGATGGCCCTTCAGAGTCGTCTTGGTACTCCCCAGAAACTCATTGTGTGCTGCCTAGACCTTGCACCAGGACAAAATCCATGGGATTTTGTTTTCTGCCAGAACTTTGGTTTATTCCCCCTCCCCCTCCAACTGGAAATAGGAAACAGTGATTTTGTTTTGGCAGCCAAAGGGGCAACGCAATCTCCAGGCAGAGGTCCAACTAAACTGGATGGCAACCTGATCAAAGAACCGAACGCTTTCTTGAAACTTTGCTTCTAACATACGGCAGAGGTGACAAGTTGGCATGGCCCAGAGGTGAATGGGTATTCAAGCCTGGCATGGAGCCTTCCTCCAGGTGAAGTGCAGGCTGCTGTGTGTGTGTGTGTGTGTGTGCGTGTGTGGGGGGGGGGGGGGGGTTAGGCTTTTGCCTGGTTACAGACCTTTCTTGCGGACTGACAAGCCAGTGCTTCTCCCGGGTGGGCAGACGCTGGAAGGGGAGAGCTGCCGGGGGGGGGGGGGGGGGGGGGGGCAACTTCCAGCCTCAGCCTCAGCCTTTTCCTCATGGGCTCGCGGCCAGGCGCTGCACTCATGGTTCGGGAGCGAAGAATTACAACAATATTGGGGTGGGGTGGGGTGGGGTGGGGGGAGGAAACACAGTTCAAACACCACCCCTTCAAAAATAAAACGGAGCCAAAACAAACCCAAAAAAAAACGCAAAACAACCACGGAGCAGTTGGGCGGGAGAGAGGGAGGTGAGTGTTGTGCTGTCAGTGGGTGGGGGGGGGGGCAGGGGATCCCGCCGAAACTAAGATGGTGGCGGCGCGGTAGATCTCGCGATCGCCGCGGAATGTTCCAGAAGCGTCCGCACCCCCTCCTCCCCCCCGCGTCAGGGAGCGAGTGGAAAGAAAGGCTTTGTGGAGATCGACGGGGGAGGGGAAGGAAACCTCTCCTTTCCCCACACCCCCGATCCTTCCCCCCATCCCCCTTCCCTTCCTCCAGCCAAGAAATGCATTTAAACCTGTCACGTCCTCCGCCTCGCCGGCATCCTGCCCTCGATCACCGACCGCCGCCGCCGCCGCCCTCGTCTCGCTCAGCCGACCGTCAGCCGAGCGGCTGTAGTTTCCCGGTGGTAGCACGGCGCCGCGAGCGAACGCGAGAACATGGACGACGCGACTACAACTCCCGGCATGCCTCCCTGTGGCCGTTCGACATCATAATAACTGACTTGCGAATGCACCAATCGGCTCCAGGCCGGTGATCACGTCACTGTGAGGCGGGGGCATCCCATAGTGAGGGGAACTCCCGGAAGTAGCTCGTCCCAGATCAAGTTCACTGTTCAACAGGGACTTGCTAACCCTCCACCATTCAACAATTTTTAATTTAACTGACGATCAGTCGTTAAATAGCTAGGGCCAAATGCTTGAATAGTTTTTTTATTCAGCCCAGAATGAATTGCACTACTCTCGTATCCAGTTCTGAAGGGAAACTGGACTCGAAATGTTAACTATGTTTTCTCTCCAGAGATGCTGCCAAATCTGCTGAATTTCTCCAGCAGTTTCTCCTTTTATGTGTTTCAGATCTTTAGCACCTGCAGTTCTTTGCTTCACCTCACTTCCTGGTTTGCTGCAATGTCAATGTTTGATCTTTGTAAATTTGGCAGCTGAAACAAAATAAATTTTTCTGTGCTGTCTGAAAATGTATTTCTGCAGCATGTATCTATCAAGTGATACATTGAATGAATAAATGAACCTGCTTGAATATTGATATATTTGGAAAACCTTACAAAATCAAATTCTGTGCCTTCATTTGTTGGCATATGGTTTTCTTCATGCAGCTGTGAGTAATAGGAAATGAGTGTTTTTGTAAATTGTATTTCCATATAGCTGGACTGTGTAAGCAAGTGGGAGAAGAATATTAACAAAAGTTTCCCGAGTATGCATATTTTACAACAGGTCCTTTTATTTGAACAACATATCACTCCTCAGACATATGTTGTAATAGTTTGGGAACAGTGCCAGAAAATATATCACATGGTTATGCAAATGATCTTAATTATATTTTTCCAAAGGTTTTGTTTATACTGCAACTCAAGGAGGAACACTTTCTACCCATACACACTTGCAGTTTCCCTGTCAATACTTAAAATGGCAGCATTAAAATGAATATGTTGGCTTGACACAGACCAATAATAAAGTTCAGGTCATGCACCTTTTAGGACTGTGCAGTCTTTAAACAATGGTATGTTTTTGCATCTGGTTTACTTTTCACCTTGTATCTGTTTCCCCTGTAAAGCATACTTATGACAATTAAATAAACAATGAAGATATATAATTAGGATACTTCAGTAAATTCGATTCTTGAATTCCAGTATGGAGCATTGATTGTAATATTTAGTTTGAGAACACATTTTCATAAAATGTAAAAAAGATAACAAACTATTTAAGAAAATTTAATTACTTGATATGGGATTCAAAGTGATGATTGAGTGTTCCATTATACATCAATGTATTAACCTCAAATAGAATCATAGAGATGTACAGCACAGAAACAGACCTTTTGGCCCAACTCATCCATGCCAGCACTTGGTCCTTATCCCTCTAAACCCTTCCTATTCAGATACCCATACAGATGCCTTTTAAATGTTGTACCAGGCTCCACCACTTCCTCTAGCAGCTCATACCATTCACGCACCACCTGCTGCCTGAAAAAGTTACCCCTTAGGTTCCTTTTAAATTTTTCCCCTCTCATTCTAAACCTATGCCCTCTAGTTCTGGATGCACCCACCCCAGGGAAAGACCTTTTCTGTTTACCTATCCATACCCCTCATGATTTCATAAACCTCTGTAAAGTCACCTCTCAGCATCTGATGCTCCAGGGAAAACAGCCTCAGCTTATCCAGCCTCTCCCTACAGCTCAAACCCTCCAGCTCTGGCAACATCATCGTAAATGTTTTCTGAACCCTTTCATGTTTCATAACATTCCTCTGATAGAGGGAGATCAGAATTGCACACAATATTCCAAAAGTGGCCTAACCAATGTCCTGTACAGCTGCAACATGATGTTTGTTGTCCCTGCACAAAGCCTTAACTGATTGGATCCAGCTTAAGGAGGGCTTCAATTTTCATTCCAAAGTCTAAAGTGGAATGACAGTCTCCTCAAATTCTTACTTGTTGTTAGAGCAATACTCTGGATTTAACTGCAAAGTGTAGTAAGACCAGATAATGTTGCTTAAACAACAAATTTACTGACTTTAACGATGATGAAAATAATATAAATATAAACAATAATATAAACTAATAACAAGAGGAAAGAAGAAAGATAACCTAAACACAGTTTAAGAGTAGGTCAGAGGCTAAGACTCCCCAAAGCATGTCCATCATCTATAAAGGTTAAGTCAGGAATGTGATGGAATACTCCCCACTTGCCTGGATAAATGCAGTTGCAACAGTACTGATGAGTTTAGAAGATTAAGGGGAGATCTAATAGAAACTTACAAGATAATACATGGCTTGGAAAGGGTGGACGCTAGGAAATTGTTTCCATTAGGTGAGGAGACTAGGACCCGTGGACACAGCCTTAGAATTAGAGGGGGAGAATTTAGAACAGAAATGCGGAGACATTTCTTCAGCCAGAGTGTGGTGGGCCTGTGGAATTCATTGCCGTGAAGTGCAGTGGAGGCCGGGACACTAAATGTCTTCAAGGCAGAGATTGATAAATTCTTGATGTCACAAGGAATTAAGGGCTACGGGGAGAATGCGGGTAAGTGGAGTTGAAATGCCCATCAGCCATGATTGAATGGCGGAGTGGACTCAATGGGCTGAATGGCCTTACTTCCACTTCTATGTCTTATGGTCTTATAGTACTGAAGAAGCTTGACACCGTTCAAGGTCAAAGCAGCCTGCTTAATTGGCACTAAATCCACAAGTATCCACTCCCTTCATCACCAATGCTCAGTAGCAGCAGTGTGTACTATCTACAAGATGCACAGCAGAAATTCACCAAAGATCCTCATACAGCACCTTCCAAACCCACAACCACTTCCATCTAGAAGGACAAGGGCAGCAGATACATGGGAAAACCACCACCTCAAGTTCCCCTTCAAGCCACTCACCATTCTGACTTGGAAATATATTACCATTCTTAAACTATCAGTCAAAATCCTGGAATTCCCTCCCTAATGGCATTGTGGGTCAACACACAGCAAGTGGACTGCAGCAGTTCAAGAAGGCAGCTCATCACTACTTTCTCAAGGTAACTAGGAATGGGTAATAAATGCTGGCCAGCTGGCAATGCCCACATCCCACAAATTAACAAAAAAAAGTTTTTGAAAGACACTGTATATCAGCAAGACTCTCAATAACCTCATAGAGGAGCATTTCTGATGAAAGGTTCCAGCCCGAAATGTCGATTCTCCTGCTCCTCGGATGCTGCCTGACCTGCAATGCTTTTCCAGCAACACACTCTCGACTCATAGAGGAGTGACTCTATAGTTAATCATTTTATTAATGTCCTTTCCTTCTCCATTGTCTTCAGTGGCTGAGCAAACTACTCAGCTGCAATAGCTCATCCTGAGAGCAATTCCCCTTGAAGCTCAATTTATGATTTTGTTTTGTCATTTGAGGCCATGTTCACATTTTTCCAAGATAAAAGGTTTTATTAACTCTCTACCACAGATTTCACAAGCTCTACAGACTTCTCACAACTTAAGCTGGTTACACTTCCCTGTGGGGTATCTCATATCATTATGTTATTAGATAATTTCGCATCCAAATGCTTAAATTTCCACACAGTTGGTTATCTTAGCTATGAGACTGTTTTCTTGGCTTCTAGTTCAGGTGTTATTGGGGTCAATAAAGTGAGAAATGTTCTCTTTTTTTAAATCATAGGAACTCTATTTTTTGACAGTACTGATCTAAGAAAACATTAATTCAGTCAAAACAAATGCTGTGAATATAAATAATATTGTGACTGATTATCTGATTGATGAATTTTGACTTATTCAAGGAATAATCATCCTTAAGTTCAAATCAACATTTACAAAGTAATAATCCAATACTTATTTGCTAAAAATGATGCATAAATTAAATGTAAAAAATGTGCAAATGTTAGCAAGTTTTGAGAAGATTTGTAGCTCAGGTTAAGGTTCTGGATGTAGGTTTGCTCGCTGAGCTGGGAGGTTCATTTGTGATTGTAGGTTTAGGAGAATGCTGTAGGTCAGGATGCTGCCTGACCTGCTGCGCTTTTCCAGCAACACATTTTTCAGCTCTGATCTCCAGCATCTGGAGTCCTCACTTTCTCCTCCTGATTGTAGGTTTACGCTATCTGGCTAGATAAGTGGTGCACAGGGACTCAAATTAAATGATGAGTGTATTGAGCCTGTTGTAATATCACTGGATATTTTAAACAAGATTCAAACACATGCTGCCAACCAGAATGGTACTGGAGCAGTTTCATGTGTATCACTGGCCAAAGTGAGGGCCAGATGCACATGTACAATGATTCCTGATTTCCTTTCAGTCAGCAGTAGGAGTTACTGTACTCAGAAAGGTGAAGGTCCGAAGGACATTTCAGAGATGGTGAGAGACAGGGCAATGGAAACATTTGAAAACAAGGATGAAAAGTTTAATATTGAGCAATTTTTTTGGTGGAAGCCAATGCAGATTAATAAATACATTAGAATGATGAGTGAACAAGATTTGGTGTGAATATTGAATGAGTCCAAGCTAATAGAGGGTTTAAGATACGAGGCAGAGCATACCTTGGAACACGCTGAGGTGGCTCAGTGGTTAGCACTGCTGTCTCACAGCGCCAGACATAGCAAAGGCAGGAAAGCATTTACTACAAACCCACAGACACTCACAACTAGCTGGACTACAGGTCCTTCCACCTAGTACCTTGCAAGAATTCTATCCCATTCTCCCAAATCCTCTGCCTTCGATGCATCTGCTAAGACAAGGAGAGATTCCATTCCCAAGTATACCAGATGTCTACCTACTTTGAACTACATGCTTTTCCTTCCTCTGTCACCCAGACAGCCCTCCACCACACCACCTCCATTCCCCTTTCCACAGCTCTAAACCACCCCCCCCCCCCCCACCGCCACCCAAACGCAATGAAGACAGAGTTCCCATTGACCAACCTGTTGATTTAAAATTTGAATTTAGGCTGTTGTCAGGAGCAACAACTGTATGTAGGCTTTTATTAACCACAAAATGACTTTTCAATTTAAAATAATACAACAAAATTGCTTCAAGTTAGGATGTGACACTGTGAATCTGCATTTCTGCTTTGCTGAATTAGCTAAATTAGGAGATAAAGCATAAATGAATCATAAGACATTAACAGACCACTCGAACTAACCTTGAACTGCCAGTTTGAGGTGATGATGTGCGTAAGACAAAACCATTTCCCAGGAAATATGATTGGATTAACCTGCTGTCAATCCTGTTGCCTTATTACATTTGATTGGTCTTTCCTTGTAACTAAGGCCATACTGTCTCTTAAAAACACATAAAAGCTGCTTATTGTTCAAATGTAATTGCACAATTCCTCCACAGAACACAGAAACTTTTAACCTCGGTGTGGCAGGACAAATCTGCGCCAGGCAGCCTTATTTCATTAAACCGGTAACCTTGTTTTAAACAGTCCGCACTCCTGTTGATTCTTTTGATAATCAAGAAACCAAGAGGCCTCTCTTGGGGGAGTGGTCCAGACTACACACCTACCACTCCACCAGTTTCCACATCCAATGCATCATCCTTAAACACGTCTGCCAACTCCAACTAGACCCCACCATGAAGAACATCTTCCGCAAGGACTGTTCCCTTTGACAGTCCTTGGTTTGCATCACTCTCCCCACCAACCTCCCTGAACCCCCAAGGTACCTTTCTCTGCAACCAGAAAAGACTCAAAACCTGCCAGTACATCACCCCCTCACCTCCATCCAGGGTCCCAAGCTGTCCTTCCAGGTGAGACAGAGGTTCACCTGCCTGCCTTCCAATCCAGTTTACTGCATCAGGTGCTCCTGATGTGGTCTTCTGTCCGTTGGGGAGATTAAACATAAACTTAGGGAACATTTCGCCGAGCATCTCAATTGGGTCCACAGGGGCCGAACGAACTTCCCAGTCACAGACCATTTTAATTCCCCTTCCCACTCCCTTTCTGACATGACCGTGCTTGACCTCCTCCATTGCCGCAATGAACCAAACAGTAAATTGAAGGAACAATACCTCATCTTCTTCCTGGGCAGCCTACAGCCCAGACGACTTAACATTGAGCTGTCCAATTTCAAATAACCTCCCTTCCCTTCCCTTTACTCCTTTCTCAGCCCCTCCCCCTCCCTTCCACTCCTCCCAGCCACCTACTGGATTCATTCCTCCCAGCGTAACCTCTACCAGTCTTTACTTATCCCCACCACCACCCTACCCCCCCCGCCCCCGCCACCCATTCCATCCTGTCTACCCTATCAACATGATTCTAAATATTATACGTGTAAATCATGTTGCCCTTTAGTCTCTTCTGTTCTAAGGAAAACAACCCCAGTCTATCCAATCTCTCTTCATAATCAGAACTCTCCAGCCTAGGCAATACCCTGATAAATCTCCAATGATGTGGATTCCAGAAATGCTACAATAAAACAGCTGAAGACTGTTGTGCCCAGACACTACCTTAAGGAATTCTTTGTCATGGTGCACTATGACGGAGATGGCTGATCTTCAATCGCCACAAGGTTGACCTTCCTTCATTCTAGGTATAATTCCAGCCAGTACAGAGTATTTGCCCTGTTTTATTATAAATATTCATGGGATGTGGGCTTTGCTGGCCTGACCCCAGCATCAATTGCCATATTCTACTGCTCTCTGTCTGCAAGCAAGTGGTGTATTTCATTTTTATTTTTCCTTTTGTTCCTCTTGAAAATTGACTATGGTATGTTACACTCCTGCTCTACCACCAAACTTAACTGACTGCAAAGTCCCAATCCAAAATGAATGACTCACAATAAATTCTCCAGCATTGAAGCAGAAGTATGTTTCACTTATGTATCAAACTTGAGCTCACACAGCCATCCAAGGAAGAACAGTTGGAATATTGTATTCTGACTTACACAATTGCAATGAATGCAGGATCCCCTCCATACAGGAATGAACAGTTGATCACCAGTGGATCACAGAATTTGTACAGTGTGGAAGCAGGCCATTTGGCCCATCAAGCCCACACTGACCATCTGAAGAGCATCCTACTCAGATCCAGATACCCTTACCCTGTTCCTGTAAATGTGCATTTCCCATGGTTAACCAATCTAATCTGCACATATTTGGACAGTGGGAGGAAACTAGAGCACCCGGAGGAAACCCATATTGACATGGGAGGCATGGTGGCTCAGTGGTTAGCACTACTGCCTCATGGTGCCAAGGATCCAGGTTCAATTCCAGCCTTGGATGACTACCTGCATAGGGTTCCTCCCACAGTCCAAAGAAGTGCAGGTTAGGTGAATTGGGCAAGCTAAGTTGCCCATTGTGTTCAGAGATTTGTATGGTGGGTACATTAGTCAGGGGAAATGTAAAATAATTGGGTAGGAGAATGGATCTGGTTGAGATATTCTCCGGAGAATTGGTGTGGATTTATTGGGCCAACTGGCCTGTTTTTATATAGTAGGGATTCTATGAATGTGTATGGTTCCTGAATGTGAAATCAAACTCAGGTTCCTCTTTGTGAGGCAGCAGTGGTAAACACTGAGCCACCATGCCATCTGATGAAGGTCACTGAATATTCATCACAGGGATGAATGCTCAGAGGGAGACCAGGATGCACTGCATGACAGTGGTATTGAGAGACAGTACCGAGGACTTCACATCATCCAGTGTCTACAAGACCACACAGTCTGAGGACGGAATAAGAAAGAGGGGGAATAAAAAAACTTATCACGATATTAAAATTGCACTGGGCTTAATCATATCAGGAAAGTGAGATACATTCCAAGATCCCCAAGTCCAATACCCCAACAAATTCAGAAAGAGAGAGAGAGAGAGAAAGCCCCCTCCAAAGTCTCAGAGACAGTAATAGACACAGATCCACTTCCAAATACCTCCCACCCTAACAATGGCAGGGAAAAAGACAGCAACTTATCTGTATCCCACATGGGAATATGTCATAAACCATGTGTCTGACCTATCCAGGTCACAACAACAGTTTACTGATATTTGTGGAATTAATTCTTGTAATACAGCAAAATCCTTTCATAAATCAAGTATTGCAGAAGAGATACCAAGACAATTGTTATTAAGCTGCAAGTTGTTATAATTTGCTTGAAAGGACTGTGGAAGCAGATGCAACAAGTTGCACTCTGAAAAGAATTGAATACAAGTTAAAATAAAATGCAGGGCAATGAGGAGAGAGCTGGAGAGTGGTATTAATTGGAATACTGTATATCTTTCTGGAGAGCTGGCACAATGGGCAGAATGGCCTCTTCCAGCATTTTATGATCCAATACTGAAAGCGCACAGTGAAAAAATTGAAGGAAAAAAAATGTTTGCGCTTTCTACAACGGCTGTGCATTTTAAAATTTAAAAATAAACATTGTCAAAGAAATGTAGAAAAAAAATAACGTTTCCAATCAGGCAGCTGCGCGGCCCTCACGAAGGCATATGATTGACAGGCATGGGGTCCTAGTTCCTTTTCCGAGCCCTACGCTGAGGAGCCTGCCGAGATGGTGAGTGGTGAGCCGGTGAATCCGTTCAAAATCACCGCCATCCCCGGCCATCCCTCCTCAGTCCTGGGGTGGATGGCTGTCCGAGAGTTTGCTGGATCTTTTGGCAGTCTTATTGTCTCTGTACCTCCTCTATTTGTGTTACCGAATAGCCCACAAACTCCGACGGGGACCTCCAGCGGCCGCGGGCCTGCTTCATCCGAATGGCAGCTGCCCGATTTCAAATTGTAGTTGCCTGATCCAGAGCTTGGTTTTTTTTTGGGGGGTATTGACGAGGCAAGGACTCGGACTTTTTGATAGTTTGTGGTTGTGCATTGCATTTCAGCTCAGCTGCGAACAGAGAAAATGAGACCCCAGTTCAACTTATAAGAGTTAAAACAAGTCATGTAACATGTTAAAATGTGAGCTGATAAACGCTTAACAATCCTCGTTTGCAACGGGATTTAATTATTAATTGTGCAACCATACTTCAACTTCCCCTCGCTAAGTGACTGGAGAGTGCAGAACTTGAGAGGTTACAGTGAAAGTAAATGGCCTCCCAGTCTCGAAGGGGCACTTATTTAATTTAATACCCAATTGGAAAAACAACCTCAATGCCATCTACGTGGATCTAATAAAACATGCCGTGGGCTTCATGAATGAACGTGGGGGGTGGGGGGAGGTGATGGTGTTCAGGGTTGGGGAGGGGAAAGGTGCCTTCCTGATTAAACAAAGTTTTGCCATGCAAAATGGATGAGGATTTACAGAAAGTGGGATTGAGGGCTGTTGTCAGACCAAGATGTGGGATGGGGAAGGTTGGGCGGGGGGGGGGGAATGAGAGGTGACCCAGAGTGTTTGCAGATTGTGGAATTTTGGTGATCAGAAAGGGAGCCGGAAGTTAGAGAGGAAGGTAGAGTTGAGGATTATCAGGTCATTCGTTGAATGGTGGAGTAGATTTGATGGGTTCTTATGTCTTGTGTTATATAGTCGGGGGAATGAGCAGATAGATGGCAGGCAAGTTACAATGCATACAAATGAGGTGATGAATTTTGGTAGGAAGAGTGTGGAAAGGCAATGTAAAATAGGAAGTACCATTCTAATTAGGATGCAGGAGAGGGACCTGAGAGTGTATGTGCGCAGATCATTGGCAGGGCAGGTGGAGGGATTGTTATTGAATATACGCAGTATCGTCTGCATTATTAATAAGTATGTAGAGTATAAGAGCAAGATTGATGTTGAACTTGTATGTGATACTTGTAAGATATCAGCTGGAGTAATGTGTACAGTTTTGAGTGCCACATCATAGGAACAATGGGATCATTGGTGATGGTGCAGTATCAGTTTATAGGAATGATTGCTGGGATGAGAGACCTCAATTGTGAGAATAGATTAAAGAAATTAGGTGTGTTCTACTGGGAGAGAAAGCAGTGAAGAGGAGATGTGATAGAGGTTTATAAAATTAAATGGGCTACATATAGTAGATAGAGAGAAACTGTTCCCTGTAAAAAGGGGCAAAGTATAGATTTTAATTTGCAAAAGAAGCAAAGGCAAACCATTTTCACTCTGAGTAATTATGGGTTGGAATGCTCTGCCTGGAAGTATGGCGGAAGAATGTTCAATTAAGTGGACATTGGACAATCACTTGGATAAAAATAATGTGCAATGGTATGGGGGGAAAAGCAGGAGATTGGCGTGAGCCAATAATGCTCATTTAACACATTGGTACAGAAACAATGGCCGAACATCATCCTTTTGTGCCATAAGACTTGTGAAGTTCTCACTGAGCTAACATCCTAAAAAGGGATTTGTTTAGGTGAAAGGATATGTGGTTAAAGCCAGGAGTTCATATGGGAAATGTTCTGACTTCTTTTGCAGAGTCAAATTAGAGGTTTCCAGTTGAAGGCAACTTAATATAGTTTTGTTGTCATTTTGTACAGCCCCTCAATAAAGGTTTATATTTAGATAGTACTTTTCATGATATTTATTTCAAGGATCTTGATCAGATGGGCCGATGGACCTTAAGTTAGATAAATGTGTGGTGATGCATTCTGGAAAGACAAATCCGAGCAGGATCTATACACTTAATGGTAAGGTCCTGGAGAGTTTTGCTGAATAGAGACCTTTTGAGTGCAGGTTCATAGCTCCTTGAAAGTGGACTCACAGGTAGATAGGATAAGTGAAGGTGGTGTTTGGTATGCTTTCCTTTATTGGTCAGAGCATTGAGTATAGGAGTTGGGAGGTCATGTTGTGACTGTCTAGGATGTTGGTTAGGCTACTTTTGGAGTATTGCATGAAATTCTGGTCTCCCTCCTGTCGGAAGGATGTTGTGAAGCTGGAAAGGGTTCAGAAAAGATTTACAAGGATGTTGCTAGGGTTGAAGGATTTGAGCTACAGGAGAGGCTGAATAGGCTGGGGCTGTTTTCCCTGGAGTGTCAGAGGCAGAAGGGTGACCTTATAGAGGTTCATAAAATCATGAGTGGCATGGACAGGAGAAATAGCCAAAGTCTATTCCTTGAGGTGGGAGAGTCCAATACTACAGGGCATATGTCTAGGATGAGAAGGGAAAGATTTAAAAGGGATCTGAGGGGCAGTGTTTTCACACAGGGTGGTACGTGTTTGGAATGAGCTGCCAGAGGAAGTGGTGGAGGCTGGTATAATTACAACATTTTAAAAGGCATCTGCATGAGTATTTGAATAGGAAGGGTTTGGAGGGATATGGGCCAGGGGCTGGTAAATGGGACTATATTAATTTAATATCTGGTCAGCATGGGCAAGTTGGACGAAAGGGTCTGTTGCTGTACATCTGAGTCGAAGTGCTTTGGACTTTTAATAGTACTTACTGTGGTAGTTGATTTGCACACGTAGCAGTCCCATGAATGGCAGTGCAGTGCATGCCAGATATTTATCCTAATGGTTTTAGTTGAGTGATGCACAATGGTCTGAACCAAAGAATTCTCCTATTCTTCTAAATAGTCTCATAACGTCTTCTACATCCACTTAAATCGACAGACAGCTTAATGTTGTATCTGAAAGATGACATCTCCAACAGTGCCAACATTCCCTCAGTGATAGACTGGAATGTCAAGCTCTGGACTGGAACTTGAATCATTGAGGCGCGAGTGATACCCACTGAACCAAAGCTAAATGCATGATCTTGCTCGAGTTCATTGGTGTACTTGTTTATTGTTCATTGTATCTATGTCTAACTGTTTACTGTTTGTACATGTAGAATGACACTGTGACCATCAGAACCAGAAAGTTCATGACAAATCGCTTGCTTCAACGCAAGCAAATGGTGAGTTGAAATACTTTGCTCTTTTCTATTATCTATTATACTGTACAAATCCCCCCCCCCGGTTTTTGAATGTTTGCTTTATCAAATTTCGCTTTTACAAAAGACCTACTTCACTACCTGTTTTGTGAATCCAAAGAGGATTTTTGCTTTTACAAAAAATGGCTATACTTTTTTCCCATATAAATCATGCACCTTCGCTTTACGCAGTTTTCGGCTTACGAAAGGTTTCCTGGGAATGTTGTACTTTCAGGTAACGGGGGCTACCTGTATAGTTTTATTTCTATAAGAATGTAAAAGAAAACTCATCTGATAAGTAATCATTATGTTCTTTCTTGCATGCATTGACATTATTATTGTTGTTGCTGATTCTTGTGTAGTTATTTTCATTTCTCTAAAATAGCAAGTTTATGTTCTTGCATTTTCTTCCTCTGCAATCTGCACTTGTTGAAATGATGACTTTTCGGCCTGTCCTTTCTTTGACGTTTTAATTATTGAGGTTTTATGTAGAGCTCTTTCTTTTCATCACACTTCACTTTTTTTTCCTGCAGGCTTCAATAATTGAAGAAAAAATACTGTTTATGTTGCCTCAATCGATGATTTCTGCTCAATTTTGTCCCTTACTCTTGCCAAACAGGGTAGTGGTTGTCCACATGAGTTTCTCCATTTTTTTTTTAAAAAGGCATGAAAACAACTAAAGTTATTAAATTTAAACGTATTTTTGGAAACCTGAGAACAGTTGTAATCTTTCAGTGCATCGGTAAAAGGTTCAACTTTGCTAGTCTGCATAGAATCTTCAGAATTCATTCAGTCCTCCTAAGATAATTAGCAGCTATCTTTTATATCCTTTAAATAATATAATTATTTGCAATGTTGACAAACTGCTGCAGTGATCAGCCCTGGGTGGTCATGTTTAGCATTTGTTTTGTTTAATGTGTTGATCGGAGCATAAAATTGTGAAGCGGTGTTAATGGGTTAACTAAACGAGCATAACTTTGGCCAATGTGAGTTCATCCATTGCAGATCTGAAATAGGTATCTGGATGAAAATAGTGATGAGCTGGAAACAAGGTGAAAATCCAAAGATATTTGGAATGTAGACTATTTAAAAAGTTATAGACAGATATAAAAAAAATCCAAAAAGACTTATGATATCCAGATCAGAAGAACATCGTGCTTTAGTTATATAAACTCCTGGTCAGATCACATGTAGAGTACCTAGAGCAGTTCCAGGTCATACCTGGGAAGTTGTATTAGCTCAAAGATTGCAGCATAGATTTACGCGAATAATACTTGAAGACTCTCAGAGTAGGGTTGAACTCCCAAGAGTTTTGAGGATTTGAATACAAAAGCAGAGATGTACTTCTGAGGCTGTACGAGGTTCCGGTGGCGGTCATACCACATTTGGAATATTGTGCAAAGTTTTGAGCCCCATATTTCAGTAAGGATGTACTGTCCGTGGAGTGTGTTCAGAGGATGTTCACGAGAATAGTACCAGGAATAAAAAGCTTAACATATGAGGATTCTGGATTTATACTCTATGGAGTTTAGAAGGATGAGGGGGGTATCTAATTGAAACATACAGAATACTGAGTAGATGTTGGGAAGATGTTTCCCATGATAGAAGAGACTAGGATCCAAGAACATAGCCTTGAACCTTTTATAACAGAGATAAGGAGAAACTTCTTCAGCCAGAGAGTGGTGAGTTTATGGAATTCATTGTCACAGAAGACTGGAGGCCAGATCATTGAGTACATGTAAGACTGAGATAGGTGGGTTCTTGAGTAACCAGGGTTACGGGGACAAAGCCAGAGAATGGGGTTGAGAAACTTATCAGCCATGATTGGGCAGACATGATGGGCTGAATGGCCTAATTTCTGCTATGCCTTATGTTTAAGGGCTGATTTGATTGAAGTTTTTCAAGCCCTTAAGGGGAACATGTCGGGGAGTTAACAAGATCCACTAATTAAGAAATCTAAGACGGGGAGCGTATCTTAAATTTGAGCCAGAGCTTTTGAGTGTGAGAAATCATTTGGGGGTGGGGTGGAATTTGAGACAAGTAACTGTCTTATATTCCATTTGGTATTTTCTGATTTTTTTTTGATAACTGTCCCTAAAGTCTGCAAAAAGTGCTCATGCATTCAGATTGTAGAAGAATAGTCTGGCTTGAAATTAGCTTGTATTTTCCTCATGCTGCGTTTATTCTTAGTGCATTTTCTAATATTGACAGTTTGCTGGAAATGGAGAGAGCAAAGTGCTTTCTGACATTGATATTGTTTTAGTACAGCAAACTGTGCATATTGGCTTTTTAAAATAAATTTGATTGTATTTTCTGATTTATGGAATGGATCACTCAAATCTTCTTTTTCTAACCTAGGTTGTTGATGTTCTCCATCCTGGCAAACCCACAGTTCCTAAGACAGAAATTAGGGAAAAACTAGCAAAAATGTACAAAACAACACCAGATGTCGTGTTTGTCTTTGGCTTCAGGACACAATTTGGTGGTGGTAAGACAACAGGTTTTGCCATGGTCTACGATTCCTTAGATTACGCTAAGAAGAATGAACCTAAACACAGGCTGGCAAGGGTAGGAATTCAATTTGTTTTGCTTCAGTGGGTCTTACTGGGTACTCCACTTCATATTTGCTGACTTGTGCCTGTTGTGTTTTTAGCACGGTCTGTTGGAGAGAAAAAAGGTTTCCAGGAAGCAGCGAAAAGAGCGCAAGAACAGAATGAAGAAAGTTAGGGGCACAGCTAAAGCTAACGTTGGTACTGGCAAAAAGGTATGAAACCTTTCCTCAAAAGAAAAAAGTGCTTTTGTACTTTGTGATTAAGTTTTCCTTTCAGCTTTCCATTTGAATGTGTCATTTTCAGTTTTGTCCTTCTTTTCCATTCATGTTTGCTTTTTTTTCTTCTGGAGTATAGAAGGTAATTCATTCTAATTTTGTGTAGGTGCTGTAGTGTTAGTTTACTAATGAGCCTGGCTTTCCTGGTAGCTGTACTGAATCACAAGTATAAATATGTTTATAATTGATGGTTGTAACATTGCATTTGGTAAAATTTGTCATTTCTACCTCTAACACTTATTAACATAGCATGTTTAATATTAATGACCATATCAAAAAAACTTCAAGGTAATCATTTTACCCTCAACCTCAGTTAACTTGAGCTTTCTTAATTTTCTACATGTGGACTGGAACAGATTGCTTCCAGGTTTAAATAATCTTTTAAATCCAGCAGTGTGAAAGTTGAAGTTTCCAGGCCTTGTAGGTTGACAGGACTTTTGTATATGGGTCCCCACTTGTCTCCTTTTCACTCCATGCTGTTAAATGCTGTCTGTTCATAGACTTGGTTTGTTTCTGGCACAGGTTTCCAGAAGTTTGGAGACCTGAATTAAGTTCTAGTTTTGTCAACTAAACAAAAAAGTTCACAAGCAAGCTACATGTTTTTGAGAGTTTGCTGTGACCCTTTGGACCAAAACGTAGTTAGAAGTTGATTTGACAGTTTAATTTATAATTCCCTACTGTTTGTGTTTTTTCTCATTGGTTATTACTCACAAGTAAGTTCATTGTCTGATTTGTTTCTTAACCGCAATCAGTCAATAACTTTGTTTTGCCTTTCTTGTTACTCTTGTGGATTATGTTCTTCAGAAATGAAGCGACATTGACAGGTACTGGATTCTAAACATGTGTGCTGATATAAATTGCATGCCATTAAAATTTGCACTGTACTGCATATTGTTCACCTGCTTAGTACTCTGCATGTTTGCACTATTTCATAAATCTGGTGCTGCTTTATGATCAAATCAGGGTGTTTCACACTTTCATGGCATAGTTGCATAAAGTTTCTCATACCTGTGAACAAAATGGTAAATGTGATTGAAAAGTAAAAATGTGGATGCTGGAAGCCTAAAATGAAACAATTTTTGTTTATGGAAAACTTACTGATTGTTACTCATTAATAAAGACTAAAGGAAGCATATATCTTGGTAGAACAACATTATCATTATAAGAAAGCAATGCGTATCCTGCTCTTTAGCAAATTATAAGTGACTCTGTGGACAGATTCACCCTCTGAAATAAGGTAAATTGATATTTCACTGATTTGAATGCCTTCAAAGTTAGATTGCTTTATCTGAAGACATCAAGAAAGTAAAGTTTTTGTGTTTAAAAGTCTAGAAGAATGAGTATTGTTCTGTCACTGATGGGAGGAACTACTGGCATGATCTTACAATTGGAGGTGTATATAACATTCATATTAATCTGTTGTAAGTAGAATGCTGTAGGCATGTTATGGGTAGTAAAGTCCCAGCTAGCTTTTAATACTATTTACAGGGGAACCCCGATTATTCGAAGGACACAGGCAGGCAGTATTTTGTTCAGTTAATCGAATTCTGTGTAGTTGAATGTAGCTTATCATAGGTTAGCTGAGCATCAGGACCTTGCAATCTCCAGATAATCCAATATTTGGGTAATCACGGTTCCTCTGTACTCATTTTACTGTTATTTCTGAAAATGGACATGTGCTCCATCTGCTGGTCAGTCAAGTGGTACACACAAGCTTTGCAATTTAAAAGGTGTTGAACATTTTGAGTTAGTTGCTGAAGCTTAATTGATCTTCAAATAAGTGCACACCTAATTCAGTGAGATGCATACAACTGTGAGTTTCAACTGTTAAAGTAAGAATCGGAAACAAAAATTAACTCTAATGCAATATGAAGGAGGAAAATAGGATGAAAAGGGATTGGAAAAGAGCTAAACTTCATGTATCAAGCTCATTTCTGACATATCAGTCATCTCAACATTTATATTTGGGTGTATAAGAGGAGAGGGATGACTGTCCTGATTAATGATTAAATGTAGGGCCCCACGGTGATATTGGGCATGATACATGACTTGTTTGAAGTAAACTACACAATTTGTAACAATTTAGGAGCAACGTTTTGAGACTTAGATATAGTGCATGGTTTATCAGCAGTGCATGTTGAATTGGAGTTTGAACTTGGTTTAAATGAAGCACAGAAAATCAATTTCTCATGGAGTGGAACAGCTTTTGTATCTTTCTTGAAATGTAGCATTGTGTTGATCATTGAGGTACCTTAATTGTCACTCTGCATTTTGCTGCTTATGCTTGCACAGTCATTGTATTTCGGTAGCTTGCTTTAAAATTGGTTTAAAGCTGATTGGTGCTGTGAAATTTTCAGTGCACGTTTATCAAATACATGGCTGCAATTGTTAGCTTTGAACAAGACACTTTCGCATTATTTGAAATGTGGCTACTGCATCAGATCTTACTTGGACCTTTATAATTTAGATTTGATTCCTCTCATTGCTTATCTTAAAATTTAATTTAATTTTGTGTTGATCTACACTTCGTCTTGTTCTGGTGACGATTGCATCTTAAGCTGAAATTTTTATGCTAGTTGGTAGCCAAAATGAGAGTGAACTGAAGGCTAAAATGTAATACACACACTTAAAAATGGAAATGTTAAGCATACAATCGAAGTTGTTGGAGATACTTTTGGGTTCTAAAAAAAATTTGATTGTTGATAATTGGTTGTTGGGAATTCACAAAGCTTTCTGGTCACTGTGTCCCCCTGGCTTCCTCCCAATCTCTTTTCTATGAATAGCACATTTGCCTTGCCTGTGTGCGTCACCTCTCAGCACTGAGAAAAATCTTGAGTTACAAATAGATACTTGAGCTTTGCTTGAAATGATTTTTCTTAAAGGAACTTGACATGACATTTGGGAATGGGCTAATTTTGCTTTATTTTGTTTGCTGCAGTAACATGGGAAAGACATTGAAGGCTCCTTGACATGTGAGTAATCGATGATATACTTGCACTTGATTTTTGATGCAAAACTTGTGCGTAAGAAAAGCAGAAGTATAGCTCCATGTTACCTTATATTTAGTTGCTTTTTGTATTCTTTTGAGATTTTTAAATTAGTTCAGATGCTTTGTGAGGTTTAATCCTTGAAGAGACAACAATGTAATTGATGTAAAAGTGCAGACTCAAACTTATTTTTCCCTTTTTGTTTAACAGGTTAAGTTATCCATGGATCGTCACCTGTAATTATTTCACACCCAAATAAATTCTCTTTAAAACAAATTCTTGTCTCTTGTTTCTATATGTACTGAGTCTACATGCTTGGATGTGAACTTGTAAGGAGGGTCATAATAAATACTGACTTACAATCTTAAAACAAATCTTTCACTTCATGTTATTTTGGAAAGAATGCATATTATGCTGAGTGTGAATATTTTGACATTGCCGTTCACAGTGGGCCCATCCATTATCATGCAGAGTTAATGGTGGGTAGAAATTCAACTGTCAACGTGAACTAATTTTTGCACAGGGCTCTTGCAGCCACTGAAATATTGGCTCGCTGTTACCAGCTTTGGCCGAGTTTTAAGCCAAGCCCAAGAGGTTGCTTAGAATACGCAACCAAAATAGGTCCACTGATTAATTAATTATATTTGTGGCCCCTGAGAACTGTGGCCAGTTAGATATGATTTTTCTCCTACTTAAAACCAACTGTTCTGTGTATCCCTCCAACATCTAGCCTATTCTTTATGCCATGATTCACAGCAGCTTTCTTTTAAAGGGAGCAATTATATGTAATCTCGTTGCAGTAGGTTTCCCCTCTAATTGGTGTCAGGTATTCCTTGCAGTTTCTTTTCCTCTACCAGTCACCTCTGGAGACCCTGTGTGTCTGTTGATGGCCCCCTATGCTGTCTCTTCACATCAGTAACATGTCAAGTTCTGCATGCATACTGACTGATTTCATCCAATTAAATGTTGAAAAAACCCTCGTTATTGTCTTCGGTTCTTACTCCCAAGCAATTCATTCCATCCTCCTTCCTTGCTACTGACTCAGAATTCAACAGACTATTGGCAACTGGTTTTGTAAATGATTCCTCTCTAACTACAAAGCCCTAGTACAATGTGCTTGTACCTGCCCCAGGCCTTTTCCTGCCAATGCCTTCAGAGTTTTGTAAATTGCAATCTGGAAAAACTCCAGGCCTCCCACCTACAGCACTTCATAAATTTTAATTCATCCAAAATTCTTACCAGTAATCCTAACCTATAGCAAGTCCGCATCATCTTTGTGTTTATTGAAATGTTCTCTCATGTCTTGTATATCTCTTAGATTAACATTTACCCCCTTGTGTTTGATCTCCTCCATGACAATTCCTGGAGTGGAAAGGCTTGTTTTTATTTGTTTGTAATACCATAACAAATAGGAGCAGGAGTAGATTGTTAGCCCTTAAGCCTGCTCCATCATTCAGTAGGATCGTGTCTGATCAGATATTCCTCATGTTAACTTTCCTGTGTTTGCCTATAACCGTTGAATCCCCCACTGATCAAGAATCTTATCTATCTGTCTATATCTTAAATATACACAAGGACTCTGCCTCCACAAGGAGTTTCAAAGGTACTCAACCCTTCCTCTTCATCTCAGTCTTACGTTGGGAGCCCTCTTATTATGAGACTATATCTTCTGTTCCTAAGTTCAGCCGTCTCAGCATTTATCCTATCAAACCCCTTGAGAATCCTCTTTGCAGTTAGACCACCTGTCATTCTTCTAAACTCCAGTGAGAACTGTCCAACTAGTTTAACCGTTTTTTAAATAAGACAGTCCTTGCAGACTGGGGATCATTCTAGTGAGCTCTCTCTGAACTGCCTCCAATGAAATGGTGTCTCCTTAAATAAGCAGACCAGAATTGCTCCAGATGTTGTTTCACCAGCACCTTGTACAGTTGAAATAAAACTTTCCTACCTTTGTACTCTAATCCTCTTGAAATAAGGGCCTACATTCCATTAACCTACCTGCTGCACCTGTCTGTTAGCTTTCTCATAGAGATGTACAGCACGGAAACAGACCCTTTGGTTCAACTCATCCATGTCGACCAGATATCTAAATTAGTCTAGTCACACTTCCCAGCACTTGGCCCAACTCCCTCCAAACATTTCCTTTTCATATACCCATCCAGATGTTTTTAAGTGTTGTACCAACCTCCATCACTTTCTCTGCCATCTCATTCCATCCATACACACACCACCCTCTGCATGAAAATGTTGCCCCTTAGGTCCCTTTTAAACCTTTTCCCCTCTCACACTAAACCCATGCCCTCTAGTTCTGGACCCCATAACTTAGGGAAAAAGACCTTGTTTATTTAGTCTATCTATGCTCCTCATGATTTTATAAATCTCTGCAAGGTCACCCTCAGCCTCCGACACTCCAGGGAAAACAACCCTAGGCTATTCAGCCTCTCCTTATAGCTCAAACCCTCCAGTCCAGGCAACATCCTTGTAAATCTTTTCTGAACCCTTTCAAGTTTTACAACATCCTTCTGATAGGAAGGAGACCAGAATTACATGCAATATTCCAAAACTGGCCTAACCAATGTCCTGTACAGCCGCATAATGACCTCCCAGCTCCTAAACTCAATGCTGTAACCAGTAGTACCCTGAAGATCATTTTGGTTGCCACTTTCTGCAGTTTTTCTCTTATTACTCTGCTCTCCCTTCCAAAATGAAAACTTCACCTGCGTATACTCCATTTGCCAACTTACTTATTATTGTGAAATATTTCCTTTGCAACTTGCCTTTCCACATATTTTTGTGCCATCTGCAAATTTGGCTATTCACTTCCTCCTTACATGTCATGAATACATAACAAGATCTGGACCAGATGGGCCAATGGGCTGAGAAGCGGCAGATGGAGTTTAATTCAGATAAATGCGAGGTGCTGCATTTTGGGAAAGCAAATCTTAGCAGGACATATACACTTAATGGTAAGGTCCTAGGGAGTGTTGCTGAACAAAGAGACCTTGGAGTGCAGGTTCATAGCTCCTTGACAGTGGAGTTGCGGGTAGATAGGATAGTGAAGAAGGCGTTTGGTATGCTTTCCTTTATTGGTCAGAGTATTGAGTACAAGAGTTGGGAGGTCATGTTGCGATGTACAGGACATTGGCTAGGTCTCTGTTGGAATATTGCGTGCAATTCTGGTCTCCTTCCTATCGGAAAGATGTTGTGAAACTTGAAAGGATTCAGAAAAGACTTGCAAGATTGCCAGGGTTGGAAGATTTGAGTTATAAAGAGAGGCTGAACAGGCTGGGGCTGTTTACCCTGGAGCGTCAGAGGCTGAGGGGTGTCATAGAGGTTTACAAAATTATGAGGGGCATGGATAGTATAAATAGACAAAGTCTTTTCCCTAGGGTGGGCAAGTCCAGACTAGAGGGCATAGGTTTAGGGTGAGTGGGGAAGATATAAAAGAGACCTAAGGGGCAATGTTTTCATGCAGAGGGTGGTACGTGTATGGAATGAGCTGCCAGAGAATGTGGTAGAGGCTGGTACGATTGCAACATTTAAGAAGTATTTGGATGGGTATATGAATAGGAAGGGTTTGGAGGAATATGGGCTGGGTGCTGGCAGGTGAGACTAGATTGGCGTTGGGATATCTGGCCAGCATGGAAGGGTTGGACCGAAGGGCCTGTTTCCATGCTGTACATCTCTGACTCCATGACTCTTAAGTAATTGTGGCTCCAGTGCTGATCCATGTGGTGCCCCAGTATTTATACATTGCCAACCTGAGAAAAAACCCTTTGTCGTCCTCACGTGCTGTTTCCTGCCCATTAGTTAATCCTCTATCCACATCGACGTACTGCTTGCAGCTGCATGGGCTCTTACGACTTATCCTTTTGTGATGCATGCTTAGAAGATATGGCTAGGTAAAAACAAGGACTGCAGATGCTGGAAAGCAGAGTCTAGATTATAAGTGGTGCTGGAAAAGCACATCAGGTCAGTCAGCATCTGAGGAGCAGGAAACTTGATGTTTTGGGTAAAAGCCCTTCATCAGGAATAGAGGCAGGGTGCCTTGCAGAGTGGAGAGATAAATGAGAAGGGGTGGGGGTGGGGAGAAAGTAGCATAGAGTACAATAGGTGGATGGAGATGATAGGTCAAAGAGGAGGGTGGGGCAAGGTAGCAAAGAGTACAATGGGCGAATGGGGGTGGGGACATCCCGACATCCCCAACAGTGCCCTTCCACCGACACTCATTTGTTTGGCTGAACTGGTCCTCACCCTTAACAATTTCTCTTTTGATTCCTCCCACTTCCTCCAGACCAAAAGGGTAGCCATGGGAACCCCTATGGGCCCCAACTATGCCTGTCTCTTTGGTTACGTAGAACAATCCATCTTCCGTAGTTACACCGGCACCACTCCCCACCTCTTCCTCCGCTACATTGATGACTGCATTGGCGTCACCTCGTGCTCCCGTTAGGAGGTTGAGCAATTCATCAACTTCGCCAACACTTCCACCCCAACCTTCCATTCACCTGGACCATCTCTGACACCTCTCTCCCCTTCCTGGACCACTCCATTTCCATTAATGATGACCGACTTGACACTGACATTTTTTACAAACCCACAGACTCCCACAGCTACCTGGATTACAACTCTTCCCACCCTACCTCCCGCAAAAATGCGATCCTGTATTCCCAATTCCTCTGTCTCTGCTGTATCTGCTCCCAAGAGGACCAGTTCCACCACAGAACATACCAGATGGCCTCCATCTTTAGAGACCGCAGTTTCCCTTCCCACGTGGTTAAAGATGCCCTCCAATGCATCTCGTTCACATCCTGCACCTCCGCCCTCAGACCCCAGCCCTCCAACCGTAACAAGGTCAGAACCCCTCTGGTGCTCACCTTCCACCCTACCAACCTTCACATAAACCAAATCATCCGAAGATATTTCTGTCACCTCCAAGTGGACCCCACCACTAGGGATATATTTCCCTCCCCACCCATTTCCGCTTTCCGCAAAGACCGTTCCTTCCGTGACTACCTGGTCAGGTCTACGCCCCCTAACAACCCACCCTTCCATCCTGACACCCTCCCCTGCCATTGAGGAATTGCAAAACCTGTGCCCACACCTCCCTCACCTCCATCCAAGGCCCTAAAGGAGCCTTCCACATCCATCAAAGTTTCACCTGCACATCCACCAATATCATTTATTGTATCCGTTGCTCCCGATGTGGTCTCCTCTACATTGGGGAGACTGGGCGCCTCCTAGCAGAGCGCTTTAGGAAACATCTCTGGAACACCCGCACCAATCAACCCTACCGCCCTGTGGCCCAACATTTCAACTCCCCCTCCCACTCTGCTGTAGACATGCAGGTTCTGTGCCTCCTCCACCACTGCTCCCTCACCACCCGACACCTGGAGGAAGAACGCCTCACCTTCTGCCTCGGAACACTTCAACCCCAGGGCATCAATGTGGATTTCACCAAGTTTCCTCATTTCCCCTTCCCCCACCTCACCCCAGCTCCAACCTTCCAGCTCAGCACCACCCTCATGACCTGTCCTACCTGCCTAGCTTCCTTCCCACTTATCCACTCCACCCTCCTCTCTGACCGATCAACTCCATCCCCACCCCCACTCACCTATTGTACTCTAAGCAACTTTCTACCCACCCCCACCTCCCTCTCATTTATCTGTCCACTCTGCAGGCACCCTGCTTCTATTCATGATGAAGGGTTTTTGCCCCGAAACATAGATTTTCCTGCATAAGACGTGGCCGGCCGGCCAAGTGTTTATTGCCTAAACAGCAATTAAAGGCCAGCTAAGTTCCTCTGCTTTTTGAGTCATATGAAGACCAACCACACCTAGTATGGATGGCAGATTTCCTTCTGTAAAGGGCATTATTGAACTGGATGGACTTTAATTTAAACAGTGGCTACCAAATCCATATTTCAGCATTACCACGGTGGGATTCAAACCAAACTCCCCAGTGTTTTGGATTATTCGTCTATGCCATTGCCATAATATAATATTCAAAAATAAGATGCTTCTATCACAGGAAAAAAAAATTACTGTATGTACAGTTGGATGTTTTTAGACTTCTGGAGAAATTTTGTCCACATGTATAAAATGTGTCTCAATAACAATTAAAGGTGGGAGCTTCCTATATTTTTTGCCTGTGCATTTATGGGTTGAGCTTTACTTTTGTATTAGGTACATTAATCTCCAGAATTACTAAATTAATAGTTCATGTTTGTTGCTTTGGCATGATACGTTTGTTGTATCAATAGGTTGGGTAGCATATTGTTCTTTGGAATATGTTTACTGACCCTCAGCTAATTATGCTCGATTGTACAGCTTCAAATGGACGCTCTACCCCTGCTGTCTGTCTCTTCTCTCTCCCACACACGCACACAGACTATGTTATTAATGTAAATATTTCCTGTTAATATGAAAACATATTTCCAGTTGATTATGGAAATCTGAGATAGAAGTGTTGGAAATACTCAACCCTTCAGGTAGTATCTATACAGAGACCAGCAATTATTGTTTCGAATTGATTACCTTTCATCAAAATTCTAAATATTTTAACTTGTCATGTTTCTATCTTGTATTTCCTGTTAAGGGGTGATCTGATTGAAGCCTTCAAGATATTAACAGGACTGACAGGGTAGATAAAGGTAAATTATTTGGGGATTCTACAACTGGGGGTATAGTCTGAGAATTAGGGCCAGATTCCTTAGGAGAGATGAAAGGAAGCACTTCTACACACACACACAATGGTAAATATCTGGAGCTCTCTTTCACAAACTGCAGTGGATGCTGGATCAGTTGTTAATGTTAAATCTGAGATAGATACATTTTCGTTAAGCAATAATATTAGGGAAAATGGCTGAAAGGCAGGTACATGGAGTTAGGCCACAGATCAGCCACAATCTCAATGGTATTCTAATTTTTTTTACCCCCATGCTACCGCCTAACTGCGGTAGTGATTTTAATGGTGCTCTAATAACTGAATGTGTATCCCACGCATCCTTATAAACAAGGAATGGGAGCAAGCCATATGGCCCATAGAGCCTGTTTTGCCATTCAGTAGGATCACTGTTGATCTGTTTTGTGTTTCAAAGTCCAGATTCTCATCTCTCCTCAATAGCCTTTGATTTCCTTACTTAAACATCTCTCTACCTTTGCTTTGAAACATTCAGTGTCCAGAGGGAAAGTGGCACGTTCACGCTAGAGTCAGGTTTTTTTAAATCTCTCTCTTTCCTAAAAGGTGAGTTTTAATTTTAAAACCATGCCTCCTTGTGTACTGACCCAGAAAAGCAATCAAAAAGCATTCATCTTGTCAGCACCGTTCAGGATCTTGGATTTTTTTTAACCACTACCTGCAGAGGAATAAAGATTCCTTTCAAAAAATGCTGCAGTTAATTTTGTTAGTATGTTGTAATGCTTTACTTAAATCGTAGAATCCCTACAGGGCAGAAAGAAGGAATTTGGCCCTTGGGTCTGCACCAGCCCTCCGAAGAGCATCTGTCCCAGACACAACCCTTGATCCATACCCCATAACCATGCTAATCCACCCAACCTAAGCATCCCTAGACACCATGGTACAATTTAGCATAACCAGTCCACCTATTCTGCACATCTTGGGACTATGGGAGGAAACCCACGTGTACATGGAGAGAATGTGCAAACTCTGCACACAGTCGCCCATAGCAGCAATCAATCCTGCATTCATGTAAATGCAGGATATGGGATAGAGTGGGGGGGGTGTCATTCTGAGTGGGCTGTCCTTTGGAGAGTCAGTGAGGACTCAGTGGACTGAATCATCTCTTTCTACACTCTAGTGATGCGATAAAACTGGAATTGCCTACATCTATTATGGTCCTCAAACTCTTAAATGTTTGACCTCACTCCTGAGTGGCCTTTGGGACACTGGAACATTTTAATAAGGTAAAAGTACTATATTAATCCCAATTTTTAATTGTGTTAGCTTAATTTGCCTGTGTATTTCAAAGGTACTTGGGGAAAAGTAGGTTGAAAGACAATGGGAGCAATGAAGTAAACTGTAATGTTGATTAATGCATCAATTATCACTTTGTAATTCCATAATTGCATAATCTATTGGACGAGGATGGCATTGCAAATAATTAAGCGTGTCCTTTTGAGTTCTCATTGTAGAAGTTTTGAACATATGGAGTGTAATCCACTGTTCCCTGTGCAGAACTGAAGCCCCCAGGTTTCAGACCTTGTGGTTTGTTTGTGTTACTCTAAACATGTTGAGTAATTGGATTATTCAGTTGTTCTGAGACTAAACTGTTTTAAATTTGGGAAAATGACATCAAATATTTTGAATAAACAGTAGGCTGTATGCATGCATTCAATGGACAAAATAAATATTTCCTTCATTTGTTCAATTCACAAACAGTTTATTTACAGCCTTTTTATAGCCAAATTAAACATCATCAAGAGATCATTTGATCTATTGTGCCTTTTTGAATGAGTTTTCCAAGTATCTCTTTTCAGAGCAGATGTTTCCTTTTGAGTGCTTATCAAACTTGCTTTGAAATTTACTGTAGAATATGCATCCATCACCCATTCAGCCAATATCTCACTCTTCCTAAAGATTCTCTGTTCTGTTCTCTTGACTTTCCTCTTGGAAGTAGCTTGATGGCATCGAGGCTTCAGAGGCAGGATTTGTTCCCTGCGGTGGCAGATGGAGTCATATTGTATGTTGATGGCAGATTTGAGAGTGTGATGCTGGAAAAGCATAGTAGGTAAGGCAGCATCCAAGGAGCAGGAGGATCGACATATCGGGCATAAGCCCTTCATCAGGAATGAGGCGAGGGGTTGGGGGGGGAAGGTAGCTGAGAAAAGGATAGGTTGATGAAGGTGATAGTCGGGGAGGCGGGGGGGGGGGGGTGGTGGGGGGGGTGTAGTGGTTAGATGGGAAAGGTGATGGACAGGTTACGAAGGCGTTGCCATGTTGGAGGCTTGGGACTGGGATAATGTGGGGGGGTGGGGCGGGGGGAGAGCGGGCAGAGGGAAATGAGGAAGATGTTGAAATCCACTTTCATCCCATGTGGTTGCAGGGTTCCAAGGCAGAATATGAGGCGTTCTTCCTCCAGGTGGTCGGGTAATAACAGTTTGGTGGTGGAGTCTGCCCAGGATCGCAACTCCGGAGTGGGAAGAGGAGTTGAAGTGTTCAGCCACAGGGCGGTGGGTTTGGTGGGTGTGAGTGTCCCAGAGATGTTCTCTGAAACAATCCGCAAGATGATATCCTGTCTCCCCGATGAAGAGGAGACCACATAAGGTGCAACAGATACAGTAGATGACATTGATAGAGGTAGTACTAACTTTATGTCGAATGTGGAAGGATCCTTTGGGGCCTTGGACAGAGATGAGGGGAGCGGTGTGGGCACAGGTTTTGCAATTCCTGCAGTAGCAGGGGAAGGTGCTAGGAATGGGGTGTGGACCTGACGAGGGATTCGCAAAGGGAATGGTCTCCGGAATACTGGTAGGGGTGGGGAGGGAAATATTTTTGTTGGGGTCTGTTTAGAGCTGGCGGTGGATGATGAGATGTATGCAGAAGGTGGGGTGGAAGGTGAGGACCGGGGTGGGGAGGGGGTCTGTCCTTATTGTTTTGGGGGGGGGGGGAGGGCTCAAGGGTGGTGGTGCGTGAAATGGAAGAGATGCGCTGGGCAGCATTGGCAACCATGTGGGAATGAAAATTGTGATCTTGGAAGGAGGAGGCCATTCAGGACTTGGAGGTGGAATTGGTCATCCTAGGAACAGATGTGGTAGAGGTGGATAAATTGGGAATGAGAGATGGTGTTTTTACAGGAGCTGGGTGGGAGGAGGTGTAGTCTCAGTAGCTGTGGGAATCCGTGGGTTTGTAGCAGATGTCTAGGGTTAGTCGGTCACCGAAGACAGTGATGGAGAGGGGAGGGAGGTGTCTGAGATGGTCCAGGTGAATTTGAGGTCAGGGTGGAAGACAGTGGTAAAGTTGGTGAGAGCAGATGAAGGAGGCGAGTTTGGGCTCGGTGCCTGGTGCAGAACCCAGCAGCTTCAGTGATGGTTGTGTTGCTGGGATTGGCTCAGTGTGGTATCATGGCAGAGGCGTTATTGATAGAGACAAATGGTACTGAAGACAGGCAACATGGTTCAGCGGCGGCAGTGCTGAGTAATGAAAGGACCCAAGGCTGGCTGACTGCTCTGTTGATGTTGGTCTTAGTGTCAGGGTGGATGAGCCAGGATTCAGGCCCATGGCTAAGAACTGAACTTTCAACTATTCCTTTTGGTCTTCTGCCTTTATATTCTGTTTTTTCAAAGAGTGCATTGTTATGCAACGCTTTTCATTCTATTTGTAACAAATGCATGAAACAATAAATCCATCGATAAGAAAATAAACTTGAATCAAAGTGTATAATTATATTTGAACATCTCTTTAGTCTCCTTTTAACCTTTTCCAATAAGAACTTAGTCTGTAAACTAAAACCTGAATTTCTAGTTGCTTGCCACTTCATACACTGCCTTGTTCCCTGACTAACGTCTCTGTCTCAGGCTTGCCGCAGTTCTCCAGCTAACCTCAGCACTGGCTGGAAGAACAGCAACCCATTTTCTGCTTGGGTCACTCGACAGCCACCTGGGCTCAATATTGAGTTCAATTTTTGGTTTTGAGCTCTCCCATGACCTTACTCCAGCCTCCACATACCAGGCCTTGTTATCACATGGAGAAAATGAGGACTGCAGATGCTGTAGAGTCGGTTGAAAAGTGTGGTGCTGGAAAAGCACAGTGGGTCAGAGAGTGTCCGAGGAGCAGGAGAGTCAATGTTTCAGATATAAGTTCTTCTCCAGGGCCACATTTACCAACTTATTATCACATGGTCTGCTAGTACACAAAGCCCATTGTTAGCCACTAACAGTTCCCATTAACAACTATTTACCTTGCTGGCCTGATCACTATCTACTCCCCTATCCATTGTTTTTCCCTCTCTTTGGACTCTCTCCCCACCTAGCATTTACTCCTTACCCCTTCTTTCCCCTCTCTCTCTCACACACTCTCACGCGCACACACACACAATCTCCTTAATAAAAGCAAAGCTGTCTTCAATTCTGAGGAAGGATTGCTGGGGCCAAAACATTAATTCTGATTTCTCTCCACAGATGCTGCCAGACCTGCTGAGCTTTTGCAGCAGTTTCTGTTTTTGTCCCAGCTTCTTTTGTCTTAAGTTAATAAAAGTATCCCACTTGGCATCATTTTAAGGAGATACTCAGGATATGAGTTCAAATCCCACCAAGCACCATTATTATCACAGGGCTCTTAATCCAGACACCGATGTAATATGCTGAGGTCCTGGGTTTGAATCCCATCACAGCAGATGGTAGAATTTGAACTCAATAAAAATCTGGAATCACGGGTGGCACAGTGGCTCAGTGGTTAGCACTATTGCCTCACAGCGCCAGGGACCCAGGTTCGATTCCAGTCTCGGGTGACTACCTGTGTGGAGTTTGCACGTTCTTCATATTTCGCAGTGGCCTAAAGGTATTATCGCTGGATTCTTAACCCAGACACCCAGGCAATGTTCTGGGGACCCAGGTTCAAATCCTGCTATGACAGATGGTGGAATTTGAATTGAATAAATGTTGGGAAAAAAGCCATCTGGTTTACTTGTGTCCTGTTGGAGAGAAGGAGGAAGAGAGGAGACCTGATCGAGATATACAAGATAATGAATGGAATACGTAGAGTCAATATCCTGGGACTTTTCCCCAGGCCAGGATATTAGGAGGAAGATATAAAGGAGACGTCAGAGGTAGGTTCTTTACGCAGAGAGTTGTGAATGCATGGAAAGTGTTGCCAGCTGTGGTGGTGGAAGCAAAGTCATTAGGGACATTTAAGTGACTGCTGGACATGCGCATGGAAAACAGTGAGTTGAGGGGTGCGTAGGTTAAGTTATTATATTTTACATTAGGATTAAACCTCAGCACAACATCGTGAGCCAAAGGGTCTGTTCTGTGCTGTACTTTCCTATGTTCTATGTGCTAAGTGGCTGGTGGAATTTAATAAAGAATATAAAGCTAGTCTTGTTAATAGTGACCATGAAATTATCAACAATTGTTGTGAAAATCCATCTGGTTCTCAAATGTTCTTTTTGCCACCTGCCATCAGCCTGTGTGGCAGAAACGTAAATCAATTCACACCAGTATTGTCGACTCTTTGCTGCACTTAAAATCTTCTCAGTTCAAGGATAATTATTGATGTGCAATAAATGCTGGCCTTGCTAGTGATGATCTCATTCCATTGAAAAAAAATTCAATAAATCAGATCCAGTAAAGGCCTGCTGTACCTGAGCAGGAAATTCCTTGAAAGGAAGCTGTTCACTTGCCAGAGCTGATATTCTTTGATTGGATAAAAGCTGGGTAAACAAGAGCCTTGTTTTGATTTAAAGGCATATTTAGTCTCAGGGAGCCACAATTGGCCATTCTCTGTTTTCGTGAAGGCCAAGCTTAAATTTGTATGGACTGTGCAGCGTCCTGGGGTAAGGCAAAGGGTGGAGGGGTTTGCTTTTTAATCAACAACTTGTGTTGCACGGACATTGCAACCCTGGGCAGCCATTGCTCCCCAAACCTTGAATTCCTCACCATGAAATGCTGCCCCTTCTATCTACCACGGGAATCTACTGCTGCTATACTAACTGCTGTGTACATACCACCACAAGCAAAGGCTGAGGAAGCTCTGGATGTGCTGTACTCCACCACTAACGCCCTGCAGACGGAATTCCCTGAGGCCCTGTTTACTGTAACTGATGACTTCAGTCAAGCCAATCTAAGGAAGGTGTTGCCCAAGTACCACCAGAACATAACCTTCCCCACCAGGGGCCCGAACATTTTAGACCACTGCTACACCACTGTGAAAGATGCCCAACACTCCATCTCCCACCCTCATTTTGGGAACTCTGTCCACAGTGCCGTGTTTCTCGTCCCGGCCGACAGGCAAAAGCTCAAGCAGGAGAAGCCCTCGTGGACACAGGTCCAGTGCTGGTCGGAGGAGGCAGAGGATCAACTCTGGTGCTGTCTGGTATCGTCTGATTGTGCCACGTTCAAACAATCCGTAGGTATCTCGGACGAGTACACCACCACTGTCACAGACTTTATCAGCAAGTGTGTGGAGGACTGTATACTGAGGAAGTCAATCCGGGTGTTTCCCAACAGGAAACTCTGGATGAATCAGGACATACAGAACCTGCTAAAAACCAGGCGTGAGGCCTTCAGATCAGGAGACCCACTCAATTATAAGGAATCCAAGTTTGACCTTCGCAGAGCCATTAAAACAGCCAAGGACCAATACCGATCCAAACTAGAGACCCAGCCAGCCACCTGGTGACTATGGCAAGGACTGAATGACATCACAGGTTCCAAAAAGAGACGGTGCAAGATATCAGTCAATGACACATGCCTCCCAGATTGTCTGAACACCTTCTATGCTCGCTTTGAGCAGAATTTCAGCGGAGAGGTAACATTTATTCCGACAAGTCCTGATGAACTTATCCCAACAATCACTGCATCAGAGGTCATGTGAATCCAAGGAAAGCGATGGGACCAGATGGAGTACCAGGTCGTGCACTCAGAGCATGCGCCGATCAACTGGCAGAGGTCTTCTCGGACACCTTCAACCTCTCCCTGAAGCAGGCCACTGTCCCTGCCTGTTTCAAGAGGGCCAGCATCATCCGTGTGCCTAAGAAGGCTCATGCAGCATGTCTCAATGACTACTGCCCAGTGGCCCTAACTTTGGTGGTCATGAAGTGCTTTGAAAGGCTGATCATGGCATTAATCAACTCCAGCCTCCCCACTACTCTTGATCCACTCTAATTTGCCTATTGGACCAACAGATCCACGTCAGACGCCATATCACTTGCCCTTCATTCCTCCCAAGAACATCTTGACACCAAGAACAGCTACTTAAGAATCCTACTCATTGACTACAGTTCAGCCTTCAACACTGTTATCCCCTCGAGACTGATTACTAATCTTAGTGATCTCGGTCTAAGCCCCACTCTCTGCAACTGGATCCTCAGTTTCCTGACCCACACATACCACAATCAGTGAAGATTGGGGACAATATTTCATCCTCACTAACGCTCAACACTGGAGCCCTTCAGGGGTGTGTACTCAGCCCCCTACTGTACTCACCGTATACCCATGACTGTGTAGACAAATGCCCGACTAATGCCATTTACAAGTTTACTGATGACACCACCATAGTCGATCGAATCTCAGATGGCGACGAAACAGAATACAGACGGGAGGTGAAAGACCTGGAAAAATGGTGCACTGAGAACAACCTAGCTCTCAATGCTGGCAAAACCAAGGAACTCATTATTGACTTTCAGCGGGATGTTACTCATGCCCCCCTACACATTAACAACACAGAGGTGGAATGAGTGGAGAGTATCAAGCTCCTGGGAGTGGTCATCAAAAATAAGCTTTCTTGGACTCTTCATGTGGATACACTGGTTATAAGGGCCCAATGTCCCTTCTTCCTCAGGTACTGAGGAAATTTAGAATGACAGCCGAAACCCTTGCCAACTTTTACAGGTGTGCTTTCAAGAGCATTCTATTTGGATGTATCACTACCTGGTATGGTAAGATCAGAGACGGTTACAGAGAGTGGTGAACTCAGCCTAGACAATCACAAAGGCCAACCTCCCATCTATGGAATCCATCTACCAGGCCCACTGTCAAGGAAAGGCCGCCAGCATTCTCAAAGATCCATCCCACCCTGGCAATGCTTTTCTATAACCTCTACCATTGGGGAGAATGTACAGAAGCCTGAACACACACACCAGCCGGTTTTGAAACAGTTTCTACCCTACTGTTGTTGAAATACTGAATGGACTCACAAACTCTTAACACTCGCCTGTACCTGTGTTTTTGCTTTTGCCACTGTTTGCCTATTATTTACTTATCTATGCTACTTAACTCTATGATCTGCCTGTATTGCTCGCAAGACAAAGCTTTTCACTCTGCCTCGGTGCACGTGACAACAAATAACATTAGTAGCAGATCCTAAGTAAGTACTGAAGACTTCCAAAACCTGGAATTAAAAGTCTAATGATGACCATTTCCAATTGTCACTAAAAATCCAAATGATTCACTTTTAAGGAAGGAAATCTGATTAGATTACTTACAGCGTGGAAACAGGCCCTTCGGCCCAACAAGTCCACACCGACCCACAACCCGTTCCTGTACATTTACCCCTTCACCTAACACGATGGACAATTTACATGGCCAATTCACCTGACCTGCACATTTTTTGATTGTAGGAGGAAACCGGAGCATACCCACGCAGACACGGAGAATGTGCAAACTCCACACAGAGTTGCCTGAGGCGCGAATTGAACCCAGGTCTCTGGCGCTGTGAGGCAACAGTGCTAACCACTGCTGTGCATATGGTGTGGCTTACATGCAACTCTTAGCTGCCCTCTGAAATGGCCTAGCTAAAAGTCTCAAAAAAGTAGTAAAACCACTCAGACCACTTACTATCAAGTAAGAAAATAGTATGTGAAGATGGCAAACTCAACTCGCTTGATCCTGAAAAGTCTTCCTTACTAACATGGGGGTAGGGGAGGAATGGGGTGACTAGGTTGGTTAATGCCAAAATTGGCAAGCTGTCTCTCAAACTAGGTGGAGGTGGGTACTGCAGGTGCTAGAGATTAGAGTGGTGCTGGAAAAGCGCAGCAGGTCAGGCAGCATCCGAGGAGCAGGAAAATCGACATTTCGGGCAAAAGCCCTTGATCAGGAATGAGACTGGAAACCTCGGGAGTGGAGAGATAAGTGGGAGGGGGGTGGGGCTGGAGAGAAGTGGCTGAGAGTGCAATAGGTGGGGGTAAAGGTGATAGGTCGGAGAGGAGTCTGGAGCGAATAGGTGGGAAGGATGATTGACAGGTGGGACAGGTAATGAGGACGGTGCTGAGCTGGAAGGTTGGAACTGGGGTAAGGCGAGGGGAGGGGAAATGAGGAAACTGGTGAAATCCACATTGATGCCATGGGGTTGGAGGGTTCCGAGGAGGAAAATGAGGCGTTCTTCCTCCAAGCGTTGGGTGGTGAGGGAGTGGCGGTTGGAGGAGGCCCAGGACCTGCATGTCCTTGGCAGAGTGGGTGGGGGGGGAGTTGAAATGTTTGGCCACAGGGCGGTAGAGTTGATTGGTGCGGGTGTCCCGGAGATGTTCCCTAAAGCACTCTGCAAGAAGGCGTCCAGTCTCCCAAATGTAAAGGAGACCACATCGGGAGCAATGGATACAATAAATGACATTGGTGGAATTGCAGGTGAAACTTTGATGGATGTGGAAGGCTCCTTTGGGGCTTTGGCTAGAGGTGGGGGTGGGGGTGGGGTTGGGGTTGGTGGGGGGTGTTGCAGTGTGGGCGCAGGTCTTGCGGTTCCTGCAGTGGCAGGGGTAGGTGCCAGGAGGGATGTTGGGGGATGTGGATCTGACCAGTTAGTCGCGAAGGGAAAGGTCTTTGCAGAAAGTGGATGGGGAGGTGTAGGGAAATATATCCCTGGTGGTGGCATCCATTTGGAAGTGGTGGGACTGTTGGCGGATGATGCAGTTTATGCGGAGGTTGGTCGGGTGGAAGGTGAGGACCAGGGGCCTTCTGCCTTGTTGCAGTTGGAGGGGTGGAGTTGCGGGACATTGATGAGTTGAGCTGGAGGGCATCTTCAACCACGTGGGCGGGAGAAATTGCAGTCTTGAAAGAAGCAGGCCATCTGGTGTGTTCTGTGGTGGAACTGGACCCCTGAGAGTAAATGCAACAGAGCCAGAGGATTTGGGAATATAGGATGGCATTTTTGCAGGAGGCAGGGTGGGAGGAGGTGTAGTCTAGGTAGCTGTGGGAGTCAGTGGGTTTGTAAAAAGTGTCAGTGTTGAGTAGGTCATTGTTGATGGAAATGGAGAGGTCCAGGAAGGGGAGGCAGGTGTCAAAGATGGTCCAGGTCAATTTAAGGTCGGGGTGGAAGGTGGTTGTGCAGTTGATGAACTGTTCAACCTCCTCATTGGGAGCACAAGGTGGCGCCGATGCAGTCATCAATGTAGTGGAGGAAGAGGTGGGGAGTGGTGCCGGTGTAACTACGGAAGATGGACTGCTCTACGTAGCTAACAAAGAGACAGGCATAGCTAGTGCCCATGGCTACCCCTTTTGTCTGGAGGAAGTGGGAGGATTCAAAGGAGAAATTGTTGAGAGTGAGGGTCTAAGGGGCAACTTTTTCACGCAGAGGGTGGTACTTATATGGCTGGATTGGTATATGAGTAGGAAGGGCTTGAAGGGATATGGGCCGGGTGCTGGCAGGTGGGACTAGATGTTTGGCATGGACGAGTAGGACCGAAAGGTCTGTTTCTGTGCTGTACATCTCTATGACTCTATGACCAGTTCAGCCAAACGAATAAGAATGTCAGTGGAAGGGTACTGGTGGCACGTCAGGAGAGGAAGAAATGGAAGGCTTGGAGAACCTGGTCATGGCGGATGGAGATGTAGAGGGACTGGATATCCATGGTGAAGATGAGGCATTGGGGGCCGTGGAAATGGAAGTCTTGGAGGAGGTGGAGGGCGCGGGAGGGCTCGGTCCTCATGACCTGTCCCACCTGTCCTTCTCACCTTCCCACTGCTCCACCCGCCTCTCCAACCCTTCACCTTCACCTCCATCCACCTATTGCACTCCCAGGTACCTTCCCCCCAGCCCCACCCCCTCCCATTTATCTCTGAGGCTCCCAGCCTCATTCCTGATGAAGGGCTTATGCCCAAAACGTTGATTTTCCTGCTCCACGGATGCTGCCTGACCTGCTGAGCTTTTCCAGCACCACTCTAATCTTGTCTCTCAAACTAGTCCAGCAACTGCCTGAAATAGTGATATGGAATCATACCTTAGACACAGTGTCTCAGGTAATGTAATTACCAGCACAGATGGTGGTACAGTGGTATACATTTGGGAGAGAGTTGCCCAGGGAGACCTTAATGTTGAATCTGAACCATAAGAAGTCTCATTGTGTGAGGACAAACATGGGCATGAAAAGCTTGTACTGTACCTTCCTAAGCCCCCAGCTGATGAGGCAGTGCTCCTCCAGGTTGAACACCACTTGAAGGTAGCAAGTACATTGAATGTACTCTGGGTGGGTGATTCAGTGTCGCTCTCCAAGTGTGGCTCAGCACTGTTACTACTGAGCAGTTTTAAAGGACATTGCTGCTAGATTGGGTTTGCAGTAAGTGGTGAGGTATCCATTGAGAGTTAAAAACATACTTGACTTCATCCTCATTAATCTGCTTTTGCAGATGTATCTCCATGACAATATCAGCAGGAATGATTAGCACACAGTCCTTGTGGAGGTGAAGTCATGTCTTAATATTGAGGGTACTCTCAATTGTGTTGTGTGGTACTGCTACTGGGATAATCTTCAAATAGATCTGGCAACTTAGGACTGGGCCATCAGCAGCAATCCATTTATACTTCAATGCAATATGCAAACACAAGCCCAGCATATCCCCCCGCATTGATCTTGCCATAATGCAAAGTTATCAAATCTAGTTCAATGAAGAGTGCAGGAGAGCATGCCAGGAGCATACCTAAACATGAGGCGTCAACCTGATGAAGCTACAACAGCATTCTGAAGGTGCAACAACAATTTGTTGGATGTGTGAGCTACCTCGCAAAGTTTGTGTCCAATTCATCGAATCTCTACAGAGTGGAAGCAGGCCATTTGACACATTGAGTCACACTGACCCTCTGAAGAACATCCCAATCAGACCCAACTCCCAACCCTATCCCTGTAACCATGCATCTCCCATTGCCTGCACATCTCTGAATACTACGGGTAATTTCCCATGGTCAATCCACATAACCTGCACATCTTTGGACTGTGGAAGGAAACCGGAGCACCCGGAGGAAACCCACGCAGACACAGGGAAAAAATGCAAACTCCACACAGACAGTCACCTAAGGCTGGAATCTAATCCAGATTTCTTGCGCTGTGAAGGAGCAGTGCTAGCTGCTATGCCACTCTCGTGATCGTGAGTGTGTGAACCTCTAATGAAGCTTCAGTAGATATTCAGTGCTGCTGGGGCATAGAGAAAAAAACAGCTTCCACTTACATGAAGCAACTAGTGATGACAACCAAAGTGCTAAGATATAGTGTGATGAGATTAGATTCCCTACAGTGGGGAAACAGGCCCTTTGGCCCAACCAGTCCACACCAACCCTCTGAAGAGTTACCCAACCAGACCCATTTCCCTCTGACTAATGCACCGAACATTATGGGCAATTTAGCATGGCCAATTCACCTGATCTCCACATCTTTGGACTATGGGAGGAAACTGGAGCACCCGGAGGAAACCCACGCAGACACAGTGAGAATGTGCAAACTCCACACAGACACCTGAGGCTGGAATCAAAGCAGAGTCCCTGGCGCTGTGAGGCAGCAGTGCTAACCACTGAGCCACCATGAAACCAGTGTGATGTGATGTGAAGCAATTGTTATGAAAAAGGGACAAGCAATTTCAGTTTCATCCACAGCATTCACGCAAACTGCATGATCTTCGACACAGGTTGAGGAAGTATGCCTTGCTATCATATTTGCTTGTGACCACTTTAGTCAGTACCTGTTTGGGAGAGACAACATGATAGTAATGTCTGCCCACTATCCACCTCAAATTATCTTTCACAAACAGTTTCTATCTGTCCCAAAGTGCCTGCGAAGGTTGTTACTTTTTTGCAGAGATATCATTTGGAAATGAAGCGCATGTGGGACACGTGGATGTATGTTGTCGACATGCTGTCGAAAGTGGCAGTCCCAATGAAAAAAGTTGATAATACAGAGCATGGAAGTTTACAGGTTCACCAAGAAGGAGCAGCACATTGGGACTCATCAACCAGGCAGGGACACGGAGTCTGACAGACAAGCATTTTGTTTAAGTCAACTAAATGATGCAACTGTCCACGTGCAGCAGGAAATAGTAATAAAAGGATACCAGAAACACTGTGGCACACACCTATTTACATTTCATTCATGGGACATGGGTGTCATTCTTGATGAAGGGCTTATGCTCAAAACGTTAATTCTCCTGCTCCTCAGATGCTGCCTGATCTGCTGTGCTTTTCCAGCACCACGCTCTCGACATAGGTGTTACTGGCTGGGCCAGCATTTATTGACCATCCTTAGTTGCCCTGGAGAAGGCGGTAGTGAGTCATTATAAGAAGATATTGGGGCATACAGAGAAAGGTGACTTCCCAGGATTGCATCTTGTACAAAGGAACTACAGTTGTTATCGTTAAGAAGGGTGGAAGAGTAATGCTAAAGTTACATCTTCACACAGTATGTGGAATGAACTGCCAAAGGAAATTGCAGATGCAGATACAGTTACAACATTTAAAAGACATTCGGACAGGTACATGTTAGGAAAGGTTTAGAGGGATTGGGGCCAAACACAGGCAAGTGGGACTAGTTTAGTTTGGGAAACTTGGTCAGCATGGACAGGTTGGACTGAAGGGTCTGTTTCCATGCTTTATGACTCTATGACTATCCAGGCATTAGGTGTAGTCTGAGGAAGGGAACTAATGCTCTATCAATTAATCTTGAACAATGAGAAGAAAATTTGATTTCTCCAACTTATGCAAGGAACTCAATTGGCCATCAGTCTCAGGGGTCAAACTTTCCCCAACACAGGCAACTGACCAGCAGGAACAACTCCCAAAGCCACAATGCTCGCCATGGTAACAATGTTGCCTGGAGAGGGAACACCATCATGGGAATGAGTGGACACGAGATGAACAACATCACACATGAGCATTTAAAAGATTTGTTCAGTGTATGAGTAAGGATAGACAAAGTTGGACAAACTGGATTGAACAGTTTTCTGTGCATGTATTATAGGCCTTGTGTGTAAGTGACTTGCAACTGAAAATGATGTAAAAGAGAATGCTTGGAGAGGTGCCTTTGTAGGCCTGACATGGCCACGTGACTTCTGTCAACAATGTGTATGATCATGTGAGAGCAGAAGCCATTTTGTCCACCATTTGAACAACTGGTCAGCTCTGTTAAATTGCACTTCAATTTATACAGAAAAGAGATTATTCTAGAGATTTTATAAATAGGACAATGAATTTAATGATAAATTTCTGCCCAAACTCACCTCTTAGCCTTTCTGTAAAAGGGAAAAGAGTTGTGGGAGAAAGCAGAGGAGTGAGAATAATTGAATAACTCTCTCAAAGAGTCAGCACAGGTACGATGGGCTAAATAGCCTAATTATAGAATAGAATCCCTACAGTGTGGAAACCGGCCATTTGGCCCAACAAGTCCACAGCGACCCTCTGAAGAGTAACTCACCCATATCAATTCCCCTACTATTCTACATTTACCCCTGACTAATGCACCTAACCTAGACATCCCTGAACACTGGGCAATTTAGCACGGTCAATTCACCTAAACATCCACAGGCCTTAGAGTGAAAAATTCCAAAGATTCACAATCCTCTGAGCGAGGAAGCATTTTCTTTCTCCATCCAAGTCGCAAATACCTGAAGCCTAATTCGAACACAGTGCTCCCAGTAATACTCAACAATACGAACAAGACACTTGAATGTAGAGGAGCTCCCAGATCATCCCTGTGCTCACATACACAGCTGGCAGGAGTCTGTCTCTGTAGGTCAGAGATGAACCCTGGCTAATCTTCCTTTGCCACAGTCCAGGGACACTCTGACAAGTTGTGATTTATATCTACTGCCCAGACCAAGCTTCCTCGAATACACGTGGGGGCTACATACGGCAAGTACTTCACACAGAAGGTGGTGGATGTCTGGAATGCATTGCCAGCAGAGGTAGTACATGTCGGTATGGAAGATTCATTTAAGATGCATCTGGACAGATGCATGAGTAGATGGGGAGCAGAGGGACACAGATGCTTAAGAATTGGGCGACAAGTTTAGACAGTAGGTTTGGATCGGCTCAGGCTTGGAGGGCCAAAGCGCCTGTTCCTGGGCTGTAAATTTTCTTTGTTCTTTGAATGGGACACAGATCAAACCTCTGTCTTCTTAAATTACATGAACTCACAATTAATCCTTAACTGACATTCGAGAAGATTTCTCAGCTCTTTCTTTCCTGCCTTATTGTTGTCTGGTCAGAATTCTTTACCCATTTGTTAGTTTATCATCTGTCCAGTTGTGGGCTATTTTCTAATCATCCTGTTCTGCAATATTATTACATGCCTGCGATTTGTGGGTGACACGGTGGCTCAGTGGTCAGCACTGCTGCCTCACAGTGCCAGGGACCTGGGTTCAATTCCTGCCTTGGGCAACTGTCTGTGAGGAGTTTGCACATTCTCCTCGTGTCTGCGTGGGTTTCCTCCAGGTGCTCCGGTTTCCTCCTACAGTCCAAAGATGTGTGGGTTCGGTGAATTGGCCATGCTAAATTGCCCGTAGTGTTAGGTGAAGGGGTAAATGTTGGGGAATGGGTTTGGGTGGTTTGCTCTTCGGAGGGTTGGTGTGGACTTATTGGGCTGGAGGGCCTGCTTCCACACTGTAGGGAATCTAGTCTAAACCTCTAGAGCAGGTGGGAACTGAACTGGCAAAAGTGAGGACTGCAGATGCTGGAAACCAGGGTCTGATTAGAGTGGTGCTGGAAAAGCACAGGAGATCAGGCAACATCTGAGGAGCAGGAAATTCGACGTTTTGGGCAAAAACCCTTCATGGGCTTGTAGCGCAACAGTAGTGCATCTGGCTCCAGATCCAAAGGTTGCATGTTCAAATCACATCAGGCTGAATTTGTATGGAACTGAACCTGGACCTCCTGACTCAGAGATATGAATGTTGTTGTGTATTTCCAGCATTTTCTGCCTTGTGTCAGATTTATAGCAATGTTAGAGCTATCTATTTTTCATGTGCCTCATAATTTGTTTTTGTTTCCTGACCTAATGATGGTGGGAAATAGAAACTTCAAATCTACCCTTGGCGTCACTGCGATTTGAATCCCAAGCTAAGCCAGCTATTTTAACTTGTGCCAGGTACAATGACAAACAAGCTTCAATTGACTGCTTCTTGATTTAGCTACTGTTTGTCACTATCTATGGGGTATTAGTATAAACAAGCTTTTGTCTGTTCTGGAAAAGACTTCAGAGTGCTTGATGTTGTCAGTTCATATCTATTGATCAGAAGTGAATTTGATCTTCCTCAGTATTTACAGGACATCTTCTCCCTAAAGCAATACAAACAACAGGCAGTGGAGAATACATCAGTTGCATACACTATGTTACACAATGGAGCAGAAAATCAGAGGGGATTTGCAAACTGTTCACATTGCACTGATTTGCTTCACAGCTGAGTTAAAACTGGCATCATAAGGTAGATATTCAGTGAGAGCGGAACAAACACATTTGCATCATTCACACAGAGGATTTTATTTCAAAATAGCTCAACATTAGTGCAAAACTGACTTAGAGACTGCCATGAAAACAGGACATTAGGCAATCATCATTCCTGCTGTTCTAAACACTAAATCGTGGAATGTGATGTCTGTGCAGACAAAATTGATTCTGTTAAGTTAATGAAGTGAGGGAAAGTGTTGACTTAAATTTGTTGTGTAAAGGGCATTTGTCCTAGTTTAGTAGTTAACTAGGATTGTAATTCTGAGTTTCTTAAAAAATTGTCTCATTAAGAATAGATAAAAAAGACTACATGCTTTGAGTATTTAGATACACTTAGGTGCACTATTTTAAATTTACTGTGTTCCACTTGATTCAGCATTGACTTTTGATGCCCAATGAGTGGTCGAACAAGTGAGCACAGGGCATCAAAGTTTGGGGCAATAACTGAACTCAAGGTTCAGCCTCTAACTTAGTGGTTAAAAGCAACCGCTTACAGAAGTTAGTGGGAGAAGATAAGCTGCTTTCTTCAGCCCTCAGATATATTCTCCTTCAGAGAGACACATGCCCCCTCCCCCACACTTCCAAAACACCCAAAGGCTTCCATCTGCATCATTCACACCCAATACCAGTTCAGCTACTAAGGAGCCAATCACACAATTGTTGGCAAGCAGATGGCCTTTAAACATCCACAAACTAATCAGCTACTTGTTGCTGACTGAATCTCACTCTGTACACACCCCTTGTGCCAGCTGGTCTGTAACTAACCTCCAACACTTGAACACAGCAGCGCGAAGCTATATACAGCGAGCTTCAATAATTTGTTTTTAAAATGTCGAGAAATCTTTCAAAAATACTTGGTTCTTAAAAGATTCCCTTTCATACTTCAGTCTACTATTAAAACACAGAAGATTTAAAAGATACAGTCTTTACATTCACTGCCACAGAAGGAAAAATAGCCAATTGTACCTGTATTACATTGGGATTTAAAATCATTTTGTGAACTGCAAGCATTGTGGATTTCACCAGTTTCCCCATTGCCCCTCCCCCAACCATATCCCAGATACAACCTTTCAATACAGCACCATCCTCTTGAACTGTCCTACCTGTCCATTTTCCTTCCCACCTATCTGCTCCATCCTCCTCTTTGAGCTATCACTTTCAGCCCCAATTTCATTTGCCCATCACTTTCCCAGCTACCTTCCCCCCAGCCCCACCTCCCTCCCATTTATCTCTCAGCTCCCCCGGCCCAGAAGCCTCATTCCTGATGAAGGGCTTATGCACGTAATATTGATTCTCCTGTTCCTCGGATGCTGCCTGACCTGCTGTGCTTTTCCATTAGCAGAATCTTAGACTCTGATCTCCAGCATCAGCAGTCCTCACTTTCTCCTGCAAGCATTGTCAATCTGTTACATCACTTCTTTTGTGCATGATTTGACATAGTTTTGTTAACCCACTCTACCATGAATATAGTTCTGCAGAAATTCCAAATAAAATGTCTTTCTGGTGACACAGTAATTATTATAAGTGTTATTAGTCAGCAAAGGTGCAACTTGTGTCTTTTATGCACTTTTCAACTATTTTAATGCTTGCTTTAACCAACAGATTTTTCATTTGGAGCACAGGAATTAACTTTGAATTAAAGAGCTCATGCAAATATTGCAGGAGCATTTGCTTTGTTTTCAAAATTGATTTGAACAACTTGAAAGAATTTACATGATCACAGTCAATTCTTCAGTTCGCCTTTCCCACTCTTCAGTCAAGTGGGAGCCATAAATTAAATTGAGAGGGATTAAAGTTAATTAAAACAAATGTAGTAGTTGCTAATGCAGTGTTTCAATTTTGAATGTGTTTCTGAATATAAAGCTTGAATTTTCACTACTTACCTTTAAGTAATCCACTTCAGGATGTCAGCCATCATGCAATTATAGCACTCTGTCTGAGACAGATGAAATTTTAGGCCAAATATCCTGACATAGCTTATCAAGTAAATGTCAAAGGTCACATGGTTATATTTGGCAATAGTTATCCCTGATAAATTGGGAAACATTTATCCCACAAACAGCATCATTTTTGAAAAGACAGATGATCCAATCAGTATCTCACTGCTGTAGAAATTTTCTTGTGTGCAAATTTGCTGCTCCATTTCCTGTATTGAAACAACAACTACTCTTCAAAAATATTTTGTTAAGTTGCCTGAGGTAAAAGTGCATCTTTTCTTATCTTTCATTCCTCTCCTTTTTCCATTTATTATATTCCTCCCTGATATATGTATTTTTTTGTTGTTGTTGACAGAGTGACAATCTTTCTTGTGAAATGATTGGTTTGGACCTTAGGTACTTAAAGTTGTCAAGGCATTGGGAATGGATGAGATGCACCCGTGGATATTGAAGGAAATGAAGGTGGAAATCACAGGAGCATTTTTGCTCTTCCCTCGTGTCTGGGTAGGTGCCAGAGGATTGGAGAATTGCAAACTTCAGGTCCTTGTTTAATGCAGTTTGTAAGGATAAGTCCAGCAATTATAGACAAGAAAGTTCAACTTCAGTGGTGGGGAAGCTTCTAGAAATCATTATTTGAGATAGAATTTGTAGTCACAAGGGAAAAGGTGGACTGTTTAGGAACGGCCAGCATAGAGTCTTCCTAGAGATTTGAAGAGGTAGCAAATAATTAGATGAGGGTAATACCCTTAATGTTCACATGGACTTTCTCACAATAAGCTTGTGAGAAAATCTGAAGCTCATAGAATAAAAGGGACAGTAGCAACATGGATCCAAAATTAGCTGAGTGATGGGAAACAGTATTGTTGTCAATAGGGATTTTTCAGACTAGAGGAGGCTTTGTAATGAAGTTCTACAAAGCTTGTCGTTATAATCCTTGCTTTTCATGATACATAAAAGCAAAGCGTTGCAGGTGCTGATAAAAAAAAGAAAGTACTGGAGAAACTCAGCAGGTCTGGCAGCATCTGTTAGGGGAAACACAGTTAATGTTAGAAGTCCAATATGACTCTTTCTCCGAACTAAATTGGAATTAGAAGTCAAATGATGGCCAATGTCGATTGTCAGAAAAATCCATCTGGTTCACTGATGTCTTTCAGGCAGGGAAACAGCCATCCTTACCTTGTTTTGGCCTGCACATCACCCCAAGCCCACAGCAATGTGGTTAACTATTAACTGCCTCTGAAATGGCTAGAAAACTATTGAGTTGCACCTAACCTTTAAAAAAAATCAAACTTGTCGGACCACGCACCAATGACCTAGTTACCAGACGTGACAGCTGCAAACTCAGCTCTGTTGACCTTGTAAAGTCCTCTTTACTAACATCTTGGGGAGCGTAGCAAAACTGTTGGAGCTATCTCACAGACTAGTCAAGCAACAGTCTGATCTAGTTACAGTCATGGAATCATACCCTACACGCACTGTCCCAGATACCAGTATCACTAACAGGACAGTCCCAGCAGACCCAGCTGTAGAGAGATACAATTGGTCAGTTGCCCTGAGATTCCTCATCTGATGAATCAATGCTCTTCCATGTTGAACACCATGTACAGGTGACAAGGATGCAGAACACGAGGATTTCAATGTCTATTATCAAGAGTGGCTCAGTAGCACCACTACTGACCAAACTTGTCAAGTCTTAAAGGACATTGCTGTTACATTGTGTCAGTGGTGAGTTAACCAACAAAAGAGAAAACATTCTTGACTTCATCATCGCTAATCTACTCCCCACAGATGCATCTGCCCAGGGCAGAATCAGTAAGTGTGACCAACACACTGCCCTTGTGGAGACAAAATCTAATTTTAACACTGGGGCTACCTTGCGTTGTGTTGTGTGGCGCTATCACTGTGCTTATCAAGACAGACTTCAAATAGACCTAGTGACTCAGGGTTAGGCATCCATGAGACACCTTGGGCCATTTGCAGTAGTGGAACTATACTCAAAGGCAATAATTAATTTCATAGCCTAGCATATTCCCCACTCTTTCATTACCATCAAGCCAAGGGATCAGCTCTTGGTTTAATGAAGACTACAGGAGGGCAGGCCAGGAGCAACACCAGGCATAGCTAAAAATGAGGTATCAATGTGGTAAAGCTGAAACAGGATTACAAACAGCATAAGCAGCAAATGATCAAGAGAGTCAAGGACTCCACAACCAACGGACCGGATCTAAGGTCTGCCGTCCTGTCACATCCAATTGTGAATGGTGGTGGACAACTAATCAACTCACTGGAGGAGGAGATCCTACTAATATTCCCATCCTCAATAATGGGAAATCCCAGCAATTCAGTGTACCAGGTAAAGCCGAAGCATTTGTAACAGTCTTCAGCCAGAAGCGCTGAATGGAGGATCCATCTTGGCCTCCTCCTGAAATCCCTAACACATCACACAATCCAGTCTTCAACCAATTTGATTCACTCTACATGATATCAAGATATTGCTGAAGGCCCTAGATAATGGAAAGGCTATAGGGCCTGACAATATTCCAAAATAGCGCTGAAGACATGTGGTCCAGAACTTGCTGCATCCATGGCCACGCCGTTCCAGTATAGCTACAACCTGGGCTCCCAATCATCACCAAAGTGATTGAAGGAGTCATAAACAGTATTGTCAAGCAACACTTGCTTAGTAAAAGCCCTGCTCACTGACACCCACTTTGGATTCTACCAGGGTTACTCAACTTGGGATGGCACAGTGGCTCAGTGGTTAGCACTGCTGCCTCACAGCGCCAAGGACCTGGGTTAGATTCCACCTTCAAGCTACTATCTGTGTGGACTTTGCACACTCTCCCTGTGTCTATGTGGGTTTCCTCTGGGTGATCTGGTTTCCTCCCACAGGCCAAAAATGTACAGGTTAGGTGGATTGGCCATGCTAAATTGCCCCATAGTGTCCATGGATGTACCAACTAGGGAGGTGTAGCCATGGGAAATGCAGGGTTACAGGAATAGGAAAGGGAAGTGGGTCTGGGTGGGATGCTCTTCAAAGGTGTGGACTCGATGGGCCGAATGACCTGCTTCCACACTGGAGGGATTATGTGATACAAAACTACTAAACTCCTAACTTTATTTTTGCCTTGGTCCAAACATGGACAAAAGAGCTGAACTCAAGAGGTGAGGTGAGAGTGATGACCCTTGACAACAAGGCAGCATTTAGATGAGTGTGGTGTCAAGAAGCCCTATTAAATCAATGGGAACTGGGGAAAGCCACACTAATTGGAATCATATCTACCATAGAGGAGTATGGTGCGGGTGCAGGAGGTCAATTATCTCAGCTCCAGGACATCACTACTGGAGTTCCGAAAGGTAGCGTCCTAGGCCCAACCCTCTTCAGCTGCTTCATTGATGACCTACCCACCATCATAAGGTGAGAAGTGGAAATGTTCACTAATGTTCAACAGCATTCGTGACTCCTCAGGTACTGAAGCAGTCCATGTTCAAATGCAACAAGTTCTGGACATTATCCAGGTTTGGGCTGACAATAGTCGTAACCTTCATGCTACACAAGTGCCAGGCAATGACAGTCGATATAACATTACCATCATGAAATCACCTGGTTCTATCAACATCCTGGGAATTACTGTTGGTCAGAAACTGAACAAGGACAGCTACATAAATACTATGGCTATAAAAGCATGTCAGAAAACACACTTCCTGACTCTTCAAGCCCTGTCCACTATGTACATGGCACACCGTTCAGGAGCAACATTCCCCTGATTATTTTGTTTTCGATATGAACCTCTGAGGTCCATGTGCAGCAGAGGCTTCCAAAAGCAGAAGCTAAGGTGTCACAGAACACTGATCGGTGTGTATAGAATCTCTAAGTGGCCTGCATCTTGGAGGGAACATTGACCAGGAGTGTGATGAAACATTCCCTAGTTGCTTGGATGAGTGCAGCTCCAACAACACATATGAATCGTGATGCTGAGATAAAGCAGGCTGTTTGATTAACACTGCATCCTCAAACATTTAGTCCCTCCATCCCTGATGTTCAGCAGCAACAATCTACAAGCAAGCATAAGCAGTATGTGATAGAAAGAGTTAAATGATGCCACAACCAATGGATTGATTGTACCAATTGTTGTACCATCTGCAAGTTACACTACAGAAATTCATCAAGGCTCCTTAGCACCTTCCAAACCCTGGACAATTACCATCTAGAAGGACAAGGGCAGCAAATACAAGGGGAACAGCATCACCTTCAAGTACCCCTCCAAGCCATTCGCGATCCAGGTTTGGAAAGACATAAGCATTCCTTCAGTACTGCTGAGTCAAAATCCTGGAACTCCCTCCCTAATAGGTTTGTGGTTGTCCCTCCAACAATGGCCAGCAGTGGATCAAGCTTACTGCCATCTTCTGAAGAGCTACTAGGTGTAGGCATTTAATGTTAGCCCAGCCCATGAAGCTCATGTCCCAAGATGGATTTTAAAACACCCCAGAAAAATGACAATCACCTGAGATATGGTATGAGTAAATTGTTGGAACTGTGGACTGAGAAGAGCCAAAGGACTGATGGACTTCATCCTAGCCTCTCAGACGATGTAGCTAGTGAGTTAATTGATGGCTTGGTTCCCTTGGCTCAAGGACAGTCCCAATGAATTGGAAGAGAGGAAATATAAGTTCTCTATTCTAAATGGGAGTAAGACAGAAAGCATGGGATAGTTAACATCTACTATGGGGAAAACGTTAGAATGATTATTAGTCAAGTTATAGCAGGGCACTTAGACAATTGGACTGAGGCAACATCCCTTGGGAAAGAGAAATCATGTAAGACCAAATTGTTGCAGTTCTTTGATGGGAAACACACTATGGATAAAGCAGAATTGGTAAATGTGCTATATTTGGATGTCTAAAGGCACCTGATAATGTGCCACATCAAAGGTTACAGTGGAAAATAAAAGCTCATGCTGTAGATGGAAGCAGAGAGTGGGCATAAATGGGTCTTCTTCAGAATGGCAATGAGTGGTGTAATGGATTAGGTGCTGGGATTTCAACTGTTTAAGGTTGAACTATTAACTGTTCAACTATTTATAACTATATAAATAACCTGAGTAAAGGGACTGAAGGTATGATTGCTAATGTCACAAAGGTACGAAAGTAAGTTAGAAGCTTACATAAGGATAGTTTAAAAAAGGTCCTCGGCAGAGTCTTACTCTTTTTGGGTAATCGTGAGTTGTGCAATGTTTGGTGGCAAAACTCTGTGCTGGATCTCAACTAAGCACACTGCTCTTAATTGCCATTGACAATCCACTGTCGAATACCACATTATATCACCATCCCATCATACCACTCACCACTCCAGGAAGAATTTGTCACTCATTGAACATCCACCGTAAGGTCAGCATCCATTGTGCCCTTGCCATCTTTAGGAGCGTGAAATGTATCTGAGGAACTCTGGCATCTGGTAACTAGACAAAGATGGCTGACAAAGATGAGTCGACACCAGAGTTATCTGGACAGGAATTTGGAGATCTGGTTGATGGGGTGTTGCAAAAGAAGGGGTCCCCTCCTCCTCGAGAATGGACAGAGAAGACCATGTCACTGCATGATATCTGCTAGGTCAGAGATCACCACTTGGGTCAGTGCCGTCTCCAAGGTTCAGAGGACTGGACAGCAGTGCTGAAAGAAGGTCAATCTCCATTTCACCAGGATGCACACTACTGGGGTGAGTGGGGTGGGTGGTGTATGAAAGTGCCAATTATGTCATGGGAGGAGAGTTAGTGATGTGTGTCCGGAGCACTGGCTGACTCTGAAACATACACCCCCCGTAACATTGCCCACTGGTGGGCAGGCTGTGTGCATCAGATAATAAACAATACTAACCAGGAAAGGGGTTAGACCAGAAAGAGTCTCAGATCAGGACCACACAATTGCAAGTTGCTGAAATTCTGATCATTCATGACTTTGATTCGTCTTTGCACATTTGCTGCCTTGGTCACATAACTGTTCTACCAACTGCAGGTTGACAGTAGGGCTGCCAATTCTGGCTGGATGCATTATTAGAGGATTCATTACATGAATGAGCTGCTCTTGGGGATCAATGGCAATGTTGAATTTGGAACACAAATAAGTTAAGGCAAGATTTTATTGAATGGCAGAGCAGGCTTGAAGGGCCGAATGGTCTACTTCTTCTCCTATTCATATGTTTGTGTGACCTCCCAGCCTGTTCAGTGAAAAAGCCTTGCTCCAACCCCTATCACCTCCCAACACCCTTAATCATCACGTAAGAAACAATGAAAATGGTCAAAGAAAATGGAGGAGAAACACACAATTGTTTTAGGTTTGTTTCTGGCTTGCTCACTGCAGTGATAAATATTTAATTCCAGGAGGGTTGGCAGCTTTAGGATATCCTGATGATTGAATTTTCATGCCTTTGTCAACACCAGCTGCTAACATGAAGCAGCAGGAGTCCTGCTCACAGACCAGCAGATGGAGCCTGTAGCAAAGTACTGTACTTCTTTGATTGCAACAAAACCACCAGGAATCATGGCACAGCTTAGCCTGGCTGAAAACATTCAGGATCTTAATAGGGTTTTGTTTCTGCAAAAGTGTCTATTGAAGACTAAGCAGAATGGTTTGGTCACCATCAAATTTGCGAAGCTGGGAGAAAAAACTGAACAGATTAAAACATCAGCTGCCTGACAGAGTGAGTGAATACTGCAAACTGTCATGGGTTAGAAATCTTTGCATAGTATTGACCAGTAATCCAGGATGTCAGATGGCAGTTCCTTTTTGTGGCTGGATATTATTCTGTGATAAGGGAGGGAACAGCAGAAATAGCTGACAATGCCCTGAGAGTCTAGTATATGAAAGTAGGCTTGTAAGATATTGAATGTGAATCCTGGATACATGACAAAAGAAAGTGCATTTACTTAGCATTTTCCCCTGTCTCACAATTGTCCCAAAAAACTTCATGTGGAGTGTATTAACTTACACTACATAGCTGTTACATGATAAAAGATCATTGAGTCTATTCTTGATGAGCTGAAAATGTGTTGCTGGAAAAGCGCAGCAGGTCAGGCAGCATCCAAGGAGCAGGAGAATCGACATTTCGGGCATGAGCCCTTCTTCAGGAATCTATTCTTGATGATGTTGGTTAAGGGCAGACTTTTGAATGTGATTATGGGGAGAACTCTCTGCTTGTCCAATTGTGGTAAGTAATCTTTTGTGATCCCCAGAAGAGATGGACAGCATCATAATTTAACACCTTGTCCAAAGGACCTCTTCCATACTGCAATTAAGTGCCAGCTTGTATTTAGTATCCAAGTTCTGAGTTGAAACTTTTATTTGCAATGAGATTGCTACTGACCAAGTCATCTTAATACTTGTTCGCTGACCCCAGTTGTGCAGATTTGGAGATGTAAAATGCCTTCAATATCGTTCAATTGGAGCAATTCCTTGCAAATTCAGTTTGGAATTCACTCTGAGGGCTTTGATAAACAGGTGAGGAAAAGGTGATGTTTAAGAAACTGGAAGATGTGATGGAGATGACATCAATATTTGATAGTAAGCAAAGACTCAATGAGTTGTGGTGAAATTCAGAATGGGCAGAAATATATATGGAAGTATGTATGAATTATATGCTACTGGTCGTTAGAAGCATTGATATGTTAATTGGATCCCAAGATGATAAGGGTTATTTTCTTAACTGCATCCAGTGTATCAGTGGTATCAATGGTGCTGAGTCAGAAACTTGTGGGTTTGAGTTAGGACATGAGCAGAGGAAAAAGCTGGCATTTCAATATAATGCTGATTGAGTGCTGCACTGTCGGGACATGAAATATTTTGGATGATGCACTAATCTGAGACCCCATCTGATTCTTCAGGGGAATTCTCCCAATATCCTACATTTATCCCAGAAGTAATACCCAGCAACTATTCATCCAATTGCTGATCATGGTGCCTTACTGTATACAAATTGGCACCTGAATTGGCCTGTATAATAACAGTGAATATAGCATGTTCTGAGGAACTGAAAGCTGCATATCAGTGGAAGCTGTTATTCATCTCTGTTGAATCGCTAAAAGAATAAGAGAGCTCTATGCCAGTGAAGCAGTCTTTGTTAATCTTTCAATGTGAATGTAGATGGCAATTACAGCTCTAATTAATTCCTATTCAATAGCTATGTGGTGTTAACTCTAGCTTTCTAAAATGATTGGTTCCAGTAAGAAGGGGTTTGTACAGTTATTTTTAAGTTGTTATAAGTAAGAATTTGGAATTGCATGCAACACATAAAAATCATAGGTACAATGAGATAACTTTCTGAGTCCTGTGCAATTGCTTTCTCATAATATACACTTGATCAGTCAAAGCACAAAAGAAATGGGTCTGTTGCATTGTCAAAACAATTGGCCTGAAGATGCCAATGCAACAAAGAAATAATATACAGGTTGATTCATAATTATTCTTATGCACCATTAGAAATTGATTATTTTCTAATAGAATGTATCAATTTGATAGGAGCAGAACAAGGTCATTCAGCTCCTCTTAAACTAATTTCACCATTCAGTTAGATCAAAGCCACTTATCATCAATAATGACAAAAGGGATGGGCAATAAATATTGGCCCAGCCAGTGACACCCAAATACCATGAATGCATTTTAAAAACAAATCTGTACCTAAAATCCATTTGCTCACCTTTTAATGTAAATTCATTGATACCCTGTACTAATAAAGATCTGTCAATCTCAGCCCTGAACATTTCACTTCATTTGGCAGTGCAAATCTAACTTTTCCCCATCATTCATATGAACAAGTCTTCTTGAATTCACTTTTGAATAACTTAGTTCTAATTTTAGGACTATGTCACTTGGACTGGAATCCCCTATCAGAGAAAATAGTTTCTCTGTGTCTCATCAGTTGAATTCCATTCTTATTTTAAACACTTTGATGAGACTGTACCTCAATCTTTGAAACTTGAGAAAATGCGAGGCCACCTATGTTCTTAAATTGATTTTGCAATGCCAGTAAAATTTATAGTGAATCTGCATTATATTCTCTTTCTGGTCAATGTATCCTTCTTGATGTGCTGTTCCCCACTGATCTCCAGTTGGAGTTGACCGAGACTCTGAATAACTGAAACATAACTTGCTATTCTGTGTATTATAGCCCCATGGGTAAAAGGCCGTCATATAATTATTCTTTTGGATTACTTCTTATACCTGTACAGTAGCTTTTAATAGTTTTTATATTTTGACACCTCCACAGTTCCTAGTTTCTCCCTCAGAAAATTACTTTCTTTTTCTTGGATCCAGATTGGATGACCACACTCCCCAGACTGTACTCAATCTGACACTATTTTGCCCAATTTATCCTTTAATGGGATGTGGGCATTGCCAGTATGGTCATGTATTGCCCTTCCCCAATTTCCCTTGAACTGAGTGGTGTGTGAGGCCATTTCAGAGGGTGGTTAAAAGGCAAACACATTGTGGATCTGAAGGCATACATAGGGCAGATTGAGAAAGAGTAAGGTTCCTGATGAAGAGCTTATGCCCGAAACATTGACTCTGCTGCTCCTCGGATGCTGCCTGACCTGCTGTGATTTTCCAGCGCCACGAAATTTAGCAAGAATGTCAGATTCCCTGCCCAAAGTGTATATTGTGAAGTCAATGAGTTTTTTTTACAGCAATCAATGAGAGTTTCATAAATATCACTACCTGACTAGCTTTCAATTCCAGGTTTTGCTTTAACCAGCTGCTGTGGTAAGATTTGAACATGTAATCCAGAACATTATCTTGAGTTTCTGGATTACTGGCATACCTTTGGCTCTCCATCTTCCTAATTTTTGTAACTTAGTCTTCACATCTGCAGAACCTTCAGTTCTCCCTGACTTGGTGTAATCTGCAAACTTGGGCATAATACTCTACTTCTTCATTAAAGTCTTTGATAAATACAGTGAAAGGTTGACCCCTGTACATCCTGGGGGAATGTCACATTCTGCCAATCACAATACTTTCCATTTATCTTTACTTTCTGACTGCGACCTCTCAACCAATTACCAATTCGTGTTGCAATTAAAATCCAGCAAGGTTATGTCATTTATTTAAAGCTCTTCCACGATTCTTTCACTGGTATTTTTAAATGCCATAACGTGCATAAGGAAAGACAATGAGCAGCTATTAAACAGCATCATAACTAGCACGTTTTCTGGGCAAAAACACTTTCTGCTTGCCCCTAAATGACAAGGCCACAGGCTAAGTTGTTTCTGCAATGTGCAGGAGCCACTTATTGCCTCATTAACTTGGCAGTTCTAATGCATATTAGTTCGTACATCATTAAGGGTTCTATCAGTTGTGTAAATATACAGGTTATTCCAGAGCGCTGCAGAATAAGCAAAGCACAACAACTAACCCATTTGTTGTGTGACAAATGTCACCTTACATCCTATAAAGGTCAGTAGTCAAGCAGCAGGGGCAAACTGATGACCAGAGGGACAAAAATTGCATGACTTTGTTTTGAACATTGATTTTACTAGATAACATGCAAAAGAAAGTACTTTCTATTGAATTGCCCATTCTATTGATGGCACTAAACAACTATGGATTAATATGTGACCCTGTGCTTTAGCCCATATAGTTGGTAAATTTTGCAATAAAATGTGAGTCTGTTGAATTGTTCTGAAAGGTACAAGCAGTCAATGTAAACTAAATTATTTTAATTCATTAGTTTATATTCTGATTAAGGTAAGTTAGGATTGAAGAGATGTGATTTCACTAGTGACCTGCAGTGAGTAATAAAGTGGGGACTGAAAGTGGGGAGATGGGAGTGATTGACTTGGGATGGAGATGCTGGGCGATGCTGTGGGGAATGATGAAGTTCAGGGTTAGAAAGAACTGCATAATGATGGGCCCCGTTTGGGATGATTAAAAGCTTACTTATCTTGTGGCCTTAGTTATATCATTACAACAACCAGGGAACCTGACTTTCCTAACTGCTGCCTCAGGGAAAGCCAGTCTCATGGTGGGGGCTCTTGACAGGAGGAAGGCCCCTTCTATGCTCTTGGAAAGGGTTCAATGCTTGTTTCGGGACTGGCCACTGGCACACATTTGTTTTGGACTTCACCAATGCGGCAGAACATTTCTGGTTTGTAACGTAGATATGCGTCCCAGTGGAGCTCCTTTAATGGCCTAATTAAATTGGTCATGGCCAGCAGATAGCAGTGCCAGCCAATTGTGATTGTCCACTTAGCACCAAACTGGGGGATCTTCCCAAGTGGGGGAGTGGAGGAGGGGAGAAGGGCTTTCATTTATATAGCAATTTTCATAGCTGCTGGACATACCAATGCATTTTACATTGTATCTGTTCTAAATTTGATTAGCTTAGCTCCATGACCTGAGCACAAAGATCTCAGCTGCTATTCCAGTGCAGGGCTGAGGGAGTGCTACACTGTTGCAGATGTTGTTCTTTGGGTGAAAAGTCAGCCCATTCCAGTGGGTGTAAAAATTCCTATGACATTATTTTGCAAAGGAGCAGCAGATAATCCCTTGTGATTCCAGAAAATATTTATCCCAAGGTCAACATCACTAAAAAAATACTGCTGTGAGGCTTTACAGCAGTCTGCAATTTCTGGTGGTCATGAGAGGTTCCACCTAAATGCAAACACATCTTTCTTTTCTGGTTTACAGCGATAAAGGGATAATGTATGTGGGCGGATTTTTTTGAATTGGATAAATTAGGGAATTGAGGGGATATAGGTGCACAAGTTGTTGGCGGAAAGTTTTCCTTTCCACAAAGGGCCATGGACCTTTGGAATAAGTTTCTGGTTTGTGCAGTGAGAGTTAGTTTTCTGCAATCATTCATTATTCCTGATGAAGAGCTTTTGCCTGAAACATCGATTTTCTAGCTCCCCGGATGCTGCCTGACTTGCTGTGCTTTTCCAGCATCACTCCAGTCTTGATCATAGGCAAATCAGATGAGTTCTTGAAGTGGGGGTGGGGGTGGTGTGGTGGTTCAGGATAGCTGGGATATTGGTTCCTGTGTCATCGCTACCATCTCCGAGGACGTGGTTTGGTCATTTTCAAGATTGAAAAAAAAATTCTCAAAATTCTTTCCTTCCCTGAACTTCCAAGGTATTTATTGTTTTTAATCTGTTTTTCCCTTTCCCAGATGACTGCTGGGTTGCTGGATATGGGATGTGTTGCTTAGTTTAAACATGGTTAAGTAGGACCAACAATCTGATTGGAAAGGTCTTTACTGTCCATTTTTTAAAGCATGTTTTTAAGCTGGTTACTAAAATGGCCCATTATCTAAATATAAATCACATATTGCAGTTTGTAGATAGCTCGGACTAGGCAGCAATAAAACTAGGATCATCAGGGAAAAAAACAGGAGCATTGTGTGAATAGTTTTGTTAAAATGAAACTGAAAGTGTGAATGAAAGCTTGGGGGTTCTTTTGGCAATTTCAATATTCTGACCTTATCAAATGTGTGTTTAGTGTGGATTGAGGGGGTGTTTGTCCTGAGGTCCCTCTGTTTCTTATGGTCCAATCAGCTCCTTACCTGCACTTAATTCTCAGCACCATATGAGCACCTTATCTGTTGTGAAATTATAAACATGTTTTGAATGTAATTGCAATGTTGATGCTGCAACAACAGAAGCAATTATTCCTCCGGAGATGAGATTGTGCATTCTTCATAAACAATCTGGGATTTATTTTCACTGATTTCTCATTGTACATGGAGAGAAAGGCTAAATTGCAACAGTAAGGCAGCAAGTAGCAACAGCCAGATGCATATAGACAACAGAATCCATGAAGTTCTAAAAACATTTAAGATCCCAGTGTCAAACTGCAGTTATTACTTTAACCTAAATCAGACCTGTTTTAATGAGACACATAGTCTGTCTCTTACAGTCAGTATTTAATTTTTATTCTTTACACTAATAAACTTCAGATGCCTGCTTTTTTAAAAGATCTTTAATCAATACCTAGCCCTTGCACCATACAAAGAAAGCTGACTGCACAAAATTCTACTCACCCTTCAGCCAAGCCAGCCACACATCCCAATTTCTGAAACATTGCCTCTACACTTCCCTGTGGAGGCTGTTTGTGTATGTGAACCATAATAAGTTGTACATTGGATTATTAATTATGTAGACACCGTCATACATGAAACACTAAGAAAGGTTGTAGCAAGTATGTACTAATGTGAAAAACCCTAAGCAATTTTTTGCACTGAATTATGCATTTTTAAAAGTTGATCATTGCAAAATACATTAACTCAGCCAAATGAGCTGTCTTGAATTGCAATATAAAATGGCTTATTCATGTACCCGAATGATGGACAATAGACATCCTTCACTCTAGGGTAATATTTAAATAACATCTATCACAATAAGGCTATAAATCTAAATTGCTGATATCACAATGTTCCATTGCTTTCAGTAATTGCTTAATTTTATCTTTCTACTAATTAGGAATTAAAATCAGAGTCTTGGAAGTTATTAATGACACCGTTGTCTTTTATGGCTGTGCTATACACAATAAAGGGAGGGACAAGACTGAAAGAATCAGGATTAAATAATGACTTCTGTTCTCAGCAGCTTGATAAGACACAGTAAAATATATCTGATCTTAATCTGTGAAGAAATTAACTGTCATCGCCTGTAATTTTCTTGAAGATGCAAGTGGGACCAATGCGACAATTGTTCTGCTTTGGAGCAAGGGCTTTATAAAAAGAATTTTGAGCCTTTGGATGTGTTTTGTTCTCAGAATATAGGCAGAGGTGCTATTCTGCCACTAGAGGACGGTAAGGCTCCACTTATACAGAACCAGAGGTAAAGGAAAATTCCATTCGTACTTTGCAATGTGATTGTGATCGCCTGCCGAGCCTCTTAATGTACTGTCAGAGAATAAAATGCAGTTGTGTCTTTAAGTCCTGTTGAACAGTGACTTAAAATGTGTGTTGTAGAATTCTTCACAAAAAATGTTTGGTTTCTGTACAAACAAATAGCAACAACTGAATTCAATTTATGTTAACTAACACACGCCAAATGCTGCTTTTGCAGACTTTGACATGTAAGTAAAAATTGATCTCTGTTTAATGAATAATGCAAGCACATTTTCTCCTCAATGCATAATGTGCTTGTGGTCTCTGCGTGTATGTATATTAAAAATCTCTGCAATGCTTCTTGAGGAATCCTGACTAACTACAAAAATATTCTGCTGCTTCCTAAGGGATCTTAATAGGCTCTGAAAATGTCTGATGTAAAATAAAGTTCACAGCACTATTTTCCACCTGACCAGATGCCAAAAATGTGTACAGTGCAGGGATTATACACTGCTTAACAAATGGAAAATAACATCTAATCTGATGTTCACCACTGAGAATTGAAGAAAAGTGAGATCTGAGCAAAACAGAATCTACCAGATGTCCTGCTAATGCAGTATCTGAGGTGACTTGGCCTTATTAACTTTCTAACAGCCCCATTTAAATCTGTCTTCAAACACTGAAGAGCACAGGGCTGCTTTGTTTTGTGTCACTGGTATTTATGTACATGTTACAGTGTCTGGTTACTGGTTGCAAATGCACGTAATACATCTGAATTCAAAATGCTATTTTGATCCTTCTAAAATCAGTCATACTGGCACTTTTGCTTGACATTGCACTGTATGAGAGTGAATGGAAATCTGAACTAAAGTATATGAAGCTAAAAGGTAGGCTGATAATTTCAGCTTTGGCAGGGTTCCGTTTTCATTGTGGCCAAGGGAGCATTTTGATCAGCTGCAATTGCTTGGCACTGGCTCTGATTTGCTGGGTTTGGGTAATCTTGCATTGTTGGGACATGAACAATGGAAATTCATATTGTACAATCCGCAAGAAGTTCCAACCATATTGGAAAGGGAAAAGAAATACTCTTTATATGGTGTTTTCACAGCCCCAGGACAAACCCAAACCACTTTACACCCAAAACGCTGATTTTCATGGGAAGTGGCAAGGCTAGCATTTGTTGTCCATCCCTTATCGCCCTTATTTGGGCCATTTCAGAGAGCAGTTAAGACCCTTCCCACTTCGATGTGGGTCTGGAGTCACATATAGAACATGTCAGAACAGTAGATTTTCTTTCCTTGAGGGAATTAGCTTCTCCCGATGATTGATGACAGTTATCAGGGTCATTATAACTGAGACTAGCTTTTGACTCCAGATTTATTAATTGAATTTAAATTTCACCAGCTGCGAGAGTGGGATTTGAATCCAGTTCCCCAGAGCACTAACCTGTGTAACGTTACAGTAATACCACCGACTCCTTAATAATGTAGTCTAGTGTAGCAGATATAGTAGTGCATAGCAAGATCCCACAAACAGCATAGAAGGATAAATTTTGTCCAGAATGCCTGCTGGCATTCCCTCTGCACCTCTTTGAAATAGTGCCATGGGAGTCTTTTACATCCAGCCGAGACGGTAGACAAAATCTCAGTTTCATATTTTGTTTGAAAGACAATGCTTTTGAAGGTGCAGCACTCCCTTGCACTGCACCTGGTTTCACCCCAAATATTTCTGCTCCAGTCTCTGGCATGGACAGAATTCTGTTCAGGATGTAGGTGTGCTTACCTTCGGAAGTTTGTGAAAGTCCTTAAGATGGTGCAGAGGAAATTTGCCAGAATGATTCCGGGGCTGAGTGGTTTAGCAACAACATGAACAGTGGAGAACGAGAGTTGCTCTCTTTGGAGCAAACGGGGTTTGAGGTGAGACCTGACTGAGGTGTGCAATGTCACAACTGGTTTAGATATAACTAGCAGAGGAATTAAACAACAACTTTGATTCTGCCTTCACAGAATAAGATATAAATAACTTCCCAGAAATGCTTCTGAAACAACAGGCTGTTGGGAATGAGGATTTGAAGGAAATGAGTATTGATAAACAAAGAAACAAATGGGACTGAAAGCTAATATATCCCCAAGGCCTGATCTCCTCCATCCCAGGGTAGTGGCTGTGAAAGTATCGATTATCATGTTTCAAAATTCTGTTAGTTGTGGGACATTGCCAGCAAATGTGCTGGTGGCAAATGTCGCTGCACTATTTAACAAAAAAGAGCGAGAGAAAGAAAACATAATTACAGACCAGTTATCCACCATCAGTGGTGGATAAAATGCTAGAGTTTATGACAGAGAATTAAATAACAGAACACTCAACTTTTCAGTAAAGTTAGACAAAGTAGACATGGATTTATGAAACGCTTGACAAACCTGCTGGAGTTTAAGTGAGGATTCCACCAGTAGAATAGATAAGGGAGAACCAGTAGTTGTGTGTTTGATAAAGGCTAAAGTGAGGACTGCAGATGCTAGAGATTAGAGTCGAGAGTGTGGTGCTGGAAAAGCACAGCAGGTCAGGCAGCATCTGAGGAGCGGGAGAATCAAAAAATCCCACAAAGGAGGTTAGTGTGCACATGTGATTGAAGGAAATATATTGGCATAGATTGAGAATTGGTCAGCAGATAGGAAACAGAGAGTGGGAATAACAGGGTCTTTTTCAGATTGGAAGGCGATGGTTAGTGCAGCACCCACAGGGATTAAACCTTTGGCCTCGCCTATTCTCAATAATGGTTTGGATGAGGGAGTTAAAAGTAGTATTTCCAAGTTTGCTGATGACACAAATCGAGGAGGAATTGTGAGCTCTGTGGAAGGAGTAAAGAGGCTTCAGGGCAACGCAACCAAGTTCAGTGAGTGGGCAAATACATGGTAGATGCAGTGTAATGTGGATAATTGTAATGTTAAACTTAATTTAAACAACGATAGATTGGGAAACATTGATGTGCACAGGGACCTGGGTGTCTTATACTCCACTGAAAGTCACTGAAAGCAAGCACACAGGTGCAATAAGCAATTGGGAAGGCAAGTGGTATATTAGCCTTCATTGCAGGAGGATTTGAATACAGGCACATGAATGTCTTGCTGCAGCTGCACAGAGCCTTGGTGAGACCACCAGAGGTACTGTGTACAGTTTTGGCCTCCTTACCTCAGAAAATATAAACTTTCCACAGAATGAGTACAATAACTATTCACCAGACTGATTCTTGGGATGGCAGGTTTGTCCTACGAAGACAGATTGGATTGACTGAGCCTGTATTTACTGGAGCTTAAAAGAATGAGAAGGGATCACACTGAAACATATAAAGTGCTGAAGAGACGGATAGGGTTCCTATTGATTGGGTGATGGTTCTCTAGATCAAGAGGTCAACGTCTCAGGGGACTGAGACCATTTCAGACTGAGATGTAGATACATTTCTTCATTCCCTGTGGAATTCTCTACCATTAATGCAGAGTCCACATCACTGAATATATTGATGCAATAAATAGATTTGTAGGCACTATAGGTATCAAGGGGAGAGAGCAGATATGTAGCAGATGAGGAACAGCCACAATCGTATTGAATGGCAGAAATAAACTCATTTGGCTGAACGTCTTATTCTTGCTCCTGTTTTCTAATAGACAAAAGCTGATCCCATTCACTGGACCGAGGGACACAGATTTAAGGTTTTCAGCAAGAGATACCAGACAATGTGAGGTAGGACTTTTTCACACTGTGAATGACAATGACCTGGAACTTGTTGCTACAAGGCTGGGGGGTGGAATTGGAAATAATGCATGATTTAAAAAGTAAATTGGATGGGCCCTTGAGGGAAATAAATGAGAACAACGATAGCAATCATGTGAGAGAATGGGATTGATGGGACTGCTTTACAGAGAGTGTGGATATGGACTCCATGGGCTGAACAGCAACATTCCTTTTAAATTAGACAGCTGCTCTGAGTGATGATTGGCATGCTGACACTTTGATTTCCAGTTTTGGAAGCAATTGGAGGTCTGTGAAATTAAGAAATGAATTAGCGGGGAGTGTTGCTGAGGAGTTCCTCCCTTGTATTAATGAGTTAATGACTCGATGACACTTAGCCAGAGCTGAGAGCAGGACTTGGCTCTGCGTTTGCCCCCATGGCCTGCTGAAGTTGCAGTCAGGATCTGAGGGGGGATTACAACAGACGAGTCAATAGGACAGCAACGTGGAGCCTGCCACAGTCCCAAACTGAAATCCTCACCTGTTCTCTTCCAGCTGCACATAGTTTTTGGAAGCTATTTTTCTCTTTGCTAGCTCAGACTACCACTCGGTTTGAATTAACAAACTCAGCACAGGATCGCAATCAGATGAAAGTTTTTGTGCTCTCTATAGCTTTTTGCCTATTTGGCAGAAACCCACTGGAGATTTTTTTTATTTTCTAAGTTGTCTAGTGCATAAAATTGTTTCCAACTAACAACAAACTAAAACTGCAGTAATACAGGTCAATGCGACATAGTTAATGGCATGGTGGTCAGTGGTTAGCACTGCTGCCTCCCAACACTAGGGATATGGTCACCCTCAAGTGACTGTCTGTGTGGAGTTTGCATTTAGTCTGCATGGTTTCCACTGGGTACTCCAGTTTCCTGTTGCAGTTCAAAGATGTGCAGGTTATGTGGATGGGCCATGCTAAATTGTCTATGGTGTGCAAGCTAGGTGGGTCAGCTGTGGGAAGTGTGGGGTTATGAGGATTGGGTGGGATGCTCTTTGGAGGATTGGTGTGGACATGATGGGCTGAATGGCCTGTCTCTGCAGTGTAGGATTCTATGATTCACTCGGAATGACTCCTGAGTTATTCTTTTCCCTCACAAAGTTTGAATGTGCTGCACAGCATTCTTCAAACTCAACCCTAAGCAAACTCAAACCTGGAAATGTAATTACAGAGTGATATTTGACAGCACAAATAACTCAGGAGGCTGGAGGGATTATGAGAGTCCTCAAAATCGTGATCTAACTTGTAGAGTTTGTCAACACAGCAGGATCATTGAATGTAAATCATTGATTATTTCTCTAGTAGAAATGCAGTAAGTCGAGGATATACTGTAACTAATGTAGTGGTTAGAACATGAGTTCCCTGATTAGGGCTGTTAACCTGGTATGATCAGGGAGCCCTGGCTGACAGATGTAAACAGGAATGTCAGAGGATCTGTTCACTCTCAGAGCTGGCTGAGGAAACTGGCTCAGTGTCATATACTATGCATGCGTAAATAAAGGATGACTTGGTGATGGCCTTCATGGAGTTATTTCAACGATAATCCAAATTATGTGGAGAAAATGTGTCCCAGTCACTTCCAGCATCTCAGGTTGGATGTACAACAGATCTGGGAAAGACCTGCCTATCACCCATCTGGCCAGCCCTTGTGGAGTCACCAGATACATTTCAGATTATTCAGCAAGGGCAGGGAAAGCCAAGCTGGGATATTATTCTGTATCTACAATCCAGTCTCTGTCAGGCAACCAAATAACATTCACAAGCCTCACACATGTCAATCTAATGGCTTCCAATGCCTTCTGAACTCTTGGATAAGATTACAGGCCTGTCAAATACTCCAGGCTAACAATTACTCTCTATTGATTTTTACAGACGAAATATCAATCTTGTAAGTAGTCAAGTTGCTGATCACACCCACATAATAAACATCTGTTCTAAAGAAGAATTATTTTGTTAAAGAAAGGAACCATTCTAGTTTCTTTGATCTTTTGTCAAAAACATTTTTGGCTTTGTGGCCTGTGTTCATGCTCCTTTTAATATGTTTCCTTCTGATGTTTGTCATCAGCTTATTTTGATATGATATGACAGCAGCCTTATTTTATAAAGCTGGCAGTGATACAACAGCCATGTAGCAGTGTTGACTGGTGTCTTAGAGTGTAAGGTTGTGCCTGCCAACCTCCATGTGGGGGAAGCTCATCCTTGGGGAGGGAAGGTCCTTCCGTTGTGGGATGTATTGCAGAGGCAAGTCAACCCAATGATCCCTAATGGAAAGTTACAAAAAAATGGAATTCACAAAAGCTTTGGACTTGTGAGCAAAACATGCTCCATATCAGGAGTAGGCTTTTATTGAAGTTGTCCTTGGGATGTAAGTGGGAAGTCTAGCATTTACGACCTGTCCATTGAGAAGATGAGCTGCCCGCTTCAACTGCTGCATGCAGTTTGGTGTCGATACACCCAGACAGCCATTGGGATGGGAATCTGGAAGTTGGCAGACCTTGATACAGGCTGGCAGATTCACCCCTCAAAACCTCAGCGCTGCTGAGACTGGCTGTTGTATTCTTAATGTCAACATGACCGAGACCAGCTGATTTGGCTCAGACCTGAGATCCAACTTTCTAGCTTCTTGGCCCAGCTACTTACTGGAGAGGCTTACAGATCCGTCAGGGAAGTCAGTTTTGGTTCATCAGACTCAGTCATGCAGATAATGGTCAGTGAACCATCCAGACCCATAGCTGCCTTCGTAATTCATATTTGAGCATGAAATCATTTTGAAACAAAGGAGGAATAATGCATGGCCTGTCAGTTTAATCTCGCTTCTGTTAGACTCATGACAAAGACTTGGATGGCTCCTTCATGCCGGCCGTTCTTGGCAATCATCGTTGTTTCTTGTCGCGCATAAAACAAAGAGTGTATAAGGTTTATGTATATGATTTACAAACCCATCTATGTGTGAAACCCAGGAATTAGACATCACTGAAGATATCAACATGTTCCCAGGAACCCCTGTGGTTATTAATGAACTTCCAGGAGATTTGGATGCACTGGGCATCTTTTCCTAACTAATTATATGAAAGTGGACTAATAATTGCAGGTTCCAGAGGTGTCCAAAAATGTCATTTCAAAAGGTGCCACATCGAAAGTTGTTGCAGAAAATAAAAGCTCATGGTGTTGGCTCAGGTAGAAAATTAGCTGGCTAACAGGGAGCAGAGAGTAGGAATGAATGAGTCCTTTTCAGGCTGGCAGGATGTCTCACATGGTGTCTCACAGGGTCAGAGCTGAGGTCTAAACTCTTTACTATTTATATAAATCATTTGGAGTAAAGGACTGAAGATATGATTGCTGATGACACAAAGATAGGTAGGAAAGTGAGTTGTGAATTGGACATAAGAAATCTACAAATAGTTTAAGTGAATGAGCAAAGCTCTGATAAATGGAGTACAATGTGGAAAAGTGTGAATTGATCCATTTTGGCATAAAGAATTTTTAAAAAAGAAGCATATTATCTAAAAGGTGAGAGGTTACAGAGCTCTGGGATGCAGGGGGATCTGGGTGGCTGAATGCATGAATCACAGAAAGTCAATATGCAAGTGCAGCAAGTAATTAGGAACGCTGTTGGGAAGGTTATGTGTCATTGTGAGGGGAGCTGACAGCAAGAGTAGGAGATTATGCTTCAGTTGTTCAGGGCATTGGTGAAATCACATCTGGAGTACTGTGTACAGCACTGGTCACTGTACCAATGGAAGGAGGTCAGTGCATCGGAAGCAGTTCAGACAATGGCAACTCGATTAATATGACATATTAATGACACATGACTCACATATGACTCTAGACCCATAGCAATGTGGTTGACTCTCAACTGCCCTCTGAAATAGCCTGGCCAACAATTCAGTTCAAGGGCAATCAGGGACAGGTATACTGTCCTTGCCAGTGATGCCTAACTTCCATGAAAGGATTTTTAAAACGTGCATTATAGCAAGGCAGCAAATAAAGAAATCTGACCATCTTGCATATCTTTGACGATTCTGGGATCTCAGTTTAGTTTTCAATCAGAATACAGGCAGTGGGTCAGAATGCCGACCCTCAGCAGTCCCTTGACCGTACTTCACCATGCGATCAGATCATGCCTGATCTATATGTAGATTCTGCTTACTTGCATTTCCTTTTTATTCCTTGACATCCTTACTCCACAAATAAAACTACTAACTCAGTATTGGAAGCTTCAGTTGATCCCAGCAACCACAGTATTTTGTGGGGGAGATTTCCAAGCTTCAATGCACTTTTGATGGAAAAAGTAATTCCTGACTTCACTTCAAAATGCTGAGTTCTAATTCCTGTGTCCCTATTTCCTGTTTTCTCCCCAGAGGTAATTAGTCCTTCTATATCTACCTCATCAAATCCATTTATAATTTTTGAAGACCTTAATTAAATCACCCCTTAATCATCTAAACTCAAGGAAAAGCAAGCAAAATTCATTTAACCCCATCCTTGAGCCTTTGTCTCAATAGAAGTGAATTTGTACAGTTCCTTCTCCATGGCCAGTGTATCTTCAGGTAATTCAGTGTCCAAAACTTTAACCCAATGCTTGAGTTGACTGGGGATCTGACAAATTCTCTAGTTTTATATCCCAAACTCATTGAAATAAAGATCAACATTCTATTCCAGCAAATCTTTTAATGACTTTTAATACCTAAGTATTATTTTTCAATGATTTATTCTGGCCAACTTGCTTCTCTAAGCTCTGACCATTAAGACAATATTCAGATTCTTGTTTCTTATATCCAAAGCTGACCCTTCCTCACGTTGAAGTCCATTTTCCTCATGATTCACCCACTGGTTTAATCCATCAAAGTTTCTTCTTTATAATTTCCTGCTCTCCCTCCACAAATTATTGTGCTTTTTTGATTTGAGACTGCTAGCATTCTCCCCAGTTGCTACATCGGTGCAATCTAAGTTATTTCAAAGCTGTTTCCATAATTTCACCTCATAATGTCAGTGGCTACTTAAAAGACAAAGGAATTTATAGCCTCTGGGGCATGATCAAAACTAATTATATTGCAATTTGCCGCTTAATAGTTCTTTACTTAGACGGTTTCTTGTATAGATAGGCTTTTTGCAAAACGCTACCCTCCCTGTTAACCTCATTATTGAGTGCAAGTATGTTTGTTATCTGTATATCAAAGTAGGAAAATAAATGTTAAAATTGAAACATTAGTCATTGGTAACCCTTTATGTTTTCATAGTTTCTCTGTTCAGAACTCTCCTCAAAAATTATCCTTGTTTGACCAGCAATGTAAATAGTAACACATGAATAGTTTCAAATACTATTTATTGATGAAGTTATCAACCATTGCTGAGTGACGTGTCTCGCTCATCTCCAAAAAGGCTCACTTTGCCCTCCATGGATTTGAGCTGACCATCAAGGCTGACACCCCATCAAAAGAACTGCCGAAGTGGAATGAGGAACTTTATTGCGACGGGCTTGGAATACAAAAACACAAAAGTTATATTTTAAAACTAAGTCAAACTGAAATAATTGTGGATGCTGTAAATCAGAAGCAAAAACTGAAATTGCTGGAGAAGCTCAGTAGGTCTGGCAGCATCTGTGGAGAGAAATCAGAGTTAACTTCTGAGGAAGGGTCACTTGACCTCAAACGTTAACTCTGTTTTGTCTCCATAGATACTCCACAGGTGCGGCACGGTGGATCAGTGGTTAGCACTGCTGCCTCATAGCGCCAGGATCTGGGTTCGATCCCAGCCTCGGGTGACTGTCTGTGTGGAGTTTGCACATTCTCCCTGTGTCTGCGTGGGTTTCCTTTGGGTGCTCCGGTTTCCTCCCACAGTCCAAAGATGTGCAGGTTAGGTGAATTGGTCATGCTAAATTGCCTGTAGAGTTAGGGGGAATGGGTCTGGGTGGGTTACTCTTTGGAGGCCTGGTGTGGACTAGTTGGGCCGAAGGGCCTGTTTCCACACTGTAGGGAATCTAATCATGCTGCCAGATCTGCTGAGCTTTTCCAGAAATTTCTCTTTTTGTCTGTGAAAGTTATGTTGTAGTTCTACAGAGAATTTGTCAGATCCTCGACTCAAGTATTGTGATAAGTTCTGGACAGTGAACCACGGATATATATATTACCAATAGAGAGGGTACTGCATGGATTCATTTGAATGATTTTGTAATCATGTAATCCTTGCCATTGTTAAAGACATAAGACTCAACAAAACTTGACTATCTCTGAAGGGCAGGAACTTGGACCAGGGGCCTGTTGGGAGCTGATTTGACATCAGAGAGCAGAGGTTTCTGGGAAAGGAGGAACTTTTTCATTTCCATCCAGCTATATTGGTGAGTGTTTTCTAAACCAGAGACCTTTCCTTTGTAGAGCCTCCCACCCAACCACCTCCTCTAACCTTAAACACCATGGACACATCAGGTAAACATCTCCTCTTTTACATTCTGATAAGGGGACTAGCAGGGATGGCAGTGCAGGGAGAGGAATGTTCCTGCTGCATGATGTTTGAGGTGAGGGACGCCATTAGTGTCCCATCCAAATACATCTGCAGGAAGTGCACCCAACCCTCGCTCCTCCAAGACTGTGTTAGGGAACTGGAGCGGGAGCTGGATGAACTTCAGATCATTCAGGAGGCAGAGGCTGTGATAGCTAAGTTACAGGGAAGCAGTTACTCCTAGGCACGAAGAAAGCAGGGTAACTGTTCGAAGGGGGAATAGCAGTCAGTGCAGGGATCCCTTGTGGTCGTTCCCCTGAAAACAAGTATACCGTTTTGGATACTTACCAGGGGCAAGCAGTGGGGTGCAGGTCTCTGGCATAGATTCTGTCCCTGTTTCACAGAGGGAAGGAGGAAAGGAGGAGAGTGTTAGTCACTGGGGACTCAATAGCTAGAGGGTCAGACAGAAGGTTTTTTGGGAACGAAAGAGATTCATGGTTGGTGTGTTGCCTCCCAGTGCCCGGCTCCATGATGTCTCGGATTGTGTCTTTAGGATCCTGAAGGGAGAGGGTGACCATCCCCAAGTTGTGGTCCATGTAGATACCAACGACATAGGGAGAAAGAGGGATAGGGATGGAGGGCAAGATTTCAGGGAGCTAGGGTGAAAGCTGACAGCTGGAACAAATAGATTGTTATCACTGGTTTGTTACCCGTGCCACGTGATAGCAAGGCAAGGAATAGGGAGAGATATCAGCTGAACACGTAGCAGGGATGGTGCAGGAGGAAGGGTTTCAGGTACTTGGATAATTAGGGCTCATACTGGGGAAGGTGGGACTTGTACAAACAGGATGGTCTTCACTTGAACCAGAGGGGTACTAATATCCTGGGTGTAGTTGCAGTTCATAGGAGGATGTGAGTAGGGAGGGCATGGACAGGATTTCACGGTCACAGGAATGTGCTGGCAGACAGCAAACTGGTTTGCGGTGTGTCTATTTCAACACCAGAAGTATCCAAAGTAAGGTAGGTGAGCTTGCAGCATGGATAGGTACCTGGGACTTCGATGCTGTGGCCATTTCAGAGACATAGATAAAGCAGGGTCAGGAATGCATGTTACAGGTTCCAGGGTTTAGATCTTTCATTAAGAACAGGGAAGGTCGTAAAAGAGGGGGAGATGTGGCCTTGTTAGTCAAGGATAGTATAGCGGTGGCTTACAGAACTTTTGATGAGGACTCATCTACTGAGGTAGTATGGACTGCGGTTAGAAACAGGAGAGGAGAGGTCACATTGCTGGGAGTTTTTATCGGCCTCCACAGCGTTCCAGGGATGTGGAGGAGAGGATCGGCAAAATGATTCTGAGTAGAAGTGAAAGGAACAAGGTGGTCATTATGGGAGACTTCCCCAACGTTGACTGGAAATGCTATAACTATAGTATGTCAGATGGATCAGTTTTTGTCCAATATGTATAGGAGGGTTTCCTGACACAGTATGTTAAAGGGCCGACAACAGGGGAGGCCACACTGGATCTGGTGCTTGGTAATGAACCAGGTCAGGTGTTTGATTTAGTTGTAGGCAAGCACTTTGGAAAAAGTGACCATAATTCTGTTATGTTTAGTTTAGTGATGGAAAGGGATAGGTACATGCCACAGCGCAAGAGTTATCGATTGGGCAAGGGCATATAATGCAATAAGCAAGAATTAGGATGCATAAGATGGGGTAGCAAAATGCAGGGGATGGGGACAATCGAAATGTGGAGCTAGTTTAAGGAACAGATATTGCGTGTCCTTGATAGGTATGTCCCTGTCAGGCAGGGTGGAAGTGATAAGGTAAGGGAACCGTGGTTTATTGCAGAAATTGCATCTCTTGTTAAGGGGAAGGAGGAGGCTTATGTGACAGTGAGATGAGATGGTTCAGATGAGGCGATGAAGAGTTACAGATTAGCTGGGAAGGATTTAAAGAGAGAGTTAAGAGAGATTATGAACAGTCTTTAGCAGCTAGGATGACTAAGGTAGGAATAGGGCCAATCAAAGACAGAAGTGAGTAGTTGTGTGTGAACCCTGTGGAGATCGGAGAGGTGCTAAACAAACATTTCTCATCGGTTTTCACTCAGGAAAAGGAGAATATTGTAGAGGAGAAGAATGAGATACGAGATATTAGACTAGAAAGGCTCGAGGTTAGTAAGGAAGAAGTATCAATTCTAGGAGTGAAAGTAGACAAGTCCCCTGGGCTGGATGGGATTTATCCAAGGATTCTCTGGGATGCTAGGGAGGAAGTGTTGGAGCCTTTAGCTTTGATGTTTGAGTTGTCATTGTCTACAGGTTTAGTACCAGAGGACTGGAGGATTGCGAATGTTGTGCCATTGTTCAAGAAGGGCAGTAGAGATGACCCAGGTAATTATAGACCAGTGAGCCTTACCTCTGTTGAAAGACAAGTTTTGGAGGCACGGTGGCACAGTGGTTAGCACTGCTGCCTCACAGCGCCAGAGACCTGGGTTCGATTCCCGCCTCAGGCGGCTGACTGTGTGGAGTTTGCACATTCTCTCCGTGTCTGCGTGGGTTTCCTCCGGGTGCTCCGGTTTCCTCCCACAGTCCAAAAATGTGCAGGTTAGGTGAATTGGCCATGCTAAATTGCCCGTAGTGTTAGGTAGGGGTATGGGTGGGTTGCGCTTCGGCGGGGCGGTGTGGACTTGCTGGGCCGAAGGGCCTGTTTCCACACTGTAAGTAATCTAATCTAATATTCTGCAGATAGGATTTATAAGCATCTAGCAAGTGACAATTTGTTTCAGATAGTCAACATAGTTTTGTCAAGGGCAGGTCATGTCTCACAAATCTCATTGAGTTTTTTGAGAAGGTGACCAAGCATGCGGATAGGGCAGTTGACGTGGCATACATGGATTTCAGTAAAGCCTTTGATAAAGTTCCACATGGGAAGCTGTTGGAGAAAATGCAGAGGCATGGGCTTGAGGGTGATTTAGCAGTTTGGATTAGAAACTGGCTTTCTGTAAGAAGGCAGCAAGTGGTGGTTGATGGAAAATATTCAGCCTGGAGTCTGAGTGTGCCACAAGGGTCTGTTTTGGGACCACTGCTGTTTGTCATTTTTATAAATGACTTAGACGCAGGTATAGTTGGAGGGGTAGTAAGTTTGCAGATGACACTAAAGTCGGTGGAGTAGTGGACAGGGTGGAAGAATGTTGCAGGTTGCAGGGGGACTTGAATAAACTGCAGGATTGGGCTGAGAGGCGGCAAATGGAGTTTAATGCAGCTAAATGTGAGGTGATGCTCTTTGGGAAGAATAACAGGAAGGCAGAATACTGGGTCAATGGAAAGATTCTTGATAGCGTGGATGTGCAGAGGGATCTTGGAGTCCATGTACATAGATCCCTGAAAGTTGCCACCCAGGTTGATAGTGCTTTTAAGAAGGCATATACAGTGTGTTAGGTTTAATTGGTAGAGGGATTGAGTTCCAGAGCTGTAATGTCGTGCTGCAACTATATAAATGCAAGTGTGGCTGCACTTGGAATATTGTGTACAGTTCTGGTCGCCCTATTACAGGAAGGATGTGGAAGCATTGGAAAAGATGCAGAGGAGATTTACCAGGATGTTGCCTGGCCTGGAGGGAAGCTCTTATGGGGAAAGGCTGAGAGATTAGGGTCTGTTCTCATTGGAAAGAAGAAGGCTAAGAGGGGATTTGACAGAGACATACAAGATGATCGGAGAATTAGATAGGGTAGACAGTGAAAGTCTTTTTCCTTGGATGATGACATCAGCTTGTATGAGGGGACATAGCTACAAATGGAAGGGTGATAGATTTAAGACAGATGTCAGAGGCTGGTTCTTTACTCAGAGAGTGGTAAGGGTGTGGAATGCCCTACCTGCTAATGCAGTCAACTCAGCCACATTAGGGGCATTTAATCAATCCTTGGGTAAGCACATGGACGATGATGGGATAGTGTAGGGGAATGAGCTGAGAATAATTCACAGGTCGGTGCAACGTCGAGGGCCAAAGGGCCTGTTCTACGCTGTATTGTTCTATGTTCTATGCCATGTGGGCTATCACATAGAAAACCCTACAGCATCAACCTCGATCCTGCAAATAAATTGGCAGCAATGCTTTCCATGTTACACTTCAGAAGGTAATAAATTATCTGCATAGCACTGTGGGATCTCCTGAGTTTGTGAAAAACTGTATGAATGTGCGATATTTCTTTACTTAAAATACAATATTGTAAAGCAGCACGAGAGTTTGTAATTTCCATGGCTAATGTTGATCATATTTGGCTGATTACTTTTTGAATATATGAAACATAAATAAGCATTCAGTCTGTATCCTAACTGCAAAGATCATACTATTTTACTCTTAGCAATTTGTTTCTGAACCAGAAATCTATAATTCAAAGCTTTTAAAGCTTCTGGCAGTGCTTCGAAAGTGATAAATTGGATTTCATGGACGTTTAGATTACACTGTGACGTTCCTGAGCCCACGGGCCTTTGGAACATTTTTTCAGTTTTTTGCATTCATCCAGTTGTCACCTATGTACCCCAATTTGCACCGTCTCATTGTTGACAATAATTATTTTTAATCAACCACAAATCTTTATCTTTTCTATAGAGGCAAGACATTTGAGTTGAAAATCTTGTTACTCAATATTAATGACAAACCTGTTTAATCACACAATTGGGTAGAAGTCCATTGCTCATTCAACAAGAGCTTTAATTCCTTTGTTTCTGATGGTTTTTGGGATGATTACATTACCCTCATGATCACCTGGTGGAAGGAACAACTTTGTCTACTTAAGAATATCTCCGACTCTTCATTCTGTTTGAACTGAATTGGGTGGAAATCTGCAATGTGATCCTCAGGGTTACCTTTCTATCTTGGAAAGTGTTAGTATTGCCACAGAAATGTAGTAGTTTGCTCACAGCAATAAACCAATGACCAAATCATCTGTTTTGGTGATGTTGATTGAGGGATAAACATTGAGCACGCCCCCTGCTTTTATGTAAGGTCACATTTGTGATCTACATTCATCTAAGAGAACAGAAGAAGCCTCAGTTTAATATCTCTTCTCAAAGCTTGCAAGTTTGATAGTGTAGCACTGAAGTGTTAGTCTGTGTTTTTGTGCTTAAATCTCTAAGGTGGAACTTGACAACACATTTCCAGACTATTCAATAATGTACTAAGGGACAAGTAGTAAATCTTGGAATCAAATTGTTTGTGTGCAACGGCAAATTTCCTAAATTGGATGCCCCTTTGGAGAAAGGTTGGGTCAGTGGGTGGGCTTCTGTTGATTTGAAGCTCGTTTCTCACGTGGGTCAGATCCCTCTTGTCGGATGGGAAAGAGGTTGTGGTGGAACCTTCCCCGTGACACCAGAAGGGAGGGCGTTTGTAGCCTGGAAAGGTATATTTGTGGGCCAGAGGAGAGGGAGAGGTGCCTAATACTGGCCTTCGAGAGGAGCAACAGTGAATCCTGGCGCAGTCCTCCAATCATAAAGATCGACAAACACAGTGGTGAAAAGCTTGTGCACATTGTGGAGTTTCACATCCCCATCAGGTGGCAATGGCAACCGTGCTTCCTGGAGAATAGCAGGTGAAATTCCAGGTTGGGATGCCAGTGTGGTTGGTCATCTCCGCGCCTGATTTGTTTTCCTTTTCCTCTACCATTTCCTGGCTGTGATCAGTGGAAAAATAAAACCAGCTACAGTTAGGTCTCTGAGCCTAATGCCTCATCAAATCCTCTTTGGGTTAACATTAAAAGCTCTCATTTTGAGTCAGCATCGGTGCTGAACACATTTCTGCTAATTACTTGGATAATACAATTATCTGAACGATTGATTTTATAACTTATCCAATTGGATCTGATATTAGTTTACTGTCAGCCTTGGCACAGTAATGAAAAGGCATATTGTCATAAATCACCTTTTTATGGTTTTTGTTTCTTAAAATAAACCTTCTCTTTTTCGACTGACTTTATTGTTAAATGGAAGACATTTTTTGTTTGTGGCTTAGAATTACTGGCAATGAAACAATTTTCTCCCTTCTCCATTTCCAACTCCACTTCCCAGGTCCCAGCAAAGTCTGGAAGCATTTCCAAAATTGACATAGTGTACCAGATTAGTATATACCCAGTGTACCTGCCCTGATGTCCTTTAAGGAAGAAAATTGCTATCCTTACCTGGTGTGGCCTATATGTGACTCCAGACTCACAGCAATACTGTTGACTCTTAACTGTCCTCTGGTAATTAGGAATGGTCAATAAATCCTGGCTTAGCCAGTGATGTCCTCATCTTGTGGCTGAATAAAAAAAATTGAGAGAAAATCCTGCCCTGATTCAGGAACTGGGAATGGAATTCGGAATACCAGTATTTCCTGCCAGTGAACATACCTCCATGCCCTTGTTCAGTTGCTTTGTGTGCATCAAGACCAGTGGAGATGCAGGCATCTTCTTAAAGGAGAATGTGGCCCATTTGGAAACACAGATGGTCAGACATATTGCTGGGATACCAAGACATCATTCTAAAATGGTGCAAATTTGCTGCGATAAACTGTCAGGGAAACAGTAAACACCAGGAGATGTCCAAAAATATCTCTGAGTGGACAGTGATTGGTGGAATTTGACTGGACAATGAGCATATCTCAAAGGGTCACTTGACCTGAAACGTCACCTCTGCTTTCTCTGCACAGATGCTGCCTGACCTGCTGGGTTTCTCCAGCAACTTCTGTTATTGAGTCTATCTAAAACTCTGGGTGACCTTTTGCAACAGTTTCCTTGTTTAGATTGAAATATGGACTTGTTGTTGGAGGTGAAATGATCTGCTTTTAACACATTACACGGTGAATTCCTTGTGCCAACGAACACTGTACCATGTGCTATACCTTTTGTGTGAAAGAATAAACAAACAGGGCCCAATTACTCGAAATTACTCATTAATTTACTGAATGAAGTATTAATCTGTGCAATGTCTTCAGCGAGCGCTTGGTAAAGCTGGCACTGAAAGGGTAGTGGGAAACATTTTATTGCTTGTTTTCAGTTTAAGTGCAGTAATTAGTCCCTCTGGGCAGGTACAGTTGCAGGAGAATTATTGCCAATGCAGCCAACATTTGTACTCAGTAAATAATGAAATCAGCAAGTTACCTCCAGTAATGTTTCAGCAGCAGAATGCTCTTTAATTCCTGCCCCTGAGCCGACCAGGGCTTCAGCCAGAACACGAATCAACCCTTTTAATTAAGAGGAGGCGATTTTAAAGAGAAAGTAAATGGGCGCATTAAACCATGAAGGACTGAGGTGTCGTATGTTGAGGGGGGGGACTCGAAAGCAAATTCTGTAATTATGTTCATAAACATTTGAGCCTTGTTTAACAAATCAAATTCATGTTCCATTTCAGAATTCTTCCTTGCCCTGGCCTCGGCTATGATTGTTGTTTTGACAAGCCAGTTTTGGCCACACTGTGTTTTGCTGCACAGACTAGGAGCTAATGAGTGTTGGAATACACAGGCAGATTGTGATGACGGTGGGTTGCAGGAAGGTGGAGGGGGGGGGGGGGGGGGGGGTGGGGTGGGGGGGGGGCGCGGTGGTAGTTGGGGGTAGGTGGAATTGGTTCAGGAGAGAATGAGAGAGCCTGCAGTGGACACAATAAAAAGAAAACAGTAGCTCAAGCTGCCAGGAGTTTATTTATGCTACCGACATCTTCTCCATACTTTCTCCATCCTGATGAAATAGCTGCAGTGATCAGATTTCAGTTCGCATTGTTTTTGCAGGGGACCCATCTGAGTGTTGAACCAGCCAGCTTTTGAAACAATCAAACCACATTTATATCACGCGGCAAACCATATTATTTCGCACTTTAGTCAGCCAGGGTAAGTCACATGAGTTCCACAGGACACGGATTAAATATTCTGTGTAGTAATTTATGCAAACAAAGAAAAAAGAGAAATCCCATCAGGCAGCAACAACTCTGCAAAATCTGCCATGAAATAATTATCCTCCCTGTCATTCTAACACCAGCCTGTGAGGTGTCTGTCAATAAAATATTGGACAACAGAATCATGTTCAATTATACCTCTTGAGATAATGTGGTATGTGAGCTCCAAGAACAGGAGAAGTGCACAGATATTCTCCACACGGTGCTGACTGACTGGCAGCCCAGTGTAACCTGCAGTCATTGAGCCTTTAACAACACTGAAGCAGTTTGTCTTCCTAAATTAGGATTTAGTTCATTTCTTACTTGAACTGAGTCAGAAGGGAAACAATGGAGAAAATAATGATGAAATCTTTCATTGTACACTGGATTTGATTATTGATTATAGTCCTGATAACAACCTTCACTGTAACGAGATCTCTTTACATGCTCTAATATTCTTGTCAACATTATCTTGCTGTACCAAAAGGTGAACAAGGTTGTTTTACAAGCAGAGTCCTTGTCTTCTCTTGGCATATAATCACTTGGTTAAACAGTGTTAAGATAAAAAAAAGCCTTATTATTCAGTTAACCTTATTGTAACTTCTACATGTAATTGCATGACTGTTGGTTATTTTGTTTCATAGATGGCATTAAGATAGAAATGGGTCTTGATGAATTAATTGACAGAATAGGCTTGAGAGAATGAAAATCCTATTTCTGGTCTCATGTTCCTGTCTCGTTCCCTTTCAAAATTTATCATTGCACTTCAGCCTGCAATTGATGTCATTGCCCTTTGTGTAACTTCCCATCTCAGACTGGTACAACTTTAATGCTCCATGTCTGCTTTTAACCTCAAAACCATGTGGAGATGATTGATTTGCTGGTCTTTTATTTACCTTTTTTTGTGCACAGGGAAGTCTGTTTCTGCTATTGGCCTTCACCCATCATTGAGGTCTCAATCCTAGTGTATGTTTTCTATTCACAGGGAGGGAGAAATTGTTCAAAGGAAGGGAAGGAGTCTTGATCAGACAGAAAATCTGACCAAACTGGTTTAATGCTTCATACCAGGCACCATCATGAAATGGGTATCTGCAGTTGTAATTTGCATAGATCTGGAAAATAATGTCTTATCTCTAGAGTCTTAGATAGGGTGGACAGTGAGAGCCTTTTTCCTTCGGATGGTGATGGCTTGCACGAGGGAACATAGCTTTAACTTGAGGGTTGATAGATAGAAGACAAATGTCAGAGGTAGTTTCTTTACTCAGAGAGTGGTAGGGGCATGGAACGCACTGCCTACAACAGTAGTAGACTCGCCAACTTTAAGGGCATTTAAATAGTCATTGGATAAACATGTGAATGAAAGTGGAATAGTGTAGGATAGACGGGCTTCAGATTGGGTGCAACATCAACAGCTGCAGGGCCTGCACTGCACTGTAATGTTCTATGTTCTATACTACAATAATGTTTTTGCAGTTATTGTTGAAATGCAGTCAAAATTTTATAAATAAAGGCACCAATCACATTAAGGCAAAAGAGACCTAATCTTTGAAGTGCCCAATTGGGTCAGCCCTCTTTGACCAAATTTCAATCAATGCATTTTCGATGAATGACATGAAAAGAAAGTAGCAATGATAGTGAGGCTAAAAGGTCAAATTATATGAACAGGTTGCTTAGTCAGAACTTGCTTTGCTTGAGTACATAGTAGAAGGCTGAGTGATGATAGAGACGTTTAAAATAATTACAGATTTTGAGAGGGTTGATTGAGAGAAAAATTATTTCACACGTGGAGAGGGTTCAGAAGACATTTACTAGGATGTTGGTGGGTATGGAAGGGTTTGAGATATCGAGAATTGCTGGATAGGAGTTTTTAAACTGGAGAGTAGGAACTTAAGAAGTGACCTTCTAAAGATTTATAAAATTATGAGGGGTATAAATAGAGTTAATTGTAGGTGTCTTTTCCCTAGGATAAGGGATTTCAAGACTAGGGGGCATATTTTTAAAGTGAGAGGACAGGGATTTAAAAAAGACACAAGGGCAAAAACTTTTACACAGAGTGATTCGTGTGTTGAATGAACTTCCTGAAGAAGTGGTGGATGTGGAAACAATGTTTAAAAGACACTTAGATAGGTACATGAACAGGAAACATTTGGAGGGTGAGACTATATTAGTTTGTGACTATGTTCAGCATGGACTGGTTGGACCCAAGGTATCTGTGCTGTATGACTCTGGGGTGATCAGACATAACAACCTGCTGAACGTAAACATGTTACTAAGCAGAGGAAAAGAAACAAACAAGAATTCCCCATGTAATTATGAATGAAGACGGAGGACCCCATTGCCGAATCCCTGTCACCAGGCGGGTGCCAGCATGGTAGCGTAGGGAAGACCTTTTTCTGACGATGCTCTGGGGCCCAGGTCCTCTTAATTGAGACTTAGCCCAAGGACAGTGTGAGGCCAATGACAGCTCCCAGCCTGGCAGGATCACACCTTCTCAGAATAGGCAGAAATGGGTACTGCAGATGCTGGAGATTAGAATCAAGAATAGAGTGGTGCTGGAAAAGCACAGCAGGTCAGGCAGCGTCCGAGGAGCAGGAAAATCGACGTTTTGGGCAAAAGCCCTTCATCAGGAAGGCCTTCATCACCCTGATGAAGGGCTTTTGCCCGAAATGTCGATTTTCCTGCTCCTCGGATTTTGCTTGACCTGCTGTACTTTTCTAGCACTACCTTAATCCTTCTCAGAATAGGTCTGCTCACAAATGCAGCTCAAAGTGGGTGGTAATCTCCATCTAAAGCTAAACACCAGCAGGGACCAATAGGCAACACATACCAGAAGGCAATGTTGAAAATAATCTCTTCTTGGATGAGTTCACAACAAAGTGATCAAAGTGTATGAGAGCTGTGCTACTCAGGAGTGATGCTATAGGATTCCTACACAAAGTCTTGTAGAAATCTACAGCTAATCAGCCATAAGGCTGGAGCTAGGGAATGGGATTCAATTAAAAGTTTCAAACCGAGATGGTTAGCCTTTTGAAGAAGGAATAGAGAATGTTGGGAAAACGTCAGCAGATCAAGCAGCATCTGTGCAAAGAGAGAAACAGTGTTAACATTTCAGGTGCAGAATTTTTCAGCTTCTGCAGCATTCTGCTTTTTGATAAACAGATATTGTGGGCAAGGGGCAAGAGCATTCAGATATATGCACATAAGACAGGAAAAAAGGAGTGGAATTGTAGGCCAGCTTTAATCAGTGAATTGTTACAGCAGAGAAGGAGGCCATTCAGCCCAGAATGCCTGCGCTGGCTCTTCAACCAACATCATGACTTAGTGCCATTTTACCCACCTTTTTCCCATACCTTTGCACATTGTTTCCAATCAAATATTTATCAAATTATATGCCTCATGTGTCTCCACATTATTTCCAGGCAGCACATTTCAGATTTGCTGTGTGGAAAAGATTTTCTCACACCACATTTGCTATATTTGCTAATCACTTTAGATCTGTTTCCCCTTGTTCTCGGTTCTGTTATGAACAGGAGCAGTTTCTCCCCGTCTACTCTTATCAAGATCTCTCATGATTGTGAAAATTTCTGTTGAACTTCCTCTTAATCTTCTCTCCAGGGAAAGCAGTCCCATCCTTTCCAAACCACCCTTTCTCTAATCTATCCTCATAACTATAGATTTTCACCCTGGAACTATCTTTGTAATTCTCTCTAAAATGTTCTCAATCTTCCTCTAATATGGTGCCTGGAACTGTACACAATTCTCCAGCTGAGGTCTAACAACTAGGAGAAAGTGAGGACTGCAGATGCTGGAGATCAGGGCTGAAAATGTGTTGCTGGAAAAGCGCAGCAGGTCAGGCAGCATCCAAGGAACAGGAGAATCAACGTTTCGGGCATGAGCTCCAGCCCCAGCTCCAGCCCCACACCAGGTCCCTCCCAGCTCCAGCCCCACACCAGGTCCCTCCCAGCTCCAGCCCCACACCAGGTCCCTCCCAGCTCCAGCCCCACACCAGGTCCCTCCCAGCTCCAGCCCCACACCAGATCCCTCCCAGCTCCAGCCCCACACCAGGTCCCTCCCAGCTCCAGCCCCACACCAGGTCCCTCCCAGCTCCAGCCCCACACCAGATCCCTCCCAGCTCCAGCCCCACACCAGGTTCTAGCTCCCAGCCCTGCCATGTTTTCACCATCCCTCCAGAACTACCCCTCTCTGAGGATGAAAGATCAGTCCTCGGCAGATCCAGCCCCATTCTCCTTTCCAGCCCCATTCCCCTACGCTCTCGGATTAATGAGTTCAACACATTGAACAATTCCTAAAGAAGGGCTCATGCCCAATTCTCCTGCTCCTTGGATGCTGCCTGACCTGCTGCGCTTTTCCAGCAACACATTTTGAGGTCTAATAAGTGTCTGGTTCAGCATCACCTTCTTGCTCTTGTACTCTATGTCCCTATTAATACAGCACAGGATACTGTATGTTTTAATAACTATGCTTCAATTAATGCTTGTATATATCCAGGACCCTTTGCTCCTGCATCGAACTGTGCGCCTTGTGTTGCATTGTCTTTCCATGTTCTTTCTACAATTATGGTCACCTCACACTTCTCTGTGTTATACTTCATCTGCCATCTTACTCCCCACTCCACCAACTTGTCTAAACCCTTTGAACCCTAAACCCTTTGTCGTCCTCGCAGTTTGTAATGCTTCCAAGTTTCCACAAACCTTGAAATTGGCTCCTGCACACCAATATCTAGACCATTAAAAGTATCTGGAAAAGCAAGGATCCCAATACTGAGCCCTGGTAAAGTCCATTACAAACCTTCCTCCAGCTAGAAAAGTATCCTTTGACCATTACTAAATGTTTCCAATCACTCAGCCAACTTTGTGTCTATGATGCCACTGTCACTGTTATTCGATAACTTTCCTCACAAATCTGTTGTGTGGCACTGTAACTAATGACTTTTGAAAGCTCAGGTATGTCACATCAAGAGCGTTAGCCTCATTGACCCTCTCTGTTATGTCTTCAAAAAACACCACTAGGTTCATCAAACAAAATGTCCCCTTTTGAAATTCATGTTGACTCTTCCTAAACAATCTACCTTCATTCATGTGACTATTAATTGTATCTTGAATAATTGTTTCTGGAAACTTGCCATCACCAAAGTTGTATTGACTGGATTGTAATTGCTAAACTTGTTATAGAATCACTACAGTGGCCCATTGAGTCCAAAGTACATTTAATCAAGCAAAGTACCCCAAAGTACGCCAAAGACCATCCCACCCAGACCCATCCCTGTAACCCTACATTTTTCATGGCTTGCACATCTTTGGATTGTGGGAGGAAACTGAAGCACCAGGAGGAAGCCCATGCAGACTTGGGAGAATGTGCAAGCTCCACACAGACAGTTGCCTGAGGGTGGAAATGAACCTGGATCCTTGCACTGTGGGAGAGCAGTAACCACTGAGCCACTGTGCCTATCCTAACAATTTATTTTTGAACAAGGTTGCAATGTTTGCAATTCTCCAGTCCTCCAGCACCTCCCCCAAATCTAGGGAGGATTGAACAATTATGGCCAGTGACTCTGCAATTACCACTCACTTCCTTGGATGCATCTCATCTGGACATGGTAGCTTGTCAACTGTCATTATAAATAGCCTGTCCAACAATTGATAAAAGGTCATTGAATTTCATAATCTTACTGAAACTATGAAGAAATGACCTGTGCTGTAGAAAATAAAAACAGGAAGTGCAGGGAGATCCTTATTAGAATAGGCAACATTTGTGGAGGGAAAAACAGTATCAGCACTTGAGTCAATGACATCCCATTCAGTTCTGATGAGTGTTGAGTTTTATCCAGCACTTTTTGTTTTTATTTCTTGGTAAGTAATTCATTGGTCACAAAGTTCTCTGGTACTTTGAGAGAATGTGAGAGGTGAGATGGAAATGCAAATTCTTTCTTGCTATCATCACATGTTATTTCTGTCAATTGTGCTCACTTCCTTGGCCTAAATATTTGCATGGACAGTTGGCTGTTGGACATTAAAAAATACACTCATGGGCTGTGGAGATTCCTGGCTTGATTGCCCATCCCTAATTGCAGGTGGTGATGAGCTGCCTTCTTAAGCTGCCTCAGTCCATTTGGTGTTGGTTTACCCATAATGCCAATCCAGGAAATTCGAGGATTTTGACTCAACGACAGTAAATAAATGGTGATATTTTCCTAACTCAGGATGGTGTGCAGCTTGGTGGGGAACTTGCATGTGGTTGTGTACCTATGTATCTGCTGCTCTTGTCCCTCTAGATAGCAGTTACTGTGGGTTTGGGAGACGCTGTCTAAGGAGCCTTGGTGAACCTCTGCAGTGCATCTTGTAGATGGTACACACTGCTAATACTGAGTGTCGTGGGTGGAGGGAGTGGATCTCTGCAGATGTGTTGCTAGTCAAATAGGTTGCTTTGTCTTGGATGGCATCATGTTTCTTGAACCTGCATTCATCCAGGCAAATAGGGAGTATTCCATCACACTCATAGAATCATAGAGTCATAGAGTGATACAGCATGGAAAAAGACCTTCAGTCTAACCTGTCCATGCCAAACATTTTTCCCAAAATAAACTAGTCCCAATCACCTCCATTTGGCCAATATCCCTTTCCTATTCATGGACTTGTCCAAATGGGTGTAAATATTTTAACTGTACCTGCATCTACCATTTCCTTTGACAGTTTATTCCACATATATACCATCCTCTGTGTGGAAAGGCTGCCCTTTAGGTCCCTTTTAAATCTTTCCCCTCTCACCTTAAAAATATGCCCCCTAGTTTTGAACTCCCTTACCTGAGGGTAAAGGCCGTTGCTATTCACCTTATCTATAACCTTCATGATTTTATAAACCTCTGTAAAGTCATGCCTCAACCTCCAATGCTCCAGTGATAAAAGTCCCAGTCTTTCCGTATAACTCAAACCCTCCAGTCCCAGTAACATCCTGGTAAATCCTTTCTCTTCCATTTCCAATGTAATAATTTCCTTCCTATAGCAGGGTGACCAGAACTGTACACAGTACTTCAAAAGGGGCCTACCACCCTCCCAACTCCTAAACTCAATGGTTCAAACAATGGTGGCAAGCATGCTAAACTCCTTCTTTACCACCCGATCTACCTTTTATGTAACTTTCAAAGAGCTGTGCATCTGAACCCCCACGTCTGTCTGTTTGACAAAACCTTTCAAGGCCGTACCATTACCTTTATAAGGCTTAACCTTGTTCGTTTTGCCAAAGTGAAACACGATGCATTTCTCCAAATTAAAATCTCCCTGCCACTTGGCCCATTGGCCCAATTGATCACCATCCCTTTGTAATCTCTTCTTCACTGTCCACTATACCACCAATTTTGGTGTCATCCACAAACTTACTAACCATGCCTGCTACATTTAACCATGCACAGTACTCCAGGTGTGCTCTCAACAAGACCCGGTAGAATTGCAGCACAGCAATCCTGCTCTGTACTCCAATCCTCTCATAAGAAGGCCAGTATATCATTTGGCCTGCTGTACCTGTATGCTTACTTCCCAGCGACTGGTGTATAAGGATAGCCAGCTCTCGTTGCACCTCCCCCTTTTCCCAATCTATCACCTTTCAGACAATCATCTATCTTACTGTTTTTGTTACTCAGCCAAGTCCCACAAATAGGAATGATATAAACTCTTAGTGAGGGACAGATATTAGCCAGGCCAACCGGAGAACTGCTCAACTCATTTTTGAATTGTTGCTGAGGATTTTCAAATCCCCGAGAGGGAGATGATGATTCATTTTAATCTCAGCTCAGACAATGCAACACTCTCTCATACTAGATTGTGTGCTTATTTCTCTGGAGTGGGGCTTAAACCCATGAATGTCTGAATCAGAGGTGCAAGTACTCCCACAAGACCACATTGTTAGCATATTTACTAACACATGGATCCCTGCAGTTTTAATTTCACACTTGAGTACATTTTTGCTGTTATAATATTGGTTGAACATCTGTGCGTTATACTTTGCATTTTCCTGTGTGAGTTAGGAAGCTGACATCTATGGAAATCCACCACAGTTCAAGCTACTGCAAAATCTACACAGGTTTCGTTTGGCAAATCTATAACTTTGTAACAATGTCTGCCATTCACAATCTCACTAACCCGATTTCAGAATTTACCTGCAAAATTCATTTCCAATTTAAGATACTTAGGCACTGAAATTGGACCTTGTAATCATAATCAAAGCAGAAAATGAATGTCAAACAGACAGCAAGAAATTATAGAGAATAGTGAACGCAGCCCAGTCCATCACACAAACCAGTCTGCCGTCCACTCACTCTGTCTGTATTTCCTGCTGCCTCTGGAAAGCACCAACATCATCAACGTGTCCCCCCATCCCAGTTATACTCTCTTCTATCGGGTAGAAGTTACAAAAGTTTGAAAACATATACAGAGGAGCCTCGATTATCCGAAGGACACAGGTGGGAGTATTTTGTTTGGTTAATCGACTTCCGGATAAACGAATGCCGGATAACATAGTTTAGCCAAGCATTGGGACCTTGCGATCTTGCTGGATAATCCAATATGTGGATAATCGAATGCTGGATATTGAGGTACTTCTGTATCGAGAGATTCAAGAACAGCTTTTTCCTTGCTGTCATCAGACTTATGAACGGACCTCTCATATATTAGACATGATCTTTCTCTGCAGCTGTAACACTATATTCTGCATTCTGCTCCATTACCCTAATATACTCACGTAATTTTGATTTGTCTGGTTCGCCCGCAAATCAATATTTTTCACTGTATCTCGGCACATGTGACAATAATAAATCAAATCAAAATCAAATCAATCCTGTGAGATTATATCTTAAATGCCTTAAAACCATAGGACGTGGTTTCCTAAGTCAGGTAAAACAAGTATTATGCTTCAAGCTGTTTTCTTGCAGTCTCTTCCAGAAATCTGGGCTGTCTCCAACAGAATTGGTTCTGGATCCACTCTGTCCAGATTAATCAGGTTCTACATGTAACCTAATTGGATCCACTTATAAAAGGGGTTTTTTTACTAAAAGACAGTTCCTCCTTCTGGTTCCGTGGCGATTATCTTTTCTTCCCCAGCCCTAGTCTCAGTGCCTAATGCTGCTGCCATCTTCGCACCACGCCTATTTTGCCAGCCAGCTAGGTGTGACCGAAGCTCTTACTTTATCACCCTAACTTAAATGTGACCTGGGGGCCTGCTGTACCTGTCCTGGTGCTGCTATCATTCCATGTACCCAAATCATGCCAGAAGGCTGACAATATTCACCATCTATCCTGTAACATTTAAAACCATCATTTGCAGGTTACCAGTAAACGGTTCTGAAATATTGCTCAAATCTGCACTGAATGGTCCTTCATCCCAGCAATTTAACCTTTGTGTACAACAGTCTGGTTGGATAAACCAAATTAAATTATCTAATGGGATTGACACCAAATATTGAATTTCCAGCTAGCATAATCTGAATGGTAAAGGGTTTCCACTGCCATATTTAGTGGTTATAGAGTTTAGAGATCATTTTTGTAACACGAGACAGCAATTGAGCACTATTACTAGAAAATGACTGTCATTATTTGTTTTATTATACCTTCTGGCAACTGTCGCACAGTAAGCACTCTAGGACACCAGTGATAGATTAGTGACTGCTTGGCATTACAGGACCAAGGGGACACTAAAGCCGTAATTCTCGGCGAACTGTACAAGTCAATAAATTACTGAAACACACTCTGTCTTCGTTTAACACTGCTGAAGTTGGTAGTCCTGTGAATGAAAAGACAAATGCAATTAAAGCCTTGTTTTTACCTCAGAAATGTTATCAGATAGCTACAGCATGCCTTCAAGGTAGAAGGCATAAGTAAGAACATTATCAAACTAAATTTAATGGAAATAATTTTTCTTATTTTTACAACCAAAGTACTGATTGATTTAGGATGATGCACCCAGCAAACAGAGGAAATCTTTCCCCATTTCTTTTATAGCTGTAACATTATTTGTCGATATTGTCCTTTGAATGGATGTATGAAATTGACAATGAAAACTGACACATTCTAAGATCTGTACTGCTTCCTAAATTCTTTGGAATTTATTTACCTGCTTTTGTTTTAACTTTACTAAAGTAAAGCGAATGATAAAAACCCTGGGCCACGTGCAGGGCTTCCCAAAGAGAGGTTCAGCCGGGTCACAAACTGCAATTGTCGGGGTCATGTTGAAATGTTGAGACCTGATCTAGCAATGAAACTCACACTGAATTAAAATAGCTGTATCCTTGCTGTAATAGACCCCAGCTCTGCTCTCACTATTCCCAAACCCTGCTCTCTCCATTCTCACAGAAAGGGTCACAGTTGAACAGTGTGGTGCTGGAAAAGCACAGCCGGTCAGCCAGCATCCAGGAGCAGGAGAATCGACATTTTGAGCATAAGCTCTTCATCAGGAATGGGGGAGTTGGGGGGGGGGAGCGTGGTTCAAGGGGGCTGAGATATAAATGGGACAATTGGGGCTGGGGGGAAGGTTGCTGGGAATGTGATAGGTAGACGAAAGTGGAGTGAAGGTGATACCTCCGATACATCGCATCATCCTCCGCCATTTTCCACCACCTACAAACAGACCCCACCACCAGCGATATATTTCCATCTCCATCCCTATCTGTGTTCCGCAGAGACCATTCCCTCCATAGACTCCCTTGTTAGGTCCACCAACCCACCTCCCACTCCCGGCACTTTCTCCTGTCACCACATGAGGTGTAAAACCTGCGCCCACACCTCTCCCCCCCTCACCTCCATCAAGGCCCCAAAGGATCCTTCCACCTCTGATTTAGATTTACCCGTACTTCCACACTGTTCAACTGTGACCCTTTTTGTGAGAATGGAGAGAGCAGGGTTTGGGAATAGTGAAAGCAGAGCTGGGGTCTATTACAGCAAGGATACAGCTATTTTAATTCAGTGTGAGTTTCATTGCTAGCTCAGATCTCAACATTTCAACATGACCCCGCCTGACCCTCTCTTCTATTGTGTCCGTGTTGCTCTCAATGTGGTCTCTTCTACATTGCGGAGACAGGATGCCAACTTGCAAAAGGTTTCAGACAACATCTCTGGGACACACACCCACCAACCCCACCGCCCTGTGGCCAAATACTTTAACTCCCCCTCCCACGTCCTGGGCCTCCTCCACTACCAAATCCTAGCCACCCGAAACCTGGAGGAAGAACCCTCTAGCCCCATGGCATCAATGTGGATTTCTCTAGTTTCCCAATTTCCCCTCCCCTCACCTTATCCCAGATCAAACTTTCCAACTCGGCACCACCCTCATGAATTGTTCTAACTGTCCATCTTCCTTCCCACCTATCCGCTCCACCCTCCTCTCTGACCTATCACCTTTACCCCCACCTTCATCTACCTATTGCACTCCCAGCTACCTACCCCCCAGCCCTACCCCACTCCCATTTATCTCTCAGCCCCCTTGGGCCACCACCCCCATTCCTGATGAAGAGCTTATGCTTGAAACGTCAACGCTCCTGTTCCTCGGATGCTGCCTGACCTACTGTACTTTTCCAGCACTACACTCTTCGACTCTGATGTCCAGCATCTGCAGTCCTCACTGTCTCCTCACAGAGGGGACATGCCAACTTTCAAACCTCAAAATTGAGGTTTTTTTTCTCTCGTGGGACATGGGTGTCATTGGCTGTGCCAGTATTTATTGCTCGACCCTATTTGCCCTTGAGAAGGTGGGGATGAGCTGCCTTCTTGAACCGCGACAGTCTACCCGCTGTGGGTTGACCCACACTGCCTTTCGGCAATATATTTTCCAAGTCAGGATGGTGAGTAGCTTGAAAGGGAACTTGCAGGTGATGGTGTTCCCATATATCTGCTGCCCTTGTCCTTCTAGATGGGATTGTGCTGTCCAAGGATCTTTGGTGAATGACTATCGTGCATCTTGCAGATAGTATTGGCATTACTGAGTGTCGGTGGTGGGAGGAAATGGTGACAATCAAGTGGGCTGCTTTATCCTGGAAGGCGTCAAGATTCTTGAGTGTTGTTGGAGCTGCACCAATCCGGACAAATGGGGAGTATTCCCTCCCACTCCTGACTTGTGGCTTGTAGATGGTGGGACAGACAGGAGGTGAGGTATTTGCCGCAGTATTCCTGGCCTCTGATCTGTAGCCACTTTGTTTATATGGTGAGTCCAGTTTAGTTTCTAGTCAATGACAAACCCCAGGATGTTGATAGTGCAGGATTCAGTGGTAGTAGCATCACTGAAAGTCAAGGGGGTGCTGGTTAGATTGTCTCTTACTGGTGATGGTCATAGCCTGGTATTTGACTGAAGTGAATGTTACAAATGATATGAGATGAGTGGGACGTAATGCTGTTTATAATCCATGCAGCAGAGATTTGGACCAGCTCACAGCAAGGAGAGTATTGCAAAAGGATCAATGGAGGTGACAAAAGGGTAGATGAGGATTTCTACAGGAGATAGGCCAATGTAGAACTGAGTGGCTATGCTTCAGGGGCTGAATGAGCTGGTCTTGGTGATGGTGAATCTGTGGGGCTCGAAGTTCAACTCAAGGTCAAATATAACATACTTAGAGAAACTAATGGACACAGAGGTGGTTGTCTCTATTTCACACAAAGAAAGGTAAATGTCTTTTCATAAGAAAAGGAAGGTGGTCAGGTCAGTGAGTCCACTTGTCTGAGTGAAAGAGCTGTAAAGTCAGAAGTTGTTTAACCTTTCATTCCTATGACCTGTGAAAGAAAGTGGATATGCTGTAATCAGGTCTGTACCAAAATCATACTACCATGCCAAATAACCTGTGTTGTGTAATAATGTAGCCAGGGAGTTGTGGTACTTGTACCAGGACTGTGTAAACATTACAGTTAATTCCACTTGAACAGGCTGATCATATCTAATAATACAAGGTTAGCTTGAAGAATGGAAATACTGGATGAATTTCTGAGCACACACTAGAAACATTAATTTTTAAATTCATTCACGAGATGTGAGCGTTGCTGGCAAGGTGAACATTTATTACAGATCTCTGATTGTCCTTGAGAAGGCAGTGGTGAGCCATCATCTTGAGTGTAGAATTTCCTGGATTTGGATCTTTGTGATGGTGAAGGATCAACTATATATTTCTAAGTTAGGATGCTGTATGACTTGAAGGGGAACTTGTCAAGATTAGAGTGGTGCTGTAAAAGCACAGCAGGCCAGGTAGCATCCGAGAAACAGGAAAATCAGCACTTCGGGGAAAAGCCCTTCATCAGGAATGAATCCTAGTGGGAACTTGCAGAGACTGGTGTTCCCACGTGAGTGCTATCCTTACTTGTTAAAGACCGTAGTTTGGGAAGTGCTGTCTTAAGATACTTGCTGTACAGCACCATTTTGTGAATGTACACACAGTTGCCACAGTGTACTGATGTGAGACTGAGTAAATCTTTAAGGTGGTGAATGGGGTATTAATCAGGAGGATCTCATTCAGAAGCTAAATATTTTCATAACTTCAGGGGCTTTCAATGTAAGACTGCGACCTCAACACCATACACAGAAACAAGTAGGGCTTACATAGAATTTAGTGTAGGTTATTCTGGTGTTACAAAGCCCTATCAAAACAAATCACTTAGCCCAATATAATAAATGCAAACAATTAAAGTAATAAAGAGATTATTATATACAATCAAATCTAAGTATACCCATTTCATTGAAAGCCTTTTTAGCTCTCCCAGCAGTTCATTTTATCTTGTAAAGCTATCAAACTCAGTCATCAAGAATTTAGATATTCTTGACAGGTAATTCCAAGTACTGGCATCTTACCCCACTCCTGTAATGCTCCAAATCACTACTTTTTTACTGGACCTTGTTGAGTCAGTTCGATGGGTATCAGGGGGATTTTACTTCAGGTAATCTGCTCACAATAAATTATTTATTAGCATTTATTTTGAAATGATAAATTCTGTCCGCATCAGAACTGTAGAGTTGAATCTGATCATATTTGGTGCAGAGTGAGTTTTGTTGAGTTTCATGGAGAGAGTTTTTTCCTCGTGAGACCCAGTAGGATTTCTCGTTGTATTGTGCTAAACTCACCTCATTACTTTCTCAGTCCGCCCCTGTGTCGCTACGCTTGCCTGAAGCTGACCGAATCGACCATTTGCCATGCCTGGCTGATAACCTGGGTTGGACTACTATCCCTGATGCCTATGCCATATTGGAAAGGGCCTTGAATATCCGGAGAAAGCTGCTCGGACTGCACTTGGACGCAGTGGGAGGGAAAGAGAAAAGGAAACCTCTGGAGGGCACAATGGGTGCTGTTTCACGACGAATAAAGCCAGGTGATTTGAAAGCATGTTCAGAACGCCTGTAAATCTGTTTGCTGATGTCTCTGTGTAACTCCCGCTCGGTGAGGTCAGACACACGTTCACAGCGTTTCCACGGAGCCATGTCTTAGCGGAGAAGCTGCTGGCCCAGATGTAGACAGTGGGAACATCTCATGTGGGAGGGTCTCTGAAAACTGGCCTTTGTTGCTGCAGGTGCACAGACACTGACATTTCCTCACTGACCTCAGAGGTATGAAATGGTCAGCAGTGTTTGGGACTGGGAGGAGTCCAGGACATGGTGAGGCCATTGATAATGGTGCCCATTGAGTAAACGGTTGATGTTCCATGAAGGGCCTCATATCACTGGGTTGTCCCCCACTTGAGGCACTGACTTTTCTCTCAGTCTGGGTTTGGTCATGATGGTTTGTTTACCCCTTGCTCAGTAATGACTTACAGAGTAATGCAGGATGACAGTGAGTGCTCCTTGAGTTTTAATTTCTAGACTTAGCCGCTACGTGTCAATGAAGCCTTAGACCGTCCAACCTAGAGACACCACAGCCCCTTAGGTTCCCTGCCAGAACCTGCACCACTCACACCCACCGTCCCACCCCCACTTACCTCCTGGACTATGAGGTGACCAATGCCAGCTGTGTTCTTACAGTTTGCTTTTTATTGGACAAACCTGACAGAATGGTGTGGCCTACCCCTTTGTGGGATTGAAGCTGACACCTTCAGCTGGGAATCATCCATACCCCCTCTCACCCACCCGCCCAAATCACCCCCTCCCACCCACCCAACCGAATCACCCCTTCCCACCAACCCGACCGAATCACCCCCTCCCCCACCCCGACTGAATCACCCCTCCCCCCACCCACCCAATCGAACCATCCCCTCCCCCACCCCGACTGAATCACCCCCCCCTTGACTGAATCACCCCCTCCCCCACCCGACTGAATCTCCCCCTGGACTGAATCACCCCCACTCCCTGACCGAATCACCCCTCCCCCACCCAACCTAATCACCCCTTCCCACCAACCTGACCGAACCACCCCCTCCCCCACCCCGACTGAATCACCCCTTCCCTGACTGAATCACCCCCTTCCCTGACTGAACCACCCCTTCCCCGACTGAATCACCCCCTCCCCCAACTGACTGAATCACCCCCTGCCTGACTGAATCAACCCCCCCCCGACTGAATCACCCCCTTGACTGAATGACCCCTTCCCCACTCGACTGAATCACCCCCTCGGCTGAATCACCCCCTCGGCTGAATCACCCCCCCGACTGAATCACCCCCCCCTCAGCTGAATCACCCCCTCAACTGAATCACCCCCCCCTCAGCTGAATCACCCCCTCGACTGAATCACCCCCTCGACTGAATCACCCCCTCCCCCACCCAACTGAATCACCCCCTCGGCTGAATCACCCCCTCGACTGAATCACCTCCCCGACTGAATCACCCCCTCCCCCACCCGACTGAATCACCCCCCCCTTGACTGAATCCCCCCCTCGACTGAATCACCCCCTCCCCCACCCCGACTGAATCACCCCTTCCCACCAACCCGACCGAACCACCCCCTCCCCCACCCCGACTGAATCTCCCCCTTCCCCATCCCCCCTCCCCCATTGAGTGCGCTGAGTGTACAAGCGAACAGCCCTGAGGAGGAGCAGCCTGCTGTAGTCCATGAGCTGCTGCCTGTCCCTGAGTGCGTCTGCCTTTCAGGCTGCCAGTGCCCCATGGAGTGCAGGTTCACATTGCAGGGCGTCCTGTGTTGGAAAGGTGCCAAGTGGTTTCTGAAAAGCTGGTGGGTGTCAGATGCCAGTGACTGTGTTTGGGGTGTGTGGTTAGTTGAGTGCCCTGGAGTGTGCCCTGATACATTGGTGACCTCTGTCAAAAATGGCAGTCCGGAGGAGCATGTGGTGAGATGGAACACCAGGTCCCCGGTCAGACCTTCATTGTTGACGTGTGGTTTCCTGACAGCGGGTGGTACGATATTAGCTGCATACTAACAAGGCTGTTACCAAGCCTTCATCCCCCTTAATAGGCATCTCGCTGTAATGTGGTCAGCATCAGCCCTTAGCACCTGGAACTCTGTTTGAAAAATGCAATAAGTTACATCCATAAACATGAAAGGCTTCTCCCACCATCTCAGATTTCTCGCCAGAGTCTAGGTCAGTTAGGATCTTATATGAATCCGCCCATAGGCATTAAAATCGGACCAAATTCTACAGCAAGTTTCGGGAGGTACACATTTCCACTCTCTCATCTCCATTTTGCCGCTAATCCAGAGCTCCTGAGACCCAGTTCTGGGAGTTGGGCTGAAGAGTTGATTATAGTTCTCAGTAAGCCCGATGCAGTGATCAAATCATTAACTCTGCTCAATTCTTGACGACTTGAATGCTTCTTGCCAACAGGGATCAGAATTCTTTATATTTCTTCTAATGGTTTGTGCCTTGTGTTTTCATTGTTGCCAGGGTTACAGGGCATGTGGGACACAGTCTGCTATTTGGACGAGGTTCTCTCAGTTGTGTATCAGATCTGACTCATAACACATTGCCTTATTTTCTTATCTGCTAGCAGTGGCTGTAGTGAACCATTAACATTTTGTTTACCAGCTGATGCCTTGAACAAGCTGAATGCCAAAACCTTGTGGAATAGCGGAGTTGTTTATTTTTCCAGGCACCTTTACTGCTCGGATCCTGATCGATCAGTGACCACTGTGTACCCTAAAGGACGCAGGCTGACCTTTGCTCGTCAATCAGAGGGTCAAAGTATAATGTGGTTGAGGTTGGAGGTGGAAGAAGGGAGAGCCCTTCATGTTTCAATAATTGTACGGCACTAACATCGAAAATTTGACTCCTCGAAATACCTTGCTCAGTTTCTAGCTTAGCAACAGCTGCTTCATTTCAGTCACAGAACAATGGGAGTTAAAGACTGACTGTGTTCAAAAATCATATTCCAGCAGAAGTCAACCTGATTGGTGCGTGTTACTCTTTCATTGTCCCTAGCCAGTGCCCTGGTCATTTACCTCATTGTTGTTTGTGAAATCTTTCTGCCTGTGAATTGACCACAATGTTTCCCAAAATGCACAAGTGACTATGCACTTCATTTACTGAAAATGGTTTTAGTCGCATGTCCTAATATTTCCCTGGTAGACCCAAATTAAAGTTTGTTTTGGAACACTCATGTGGAGTGCCTTTTAACCTTTCACTGTATATTAAATGTGCTATGGGAATGGAATTATTTGTTGTTGTAGCTAGCCCCCCCCACCCCCGAGGGATGGATGGGGGCCTGGTTAAAACAGGAAATTTATAAAGTAGGACGTAGAGCCAGCCCTGTGGAAAAGCAGTGTCACAATGTTGGAGGCACACTCTGTGTGGTCTCAGCAGGCTGCCTAAGGGTGTAAGAATGAGCCAAACTGGAGAGCTGTGCTGTCATGTTTGTGAAGCTGTGAAGCAGAAATTACTCAACAGCAATGTGGAAGTGGCATTACAGAAATAGCCACCAACACCTGGTACAGTATTAGAACACAGATCGCCATCAGAGAAGAAGCACATGGGACTTGCATGGTGGAAGGCGACATTCAAGTGAGATGTAGCAAGTGGTCACAGAAAAGAACATCCGAATCATCCTGCTCCCCCTCTGCAGTTCTGAAAACTAAATAAACAGTACAGAAAATAGCAGAGTTTGAGGCAGTTTCTATAGCAGCTGAGTTTTTTTCTTTATGCTGTTCTGCAATTGAGTTTGTTAAAATGTGGCGTTTGTCTTGGCATTGGAAATAGCCTGTTAGCGTCCTGCAATAAGGTAACAAAATATAAATTATTTACATAATTATGATGAGAAATGTTGTTTGTGTAAAGGCCAGCCCTTCATTCCACTCATAATTAGAATCCTTGTGTGGTCTCAGTTAGAGAAAAAAAACACTACTGTAAACAACCCAGTGCTTCATTTTGGGTTTTGTGGCATTATCAATGTAGAATGGAAATAATATGTGAATGAATAAACAAACTCTAAAAAAATGGAACTCTGGTGAGAGTCTGACAGAAATCGGATGGTCTCTTGCAAACCCTGCTCTGCCCTCACACTAAGACCCAGGCCCATGGATTAAAAACTCCAGATGAAAGTCTACTGGGATTAGATCATGACAATAAATTTGGGGCTGAATTTTCCCACTTGACTTGACAGAGAGGGCTAACTGATGTGAGTATGTAACAGTGGTGATTTCTTGAGGTCGTAATTTCATGGTGACTAACAAAAAAGACCTTTCAATTGAATCCAATTTGATCGCAGGCAGGTGGCAACACTACAGTCAGTGAATGCATAGTTAATACAATTGCCTCTAGCTGGGCCTCAAATGTGAAGAATTATGCTCCACCCTCAAAGATAAAAACATTAACACCCCCTCCCCCCACTCTCAATGCAATGGCAGCCATTTTGTCTCATTATTGCATGGTTCGGTTCAACACAAAGATGTCCTGGAGTGACTCAGAAGCTCATAGAATCATAAAAGAGGCCCTTTGGCCAAGTTAGTTTACGGTACTTTGTGTGATCATCCACGTACGTTTTAAAGGTGGTGAGGTTTTTTGCCTCAGACACCCTCCCAGGCAGTGCTTTGCAGATTCCCACCATCCTCTGGGTGAAAAGAAATTCCTCAAATCTCCTCTAAATATCCTGCCTTTCACTTTAAATTTATGCCGCTTTCAACTAAGGATGATTTGGAGACGCCGGTGTTGGACTGGGGTGTACAAAGTTAAAAACCACACTCCACCAGGTTATAGTCCAACATGTGTGATTTTTAACCTTCAACTAAGGAGACCAGCTGCTTGCTATCCATGACCTTGATAATCCTACACCCATCAACTAAATACCCCCCCAGCCTTCTACACTCTGCTCCAACTGAGACTAATACTCCTTAATGTTCCCTTTTGTATTGCTGCCCCCATGACCCTAAACAATTTTCAACCTTCCTCATTTCTGTCAGTGCCTTTATATTGCTGTTAACTTTCTGCATTTACCCCACTGAGCCCAGGGCTTTGCAAAGCACCATTGTTGTTGGCCATATACTCTCCTCATATTGATGCCAGAGTGATTAGGACTCAGAAATGCAGAAATATAGAAAACAGGAACTGGAGTAGGCCATTCAGCCCTTCGGACTTGCTCTGCTATTCAACATGATCATGGCTGATCAGCCAACTCAGTCCCCTGTTCCTGCTTTTGCACCCGACCCATTGATCCTTTTAGACCTATGAACTGCATCTATCTCTGCCCTCTTTAGCTCCCTCTGACCCCACCCTTCACTATCATAATTCCTTCACCGAGCCAGTCCAATGAATTTCATCAGACCTGAGCTTCCCACTTTCCCCATGAGTACGTGGACTGCTCTCTGATCATTGATATCAAACCCACCGAAGTGTCTGTGGCCCATTCCACAGACTGATCAGGAGCACGGCCCAGACCTGGCTGATACACTGATTGGACCACACCCATAGACCTGACCGTGGCTGCATCCCTGGGCAAGGACACTGTGCCCGGACTGAGGTTGGACCAAGTGCCTGACTGTCTCTGGCCAGTCCCCTGGACTGAGATCTGACCAAGTGCCTGATTGTCTCTGGCCAGTCCCCTGGACTGTGATTGGACCAAGTGCCTGACTGTCTCTGGCCAGTCCCCTGGACTGTGCTCAGACCAAGTGCCTGACTGTCTATGGCCCGTTCCCTAGACTGTGCTCAGACCAAGTGCCGGACTGTCTATGGCCAGTCCCCTGGACTGAGATCTGACCAAGTGCCTGATTGTCTCTGGCCAGTCCCCTGGACTGTGCCCGGGCCAAGTGCCTGACCGTCTCTGGCCAGTCCCCTGGACTGAGATCTGACCAAGTGCCTGACTGTTTCTGGCCCGTCCCCTGGATTGTGCTCAGACCAAGTGCCAGACTGTCTCTGGCCAGTCCCCTGGACTGTGCTCGGACCAAGCGCCTTAATGTCTCTGGCCAATCCCCTACACTGAGATTTGACCAAGTGCCTGACTGTCTCTGGCCAGTTCCCTGGTCTGTGCTCGGACCAAGTGCCAGACTGTCTATGGCCAGTCCCCTGGACTGTGCTCGGACCAAGTGCCTGATTGTCTCTGGCCAGTCCCCTGGACTGAGATTTGAACAAGTGCCTGACTGTCTCTGGCCAGTCCCCTGGACTGAGTTCGGACCAAGTGCCTGACTGTCTCTGGCCAGTCCCCTGGACTGAGGTCGGACCAAGTGCTTGACTGTCTCTGGCCAGTCCCCTGGTCTGTGCTCGGACCAAGTGCCTGACTGTCTCTGGCCAGTCCCCTGGACTGAGGTCGGACCAAGTGCTTGACTGTCTCTGGCCAGTCCCCTGGTCTGTGCTCGGTCCAAGTGCCTGACTGTCTCTGGCCAGTCCCCTGGACTGTGTTTGGACCAAGTGCCTGACTATCTCTGGCCCGTCCCCTGGACTGTGCTCGGACCAAGTGCCAGACTGTCTCTGGCCAGTCCCCTGGACTGTGATTTGACCAAGTGCCTGACTGTCTCTGGCCAGTTCCCTGGTCTGTGCTCGGACCAAGTGCCAGACTGTCTCTGGCCAGTCCCCTGGACTGTGCTCGGACCAAGTGCCTGATTGTCTCTGGCCAGTCCCCTGGACTGTGATTGGACCAAGTGCCTGACTGTCTCTGGCCAGTCCCCTGGATTGAGTTCGGACCAAGTGCCAGACTGTCTCTGGCCAGTCCCCTGGTCTGTGCTCGGTCCAAGTGCCTGACTGTCTCTGGCCAGTCCCCTGGACTGAGGTCGGACCAAGTGCCTGACTGTTTCTGGCCAGTCCCCTGGACTGTGCTCGGACCAAGTGCCTGACTGTCTCTGGCCAGTCCCCTGGACTGTGTTTGGACCAAGTGCCTGACTGTCTCTGGCCCGTCCCCTGGACTGTGCTCGGACCAAGTGCCAGACTGTCTCTGGCCAGTCCCCTGGACTGTGATTTGACCAAGTGCCTGACTGTCTCTGGCCAGTCCCCTGGACTGTGCTCGGACCAAGTGCCTGACTGTCTCTGGCCAGTCCCCTGGACTGTGCTCGGACCAAGTTCCAGACTGTCTCTGGCCAGTCCCCTGGACTGTGCTCGGACCAAGTGCCTGACTGTCTCTGTCCAGTCCCCTGGACTGTGCTCGGACCAAGTGCCTGACTGTCTCTGGCCAGTCCCCTGGACTGTGCTCGGACCAAGTGCCTGACTGTCTCTGGCCAGTCCCCTGGACTGTGCTCGGACCAAGTGTCAGACTGTCTCTGGCCAGTCCCCTGGACTGTGATTTGACCAAGTGCCTGACTGTCTCTGGCCAGTCCCCTGGACTGTGCTCGGACCAAGTGCCTGACTGTCTCTGGCCAGTCCCCTGGCTGTACTTGGACGAGACACTTGACTGAATGTAGTGACACTCCTTGACTGACCGTCTTCCCTCTTTTCTCCACGAAGGACTGTCCCCATTTGGTTTTGTGGCCATTTGATTGAAGCACACGCAGTGTATTTGCCACATAAGCTGCTGATGTGCTCTCGGTGTGCCATTGACATAGCCTGGTACCAGAGAGTGACCTGCTCACCCCCTTGACCGCTCAATGCTCTGAGTGATGAGAAGCTGCCTGCATCTCCATCTCCCTCATTCTCTGAGTGAGCACATAGTGAGTGAGTGCAAAGAAAAGGAAGCTAAAAGGAACAAGATGCATTGTGTGTAGGTGCTTGAGCTGGGCAGATGTCTCCGTGGTCAAAACAGAAGCATGCAATGCATAGCAGTCCATGAGTTCCAAAGTAAAGGCCTGAAGGGTGCAGTGGCGTATGATGGGGTGAGACTGCTGTTTTGATATCAACTTGCATGAAGGAAAACTGGCAGAGGGTAGTGTCACTGGAGCCTGTGGGAAAATGGTTATGACTCTGCAGTTGGATCAAGGTCTGGAGAAGCAAGGGGTGAGCTGTGCAGTCAGACACGACTCTGATCTTGTGTCAGGAATTGGTGCACTGTGTAGTTTCTTGAGAATGGAAGGGAGGAAGGGGTGGATGCACGGAAATGAGGTGGGTTTAACAACTCATATGATGCCATAGCATGGAAACAATGTGGTTGGCACTCATTAGCCAGATTCAGACCTCCCAGCTTAGACCATAGAATTTCAGAATCTGATTTCTTCATTTTCATTGTATTTTCCCAACATTCTTACCAACACTCACTTTGCGTAAGGCAGCAGGAAATTCCATGTTTAATATTCAAAGGGGCAAATTCAATTTACTCAAACATTTTGGGTTTCCAGACCACAAACCTCTTGATTTTAAACTCAACTTTGCCTCACTGGTCTCCTTATCTCTTTCAGCTCCTCCAGCCTACCTTTCATCTTTGAACTTCGTCCTGTGTGGTCATCTAAAGGAATGGGCTTTAGAGCTCAGACTGCCTACTCTACCAATCAATTAGATCAGGCTTAATCTGCTCAAATCCACTCTCTATCATTGCTTCATATCCCTGATAACTTTTACTAAATACAAATGTATCACTGTCTCTCTTGAAAGCTTCAATTGCCCTCATATCCAACAAACATAGAGTCATAGAATCATAGAGATATACAGCATAGAAACAGACCTTTCGGTCCAACCCGTCCATGCTGACCAGATATCCTAACCCAATCTAGTCCCACCTGCCAGCACCTGGCCCATATCCCTCCAAGCCCTTCCTATTGATATACCCGTCCAAATGCCTCTTAAATGTTCCAATTGTACCAGCCTCCACCACTTACTCTGGCAGCTCATTCTATACGCGTACTACCCTCTGTGTGAAAAGTTGCCCTGCAGGTCTCTTTTATATCTAAACAGGGAGTTATACTGAAATATTAACTTGTTCAGGAATGTTACAACACACCACTGAAGTCAGTATGCTTTTGAACTTGGGCCAACTGGTTCAGAGATAGGGACACTACCACTGTATCACACCAACCCTCACCAGGGTCTTGTAACCTATGAAGAATTCAGATTGACTAATGTCAGTCTGTCTTATTAACGATACATTGTATTTTTTGTTTTTTATTCTTCACCCCTGCACTACTGCCTAATTGCGGGTAGTGCTTATATTTTCCCCCAGCACCTGTGTTATGTGTGTGCAGGTGTGAGACAGTGAAAGACACAAGGTGTTCAAATCTTTATTCAATTCCCACCATCAGAAAGAAAGGAGCCTATGCCCTTGTCATGAAAGGCAATGCTGTGTCATCAAACAGTGAAGGGGAGGGTAGGGGTTAAATCAAAATAGAATTGTAGGGGGAAATAAAACACTCCACTCCCCGTGGTGCCCATTTCTCCCTGTAATGACTCATTGTATTATCCTCCAGACCCACTTGGTACTAATTAAGAGGGTTGCCTCATCTACATCTTTGATTAATGCGGGTGTCAATGTTGTGGTGAATGCAATTCAAGCAAGGTGTTCAAAACAAATCATCGCTTGGTACTCACTGGAATGATTCATTGCATGGGAAAACTCGAGCTTAAACCAATCTTAAATTGTTGGTACAAATGGTCAGAGAAATAGTCTGTGCACCCACCAGTAGTTAGAATATTATGACCTTCAATATTGTTTTGCATTGAGGTCTTCACAGCCTTCCCTTCCTTGCTACCTGGACTTCATTTCAAGACATCTCCCTTTTTTAAAGTCAGAAGACACACGACACCAGGTAATAGTCCAGCAGGTTTCTTTCAAATCACAAGCTTTCGGAGGGCACCTGATGAAGAGGCAGTGCTCCGAAAGTCTGTGATTTCAAATATCACAGCAATGGAACTTAGAATAGATTGTCTACAGTGTGGAAACAGGTGGATTATTACCTGGTGTCGTGTGACTTCTGACCTTGGCCACCCCAGTCCAACACCAGCACCTCCACATCGTGGCCTCCTTTGTTACACCATGTTCACCTCCAGGTCAAAAGTGAGGGGAAAAAAGAGCTCCAATATTAGGTAGGGACCTTAAGGCTCATGACCCAGGAAGGAACAGCCATGAATGTCCAAGTGGGGGAGTGATAGTCTAGTGGTATCAAAGCTGGACTTTAATCCAGAGGCATGGATAATGTTCTGGGGATCTATGTTTATGAAACATTAATTTTGTTCTGACTGATATGAAATTCTGAGATCAAAGCAAACTTACAAGCTGGGTTTTATTTTCATTTTATTAAAAGCTCACCTGTGACCATCGTAAGATCAAATTTAAAGGTATAATTTAATAGGGTAGCAGCTGGGAGCTTGGAGATGTGATTTGGAAGTTTAGAAAAAGACTGTTGTCCATTATAGTAAATCTGCCAGTTTGGTATAAGACAGACTGCGGAGAGGATGTAAACAGGGAAAACCAACCTCTTCATGACAATTGTTTCATAAACTGCTGTGGGATGGTTGTTCACTGGTTAGCATTACTGCCTGACAGCACCAGGGACCCAGGTTCAATTCCAGCCTCGGGTGACTGTGTGAAGTTTGCACATTCTTCCTGTGTCTGCGTGGTCCCCTCTGGGTGCTCTGGTTTCCTCCCACAATCCAAAGATATGCAGTTCTGGTGAACTGGCTATGCTAAATTGCCCATAGTGTTCAGGAATGTGCATTAGTTAGGAGTAAATGTAGAGTAATAGGGTAGGGACTGACTGGGTTACTCTTCAGAGGGTCGGTGTGGACTTGTTGGGCTAAAGGGCCTGTTTCCACACTGTAGACAATCTATTCTAAATTCCATTGTTGTGATATTATCCTGATTAGCCCTGGACATGCAATTGCTAGACCAGGCATTTCCACATTAAAGTTGAGCACCCCAGGGTGGGGGATTGACATAGGATCTGCTTATGAGAATTGTGTGTCTCTGTTGGAACAAAAAACGGTAGCTGGAAGGCTTCAGTTGTGTCTCTCTGCAAAAATACCCAAAAGCCTTCCTCACACTCCTGACCCTACTGTAGAGATTTGATGTTGCTACTTGAATCTCTGACTGCGTAACTGGCACTAATTTGCTGTGTGTTCCCTTTGAGGGAAGTCCCAAGGAAGGTAATGGGTCCTGACACTGTATTTGGGAGAAAGAAGACCGCATCACACCAGGTAGTTCTGCAATGTCAATTAACTGAGGTGCATAAACTAAACCTTAGTCATATCAGCTGGGAATCAGAGGAGGTTGGATACTGTGGTGCTGTAGCATGGTTTTTCATAAGAGTGATACATATCAGGAAACGATTGACAGGCTGGGTCTTTTCTCTTGGAGTGGAAGTGTTGGGGAAGATCGAGGGATGACGCAGAGGCCTTCTCAATTCTGAAGGGTTTGGAGAAAATGGATGCTGGGAGAATGTTTCTATTTTTTAGGAACAGCATAACTAGAGCCACTGCTGTAGGAGACACCAAGAAATCCATTTGGAAATTCAGAAATGTCTTTAGCCAGGAAGGTGAGGTTCATAAAATCATGATGGGCATGGATAAGGTGAATAGCGAAGGCTTTTTTCTGAGGATTTGGATGTCCAAAACTAGAGGGCACGGGTTTAAAGTGAGAAGGGAGAAATTTCGAATGAAGCTGAGAGGTAACTTTTTCACACAGAAGGGTGGTGCGTGTATGGAATGAGCTATCAGAGGAAGTGGTGGAGGCTGGTACAATTACATTTAAAAGGCATCTGGATGGATATATGAATAGCAAGGGTTTAGAGGGATATAGGCCAAATGCTGACAAACGGGACTAGGTCCAATTGGGATGTCTGGTTGGTGTGGATGCATTGGACTGAAGGGTCCCTTTTCTGACTCTCTCTGACCCAACTATAAACTTTGCTACCATAGACAATGGTTGAAGCAACTAGATTAGATGCACTTAGGAGGAAGCTAGACAAGCATGTGTGGGAGAAGGGCATATTGGGTTGGGTTGGTAGATTTAGTTGAAGAAAAATGGGAGGAGACTAGTCTGAATGCCAGCATGGCCTGTTTCTGTGCCAAATATGCTGCATATGTAATCCTAACTCTGAGGTCAGGAAATCTCTGGGATCAGGTGGTTTTCCACCTGATCCAATATTCCAGTCAATTCATTGGAGATTAAGGTTGGGCAGCATATGCAGCTAATTATCCACAATGTCTCCAGGATAGGAAGGGGGGAAAGCAGCAGAACCACAAATACTGAGCTGTGTGGGTATTCAAGATATGGGAGTGAATCATGACTGCAATTTTGATAAAAGGAGGAAGCTTATCAAGTGGGAGCTGGATGACTAGAACCTTCCAGAAGCCAAGAAGATAGATTTTGGGTATTTCCATCCAAAGTATTCCACCACAAACCTACCTTCTGTTAATTAGTGGCTCAGTGAAGAGAATGCAATTGTAGGTGATTAACCCTCTGGGGGTGGGAATCTTCACACAGGACCGTTGGTTCCCTGTCCCATTTCTGAAAGGCCAACAGCAGTTGTTGAAAGGGAAGTTTCAATGGAATGAGGCATTCTCATTAATGTACAGTAATAGCAATAAAGGGGCTTCTGGCCATACACACAGAGAATTGTAGAGAGATTGCACAGCCTCAGTCTCTATGGGACACCCGCATGGCTCAGTGACAATGTGGGGATCCCAGTTTGAAAACCTTTGGAATTACTGAAGCTGGAAATTAGAAATAAGACCTGGAAAATGCTGGAAATGCTCACTAGGACTGACAGCAGACATGAAGAGAGAAACAGAATTAATATCTCCTCTTGCTGACCTTTTGGAAATTCAGTTTTTAGGGTAGACTCGCTGTCTTATGCCAAACAATTAGTAGGAAATATGCAATAAAGTCATAGAGGGTCATACAGCATCGAAACAGACCCTACAGCCCATCACACCAATGCCAACTAACAGTTGTTTGGTATTTGTTGGTCAGCATAGATATAGTGGGACAAAGGGCCTGTTTCAATGCTTTTTACGACTCTTCCTAACCCTCTGGCACTAAAACAGAGTAGCAGCTGCTGAGTGGTGAAAAGTGAGACTGTCATGAATTAGTGTGTGAAATTAGATGATGACCTTTGCTGATTCATTAACAGTTGAAAATAGCTTCCACATATTGGAGCTTTGCTTGTCCTGATGCATTTTGTGTAGGTTGCATTTTTTTTTTCAAACTTTTTAAAATTAAATACATATCATAAAAGCAATCTCTTGCAACCTTCAGAGCATTCCTTACAAGACAAAATCTCCCAATTGTTGGCATCTGTCCTGGAATCTAGTCTGTAGAAGGTATATCTGACTGTTGACTCCAAAATGTGTGATCTTAATACTTGAAGCAAAAGCTGTGCATCACACATTTAAACAGGATCGAAATTAAAGGCAGCACTGGTTTTGAATGAGCTTTGTTGATAAATACAAATCAATTTAAGATGTTAAAATAAGACAGAATTCAAGTACATTGAACAGCCTCAGTATCATTTACAACAGGTTTTACTTGTGTAAGAAGGTAAAATTTCATTGGTTTGAAATACAGCAATGCAACCAATACTGGCCCAGTATCTGTGTCAAGGAATAAATCATAAACCCATTAACATATTACCTCACTGTGTCTTCATCCAGGTCTCCAAAGGCATTAACAGGGTGAGATTCCTTGTTTCCTATGCTATCTAATCCTATGGGCCCCATTCCCTCCAATTAGTGCTAATTAAACACAGGTTTGTGCTGCTGACTTCCTTCCTGAGGACTTGATTGTAACTGCATTTATAGTCATAGAGTCATAGAGATGTACAGCACAGAAATAGACCCTTCGGTCCAACTAGTCCATGCCAACCAGATATCCCAACTCAATCTAGTCACACCTGCCAGAACCCGGCCCATATCCCTCCAAACTCCTCAGCCCATTGACTCATCTGATCAAAATCCCAAATTTGAATGTTTTCTTTCAAACTTTGAGTAACAACCAGACAGAAGATTTCCCCTCCACCAGGGTTGGGTTGTAAGTCCCTCTGTTGTGAAAGGACAGTGTTCAAAGTTACGGCATTATTTAAACTCTCGATCCCTATACACATTGATTCATTTCATCTCATTTTCCTGGGACTCTGGGGTGAAATGGCAAGGTTGCTGTCCAGCGCCTTTCCTGGTCTTATTCCATGTTTGAGCATAGGCTGCAGAATTAGTTGTTTGTTTAAGGCATCAGAAGCGCACATGTTCCTTTCACTTGATGCCCTCTCCCATAAAATAACTTCAATGGAAATTACTGTTGGGCGTGATATAAGACCAATGACTGATTTACTATCATATGGAGGTGCCATTGCTGGACTGGCGTGGACAAAGTTCAAAAACACACAACACTGGGACACCTGATGAAGGCTGTGAACGCTTGTGATTTCAAATAAACCTGTTGGACTATAACTTGTGATTTCCAACTTAGTTTGCTTTAGTTCACATCATGCTCCTGAACAAAATTTAAGATTATCTGCAAAGAATGCAAATCAGTAAAACCAAATCAGTCTCTAAAATCAACCAGCGGTGCATTATTGTTTTAAGGACATTTCAGAAAGGTTCCCTGTTAACAGAGGCTGCTTCCTTTCCGAGTGACTCTGTAATGTAGGAGCTGTTGGCCTATGAATTTGAACATTTCAGATGCTCTGACCATGACAGTCAAGAAGTAATGGTAGCAGTTTCTGCTGACAGGTGTTTATTGAGAACCAGACTCTGACACACTTTCTCCTGCAGCAAGTATTGTCAAAGTGATGGATTCTTGCTTCTTTTTCTTCCCCCGTAGAAAGTGCTTGCAATGCTCAAAAGCCTTGTTGGTATCATGGAGAGAAGTGACAAGTGAAGTTTCAGGTACAATTCTTCAGCAGATGTTGAAGGTTGCTGAGTGATCATGTGGGAATTGGGAAGGGAGAAAATGAAATTTAACCTGGAGTCCTTGTGGAATCATTTGGAGTGAGATAGAAGTAGTGTGGAAAGGTATGATTATACAACAACAAAATGGGCAGCAGAAATCAGAAAGGATTACAGTCATGACGGTGGAATTGTCAGAGACCAATGGAAATCAAGCTGTAGTTTAATACAAGTTTCTTTGAAAGTGATAGTGAGGTAAGCATTATCAAGAAACAATGACCAAAAACTGCAGAAGTTGGAAGTTTTGAAACAAAGTCAGAACTTGCTGTGAATCAGTCGGCATCTGTGGAAGGAAGCAACTTTACACCTATCTTCAGAAGAACACAATGCTTGGACTCTCTGAATAAAAGCAGCAGGGTGCCTACAGGCCAACAAACTTCCTGAAACCCTGCAGATTGAGCCCTGCAGGCTGAACTTCTATTCCGAAAGGAATCAATGGAAAGTTGGATGCGTTCTGTACGATTAAATACTCCTGCCATCCTGAGTTCTTCTGGATGTTTATACCAAATGTGAAAGAGGATGATCTGTCCACTTTCACTGGTAACACAGAGCTGACTGTTATATTTTTTGGATTAATTAGTTTGATGTAACTAGTAAATGCCTTTTGGAATGTGTTTGCAGTATTTAATTAGTTGCTGAGAAATGAATAAACAATCATCATCTCACAATTCCTTCTTTCTTCCTTTGCTAATGGATGTTGTATCATTGCTGATGCCTGACTGAATTTGAAAAAGCTGAAGAGATGGTGGCGATACATTACTTTTGTTTACATGATAACAATTCAAAGGTGCTTAAATTATTGTGTACATCCCATGACATCTATTTGCATATTATTGATGCGCATTCATCAATTTCCAGGTTTTGGAAGCTAACTGCTATTCCTTAACCCAACTATTTATAATTGGCCAAAAATGCTTCCAAATGTATCTTATCAAATCCGAGCTTGGCATCAGCAGAAGACATTATAAAATTGCAGCACCTAATTAAAAGCAAAATATTGCCGATGCTGGAGAGAATCCAGTGACTCTGAAAAGGTTCTGAACTAGTTTAAGTTTGGACTCAGCATTAACTCTGTTCCTCTCCACAGATGTTGCCAGACCGGCTGAGTTTCTCCTCCACATTCTCTTTTATATTACAGAATTGCTCACTGCATCCTCTCCCATATTTGAACTCACTCTCTAACAGCACTGAGTATATGTACACCATACTGACTACAGTAACTGAAGAAGGGAGCTCATCAAGATTTTCTCAAGGTAACTACAGACAATTAATGTTGGTTCTGCCAGTGACGCTCTTGAATTAAAAAAAAAATCCAGAGCATAAATGTTTACTGAAGAGGTGGTGGCGATACATTACTTTTGTTTTCATGTTAACAATTCAAAGGTGCCTATATTATTGTGTACATCTCATGACATCTATTTGCATATTATTGATGTGCATTCATCAGTTTCCAGGTTTTGGAAGCTAACTGCTATTCCTTAACCCAGCTTGAGCTTATTATTTGTCATTTATTGCCTCTGGTATTTCTATGTTTGCGAACGAAGGCTTAGGATTAGATGTTAGCAAATATGTTGTGATATCAGTAGCTAGTGGGAACAGACACTTCATTCTGACCCCTGTGTTCCGAGCTGCTCTGAGGAGCCCAGTGTTTCTTAAACCAGATGAAGAAATGGCGGTGAATAACGAGGAAAGGAATGACCTGTGGCTTGTTAAGGTGACAATGTCACAGAATTGCTACAGGAGGCCATTCAGCCCATTGTGCCAGCACCGACTCATTAAATGAGCATCATTCCCTTGTTCCAATATCCTGCTTTCTCTCCCTATATCCTTGCATATTATTTTTAACAAAATAATCGTTGAATGTCCTCTCCCCTGTCTCAATTGAACCTGCCTCTGCCACACATTGCAGACCCCCAGAGGAGGCGATAGCCTAGTGGTATAATCGCTCGACCTGTTTCGAAGCCTGCCATGGAAGATGATGGAATTTGAATTCAATAATAATCAGGAAATAACCAAGAAAGTGATTGTCAGAGGAAAAATGTATCTGGCTCAGTAATGTCCTTACCTGGTCTGACCTACATGTGACTCCAGACCCACAGCAATGTAATTGACACTTAACTGCCCTTTGGGATGGCCTAGTCAGTGACACCCATATCCCATGTGTGAATAAAAAAAGACTACCCGCTCAGTGAAAGCTTTCCCTCAATCCCCCTTGCTTCTTTTGCAATAAGATCTCAAGCTAAGAAGGGGCAAAGAGTTTCACTTGAGCCCAACTTAGGGAAAAAATACAACCTCCCCTTCACAATATCTAGCTTCCTTTAAAAGGCACTCCCATAATTTTGCATCCGTCACCCCACATGGAAATCTGTTCGAAGGGCTTTTTGTGTATTCAGTATGATACTGGTCCTGTACTCCCTGGAACACTGTATTAGCCCATCTCTGTGTTTTTTATAAGTTTCACAATTGTAATTGAACCTGCAATAAAGGCAGACCTCATCAACAATGCTGTATGAAAGATGTCAGAACATCCTGAATAATGAAGGAATGATTCTGTAAGAGGGGCTGATTAATGCAGTTTCTCTGGGAATTGTCTTTTGTTGGCAAAGCTACACTCCACTGAGTAGTAAAATTGAGAATCTGAAACCACCTCAGTGTTTGTAGTAATACAATCAACTGACTGTTTTAACAACTGATTTGACTTTCAACAGCAAAATCAAGTCATAACCCACGCCTCTGAAAAAGGTAAAGATGTCTGAGCTTTGCAATGATGCAGCAATCTGTGTAGAAGGAATTTGAGGTGTTCTCTCAATACTATTACGTATTGTATCAACATTGTTATTATGCACCTGGTTAGGTCCAGATGATACAGTTCAATTAGTTTCCCAAGGTAGTGTTTGTATACTGGCACAGAGCTCCTGAATGAGTTGCTATTTTTAATCCACATAAATCTAATAGTTTCTTTATTATTCAGTGCTGGATTACCAGCTTTTTAAAGTTTTGTTGAGATAAATACTGTGGCAGATGAGAGAATAGGAATCCTACAGCAAATAACTCACCTCCTGGCTCTCCAAAATCCATCTACCATCTATAAGGCACAAATCAGCTATATGTCTCACCTTGAGGCAGTAGTATCAGAGAGTCATAGAGATGTATAGCGGAAACAGACCCTTTGGTCCAACCCATCCATGCCAACCTGATATCCCAACCCAATCTAGTCCCACCTGCCAGCACCCAGCCCTTCCTATTCATACTGGATTAGTGGTACTGGAAGAGCACAGCAGTTCAGGCAGCATCCAACGAGCAGCGAAATCGACGTTTCGGGCAAAAGCCCTTCATCAGGAATAAAGGGCTGCTCGGTGGATGCTGCCTCAACTGCTGTGCTCTTCCAGCACCCCAATCCAGTATTTGCTTTCCAGCATCTGCAGTCATTGTTTTTACCTTCCTATTCATATACCCATCCAAATGCCTCTTAAATGTTACAATTGTACCAGCCTCCACCACTTCCTCTGGCAGCTCATTCCATACACGTACCACCCTCTGTGTGAAAAAGTTGCCGCTTAGGTGTCTTTTATATCTTTCCCCTCTCACCCTAAACCTATGCCCTCTAGTTCTGGACTCCCCGACCCCAGAGAAAAGACTTTGTCTATTTATCCTATCCATGCCCCTCATAATTTTGTAAACCTCTATAAGGTCACCCCTCAGCCTCCGACGCTCCAGGGAAAACAGCCCCAGCCTGTTCAGCCTCTCCCTGTAGCTCAAATCCTCCAACCCTGACAACATCCTTGTAAATCTTTTCTGAACCCTTTCAAGGTTCACAACATCTTTCCAATAGGAAGGAGACCAGAATTGCATGCAATATTCCAACAGTGGCCTAACCAATGACCTGTACAGCTGCAACATGACCTCCCAACTTCTGTATTCAATACTCTGACCAATAAAAGAAAGTATACCAAACGCCTTCTTCACTATCCTATCTACCTGCGACTCCACTTTCAAGGAGCTATGAACCTGCACTCCAAAGTCTCTTTGTTCAGCAACACTCCCTAGGACCTTACCATTAAGTGTATATGTCCTGCTAAGATTTGCTTTCCCAAAATGCAGCACCTTGCATTTATCTGAATTAAACTCCATCTGCCACTTCTCAGCCCATTGGCCCATCTGGTCCAGATCCTGTTGTAATCTGAGGTAACCCTCTTCGCTGTCCACTACACCTCCAATTTTGGTGTTATCTGCAAACTTTACGAACTGTACCTCTTATGCTCGCATTCAAATCATTTATGTAAATGACAAAAAGTCAAGGCCCAGCACCGATACTTGTGGCACTCCACTGGTCACAGGCCTCCAGTCTGAAAAACAACCCTCCACCACCACCCTCTGTCTTCTACCTTTGAGCCAGTTCTGTATCCAAAAGTCTAGTTCTTCCTGTATTTCATGAGATCTAACCTTGCTCATCAGTCTCCCATGGGGAACCTTGTCGAACACCTTACTTCAATCCATATAGATCATATCTACTGCTCTGCCCTCATCAATCTTCTTTGTTACTTCTTTAAAAAACTCAATCAAGTTTGTGAGACATGATTTCCCACGCACAAAGCCATGTTGACTATCCCGAATCAGTCCTTGCCTTTCCAAATACATGTACATCCTGTCCGTCAGGATTCCCTCCAACAACTTGCCCAACACCGAGGTCAGGCTCACCAGTCTATAGTTCCCTGGCCTGTCTTTACCGCCCTTCTTAAACAGTGGCACCACAATTGCTAACCTCCAGTCTTCTGGCACCTCACCTGTGACTATTGATGATACAAATATCTCAGCAAGAGGCCCAGCAATCACTTCTCTAGCTTCCCACAGAGTTCTCAGGTACACCTGATCAGGTCCTGGGGATTTATCCACTTTTAACCTCTTCAAGACATCCAGCACTTCCTCCTCTGTAATCTGGATATTTTGCAAGATGTCACCACCTATTTCCCTACAGTCTATATCTTCCATATCCTTTTCCACAGTAAATACTGATGCAAAATATTCATTTAGTAACTCCCCCATTTTCTGTGGCTCCACACAAAGGCCGCCTTGCTGATCTTTGAGGGGCCCTATTCTCTCCCTAGTTACCCTTTTGTCTTTAATATATTTGTAAAAACCCTTTGGATTCTCCTTAATTCTATTTGCCAAAGCTATCTCATGTCCCCTTTTTGCCCTCCTGATTTCCCTCTTAAGTATACTCCTATTTTCTTTATACTCTTCTAAGGATTCACTCGATCTATTCTGTCTGTACCAGACATATGCTTCCTTCTTTTTCTTAACCAAACCCTCAATTTCTTTAGTCATCCAGCATTCCCCATACCTACCAGCCTTCCCTTTCACCCTGACAGGAATATACTTTCTCTGGACTCTCGTTTTCTCATTTCTGAAGGCTTCCCATTTTCCAGCCATCCCTCTACCTGCGAATATCTGCCTCCAATCAGCTTTTTCGAAGCTCCTTGGATGCTGCCTGAACTGCTGTGCTCTTCCAGCACCACTAATCCAGAATTTTGAAAGTTCTTACCTAATACCATCAAAATTGGCCTTTCTCCAATTTAGAACTTCAACTTTTAGATCTGGTCTATTCTTTTCCATCACTATTTTAAATCTAATAGAATTATGGTAGCTGGCCCCAAAGTGCACCCCCACTGACACCTCAGTCACCTGCCCTGCCTTATTTCCCAAGAGAAGGTCTAGTTTTGCAACTTCTCTCGTGGGTACATCCACATACTGAATCAGAAAATTGTCTTGTACACACTTAAGAAATTCCTCTCCATCTAAACCTTTAACACTATGGCAGTCCCAGTCAATGTTTGGAAAGTTAAAATCCCCTACCATAACTACCCTATTATTCTTACAGATCGCTGAGGTCTCCTTACAAGTGTGTTTCTCAATTTCCCTCTGACTATTGGGGGGGTCTATAACACAATCCCAATAAGGTGATCATCCCTCAGTTCCACCCAAATAACTTCCCTGGATGTATTTACGGGAATATCCTCCCTCAGCACAGCTGTAATGCTATCCCTTATCAAAAATGTCACTCCCCCTTCTCTCTTGCCTCCCTTTCTATCCTTCCTGTAGCATTTGTATCCTGGAGCATTAAGCTGCCAGTCCTGCCCATCCCTGAGCCATGTTTCTGTAATTGCTATGATATCCCAGTCCCATGTTCCTAACCACGCCCTGAGTTCATCTGCCTTCTCTGTTAGGCCTCTTGCATTGAAATAAATGCAGTTTAATTTATTAGTCCTACCTTGTCCCTGCCTGCCCTGACTGTTTGACTCACTTCTGTTCTCAGCTATACCCGTCTCAGATCGATCTCTTTCCTCACTATCTCTCTGGGTCCCACCCCACCCACCTTACTAGTTTAAATTCTCCCAAGCAGTTCTAGCAAATTTCCCAGTATATTAGTCCCCTTCCAATTTAGGTGCAATCTGTCCTTCTTGTACAGGTCACTTTTACCCCAAAAGAGATTCCAATGATCCAAAAATGTGAATCCTTCTCCCATACACCAGCTCCTCAGCCAAGCATTCATCTGCTCTATCCTCCTACTCCTGCCCTCACTACCTTGTAGCTCTGGGAGTAATCCAGATATTACTACCATTGAGGACCTCCGTTTTAAATTTCTGCCTAACTCTTTGTAATCTCCCTTCAGAATCTCAACCTTTTCCCTTCCAATGTGTACAATGACCTCTTGCTGTCCCCTCTCCCCTGTGAGAACATTCTGCACCCTCTCTGAGACATCCTTGATCCTGGCACCAGGGAAACAACACACCATTCTGCTTTTTCTCTGCTGGCCACAAAAATGTCAGTCTGTACCTCGGACTACAGAATCCCCTAACACAATCAATCTCTTGGAAGCCGAAGTACCCTTGTTGCATTCGAGCCAGTCTCAATACCAGAAACTTGGCTGTTTGTGCTACGTTCCCCTGAGAATCCATCACCCCCTACATTTTCTAAAACAGCATACCTGTTTAAAATGGGTATATCCACAAAAGACTCCTGCACTAGGTGCCTACCTCTCTTACCCTTCCTGGAGTTAACCCATCTATGTGACTGTATCTGAGACTTTCCCCCCTTCCTATAACTGCCATCCATCACATATTGTTGCTGTTGCAAATTCCTCATCGCTTCTATCTGTCTCTCCAACCGATCCACTTGATCCGATAAGATTCGCATTCAACAACATTTATGGCAGATATAATCCGCAGTAACCCTTAAACTCTTTTTAAACTCCCACATCTGACAAGAAGTACATATCACTGCAAAGGTCACTTTTGCTCCTTCACAATCTACAGACCCAGAAAATAACACCGTCTTATTCCTCTACAAACACTGCCCCAGGTTAAATTAATACCTATGGCTTATATTTTAAGTTGAATCAAGAGACTTATCTCCAAAAACATACAATCAAGAAAGAATCCACTATACTCACTACTGCAGCCTTTCTCTTGGACAGACTTAAAACAACAATTAACTTATCTGATTCTGTGCTGTGACCTTCGCCCAACAGTTCCTCCAAGATTAGTTGTGAATTTCACTGTTTGTTAATTTTCCCAGTTGCACTCCGATGTCCAGCGATACATGAAGTCAAACAGCAAAGGCAGTAACTGTGCAGATTCTCTCTCTCTCTCTCTCTGTCTCCTGCACCGTCCCCACCATGTGCTTCCTTTGTCTGCTCTTCTCCCTTTTAAAACTGCTGTTGTTTTGACGTTTTTTTTCCCAAAGTTCCAAAACAATGCAACAGCATATAAAATAGTGATTGCTGCTCCTGGAATTCGAGGAAATCACCTCCAACACATAAAATACCTCAAAAAAAGGAGCAGCTCTTACAGCCAGAAATTTTTCCCGTCCTCCATCTTGGATTACCCAGAATCCAGGGGTTGTGGATTCGGAGGGTGTTGTCTGAGGAGCTTTGGTGAATTTCTGCAGTCCGCTTCTGCATGATGCGTTGTGCTGCTACTGAGCGTCGGTGGTGGAGGGAGTAGATCTTTGAGAATGAGCCAGTCAGGGGGCTGCATTGAACTGGAAGGTGTCAACCTTCTTGAGTGTTGTTGGAGCTGCACCCATCCAGGCAAGTGGGGAGTATTCCCTCTCACTTCTGACTTGTGTCTTGTAAATGGTGGACAGGCTTTGGGGCGTCAGGAGGAGAATTACTCTCTGTCGGACTCCTGTTCTCTGATCTGGTCTTGTAGCCACCATTTTTACCTCAATAAAGCTTTAAAAAACAAGGCACTTCATGATCAATTCAGTTTTTCTTAGTTATTAATGAAGCAGAAAAATAGACATACAAACTGTGCCATCCAGTTTATTTCGTGAAAGAATTGGAAGGAAAATTGAATAAAGCAAAGTATTTACATGGGATACACGTTCAAAGATTTTGAAATGTGGCAGAAATATAGAACATTTAACAGTACAACACAAGAACAGGCCCTTCAGCCCACTAGGTCTGTGCCAGCCATGATGCTATCCTAAACTAATTCCATCTACCTTCACTTGGTCCATCTCCATACATTCTCTGCCTGTTCTAAATGTCTCTTAAATGTTATTGTATTTACTTGTACCACCTTCCCTTGGCAGCATGTCCCAGGCACCTACCACCTTCTGTGTAAAGCAAACCTTTCCTCCCACATCTCCTTTAAACTTTCCCCTCTCACTTCAACCTATGCCTCTTAGTTTTTGACATTTACAACCTGGGAAAAAGACTCTGACTATCCACTTCTCTCATTTCTTCATATACTTCTGTCAGGCTGCCCCATAGCCTCTGCTTTAGTGAAGACAATCCAAGTTTGTCGAACTCCTCACTGAAGCTAAAATCCAGGCAACATCCTGGTAAACCTCTCTTGCACCTTCTGCAAGGTCTCCAAATCCTTCTTATAGTATGGGAAACAGAACTGCACACAATCCAAAGACATTTCTTTACAGTACTTGCATGGGAGAGAAGCTCTTTTTGGTATCACATCTTTAGGTTAAACTGTAACACCAGTTTCCAGGCTGGAGAATCTGATGCTAGCATCTTCCTGGAATCTTCATAAACTTGAGCTTTCAATTTTCTTAGCTTTAAATAACCTTTTCAGGACTTTACTCAAACACATCTGGTCGTCAACCCGACCTTCCATCTTTCTGCCCTGTTACGACCTGCTCTCCTCCCAGATTGAGCCAGGTCTTACAGCAGAGGAAGGTGGGTGGCACAGGTGGTACTTTTGGTGAAGGTGGGGAGGTGCCCTAAGAGAGAGAGTGGGCAGAGGAGAAGGCATGCAGGGTTAGTAGTGTTGGTGGATGGAGTGGGTGACAGCAACTGGGGAAGATGTTGTAGGCAATGAGAGAATAGTGGAACATGCGACTAGCTGGGAAGTGGGTGCAGTAACAGGGAAGTGAGTGAAGTGAGTTAAATAGTTACTTTAGCAGAACAGAGAGGGTCACTGACCATCTTTCCAACAGTGCTGGGTATTTCTCCAGATGACCGAAACTGCATTGACCCACATGATAACCTCAGACCAGGATGGCATGGTCTGGTGTCATGGCTTCTTCTGCTAGTCCTGAGTGAAGGGGACATCTCGTATCTGTACCAGTGCATCTTTTGTTTTGGTGTGTGGACATCTGAGGTGAATACAAGGCCTTGATTTCCAAACTGTAAGTGAGTGTGTCAGTGTGCAGAACCTTGGAGCCGCTGTGGGGCTTGGAGGCAGAGTTGATGAGCACCAACCCTGTCCAGCAGGCACTCCAGATCCCTGCTCACAAACAGCAGAGCCAGTTTTTCACCTTGTCTGTCATGTCCAGGGCAAACATCAGGAACCAAGCAGGGAGCTCCAGACTGGTGGTGCTTGTCTGGGTGCACAGCAGCTTTGTGCAAAGGTCTTGGGTGGAAGAGATACTCGTAAATGTTTGGTGAGTTGTTCCAGAAACAGCACATGCTAAGTTGGGGCTACAATTCAATTTGAGGGGTGTCACAGGCACTGGGGAGGTAGATAGTGAAATGTGATCGGCAATGTGCATGAAGGAAATTTTGCTTCTCCTCCAAAAAAACTTAGTGCAATTTGAACTTAGCTAGTAATTCGTAAGACTCAGCCCCGCTGAGTTAAAAATCTTGGAAGTTGAATAAAAAGATTTAGCTTAAAACTTTACTTCCTCAAAAGAAACAAAGTTGGCCCTCCAGTCCCTTGAGTTGTATTTCTCAATACAGTGCAATCCAGGTATGCCCCCCATCCTGACTTGGAAATATATCACCATTCCTTCAGTGTCACTGGCTCAAAATCCTGGAATTCCGACTGTAAGGGCATTGTGGGTCTACCTACAGCACATAGATTGCAGCAGTTTAAGAAGGCAGTTCATCACCACCTCCTCAAGGGCAACTAGGGACAGGCAATAAATGCTGCCCTGACTGGTGATGGTCACATCCTATGAATGAATGAAACAATGAAGCAAGAGTTTAGAAGGTTGAAGGGAGATCTAATAGAAACTTACAAGATAATGCATGGCTTAGAAAGGGTGGATGCTGGGAATTTGTTTCCATTAGGTGGGGATACTAGGACCCATGGGCACAGCCTTAGAATTAGAGGGGTTCAATTTAAAACGGAAATGAGGAGACATTTCTTCAGTCAGAGTGTGGTGGGCCTGTGGAATTCATTGCCATGGAGCGCCGTGGAGGCCAGGACATTAAATCTCACAAGGAATTAAGGGATACGGGGAGAGTGCGGGTAAGTGGCATTGAAATGCTCATCAGCCATGATTGAGTAGCGGAGTGGACTTGATGGGCCAAATGGCCTTACTTCCACTCCTATGTCTTATGGTCTTAACCCGGTGAAAGGCAAGTCTCCAGTACGTCAGCTCTCTGAACCTACGGACACTTTATGATAGTGCACCTGAAGATGTTGTGTGATAGTGCAATGACATTGGCAAAGTGATAACTGGCAAAGAAAATAGGAAATGCATCTTGAAAGAGAGTGCAGCTTGACCCACTTTGCTGTGGTCCCACTTCTCCTCACTCAGCTGCCTTCCCATGTGCTGGGGAACATCTTGTGTAACCAATATAATATAATATGGAGCCAAAGACATTACCATTATAAAGCCCATGTTTTATTTATGATTTCTGTAATGGATTCATGGCTCCATCTGTGTTCAGCACTTTGCATCAAAGCAGTGATCCCTTTTTAACATCTGAGGACTTGTAGAATAAGTATAGCAAGAAGACCCCACAGCATTTGACACGCTCTACTAGGTACGGCTTTGCTTCAGCAATGAGGCATTTCTTTAAGAAACGCCAGTAATTTTAAATTGCTTCGATTCTGTGCTTCTTCACGTTTTGATATTTTTGACCAGAGTTATTTCACTGAGAAGCCTGGCTTTTGAAATCATTGAAATGTACTTGTCAGAAAAATCTAACAGTTTACAACTCACGTACTTCCATCTGATTGGACTGGAAGCCAGTGTTTAGTGTATCCATCTTAAAAACCTTTAAAGCATAACATCCACAGCAAGATGATTCGAACAGGATGAAAATTGAGTCTGGAGTCTTATTGACTGAGATTGGTCGCTTTTCGGCTGATTTTAAAGGTTGCCTTGTATCGTCCACAGCAGGCCGAAATAGCCATGCAGTATGGAAACAGACCCTTCAGCCCAACTAGTCTGTGCCAACCATGTTACCAAACCAAACTAGTCTGCCTGCATTTGGCCCATGCCCCTCCAAACCTTTCCTGTTCATGTAACGATCCAAAAGTCTTTTAAATGTTGTAACTGTTCCCGCATCCTCTGTTAGTTCATTCCACATATGAATTACATTAAAAAACATTAAAAAACAAAATTGCACCTCATGTCCTTTTTAAAACTTTCTCCTCTCACCTTAGAAATATGCCCCTTGGGTTTTGAACCCCCCCCCCCCCCAAGAGAAAAAGACCCTTGCTACTCACTTGATCTTTTCCCCTCATGACTTTTTAAACTCTGTAACGTCACCCCTCAGCCTCCGATGCTCCAGTGAAAAAGGACCCAACCTACTCAGCCTAATTTATAACTCAAACTCTCCATTCCTGGTAACATTCTGGTAAATCTTTTCTCCAATGTAATAATATCCTTCCTGTAACAGGGCGACCATAACTACACTCCAAAAAAGGCCTCACCAACGTTCTGTACAAGCTCAACATGACGATCCAACTCCTTTACTCAAAAGTCTGAGCAATGAAGGAAAGCATGCGAAATGCCTTCTTAACCTAGGTCTCTCTGTTTTACAACACTACTCTGGGCCCTACCATTAATTGTATAAATCCCACCCTTGTTTATTTTGTCAAAATGCTATACCTCGCATTTATCCAAATTAAACTCCATCTGCCACTCCTCAGCCCATTGGCTCAATTGATCAAGGTGAAGGGTGGAAGGTCTAGGGGGGATGTCAGGGGTAGGTTCTTTACCCAGAGAATGGTGGGGGCATGGAATGCGCTGCCTGTGGGAGTGGCAGAGTCAGAATCATTGGCGATCTTTAAGCGGCAATTGGATAGGTACATGGATAGGTGCTTAAGCTAGGACAAATGTTTGGCACAACATCGTGGGCCAAAGGGCCTGTTCTGTGCTGTATTGTTCTATGTTCTATGTCTATGTTCTATGATCAAGATCTCTTTATAATCTTAGGTAACCTTCTTCACTGTCCACTATACCATCAATTTTGATGTCATCCACACACCTTCAAATCATGCCTCCTATATTCTCATCCAAATCACTTACTTAAATGACAAATAAAAATGGACCCATTACCGACCCCTGTGGAACACCCCTGGTCACAGGCCTCCAGTCTGAAAAATAACCCTCTACCACCATGTTCTGTCTCCTACCATCAAGCCAATTTTGTATACAGTTGGAAAGCTCACCAGAATCCCATGTGATCTAACTTTACTAATTAGTCTACCATGAGTGGTGCTGGAAAAGCACAGCAGGTCGGGCAGCATCTGAGGACCAGGAGAATCAACATTTCGAGCATAAGCCCTTCATCGTCCATTTTTGATGAAGGGCATATGCCCGAAATGTTGATTCCCCTGCTCCTCAGATGCTGCCTGACCTGCTGTGCTTTTCCAGCAGTACACTCTTTGACTCTGATCTCCAGCATCTGCAGTCCTCACTTTCTCTAATTAGTCTACCATGCAGAACCTTGTCAAAAGCTTCATTATAAGCTCTGCTCTCATCAATCGTTTTGGTTACTTCCTCAAAAAACCAAATTAAATTTGTGAGACGCAATTTCCCTCGCACAAAGCCATGCTCACTGCCCCTAATCAGTCCTTGCCTCTCCAAACGCATGTAAATCCTATCTTTCAGAATCTCCTCCAACAACTTACTACCACCAATGTCAGACTCACTGGTCTATAGTTCCCAGACTTCTCCTTACAGCCTTTCAAAAATAAAGGCACAACATTAGCCTCCCTCCAGTCCTCTGGTACATCACCCATGGCTCGAGGTGATAGGAATATTTCTGTGAGGAGCCCTGCAATTTCTTTCCAAACTTCCCAAGACATCCTGGGATATGTTTGATCAGATCCCAGAGATTTATCCACCTTTGTTTTTTTCTAAGACCACCAGCACTTTCTCTTCAATGATGTGAAGTGTTTTCAAAACATCAATATTGATTTCCTGAGTTCTCTGACTTCTGATGCAAAATATTCATTTAGTATCTTGCCCATCTCCTGGGATTCAACACATTGATGATTTGTTAATCTTTAAGGGGCCCTATTCTCTCTTTAGTTGCTCTTTTGCTGTTTGAGCTACAGGGAGAGGTTGAATAGGCTGGGGCTGTTTTCCCTGGAGCGTCTGAGGCTGACAAGTGACGTTAAAGAGGTTTTTAAATTCATGATGGACATAGATAGGGTAAATAGACAAGGTCTTTTCCTGAGGGTGGGGGAGTCCAAAACTAGAGGGGCATAGGTTTAGGGTGAGACAGGAAAGATTTAAAAGGAACCTAAGGAGCAACTTTTTCACGCAGCAGGTGGTGTGTGTTTGGAATGAGCTGCCAGAGGAAGTGGTGAAGGTGGTACAATGTCAACATGTAAAAGGCATCTGGATGGGTACATGAGTAGGAAGGGAATATGGGCTAAATGTTGGCAAATGGGACTAGATTAATTTAGGATATCCTGGTTGACATGGATGAGTTGGACTGAAGGGTCTGTTTCCGAGCTTATATCTTTATGACTCTATGTACTTGTAGAATCTCTTTGGATTACCCTTAATCTTATTGGCCAAGACTATTTCATATCTCCTCTTTGCCCTCCTGATTTCCCTCTTTAGAATGCCTCTACCCTCTTTATACCTTCAAAAGATTCATTTGATCCCAGTTGACTATGTCTAATATTGGATTCTTTCTTATTCTTGACTGGAACCTCAACATATTTATTCATCCATTGTTCCCTATTCTTATCAGCCTTACCACTTACTCTAATGGGAACATAATGTCCGTTATCACACTTCTGAAAGCCTCCCACTTGTCAGTCCTCCCTTGACCTGCGAAATGTCTACTCCGACTTTTGAAAGTTCTTGTCTCATACCATTAAAATTTGTCTTACTCTAATTAAGAACTTTAACTTTTATGGAATGCTCATTCTTTTCCATAACTACTTTAAAACTAATGGCATTATGATCATCAGTCATAAGTACCATCACTTCAGTTACTTGCCCTGCCTTATTTCCCAAGAGAAGGTCAAGTTTTGTTCTTTGTCTGGTAGGTACTTATGCATATTAATAAAGAACATTTTCTGGAATACATTTCCTCACCGTCCAAGCCTTTAACACCATGGCAATCCTGTTCTGGACCAGGCCAGACCCCCTCAAAACATTTCAAGAAGGAAGCCCAGACCGTAACTTTTCTAGTTGTGTTGAGCAGGTGTACAGTGGATATTCGAGGAGTGATGCAGCTGGTCAAAACCCCTTTGTTTTAAGCAAAACAGAATTTATTTACTGAGTACCGAATGAAACACGAACAAAAGAGAACAGAATGCAAATGAACTGAACCTATCCGAAAACCCAACAGACTATCCCAACTTAATGATGCTGTTCCAAATTCCTGCAGCACTCCTTATAAACACCCCCTTGGCAAAGAGGCAAAATCAGATGCAGGTTCTTGGAGGAGAGAGAGATATTTATTGTTGTGGTTCTGTTCGCCGAGCTGGGAATTTGTCTTGCAAACGTTTCGTCCCCTGTCTAGGTGACATCCTCAGTGCTTGGGAGCCTCCTGTGAAGCGCTTCTGTGATCTTTCCTCCGGCATTTATAGTGGCCTGTCTCTGCTGCTTCCGGTTGTCAGTTCCAGCTGTCCGCTGTAGTGGCTGGTATATTGGGTCCAGGTCGATGTGTTTATTGATAGAGTCTGTGGATGAGTGCCATGCCTCTAGGAATTCCCTGGCTGTTCTCTGTTTGGCTTGCCCTATAATGGTAGTGTTGTCCCAGTCGAATTCATGTTGCTTGTCATCTGTGTGTGTGGCTACTAAGGATAGCTGGTCATGTCGTTTCGTGGCTAGTTGGTGTTCATGGATACGATCGTTAGCTGTCTTCCTGTTTGTCCTATGTAGTGTTTTGTGCAGTCCTTGCATGGGATTTTGTACACTACATTGGTTTTGCTCATGCTGGGTATCAGGTCCTTCGTTCTGGTGAGTTGTTGTCTGAGAGTGGCTGTTGGTTTGTGTGCTGTATGAGTCCTAGTGGTCACAGTAGTCTGGCTGTCAGTTCGGAAATGCTCCTGATGTATGGTAGTGTGAATATTTATCATGGAACCTCCTTTCACTATAGCTGTTTCTTTGGATTCTCCAGCAGCTCTGAACAGCCAGACTGCAAAAACCAAACCAAACTGGAGAAAAGCTGAGCTGGGAACACCTGGTTTCAATCACTCCACTACCCATATGATTTCACAGTACTACTCCTCAGAAATATCTTCTCTAATTACAATAGTAATGTTTTTCTTAGTCAAAAAACACCACTCCCCTTCCTCTCTTGCCTCCCTTTCTATCCTTCCTGCAGCATTTCAAACCCAAAACATTGAGACGCCAGTCATGTCCTTCCCTCCTGTCCGTAATAACTATGATGTTCCAATCTCATGTTCCCATACATGCCCTGAGTTCCTCAGCCTTACCTTTAAGATCACTTGCATCGAAATAAATGCAATTCAATTCTTCAGAGTTACCTTGTTTTCTGACTTGCTCTTGTCTGTCTTTTCTAATTAAGTTGCCCAGTTCAAATGAAATCCGTCCCTTTTGAACAGGTCCTTGCTGCCCCAGGAGAGATCTCAAAGATCCAAAAATCTGAATTCTTGTACATTGCACCATCTCTTCAACCAGTGATTTGTCCACCTTCTCTTTTTAATTCCTACTCTCACTAGAATGTGACACTGGGAGTAAACCGGAGGTTACTACCTCTGAGGTTCTGCTTTTTAACCTTTTACCTAACTTCTCATATTCACTCTGCAAAGCCTTAACCTTTTCCCTAACTATGTCGTACCAACCAATGTGTACAATAACCTTCGACTTCTCACTCACTCCTTCCACAAAATCTTCAACCTTTTCTGACATGTCCTTAATCCTGGCACAGGAACGCAACTTATTAATCTAGATTCACGTTCACGGCCTCAGAATCGCCTGTCTGTGCCCCTGACAGGGCAGTCCCCTTTAACAATTGCTCTTTTAAAATCTTCACAAACCCTGCTTGACATAAAATTCATTTTTAGTGCCAAGGTCTGACTGTCTCCTCTATATGCCTCTGAGAGCTTCTTCCTTTCAACAGGACCCAAATCAGAATATCTGTTTGGAAGAGGAATAGCCACAGGAGACTTCTGGACTACCTTTCCTGACAGTCACCCATCCATCTGACTGATCCTGCACTCTCAATCTACTAACCATTTCAATGTTACTCTTCAGTGACATTGAGCCTAAAAAGAAGCTCTTAAAGCACATTATGCATAAAGAAAAACTACCCTTCCTCACACACAGATTTTAAAGTAAGCATGCAAATGATAAAAACAATTTAAAATCTGAAAAACAATGTTGTCAACCGAGTCCATTTTAAGATGGCATACTTATGTTTTGCAATTTATTAATTTATCTTTTGCTTTAAGCTGATTCTGCTCCCTGTGCACTTGAGATACTGGTCTGAAGTCTGTATTACGGTCTCTGTACATACACAGGCACTGAGGCTGCGTGGTCCTCATCACTGAATAATGCTCTTCAACTCCAGATGTTCTGTAAAACAGCTTGGTTGCCTCTGTATGTATTAGATTTTCACATACACCTCTTCAGTTCAGTGTCTAAGACCTCTCTTGTTTCACATGCTCATTTACATGGAACTCATTATACTATAATTGCCAGGACCACCTCATGATTTTTTGTAGGCAAACATCTAAAGACAAATGGAGTTAACTTTGGGTAAGGATGACCAGCAAACAGTAGAAATTTCCCCATCTCCCCAATTTATCTCCGCCCTTGAAATTAATGATTCATTGCTGAATCTAAGGGTTCTCAACTCTGCCATCACCACTCTGCCCATAGGGACCCTCCTCCCACTCCTGCTTTCAGTAAAGGGTGGAAAGACTTGAGGGTGGTACCTAATCAGAGCTGGGGCGGGTCTTGCCATGTGGGGAGACTGACAAATAAACCCTGTTGGGGAGTCTTGCCGCGTACTGGGGATGGGATGGAAGCAGGGCGGTGAGGTCGGGTCAGGGAAGTGGAGGAGAGGGTGTGGGGTGGGGGGGTGGATTAAGGTGGGGTGGATTAAGGTGGGGGTTGGAGTGGGGTAGGGTGAGGTGAGGGAGGTGGCGGGGACGGTCTGTTGTTTAAAGTCATGCAGTATCTGACCAGGCCACCTCCATCAGAAGGAGATGGAGGAAAAATGAGAGCTGTCCTTTCTTTCCAATCCCCCTTCCATCCAACCTCACAGGCCTTTTTCCAGGGATTTTATCAGGAATCCTGGTGAAGACATAGGATTGTCTTGGCACAGTAACAACGTCATTAATGGAGAGCTGCTGGTCTCAGACCTTGATGGCATTGGAGTATTGTCACCTTCTTGAGGAATGTCTGAAGTTAGATTAGATTCCCTACAGTGTGGACAGTGTGGAAACAGGCCTTTCGGCCCAACCAGTCCACACCAGCCCACCCAGACCCATTTCCCACTGACTAATGCACCCAACACTATGGGCAATTTAGCATGGCCAATTCACCTAACCTGCACATCTTTGGACTGTGGGAGGAAACCAGAGCACCCGGAGTAAACCCACGCAAACATGGGGCGAATGTGCAAACTCCACACAGACAGTCACCCGAGGCTGGAATCGAACCTGGGACCCTGGTGCTGTGAGGCTGCAGTGCTAACCACTGAGCCACCAACCCTGGTGGCAGGATTCCTACAGTCAAGTATTCCCTTTGGCCAATAAAGTGTTGCGCTGAAAAAAGCACAGCAGGTCGATGCTGCCTCACTTTATCGACTCTGACTCCTCCAGCATCTGCAGTCCTCACTATTCTCCCAGGTCTCCCGGAGATCACTTTGGTGGGAATGCCACCAGTTTTAGCAGACGCCAGGATGTTCGCGCAATCATTAAAATTCACCCCGATACCTGATTGACACTACCACTCTTTCACTTAAAACATTGTTACAATTTATATTGGCCATTCAGAAGTCAACCCCAGTGTTTATGCCACAACACATGCTCTTTTACCCTTAGTTAAAGAGTTAATCTCTCAGGAACTGAACTAATACAGCACTGGCATAAAAGCAGCTTTAATAGTGTTGATTTTCGACGAGTGCATGCTCAGGATTGTTATCATTGAGTTAGTTTGTTGAAAACCCTTAAAGGGATTTAGCTCTTCATTAAAAGTGTCTTTAAGAGACCTGAGCAAGGGTCCTTCTCAATCCAGAGGGACGTGTCCTCAGAATACTATTAGGAACTTGTTGATTGTTTGGCTCAGAGAACAGTGTGAGGAGGGAGAGTGGAATGCTCTTTGTTGAAATACACTCTGATGGTCCCCACCCCACATCTCTCTTCATTGTGAGAGCACCTTGTCAGGACTGATTTTGTAAATGGCCAGAATGAGGTTATTGTTACATCGCTATGGATAGTACTTATTTGTTGGGTGTGACTTTCTTCTGAAACCTTCTTCTCTTTGGTGTAAATATGACAGCCCTTTCTCTTTACATTGGATGATCTGATTGGGTGCCAGATTACAGGTTAGATTAAAGGAGGTGAAAAATAGTGTGAGGCAGTGATTTTAAAACAACTTGGCACCTTAATACTCCAAATTCCAGACTATTAGAAAGCGTTATGTTTGATTATACTGAGGGGTCCAACATAGCCAGTGAAGGAGGTCGGGTATCGCTACAGTTGATGCGTTCAATATATTGACTATGAAACCCAATAAGATCACACCATAAGAACATAAACATAAGAACATAATAACTGGAGCAGGAGTATAGGCCATCTAGCCCCTTGACCCTGCTCTGCCTTCAATAAGATCATGACTGATATTTTGTGGACTCAGCTTCACTTACCTAATCGCTCACCAAAATCCTTAATTCCTTTCCTGTTCAAAAATCTATCTTTGTCTTAAAATCATTCAACAAGGGAGTCTCAACTGCTTCACTGAGCAGAGAATTCCACAGAATCATAACCCTTTGTGTGAAAATGTTCCTCCTCAACTCAGTCCTAAATCTGCTCCCTCTTTATTTTGAGTCTTTGTCCCCTAGTTCTAGTTTCCCCCACCAGTGGAAACAACCTCCCTGCTTCTATCTTATCTATTCCTTTCATAATTTTTTATGTTTGTATAAGATCTCCCTCCCCCACAATTCTTCTAAATTCCAATATATATAGCCTTGGTTTACTCATAATCCAACCCTCTCAATTCCAGAATCATCAGGATAAAATGTATTTGTGACCTGCTGACAGGAGACTGTCACCCACTTCTTCCTGAAATGAACCTTTGCAAAGAAGTGTGAAGGGAGATATTGGAATATTAGTCAAGGTTCATCCCAAGCAGCTCCATGATGCCGGTCTCTGTGCTCTCCAGGATGTTCCCAAGGAAGCTTGCTGAGCTCAATATCAGCTGTTCCAGGGAGCACTACGAACACATTGAGAAAATGTCCATCACCTGCTTGAAACTTGCTGATCCACCAGTACAAAGAACTGATGACCCAATTATGACGACTGATGTGTTTCAAGGAGCAAGGCTAGGTGCTGAGGAATGCACCAAAGCTTGGGGTAGCTGCTGCAAAGATTCAGTGGGGAAAGGACTCTGCCTAAGACCTTCTTGCTACAGTATACTGATGGGCTGGAACCACCTCTGGAGCTGCGTATTTTGCCCACACTAGTTGAATGGGTTCTGGGATGACTGATCAGTCCAGTGAACATTTTGACATAGGCTAAATACAACCTATTATTATAAATATAATGAGGCACTCCTGAGTACCACATTCTGTTTTGAAAGAAGCTTGATCTGTAGTGGCAGGTCAGGTTTGACTTTATACTCTTTAGATGTTTAATGATTAAAGTATGTTTTTGGAGAAGGAATGGGTCCAATGTCTTATGTTTTCTACTTAACTGATGACATTGGACTCAGTAATCACAGATCTGTATCAGGGAAATTGGCGGAATTGAAACAATTTTAGGGCAAATTTTGCAAATGGACAACAAGCATTTATTACAGTCGTTGCAGGGTGTGACGCATTGGTTACCATGCATATAAAACATTCACAGATAATAAATGAGTAACGATTAGCAAATATGTGATTGTTTAGCATTCACTCCTTCCATCAAGAATGCTTTTATCCACAAGGCTAATTAAGTGCAGCAAAACATCTGATGAACATTTGACTATTAAATTAGATTATTTGAACTCTTCATTAGTCACTGGCAATTACACACTCAGAATATAACATACAATTTAAGGGGCACTAATGATGCAGTGGTAGTTTCCTACCTTTGAGCTAGGAGACCCAGGTTCAACTCCAGGGGTGTGTAGTAACATGTCTGAACAGGTTGGTTCGAAAATATTTGTGGTATGCAATTTTATTTCAATCTTTTTTCAAGAAAATTGGCACATTAAGTTCATAGAATGGCAAGGATTTTAAAATTGTAAAGTGCAAAGAAGAAAATAATGGAATTGAGCTGCATATGATCTCGCTCATTAAACTGAAATGTATGTAGACCATTAGGAGAAAGCGAGGACTATAGATGCTGGAGATCAGAATCGAAAGTGTGTTGCTGAGAAAGCACAGCAGGTCAGGCAGCATTCAAGGAAAAGGAGAATCGATGTTTCGGGCATAAGCCCATCATCAAGAATCCATTACATAACACTAGCCTTTATGCAATGAGTAAAAGAATCTGCCTGATTGAGTGTTTCTCTTTTGGGATTTCTCCACCTGTGACAATACTGCATCTTTAACAGAGATGTGTTCCACACTGTTCTCCTGCAGAGGGGTGTTGTCACAGTGGTGCTGAAATGCCTCCTACACAGAAACAGCTTTGAGATCCTCCAGGGTATTTTTTTAAAGTCAGACTGAAGAATTGTGAGTGGGAGGGGTCAGGCTGTCACAGACCCAAAAGGCTTTAGTTTGGCTTTCACTGGTTGGTGCTTTTTGCTGGTTGCTGGAGCTTGAAGGTTGAGTTTGACTTGGGGGAGAGTGAAGTCTTAGACAGAGAGGCTTCCTCTTAAAAATAATCAAAAGGGGTAGGATGTTTCTTTTTATTGGAATGGGGAAAGACAGTATGTGAGACTAATAACAGCGTTGCTGAACTGCCTTTGCCAAATGTGTGTTTCTGGGATGTTGCCTATATTGGAAGAGTTGATGATTCATGGTTAAATACATTATTTTGATAAATATTTCAATAAAGTTGTGCCAATTGTTCTTTTTGTTGTATTTTAATTGTGCAGTAAGAACAAAGTGTGTTTTAATTAGGGTTAGTGGTGGACCAATTGAATCACATCTGGGGCACAGCATCTTACACTTTTTTAAAAAATATATAAAAAGTTATGGTCTAGGCTATCTCCATTATATACTTTGGCGTTCTGATCTGGTGCATAACACACCAGAAAACATACTTAAAGAGTCATAGGTTCACACAGCACTGAAACAAACCCTTCAGTCCAACTCGTCCATGCCGACCAGGATTCTCAAACTAAACTAGCCTCATTTGTCTGCATTTGATCCATATCCCTTTAAGCTGTTTCTCTTCATGTAGCTATCCTAATGTCTTTTAAATGTTGCAATTGTACCTGCATCCACCACTTCCTCTGGCAGTTCACTTCAAATATACACCAGCCTCTGTGTGAAAAAGTTGCTCCTTAGGCCCCTTTTAAATCTTTCCCCTCTCACCTTAAACCTGTGCCCACTAGTTTTGAACTTCCTCTAGCCTAGGGAAAAGACCTTTGCTCTTCACCTTATCTATGCTCCTCATGATTTTATAAACCTTGGCATAATTACCCCTCAACCTCCCATGCTCCAGGGAAATAAGTCCCAGCCTATCCAGCCTCTCTTTATAACTCAAACCCTCCAGTCTCAGTAACATCCTTGTGAATATTTTCTGCACCCTTTCCAATTTAATAATATTCTTTCTATAGCAGGCTGACTAGAACTGTACATAGGTGGTCTCGCTAATGTCTTGTACAACTGCAACATGACGTCCCACCTCCTACACTCAATGGTCTGAGCAATGAAGGTAGTGTGCCGCATGCCTTCTTAGCCACCCTGCCCACCTGGGATGCCACTTTCAAGAAACTACCTGTACCCCTAGGTCTCTCTGTTCAATAACAGTCCCCATGGCCCTGTAAGTCCTGTTCTGGTTTGCCTTACCAACATGCAACACCTCATATTTATCTAAATTAAACTCCATCTGCCACTCCATTGGCCAATCTCAACAAAGTCCCGTTGTACTCTAAGGTAACCTTTCTCACTGTCCACTGTATACCAATTTTGGTGCGATCCACAAACTTACTGACCATGCATCCCATATTCTTATCCAAATTGTTTATATAAATGACAAACAACAGTGTACCCAGCACCAATCTCTGGAGAACACCACTGGTCACAGGCCTCCAGTCCAAAATGCAGGCCTTCACCACCAGCCTCTGTCTTCTACTGTCAAACCAATTTTGTGTCCAATTGGCTAGCTCTCCCTCGATCCCATGTGATCTAACTTTACCAACCATTCTACCACGCAGAACCTTGCTAAAGTTCATGTAGACAACAGCTATCACTTTGCCCTCATCTCAGTATTATCTTGTACACCTCCATTAGATTACCCTCATTCTTCTAAATACAAGATCATATGCAAACCACGTTTTTGCAACCTGAATTGTTTATTTAAGCTCTCCTGCTGTTCTAATGAACCAAGTTTCACCACACTGACTCCCCCAACCCCTTTTGTAGGGTGTAAGAACAGAAGATTTGCATGAACAATTAATGTGCAAAAGAAGCAGGGATGATGTGAGAGGGTTTTTCTCCCCCCAGGGAGTTGACGGGGTCTGGAATGCGCCGCCTGGAAATGTGGTGGGAGTGGGTTCAATAGAGGCATTCAAAACAACATTGGATGGTTATTTGGATAGAAATGGTGAGTAAGGATGTGGGGAAAAGGCAGGAGATTGACACTAGATTATAGATCCAGCTCAGACATGATGGGCTGAATGGCCTCCTGAGCCTTAACAATGGTAGCTCACTGGTTAGCACTATTGCCTCACAGTGCCAGGGACCCGGGTTCAATTCCAGTCTCGGGCACTGTCTGTGTGGAGGTTGCACATTCTCCCCGTGTCTGTGTGGGTTTCCTCCAGGTGCTCTAGTTTCCTCCCACGGTTCAAAGATGTGCAGGTTAGGTGAATTGGCCATGCTAAATTGCCCATAGTGTTCAGGGATGTGTAGGTTAAGTGCATTAGTCAGGGGTAAATGTAGAGTAGTAGGGGAATGGGTCTGGATGGGTCAGTGTGGATGTGTTGGGCCGAAAGGCCTGCTCCCACACTGTAGGGCTTCTGTGAATTCTGTGAAGTGTGATGTGACTTGCACCAATGTTATAGTGCACATCTCATTGTACCTGGTGTGAATGCAAGGCTGCAAGTGACACTGTTCAAACGTTACATTTGAGATGTGGCATTAGTAAAGAACAGTGAACTAGAGATATTAAAGTGGTCATACCAGGACCTGGAGGTAGACATTTATGTGCTGGAATAAAAACAGAAAGTGCTGGCGAAACTCATCAGGAATGGCAGCATCTGTACAGAGAGAAAAACAGTTAATGTTTATAATCCAACACAATCCTTCAGGACGAGCTCACTTCTGTGTGCATGAATCACCAAAAGCTAGCATGGAAGTTTTCCAGGTAATAGAGAAGGCAAAGGGAATTTTGGCTTTTTTTCTTGAAGGGAATGGAGTATAAAAGTAAGGAAGCATCGCTTTCCAAGGCACTAGACTGACTACATCGGGGATGTCGTTTGTAAGCTGTTTTGGGCCCCTCTATCGAAGGAAAGGTATTCTGTCATTAGAGGCAGTCCAGAAAAGGTTCATGGGATTGCTCCCAGGTTTAGAGGGGTTTTCTTATGAGGAAAGGCTGAGTAAGTTGGGCTTATTTGAAACATGCAAGTTCCTTGGGAGCCTTGGCAAGGTGGATACAGCAACGTTACCTCCATTTGTTGGAGACAGTGAGGTCTGCAGATGCTAGAGATCAGTGTTGAGAGTGTGTTGCTGGAAAGGCACAGCAGGTCAGGCAGCATCCAAGGAGCAGGAAAATCGATGTTGCAGGCCGGAGCCCTTCATCAGGAAGGGCCATTCCTGATGAAGGGCTCCGGCCCGAAATGTCGATTTTCTTGCTCCTCGGGTGCTGCCTGACTCTCAACTCTCTTTGTTGGAGAGTCTAGGACCAGAGGGTACGATCTCAGAGTAAGAGGCCGAGTTAGGACAGAGCTGAAGGGGAATTTCTTCTCTCAGGGAGTAGAGATTCTTTACCGTAGAAGGCTGGCAAAGCTGGGTCATTAGTATGTTGACATCTCAGATAGACAGGTCTTTAATCAGTAAAAGAATCAAGACTGTAGGGGAAGAGGCAGGAAAGTGGAGTTGAGGGTGATTAGATCAGCCATGATCTCATTGAATGGAGGAGCAGACTTAATTGGGTTAAATGGCCTATTTCTGCTTCCACGTCGATGGTCCTATTTCAAAGAAGGAGAGCTATTCTCAGCGTCTTGGCCAACATTCATCGCTTGTTGAAATCTCTGGATAACAGAATGTTGTGAGTATTTTATTCATGATTGCAGGGGTTGCATTCTTGTTGCAAATTCAACTTCATTAACATCCTTAAGACTTGGCATTTATCGCCTCCCATTTAACATCATCTTTGTGATGTATTATCCAGGAACAAAGTACAGTAGCCAAATATTATTTTCAAAACATTGGATTTTAATGGATGAAGCCTCTATTCATAGTATCTTGTCCAAACCCAAACGCATTATCTGATTACATATTCTTTCTGTCACCAAAGACTGCTTGATTAACCCCCATAACATAAAAGCACATCAAATGTACAACACAGAAACAGGCCATTCAGCCCAATCAGTCTGTGCTGGCATTTGTGCTCTACCAACCCTCTTCCCATTCTTCCCCGAGTCACTCACTTGGCATAAACCTTATATTCTCTTTTCTCCCTCACATGCTTATCTGCTTCCCCTTGAATATACCTACACTATTCACTTCAACTATTTCCTGTGATGGTGAGTGCCACATTTCACCATCCTGACTAAAGAAGTTTCTTGTGAATTACCTGTTTGTTTTCTTAGACTCTAATATTGAAGGCCTCTAGTTACAGCCTTGCTCATGTTTGGAAGCACTCTCTTTCTACTTACATTCGCAAAACGTTTGAGAAAGGGTGGCTCCGTGGTTAGCACTGCTGACTCACAGCGCCAGGCACCGGGATTCAAATCCAACCACGGGTGACTGTCTGTCTGGAGTTTGCATGTTCTCCCCACCTGTGAGGGCAGCAAAAAGTAAGGCCGAATTATATTTAAGCTGCTGTGTGGTTGATGAGAAGTCTCATTGGTCTGGTGTAGAAGTCTGCCCATTTCTCCAAATGACACCTGCTGTATTTCAAAACTTGAGAAAGCAGCAGATGGGCTGACTTGGGAAGGGACTGATTGGTAAGGGATTTGTCTACATGTATTTCCTTTTAAAATTTATCAATAGGATGTGAACATCGCTGTCGAGGCCAGCACTTATTACTCATCCCTAATTGCTCTGGACAAGGGGGGGCCATGAGTTACCATCCACTGGTGTAAGTATCAGACAATGTGGTTAGGGAGGGTGTTCCAGGGTTTTGCTCCCATGAAGGAATAGCGATTACATTTCCAGGTCTAAATGGGATATGTGTAGCTCGAGGAAGATCTTGCAGATGGTGGTGTTTCCATGTCCTTCTGAATGGTAAAAGTTCAGGTTTGGGGGGTGTTATTGAAGGAGCCTTGGTGAGACGTTGCAGTGCATCCTGGAGATGGTTTACACTGAACATCGATGGTGAAGGGAGTTGAAACTGGTGTACAGGGGGCCAATCAAGCAGACAGCTCTGCTCTGGATAGTTTCAGTCTTTTTGAGTGTTGTTAAAACTGCATTCAGCCAGGCAAGTGGAGAATATTGTATCACTCTCCTGATATGTAGATGATGGACTGGCTTTGAGGAGACAGGGGTCAGTTAATCACTGCAGATCTCCTAGCCTTTGACACACTCTAGTAATATATATGATGTGGCTGGCAGCTCAGTTTCTGGTGAATGAGGGAACCCCCCCCAGGACGTTTGCACTTGGGGATTTGATAATGCAGTTGGATGGAAAGGTGAGATGTTTAGATTGTCTATTGTCAGAGATGGTGCTATGATCCAATTTGGAACCATTAACATAAAAAAAATCCAAATACAGATACGTTAGGCAAACTCCTACTTCTGAAAACCAGTATTGTTCAAAACCAGTGTAACTGCTCCATTGCCAATGATGCTCCTTAGAGGCCAGACTCAGCAAGCATGCCTGATCTTCACCCTTCATTGCTTTAACTAAAGTGTGAGCTTGTGGTTCATAATATAGGAATGTCCTTTGGAGCAGCTGACCTTTATTGAGGTTAGAACTACTTAATCAAGCAATTGACAGCAGGCACTGGGACTAAGCTTCCTGTTTTGTTCCTCCACTGGTCAGCAAAATGCTCAGAACGCTAAGAGAACTCAATGTAATCGTATATTCTGCAAAGCCAAGCACAGTTTGAATTGTTGGAAGCTTTTAACACTTCTCTGTAATTTTCATCACATAAGTCTCAGAATTCTGGGGTGTTGTGGCAGAAGCAAAGATACACAATTTTTAGTATCTTCAGTTACGCCATTACCCATGAACATGTTTGACTTACGTCCTGTACTGTGAAGCAGAGTCGAAAACGTTTCTCTGGAATTCATTGCTAGGGTGAATGTAAATCATCCAACACAAGCCACCCACAAGGACAGGAGAGCGAGAGTCTGAGCAGTAAATTCAAAACATGAGTTTAATCTTGGATGCACGCAGACGTGTCGCATTGACTGGAAGTGTGTGTTCTGCTGCCGTGAAAGTCTCTGATTCACAAGGCAGCAAAAACTGACTGTTCATAATAAACGCAGAAAATACTGGAAACACTCAACAGGTCACGTAGCATCTGTTGAGAGAGAAATCGAGTTCACTTTGAACAATCTCTCCCGAGTCATTCTGTTATTTAAAGGTGTTATGGTTGAGGGACAAAGGCAGGTTGTGGCTCCAGGTATGATCTCATTGATTGGCAGAACTGACTTCAGGGGCTAAATTGTCTTCTTTTATTCCTACCTTGCATAACAAAAAAATTAGACTGTATTTAAAGAGAGATATATTTACTGCATAGTTTTCAATGATGTTAACATTAATGATTTTGTTAATGATGCATTGATTTTGCACTATTGTTTTAATACAAGTAATTTATGGTGATATAAAGTGAATGATTCCTTGGTGTTCCTCTTATTTCACTGTGATTTGCACATATTAGAATAATGTTGCAAAATCAATAATTTGTTAACGCAATCAAAAATGCTGGGGAGGTTGAACTTATAATTTATTCCCTTTTCCTCACTGTGATTGCAGGATGCTTGACAGGCCCTGAGAGTGTTTGAGTGACTGAGTCAGAATTATTTAGAAATTTGAAAACGTGTAATTTGCATTTACCCGTGAGCATCCTTCTGTATTGTGACATTGCAGCCGTAAAAAATAAACCGAAACTGAGGCCAGTCCTCAGGAAAGCAGGCTGGAAGTTGCAAAGTCAGATCAAATCAGACAGGCAAGTGGCTGTGTGCTGCTTTCACTCATTAACGATTCAGTAAGGAACACCACTGCAATGTGGCAACTTAAAAAGAATCGTGCTTTTTGTACAACAACCTGTATTTATATGGTGTCTTTTAACGTAGCAAAGTGTTGCAAGCAGTTCACAGCAGTGTTACCAAACCAAACCTTGACAGTGGATATATTGTGCATCTCCCAATAGACAACTGATAGGTGAATTCGTGAATCGAATGGGTGCCCTTTACAGATAGTCCAGTTCACTGTAGGCCCAGAAAGCCAATGAACCAATGGATTCACAGTCATTGCTGGCCTCCCTCAGGTCTAAGGAGCCACTGGTAGCTGACATGTGGCAGTCAGAGCTCTCTGGCACCATCCAGCCAGATTCCTGAGCAGGAAGGGAGTTCACTCCCTCAATGTCCAACTTGTTTGTGAGCACAGGAAACAATTCCTGTGGGTGTGAGCCCACCATCCAGGGAGCTGTTGCAATGTTTCCAATCTATGTAACTCCCAGGTTCCTAAGAGTGTACTCTCCTGCATCATCTCCAGGGCTGGCAAGAGGTACCTCCAGTGGGCATAGCTAATGACCCCAGTGTGAACCCCTCAGACTGATGCTGAACAGCACGACAGTGTAGCCCATGTATCCACTGGGGGGGCTGGCATTAAACAGACAGTTGGTCTATTGAAGATGCCCTCCTTTTGCCTGGAGCAGTCAGAAGGAGCAGTCTTCTACTCAGTGGGCAGTCTCAGAATAGTGACTGCCTGCTGTATTCTAGCTCAGTAACAGCAGCAGGGGAGATGGATCAGCCACCATCCTCCTCAGAGGAGGGAAAAGCTATACTGAGGGAACCAATACTGACGATGAAGATGCTGAGGGAGCCAGGGCAGGATTAAACTGGAACCGACAAGCCCGAGAGAACCTGATACTGGCTGGATTTGAGGTTGAGTGAGTTTGTACTAACGTGTGGATAATAAAACAACAAGTACAAAGTCAATCCTGTCTGCAAGGATATGCTAGATTTATAATTTTAAAACATTAAGATACGCTGGGCTGAACCTTGCTTTTTCTTTTGGCTAAGTGCAAGTTGTACAGAATGTTTTGGAAGGATTCTGGCCGTGCTGCTGAGAGACCTTTCTTGCTGTAGCCTAGCAGATTCGCTGTATCAACTGCCTATCCTGCTCCAATGGTGTCCTATCACGTCTAACATGCTGTTCTCTATCTATCTCTGCTACTGCCTACTCCTCCCTCCAAGTTCCAGGCCCGACCACTCTCACCATTGCCTGCAACACCTCCCCTCACTCCCTCTCACCCTGAACCCTGTGCTATCTCCTCACCACCTTCAGATCACCCCACTACCCATTGACCAGTGCACCAGGATGAGCAGCTGCCCCTATCCACTTTCATTTCTCTCAGTTCTCTCTTGCAGGGGAATACATCCCCTAACAGGACAGTGAGGCATTATGGGTGGAGAGGTTAAGCTCCCCATTGTTCACCAGGACCGAAACCTGCTTCTCAAGAGAGAAGACTAGGACATCCATGTCCCATCAACTGAGTAAATGATGCTCTTTACTTCACTGCAGACCTTACATTAACCCTGCTGTCAGAGTCGTTCACTGAGTTCTGAAGAAGGACCCGAAACATTAACTCTGCTTTCGCTCCACAGCTGCTGCCAGACCTGCTGAGTTTCTCCACCAAGTTCTGGTTTTGTTTCAGATTTCCAGCAGCTGCAGTTCTTTCGGAGTATTTATCCCACAAGGAAACCTGGCCTGTTGCTGATCGGATGTACCATCTGCTTTTAGATGCACCTCCACATTTAGCCTCAGAAACAGGATTCTGCCCTATATCTCCAGCAAAGCTACCAGTGGCTGTAACACAGGCCATAAGCATCACACAAACTGAACACTTTCTTTCCCTGTCTTTCAGGCATTTCCCCTCAGTGCTTTTCCCTCGGTGCTGTTTCATGTGCTCTCCAGAACATTGCCAGTAGAGTGCAGTTAAACACTCAAGCGACAATGATTTTCAATGCCCGTCAGATGTTTGTGTTAATGCTTGAAAGAGTTCGGCTGAGCTCTGTTTTGTAGCAATGTAGAACGAATTGTGCATGTACACTGCGATAGTCAAATGTCATTTTTAAAATTGGCCATACATGTCTAATTAATCGTTAAAGTATTAATAACTATTACAATTGTTTTATTGCCAAATACTCAGTTTCTGCTTGTGCTTTTCCAATCCATCACCTCCAGAATGAATATAGTAGCCTGGGTTTACATTACATAGATGATTCACCTTCCTTGTTCAGCTTATAAAGATGAATTAATGATGTGAGCAGAGAAACAGCTTTGCTCGTGGTTCTTTGACTGAGCACCCTCTAAGCCCTTCACACTCCAAGTTGTTGTTTGCTGTTCTACGTTTGGGAGGTCTTGTTTGCCTTGGAAATGAGATGGAGCAGATTGCGTGCATGTGGCAGCTACCCATGTTTGACCAAATTGTTTTCCTGCTCACTCACTTTATAGCAGCTTGCTTTTCAAAAAGGTTGCTGCAGACACAGTGACACTTTTGTTCCGAAATAGAAGCCTTCAGCATAAGGGAACAGCAAAAGGGGAATCAAATTCTAACTTCTCTCTGCGCCTCGTTGTGTTTGTTGCTGTTGTTCTTAATTTTTGGGTAATTATTTGTGGCATCGTCAGTGTTTCAGGTTGTTCATGCCCCACAGAATGCAATAAATGCTGCATGCAGATGTCGTTGCAAACATAAGATGTAAATAATGTCATAAGCAGCTCTTAGTTAGAAATTGGTTTCAATTATAAAGTTAAAAATCACACAGGACCAGGTTATAGTCCAACGGGTTTATTTTGAAGCACTAGCTTTCAGAGCGCTGCTCCTTCATCAGGTGGTTGTCTGATGGTTGCCAGGATAACCACCCAATGAAGGAGCAGCACTCTGAAAGCTAGTGCTTCAAAATAAACCTGTTGGACTATAACCTTGTGTTGTGTGATTTTTAACTTTGCAGTCCAACACCGGCATCTCCAAATCACGTTTTCAATTATGGGGAAGAAAGACATAAAGACTTTAAACAGAGAGGTGTCAACAATTCTTCTTCAAGTGTTTCTGTGGTCTAACCAGTTGTCATTTTATCAACATGGGATTCACTGAAGTACTGAAACGGTGACAGCTTTATTCCAAGATCTTTATCCTTTAATCTCTAGTGAATTTCCTTAATCTGTATCCAGAGTTACATTTGGTGCTGTCTGAAGGTGTCAGGGAACTGGGACATTACTTAATCCCTGTGGTCTTGACATCAAAGGTGTGTCATTATTGCTATGTTTATGATGGGAGATTTGGTATTGGACACCAAAAAAACTTCATTCCCATGAGAAAGTCAAGAAGTGGCAAAACATAAAAAACGTACAGTTCATTAGGATGCCATTCAGCACATTGTATCTGCTGTCCGAGAATGAGCTGTCCAGCCTAATCCTACTTTGCAGCTCTCGGGCTGTAGCCATGTACATGTCCAAACATCTTAAATGCAGTGAGGTTCATGGCCTCTAATGTCTCTGCAGCTCGTGGGTCCCAGACCCATATTGTAAATAATCAACAGAGCTGAGTCCAGGTGGGAATCACTCACTTGGTGATTAGTTGTGTTCCTATGAAGCCATCAGAAGCCACTTACTCAGCCTCATCTGTGGCCTTATGTCCTGCCATTTGGAAGAAATGCGGGTGACTATCGGAGAGATCTTTATGCAGGAACACAATAACAATCAGCAATTAAGTGCTGGCCTTAATGACAACTGTGTAACCTTGGGCGATTGTCATAAAGGCTTCTCTGATTCCCTAATGTTTCAAACTCTGAAGAGGAGTCATTTCAGATGTGAGACATTAGTTCTATTTGTCTCCACAGATGCTGCCAGACCTGCTGAGTTTCTCCAACATTCTGTTTGCTTAAGTTTCCAGCCTCCCCAGTTTGTTGCATGCATTCACTGGCTCACTAATGTCCTGGTTAGCTAAGTTGGCTGGACAGCTAGTTTGCAACACAGATTGCGTACAGCTGAGGTTACCATGAAGGACTCTCCATCTCAACCTCTTCCCTCACCTGAGGTGTGGTGGCTGTCTGGTTAAGAGAACAGTCCTCTGCACTGGTGACAAATGTGGGGAGTTGACTCTTTACCACTCATGTCCTTTGAGGGAGGGATATCTGTTGTCCTTACCCAAATGTGACTTCACACCCACCAGAATGTCATTGACTTTTAACTGCATTTTGAAATGCCCCCAAAAGACCACTCACTTTAAAGGTGAAATAACTGCACAGTTATGGCAGTTATCCCATTACTAAATCACTCTTCATTTCCATGTGGCCAGCCAGCTCAGAGTAATTCCCTGTAGTCAGGAGACTCTCTGAATCTCCTGTTTATGTCTGTCAGCCAGGGCTCCCTTTATGGCCCAGATCAACAACCCCAGACAAAAAACTCATAGTCAATGAGATCCACATGATTCCCATTACCACAAACGGCAATTGGGATGGGCAGTATATTCTGGCCAGTTGCATGCATGTTCCATTAATGAATGAGAAAAGTATTCTAACTTCAGTCTAACTAGTATTTAAACAATTTTACTGTAACTTCTCTGACCTTGTAATTGACTTGGTTAATCTTGCTTTCTAAGTCGCAAGATAAATACAGTATTTAAAGTCAGCACAACGATTATTATAGAGAGCAAAAACATTTTATCCAAAAAGTTGTTTTTGGATAAAATAATTCCAGGCATTCTAAGATGGCATCAGTTTGGCAGAGGAAGGTGGCAGTGGTGGTCATAGGGGCCCAGTACTGGCCTCGTTGTGTTGGTAGGGAGTCGTAAATGGGAAGGAAATGTGAAAAAGAACTCTTTGGTTTATTTTTTGGCTCTATGTTCTGTGTCTTGCTTTATTTTCTGTGATTCAAGATGGCGCTTGACAGCGGTGACACTAAGCAAAGCTTTTCATTGTATTTGTAATACATGTGAGAATAACTAAATAAATCTAATCCGACCCAATGTTTCTGAACCCCCAGCCGGTTGTTTAACTATTCCAGCAGGCTGCAGGTACATTCAGTCCAGCCTCATGCTCTCACCGTCCAACCAGGTCTCTTTATGAGAAATAGGCAGATGTTAAATGAATTGAAGTCTTGTTACTTTTGTGTGCGTTGTTCTGGAGGTGTGAAATGTTGGCATTAGTCTGCACAATTTGGAAGGTGCGAAATCCCTCAGTGACATGGGTGACGCTGTGGCTCAGTGATTAGCACTGCTGCCTGACAGTGCCAGGGAACTGGATTCGATTCTAGCCTCAGGTGACTGTCTGTGTGGAGTTTTTACATTCTCTGTGTGGGGCCCCTCCAGGTGCTCTGGTTTTGTCTCGGGATGTGCAGACTAGGTGGGTTAGCCATTGGAAATGTGGGGATTGGGGTGTGGGATGCTGTTTGGAGCATCAGTGCAGACTTAATGGCCTCTTCCCACACTATTGTGATTCTATGACCTCATCTCTCTCTCTCTCTCTCCCTCACTCGAAAACCCTCTGAGAATGCTAGGTGTGGTGATTGTAATGCGGTTAGCCAGGTGAACCTCATTGGGTGTGAGTTTCCTGGTTGGGGCTGTTGAGCTGGTTCAATCAGGGAGCCCTGGATGACAGATAAGAACAGGAGTGTTCTGTTACCCCGAGAGCTGGCTCAGAGGAGGTCAGACCTATGTCAGGTACTATGCATGTGTAAATAAAGGGTGAGTTGGTGATGGGATATTGGCCTTAATGGAGCTATTTCACTCTGTTTTCCCAATTCCAGCCTATCATACTTGCCTGATGTTCATTGTTGACAGTTGCCATCAGCAGCAAAAGTTCGGGAAAATCCCACCTTTTCAGCAATTATACCTCTTATCATTTAAATTGTAGCTTTGTGACCAAGATTTTGGTTATCTGTCCTAATATCCCTTTTAGTAGCTTCATGTCACATTTTGTTTGCCCTGAGCTATACCTTGGGACGTTTTGCTATGCAGCAGGCACTGTCCAAAAATAATTGATTGGTGTTCAGACATTTTGTATGGGAAAAATGCCACATTAGACAATTTTCTCAAGTGTAACCTTATAAATAAAGCAGGGTTATCTCAATATATGCCCCTAAATATATGGTCACCACATCTTAATCTCTGCTCTCAGCCAGAGAGCCATTTTAGTGCTATGTGTGCATTTATTGTGTTTGTCAAGCTGTCTGGTCATATTGCAGCAAAACCTGGGATATGTAACTCCCGGGAGATTTCATTGTTTGCTCATCACAGCAGTTTGCAGATGTAGCCGGGGGGGCTGAGGAGTGGGGCTTGGTGCAGTGGTGAGGGCATGGCATGAGAGGGATGAGTAGTTGGCACTACTGCCTCACAACTCCAGGGACTCGGGTTCGATCCCACCCTCAGGTGACTGTGTGGAGTTTGCACATTCTCCCCAGGTCTGCATGGATTTACTCCGGGTGCTCCGGTTTCCCCCCACAGTCCAAAGTTGTATAGGTTAGGTGGATTGGCAGTGCTAAATTGTCCAGGGATGTGGAGGCTGGGTGGGCTGGCCATGGGAATCACAGGATTATAGGGTTGGGTCTGGGTGGGATGCTCTTTGAAGGTTTGGTGTGGACTCGATAGGCCGACTGGCCTGCATCTACATCTACACAGAGGTTCTGTGATTTCACTGAGAGAGTGGGGTGGTGCTGGACAGTGGGTTGCATTGGTTCTGGAGAGGAGAGTGTGGCACTGGAAAAGCACACCAGGTCAGGCCCGAAATGTCAATTCTCCTGCTCCTCGGATGCTGCCTGACTGGCTGTGCTTTTCCAGCGCCACTCTAATGACTCTGATCTCCAGCATCTGCAGCCCTCACTTTCTGTTGGTTCTGGAATGGCCTATCAGGTTACCATGGCAATAGAGCTTTAGACTTCAAAAGCAAATCAATTAATGCATGAGTAGGTGGGGAGCAGAGGGTTGCAAATGCTTAGGAATTGACCGACAGTACGTTTGGATTGGCTCAGGCTTGAAGGGCCTGTTCCTGGGCTATAAATTTTCTTTGTTCTTTAAAACTGGTCTGACTTGCCCTGACCTCCGAGAGCAAGAACACATTGTTGCCTTACGGTGCAGTGTCTTTCAGAATGTCTTTGTCCCGTTTTCTTTTATTTGGGATATAGCATTGTACTAATTGCAAAGGACTTCCTCATGCCAATTGAATTATCAAGAAGATTAGTCTTTTCTGTCTGTCTCTCTCATCCGGTTATTCATAAACACTGTCGCTGCTTCGAATTGGCTGCAACGTGTTCCTCATAGTCCTTCATATGGTTTTGTTTTTTTCATCTCAGATTTCCTGTAAAAGAACGACATGAGTGTTGATGTTGGCAGTGGAATTTTTCACATCTGGAATGAAACTATTTGTTTTATGTTGCAGGACCATTCAACCCCTGCTGAACTGTAAGGTATGTTTTTCCTTGTTCTAGCCCTGCTGAGCTGAAACTCAATTGTATCATGTGTTAAACGCTAGAAGAGCCATCACTATTTCCTCATTTACTTTCTCACCTCAGACCTCGTGCTGTCGCTTTGAAGGTATTGGCGACCCTCCAGAATCTCTCCCGGGAACCTAAGCAGAAGGTTCCGGAAGCTTCTCAACAGGTCAGGCAGCATCTGTGAGAGAGATCGTGTTTCAGGTCCATGACCTTTCAGGATTGAAGATTAAACACCTTTTTAAACACTTACTGAGTCAGGGATGTAGTGTGAGGGAAAACAGCCCCAGTTTATTCAGCCTCTCCTTATAACTCAAACCTTCCAGTCTTAGTAACATCCTTGCAAATCTTTTCTGCACCCTTTCCAATTTAGTAACATCCTTCCTAGAGCAGGGCAACTAGAATTGGACAGAGCATTCCAAATGTGGACTCACCAATGTCTTGTATAGCTGTAACATGACGTCCCAATTCCTATTCTCAATGCTCTGACTGAAAGAAGGTAAACGTACCAAATGCCTTCTTCAATGCCTTGTCCATTGTGACTCCACTTTCAAGGAACTATGTAGCTGCACCTCTAGGTCTTTGTGTTCGACAGCATTCCCCAGAACCCTTGCATTGGGATGCTCCAAGTGCAGTATTGGAGTGTTGTCCAATATGAAATGAAGTGCAGATGTGTTATAAAGTTGGTACACCTATCAGAAGGATGTTGTGAAATTTGAAAGGGTTCAGAAAAGATTTATAAAGATTGCCAGGGTTGGAGGGTTTGAGCTATGGGGAGAGGTTGAACAGGCTGGGGCTGTTTTCCCTGGAGTGTCAGAGGTTGAGGGGTGACCTTATAGAGGTTTATAAAAATCATAAGGGGCTTGGATAGGGTAAATAGACAAGGTCTTTTCCCTGGCATGGGGGAGTCCAGAACTAGAGGGCATAGGTTTAGGGTGAGAGAGAAAAGATATTAAAGAGACCTAAGGGGCAACTTTTTATTACAGAGGTTGGTGCGTGTGTGGAATAGGCTGCCAGAGGAAGTGGTGGAGGCTGGTACGATTGCAACATTTAAGAGGCATTTGGATGGGTGTATGAATAGGAAGGGTTTGGAGGGATATGGGCTGGGTGCTGGCAGGTGGGACTAGATTGGGTTGGGATATCTGGACGGCATGGATGGGTTGGACCAAAGGGTTTGTTTCTATGCTGTACATCTCTATGACACTATGACTCTATGTCTGATGCCATCAGATGGAGAGTGCAGTGGTCGCTATCCTGAGCTGATAGGGATTAGCTGGAAGGTGGGTACTCTGAGAAGACATCAGGGAGTTACAGTCACTCAGTAACCTCTCTGACTGACTTTCGTGTTTGAAATTATCACTGTCACTGCCTGGGAAAATAGTAACCTGCATGTTAATGAGGTAAAAATGGGTTAAAAGTAGATGTTGGTGCTTGCAAATAGTTCTTTTGCTAATCATGAACAAAATCCTCACCTCATCCAAACCTTGGTTGAAAAATCTGACTTCTGTTGTCTCATTGTTGAGAATCTCACTTTCTGTAGCTCCCCACTGACTGCCCATTGGCCATGCTGGTCAGGGCTGGGCAAACTCAACTCAAACGCTGGGGGCAGAGAGGGCATCAATGATGCTGGAGAATATCAAAGTCGGAGGGAAGCATGGAAATTCCCACTTGCACATGGGATACAGCCTCTGAATGGCTATGTAATCAGGAAGGGATCCCCAACCCCAACCCTGGTGCTATGTCAACTGTTGGTATTTCTGGCATAGTCCTGCATGATTATCAGTGAGACCACTCAAGAAAATAGCAGCTCGGCTAATATTCAAAGTCGAGATGTTTTTGAAGCAGGCATTTTAATAATGGATTCGGAGTCTGTACTTAGCTGATGTTGCCTTGGTTTTTCCATCACTGGTCAGAAATCAGTTTGGTGACTAGCTTTCCCAGCCCTCCCTCTCCTTCACCATCCAAAATCCATCCCAAAGGATCCTTCCACATTGACTCTGACATCCAACGTTCAAATCAGCTAAGCAGCGATGAAATATCTCCTGAAGCACTTTGGATCGCCCTAAGTTTGTGAAAGGTGCTATATAAAAATAAGTTCCTGCTTTTCTCGTTCTTAATGCTGTCGCAGTACAGGTCAGGGGTCAAACCTGGGACTGATTGCTCCACATGATTGGTGGAAACGTTCATGATTTCTTTTTGTTGATATCTCAGCCCTGAATTCCTAAGGGCCCAGATTTCCGCGTGCATGTGTTCACTTTTGACTTTGGCCAGAATTGGTGTCAGAAAATAGTTCTACATCAGCAGAAAATAGTTTGACATGGGCAACAAGGCCAACTTTGTATTTGTATAGCACCCCTGATGCGGTGTGTAACCAAGTGAATTCCAAGGAATGTTTCTGTCCTTTTTCCCTTTCTCACAGGCCCCACTTGTTGATGTCAATTGGTTATCCCTTGTTTCAAGAATGTGCAATGCAAGGTCAAAAAAAGGAACTTTGAGATTTGACAGCAGGTTCCAAGTAGTTGCTGGTTTCAGCATGATGACAGGAAGCATAGACTGAGTGAGGAAACTAATAACAGTTGCATACTCTTAGCAGCTGTACATTACTTGGTTAAAAGAGTACCCACACACCTCTCTACCCTTCTGAATATACAGTAGCGCCTCGATGTACCAACGACCCCGTTCACGAACAAATCAGTTTTCGAACAGGATTGTACGTAAAATTTTGCTTCAACGAACGTACTAAATTCAAGGTACGAACGCAAAAAGCCCGTGTGCGACCATGTGGTTTCATTGTTCTGCTTTGCTACGTGCTTGTTGAACGCAAAAGCTCTCGGGCCCCGCGTGATCTCATTCAGTTCGTCTTTGGCACGTGCGCTGTGAACAGCGTTTGTTGCTACGTCCAAGCATTCTTACGCTATCCAAACAATGGGAAAAATTGATTCAGTTGGCGAACTTTTCGATTTGCGAACCAGGTCCCGGAACGGATTAAGTTCGTAAGTCGAGGTGCTATTGTACATTGATGCAGATACACAGACTCCTACTATTTCCCAAAACATTGCAAACTGTTAGATTCAGTGACTATCAGCAAAGATTTCCATGGACATATGTGTACTAACGTTTGCAGAGAGAGAGAGAGAAAGAGAGAGACAGCAACTTTATCCAGAAGTCGCTCATCACTTTCCGGGCTAGCCCAAGCGGCTACACATGGGTGATTAAAAACCAGGGAGTTCATGGTTTGTGAATGGGTTCCATTCTGGAGTTCATTCGCAAATTAATTTGTACGCAAGTTGGAACAGAATCCAGGACAATGGAAAGGAACCATTCTTAAGTATGGAAAATGTTTGGTGTGTTTGGTCTTTAAAATTAAACGCCTGCATATGATCATATTTGTAAGTACATGTGGTGGTAAGTGAGGCACTTAAGTACTGGGGACCCTCTGTACAGTGATGACATAATTCAGTGCTTAGGGCTGTTATAGTCAAGTGGTAATGTTCCTACTTTTGGACCAGAAGGTCCTGATTCAAGTCCCACTCACTCCAGAAAAGTGTCATGACATGTTGATGACATTTTTAGTCCTTGTCTAGTATTTTCATGATCTGTGCCAATGTTCATGTCTGTATTTAGTTTTATAATACGTCTTGGCATATTTTATTCTGTTAAAGATGTCCTTGAAAAGAGGGCATGAACATTGACTGATTTGTTATTATTTACATACACAGACTGGTTATTTGAAAAAAGAGAATTTGTTTCTTTTTGTGTTTATGAATAAGCCATTTCCTGTTGTTCACCTTGTCTGGTTAACATACTAACTGCCTTATCACCCATACTTTTGAAAGTAAAGCCCCCTTATTTTAATTAGTTACCTTCCCAACAAATAAACATTTTTTAAAAAACCCTCCCTATGTGGAAAATTCTGAGTTGTATATTGTTGATCAATAGCCAATGACTTTTCTCCTGTATTATGACAGAAAATGGGGACTCTATTTTAACAATGGCTTCATCTGTTTCCAATCAAACATAAAGGTTTAAAGTTAGAAAACTTAGGGTGTTGCATTTTGGAAAATAAATATTCACAGGAATGTATAATCATGCATTTTAGAAGTTGGAGAGGATTAATAACGTTCAGAAATTTAAACGTAAATTTGAGGGTAAAGGTTAACATTTTACTTAGATTCATTAGGCTGCTGCTGTGAATGTTGCTCCTCTTCACCTTCTGCACTTGGTCACCATCATAATCTCTGGGTATAAATCTCAGCAAATGTTTCTCTTTTCAAACAAAAGAAAATGGCTAAATCCCATGACATTAAACAGCTTCGAAAGTATTTAACAGGATCATGAATCATAAAAGTCAAGAATGTTGGGGCATTTCCAGTCAAGTCAAGACATCTGTAACGCAATCAATAATTAGCAAACTCCAATAGGAAATATCATTTTGTCAGCGAAAAAATGTTACAGTTCAGTAACACTTTGTCAACACATTCTCCAGCTTACTTATGATGCCAGCAATTTACATTCTAGTAGTTTGGCAAAAAAAAAATGACTTAGCATACAAATGACATTCTAAAATGAGTTGGCCCAATGATGGATTAAATAATGTCAATATTTAAATTTCCAACATCCATGTGTGCAGGGCAGATAACTGAAATCAAACTGAGTTGGAACCTCTGGCTGGTTAACGATTCAGATAGATTATACAGTCATGACTTTAATCAGATTGGGACAGCAAATCCCCAAGAGTTAGGGAACCTCAAGGAGAGAAATATTAACAGCCAGGTACAGTTTGTACTTTGCCCAACAATTTGATCAGATTAAACAGTTTCGTATTATGTGTACCGAGTGATTTAGGAAAGCAATTCTGACTATTTTTGGTTTGAGCAGCAGACTGACAATTTACACATTACACCCAAACAACACATCAAATGATGCAAAAAGAAAATATTTGGTGATGGAGCAAGAACAAGCACTTGAGCAATAACTTTCAGCATTTGAGTAATAAAGTACATGTGTGCTGATTTAGATCCCTGGATTTCTGACTGAGCCATTTAATCAAAACATTGGGATTATTTATTGCCAAGGATATCACAGACCCAGCACAGTTCCATTGCTCCAAATTTCACAAATGAATCAGTAATTTATTCATTGAAAGGCTAAGGAAGTGGAAGGTAAAATTCTCCAACATGGATTACAGTTGAAGTTTGCAATTGTCAGGTGATGAGTCCCTCTTGAAAAGGCATGTATTTGAAGCTTTGAGATGCCAAAGCTGCTTTTAGCTTGATATGTAAACTGCTCCCTCTGCCGTGAGTTAATTGTTTCGCTGGTGTTGGCATGTCTTGAATCGTAGCCATGTTCCTCCTGATATACACCTCTGTAACGTTCACGATCACCTCGTGGGAAAGCTCATTGGAAAGCAATCTGAATAGGATAATGGAGTGGGAAGTGCAGATTCCCGCACTGAAAAGACTGGATCTCTTTCCTTGTGCTCATCCAGACTGGAGAAGTCTGTACTGAGCAATGCACAATCTTGGGATGTTTAATCATGTTAAAGGTGCTATATGAACACATTAGTTTCTATTTTTGCACCACTCTGTTGAGCTGCTGCATTGATGAAGCCTATCCTTGCCTCAGGTTGATGCCAACGTTGACCCTTTCTCTCATCCTGAGGGTGACCACTGCATCATTCTCTTTTGCCACAATACCTATCCTGTGAACAAGGATGTCAATGGCAAACTTTGAATAAAGCTGACCAGTCTTCATTGCTATTCACTCAGAAGTATGAGGCATAACAGTCCTCTCTCATCTTCAGGGAGAGAGTGAAAGAGTTCTGATGTAGAATGGAACCTTAGATTAAGGTTATACAGTATATCTGATGCCTTTTGTAAATATTCTTGTCAGAATTTTGCTCCAGTGTTCTTTCATTCTGGTGTAAGTTATCCTTCCCATGTAGCTGTTATGCCAGTTTTGAGGTGTGTTAATACTTCAGTTCTAGTCCAACACTTTCTCTTTGCTCCTTATTGATCTTCATTGTTTAATAACCATCTTAAAAGTATCATTTTGTTTTGCTTCTGAAGGTTTCCTGGGATGATCCATGTGAGAATCTGTTTTGATTCTTTGTGTGACTTTTAGTTGGCTTATGTTGAGTTTTAGGACCACACATAGGATTTTCATGGTGTTGGGAAACCCCATAGAGGTCTGAAAACTCATTGAGACTCCTGGTTCAATTCCTATGCTTTCCAATTTTCATCACTGCTATTTGAAAAGGTGTGGGCTGGTTCGGTTTGGGGACCTGTATCTGGGTTTCCTGAACTGGCCAGCTCCGTAATGGGCCATAGGCAGGTCCTTGTTTGCTGTAAATTTTCATGGAGTCAGGCCAGCTTTGTAAAGGACCTCAGAGGCATTGTGAGCCTGAGCCAAGCATGAGGCAACCTTTTGAATTGAATGTTCAAAGGTCTTACCCCAAAACTGTGTCTCTCCCTCTATATGGCCCCTGTCAATTATCAGCCAAAAATATAAAAATAGACTTGATCAAGAGCCCAAACATCTGTCGAAACAGCTGAGCCTGGAAAAACACTGCTTGATGACATGCTGATCTCGGCTATAAGTTGCTAAATGTTCATTTTCACATTCCATTAAGGTTTCAAGTACTTGCAGTTTCTGCTATCGATATTTTAAAGCATTTGGGGATTGAAACATTTGTCCACCCATAGTAAAAAAGAGTTGTTTTAAGAAAGCAGAAAGTTTTGAGAAAATGACCTTTTGCAAAAAAAAACATTTTTAACACAACCTGTTGTCCCTTTGACATGGAATTGTCATAACTTGGTGTGGAAGGTAAGAGGGACCATGGAGCCATGTCAAAATCACAGTAGCACCATGTAGCTTATGTCATAAATACACTGCATGTACAGTAAGTGGGCAGCCATGTCTCAAAGCCCAGGAGACTAGGCCTCACTGAAGTTCATGAATTTCTAGTGCAGTAACTCAAAGATGTTTCTGATACCAGGATTGGGGATTGGCTACAGTCAGGAATCTGCTTGCTGTGTTCTTGGTTGGGTGTCTGTGCCCCAGAAGTCTAGGGAATGTGTCACACTCTGTCCTGCGGTTCCACAATGGTCATTCCAAATGGTAGGCCGAATGTGGGCAGGGAGATGCATGGCTATCAGTCAGGGGTCTGAACACTTCTCATCCTATTAGATTCCCCAAGCTGTTTCGGGAAGGGGGAGTGTTCGGATGGTACTGGAATCAGAGGAGAGGGACAGGGGTGGGGGGGGGAGGGGGGGTGGAGTGGTGAGTAGGTTGCCAATGGAGTGAGTTTGATAAGACGTGGCAAGAGATCTCACTGGGCATCATAGAGTAATAGTCTCTGTGAAACACAACAAAACTGACAGCGAGAAACAAGTTAAGATTCAGCCCATTACTTTAAACGTCTCAGTCATTATCATAATCACCCTATCTCCAGAGATGTATCATCATTAAATCCCAGAAATAATCCTGGTCAATTGTCGCTGAATTAAGACTATTCCTCTTAAGAACCTCCAAACCTCTGCACAAAACTCCTGGACTTTATTTCACTGTTGTATTTAGAGAGATAGAGTCATAGGGTCATCCAGGAAAAGAGGCCCTTTGACCCATCAAGACCTCACTGACCTATCACACTAATCTTGTTTTCCAGCATTTTGCCTATAGCCTTGAGAATGTTATGACCTAAGGAGGTATAGATGCTTTTAATCAACTGGTTCCAATGTATTACAACACATCCCTGGGGCAGCCGAGACTTGAATGTAAGTATTTTGCCCCAGAGGTAGGAAGATTACCACAGTGCCACAAGATTTATTATTTTGGAGAAAAATCCAATGTTATGGCATTCAAGTGCTCATCCAGGTACTTTTAAAAAGGTTGTGAGGTTTCCCACCTCAACTACCCTCCCAGCAATGCCTTCCACACTCCCAGCATCCTTAAACCCCCTCTAAACCTCCTCATCATAGAATTACACCCCTTTATTATTAACCTGTCAGCTAAGGGGAACAGCTACTCTGACCACCCTGGTCCATACCCCTCATCATCCTAGACATCTCAATTAGGTCACCCCTTAGCCTTCCCAATTTTTTTCCTTGAATTGATTAAACCACTCCCCACTACATTTCCATATTTGAACTATTTTCCTGTTCTTAATTCTCGCATCCAAAATGTACCATCTTCCCTTGGCTGGGTCTTCTCCAAGGTAATTTATTTTGTGGTACAGTGGTAATGTTCCTACTTCTGGGCAAGAATGCCTGAGTTCAGGTCTCACCTGCCTCAGAGACGTGTTGCAATATGTTCGAACAAATTTGATTAAAGTATCTATGTTTCCTGAGAGAAGCAGACCGAAGATCTCTGCAATATTTCAGGTATGGTCTCACCAAGATCCTATACAATTGTCGTATGACTTCTTTGCTCTTGAGTGGAAGGTAATCAGAGTTATAATTTCTGAACAGCAAGATCCAATAAACAGTTGGAATCCAACTGCCTTTGTTTGTTAACTGGCTCTGTTTGGATTCTGAACTACCAGTCTAAGCCCAATGTTTGGTTCTTGGCAGGTGAGCTAACAAGACATTAATGAATGTGAAAACAGGTTTTCATTTCTGGACACTGATTAGACATGCTATCACAAATTTCTTTTTCAGTCAGAAACACTGCTGTCGTTTATGATCTGAGTCTGAATCCTGACTGTAGAACATTAGTTGCGCAGGGATTCTTTGTTCTCTTTAAACTCCTTTACCACAACATAAAATAATGGCTTGATTTTGTTTTTAGTCACATTTTCCAACCCATACAATTCATGCAATTGAGGCTCAATTTGTCTTTCTGGTAACAACAGATTTATTAGTACGAATAGCAGGTGAAGCATTGCAATGGTTTAGTGCTATAATTTTCTACTGCAACATATACAGGCAGTCGTTCAGTTGTAAATGAATTCTGTTTTGGAGTCCATTTGTGTAGCAGACCAGACCATACCCCCTTAAAATATATTAAGAAGGTAGCTTAGACCCTAACTTTTTCTTATTTTAAAGGTAAATGTAAGGTATTGCATTCTAGATGCAATTCGATTGGTCAAGCTGCTAGATTTAAAGCAGAACATACTTTATTGATCCACTATAGTTAAAATACAACAAAAGAAAGAAGGAATTGGAATAACTTAACTCTATTGAAAAAATTAACAGAACAATAGATTCAGTAACTATTACTAACAAACTGTTCCAATATAATGACATCCCAAAAATACACCATTGGCAAAAGGCAAATTTAGAAAATATATTGTCTCACGTGCTTCTCCAATATTAGGAGGAGTACCCCCAGATGTTGGCTGTAATCAAGAGAGGGAAAAAATAGCTTCCACTTCTTCAAGACCCCAATGGCAATGGAAAGCAAAATCTAAAAATCCTGGTTCTGTGGGAGCTTGGCCACACCCATTCAGGCTGCTTCTATTGTTCCAACTTTTATATAAAAAAAACTAAGGCCTCACAAGCTGTTTACTTTACTGGTTTTCCAAATAGACAGCTCATCAGCTCTGTCTTAAAACCTCTCTTTAAACACAGAACAGGACAAAATAAGCTCTTAAAGCCATAGCTTTAAAATTAATGTCAATGTAAGAGGTGATACAGTGGTTAGCCCATCAGCTTCACAGCAACCAGGACCTGAGTTTGATTCCTGCTTCAGGTGACTGTGTGTGCAGAGTTTGCACATTCTCCTTGTCCAGGATCATGTTCAGAAGTCAGACATTTGTAAATCAGGGACTGCCTGTACATGAATTGTTTCAAATAACAAAAATGGGATTGTCTGAGACATTGTAATTCTTGCCCATCATTTTGATTATTGTTGAGTGAGGAAGGTGCACAGTGATTTACCTTACTCTAAAATTAAAAGCAGTTAGCAACGAGCAACCGAAGACAGCATGAACCATAAAATGATCAGTAGTTCCATCTTGCTTAGTTTCTGCAATCCCACTAAAGCTTTTTACAATCTGGCTTTTCTTATTGCAGTGGAATCCTGTTTAGACAGAATATTAATTACAGGGACCAGCACTCCAGTGACAATGGCAATTTATTTAATGTGACTTTGTGTTCTCTTCCTTTGTTTAAAATCTCTAATTTTCTTTTCTGAAATCAGGTGAGGAATGAGCTGATAAATTGTGTTTGGAGAAGTGAGAATATTGAGATTCTATCAGCGAGGGGCAAATGTGCGCATTTGGAAATGGGAGACAGTTTGAGTTGTCTTGCTCCTCAGTTTACAATAATCCTCATCCTTTCTCCTTAACCTGTAAAAACATGCTTGGATTTTCTGTTAATGTGAGTTGATCCTCTTGTATAAAAGGACGAATTGTGCAGGAGCCAGTCTGATTAAAGGATGTCTCCCATTGAAAGATGCCATCTCTTACGTGATTGATTGAATCACTTTCTTTTCTTCTCTTCTGGGAAAGAACACTTCAGTTAAGATTGTGAAAGGGCTTGTCACAAATGAATATATGGAGTCATGTATGTATCGATGTGAATGTTTCACGTTAACTGTTTCCTTTATTGAAAGCACAGTGACTGAGTCATAAGGTACATTTGCTTGGCTCTTAGCACTGTTTTCACTCACCAATGAATCCTCTGTGAAGACAGACCATCTAAGTTCACTCCACTCCAAATTCATTCATTTAGTTGATCCCTGAGTGGTAAAAAACATTCATTGTTTTGTCTTGGCCTGTCTCTCTCTCGCTGTTAAATATGCAGCATTGACTGCCCCCCTACATTGTTGATGCATGTCCATGAAATTTGTATTGTATGAGAATTTCAGATTTCTCTGCATGAGGTTCTTACATAGGTAATTCATCTCAGCACACTGGGGTTTCTTAGGTATTGGAGAAAGCTGTCCATGTGATCGATTAGCAGAGAATGATTGGGCTTGGACGCAGCAGCAACCAGTCGTCTGTGTGGGATTGACTATCTCGCTGTAGCACCAGTCTCCCTTCTACCTGAAGAATGTATTTTCAAGCTTTAGGCCTTTATGGAGATGCATCTCATTACAGTCAACTTCTCAATGACAGAGAATACACCATTTCATTGTTCAGCATCCACTTTGCATTCCATTTACAGGGAAAGAATATACTGTAGAAAATAATGGGCCTGTTTTGGTACTATTAGTGTCCAGGCAAAGCATGCATTTTCTGCTAGTTACTGTTGTGAAAGATGGTTCACTCATACAGGAGCTCAAATGAAGTAAAATTGTATATATTTACACAGTGGAAATGAGCAGTATGATACATAATGTGTCAAGTTTGAAGGATTATCTTATACTTTATCAAGGCATTGGCAAGAGTGTCTATTACTTCCAATCATATATTAAATCCTTGTTTTTGATAATGTACTGTAGGTGTATATTTTTTAAAGAAAAGGATATTTGGCCAGTTTTAGCCAGTGAAACAAAGGAAGAGTGTTCTTTTTAAATCTAGGGTAGAGTATATAATGAAAGCAAATCATTGACAAGCATCCAGAAATGTTCAGTTTCAATCTACCTGAGCCAGGAATAATCCCTGGAATTTATTAGAAATAGTTTCTAGCAAGCCACTCAGTTGTATCAATGCCTACAGAGTCTCAGTAAAGAAATGGAGCAGGATGGACCGCCCAGCATTGACCGAAGCACCGGAAAACACAATGGCAGAAACAGCCCTGTCGGCTCTGCACACTCCTCCTCACTAACATCAGGGAGCTAGTGGAGAGCTGTCTCACAGACTAGTAAAGTAACAGCCTGACACAGTCATATTCACAGAATCATACCTTATACACAGTGTCTCACACACCACCATCACCACCCCCGGGTATGTCCTGTCCCATTGCAGGACAGACCCCGCAGAGGTGGTGGGCTATTGCTGTATAGTCGGAAGGGAGTTGCCCTGGGCGTCCTCAGCATTGACTCTGGTCCACATGAAATCTCATGGCTTCAGGTTAAACAAGGGCAAGGCAACCTCCTGCTGACTACCATGTACCGTCCTCCCTCAGCTGATGAATTAGTACTCCTCCATGTTGAACTTACTGGGAGGATGGCAAGGATGTAAAATGTATTCTGGGTAGGGTATTTCAATGTCCACCAATACGAGTGGCTCAGTGATTCCACCACCAACAGATCTAAGCTCTACGGTTCTGCCACATCCAGTCGTGAATAGTGGTGGACAATTAAATAACTCACAGGAACACTACTGATTAAGCTGGTCATGTCCAAAAGGATGTGACTGCTGAACTGGGTCAGCTGCACATGGTGAGGGAGCCAAGAAGAGGGAAAAACATATTTAATCTCATCCTTACTATGCTGCCAGCTGCAGATACATCTGTCAGTGATGGTATTGGTAAGAATGACCACTGCACAGTCATTGGGGAGACAAGGTCCCATCTTCACATTTAGAAGACCCTCCATCATGTTATGTGGCACTATCACTTTGCTAAATGGCACAGATTTCAAACACATCTAGTAACTCAAGACTGGACATCCACAAGGTGCTGTAGGCCATTAACAGCAGCAGACTTGCACTCCAGCGCAAGCTGTAACCTCATATCCCCCCACTCAACCATTACCATTAAGCCAAGGGATCAATCCTGGTTCAACAAAGAGTGCAGGAGGGCATGCCAGGAGCAGCACCAGGCATACCTGAAAAGGAGATGTCAACAAAGTGATGCTACCAAACGGGAAAGTGGGGACTGCAGATGCTGGAGATCAGAGTCGAGATTGTGGTGTTGGAAAAGCACAACAGGTCAGGCAGCATCCAAGGGGCTGGAGAATTGATGTTTCGGGCATAAGCCCACTACCAAACAGGACTACTTGCATACCAAGCACTGTAAGCAGCAAGTGAGAACCAGAGCTAAATGATCCCACAATCAACAGATCTGATCTGAGCCCTGCATTCCGGTCAAATCCAGTCATGAATATTGATGGACAATTAAACACCTCACTAGAGGAGGAGGCTCCACAAATATCCCCATCTTCATACTAGAAGAGCTCAACACATCAGGGCAAAAGATGAGGCTGAAACTTTCACTGCAATCTTTAGCCAGAAATGTCAAGTGGACAATCCATCTCGGCCTCCTCCAGTGGTCCCCAGCATCACAGAAACTAATCTTCAGCCAATTCAATTCACCTCATGTGATATCAAGAAATAGTTGGAGGCACTGGATACTGGATTAGCGTGGTGCTGGAAAAGCACAGCAGTTCAGGCAGCATCCGAGGAGCAGGAAAATCGACATTTCGGGTAAAAGTCCTTTTGCCTAAAATGTCGATTTTCCTGCTCTTTGGACGCTGCCTGAACTGCTGTGCTTTTCCAGCACCACTCTAATCTAATGCTGGTTTCCAGCATCTGCAGTCCTTTTTTTCACCTGGCACTGGATACTGTAAAGGCTACAGGCCCTGACAATATTCTGGCAATAGTACTGAAGACTTGTGCTTTAGAACTTGCTGCTCCCCTAGCCAAGGTCTTCCCATACAGCTACAACACTGGCATATATTTGACAATGTGGAAAATATCCCAGATATGTCCTGTACATAAAAAGCAGAATAAATCCAATCCAGCCAACAGTACTATCAAGCAGCAACCTGTTCAGCAATAACCTGCTCAGTGATGTTCAGTTTGGGTTCCACCAGGCCCACCCAGCTCCTGACCTCATTCCAGCCTTGGGTCAAACATGGACAAAAGAGCTGAGTTCCAGAGGGGAGGGGAGAGTGACAGTCCTTGATAGCAAGGCTGCATTCGATCGAGTGTGGCATCATGTAGCAAAACTGGAATCAATAGGTATCAGAGGGTAAACACTCTGCTGGTTAGAGTCATACCTGGCACTGGGGAATATTGTTATGGTTGTTGGAGGTCAGTCATCTCAGCTCCAGGACATCTCTGCAGAGGTTCCTCAGGGTAGTGTCCTGGGACCAACCGTCTTCAGCTGCTTCGTCAATGACCTTCCCTCCAGCATAAGGTCAGAAGTGGGGATGTTTGCTGATGATTGCTCAATGTTCAGCATTATATGCAGATACTGAATTATTCCATACTCAAATGCAACAAGACTGGACAATATTCATTGGGCTGACAAATGGCAAGTAACATTTGTGACACACAAATGTCAGGCTGTGATCATCACCAATAAGAAACAATCGAACCACCGCCCCTTGACATTCAATGCCCCACTATCAATATTCTGGGGGTTATCATTGACTAGAAACCCAACTGGAATTGTCATATGAAAACGGTGGCTACAAGAGCAGGTCAGAGGCTAGGAATCCTGCAGTGAGTAACTCACTTCCTGACTCCCCAAAGCCATCCACCATCTGTAAGGCACAAGTTAGGAATAATCCCTACTTGCCGGGACGGGTACAGCTCCAACAAGAGGTAAGATGCTTGACACAATCCAGGACAAAGCAGCTGCCTTGATTGGCACCACATCCACAAGCATCCGCTCCCTCCAACCTCAATGCTCAGGAGCAGCAGTGTGTACTACCTAGAGGATGGACTGCAGACATTTACCAGAAATCCATCCAAACCCACAACCATTTCCATCCAGAAGGACAAGGGCAGCAGCTATATAGGAACACCACCACCTGTAAGTTGCCCTCTATCCCGACATGGAAATATATCGCCGTTCCTTCATTTGCCACAGGGTCAAATGCCTGGAACTCTCTGCCTAAAGGCATTGTGGGTCAACCCACAGCAGGTGGACTGCAAGAAGGCAGCTCATCCCCACCTTCTCAAAGGCCAACTAGGGACAGGCCCAGTGAGTGACACCCACATCCTGTGAGTGAATTAAAAAATCCAGTTCAATTGGGTTGTTAGCCATACAGGAGAAAGTGAGGACTGCAGATGCTGGAGATCAGAGTTGAAAAGTGTGGCATTGGGGAAGCACAGCAGGTCAGGCAGCATCTGAGGAGCAGGAGAGTCGGCGTTTTGGGCATAAGCCCTTCATCAGGAATGTTTGGTGGCATCTGCCATGTTAGTCAAACTGGGTGCAGTCGGGTAATGCCATGACTCTGTTGCCTTGAGTGTGCCCCGTTATTGCTGGTAAAAGAGGGTTCCAGAGAAGAGTGACTGCACCCAAAGTGATAACTCTGTTTCTCTCTCCACAGATGCGGCTAGACCTGCTGTGATTCTGCAGAACCTTCTGTTTTGATTTCAATCTCCAGCATCCGCGGTATTTTGCTTTTATTATTATCTAAGTAGGGACTGTTTCCCTGGTTTACAGAATTTTTCTAAATTAGCAAGTGATTTTAGGCCTAAAAATATTTAATTTTGTGACTTCAGGTTTGTGGTTTCTATTAATGGCACAACATGGAATTTGCAAAAATTGTTGGCGATTTAACAATGTCCTCTCAGAGCCTTGTTTTTTGGGTCTTAGCTTTTGGAAAGTATTCACCTTGCATAAGCTTGAGGTTACCCAATACTCTGCTGCCGAACTCAGAGAAAGTCCTGTTCCCCCATTACCCCTGTGCTTCTTGACATACATTGACTCTTAATTTGACATGAAAATTCTCATTCTTGCTTTCAAATGCACGGCCTCTCTTCCACTCTGATGTGGAACATTTTCCAACCCCATAACCCTCTGAGATGTCTGTGTTCCTTCAGATCTGTTCTCTCACACATCCTGGATTTTAATTGATCCCATATTGGTTATCATGCCTTTAGCTGCCTGGGGCCTAAGCTCCAAATTTCATCTCCAAATCTCCTTCCTCTGCCAACGGAGGCTAGTACAGTTACAACAAATAAATGACATCTGGATGGGTACATGAATAGATAGGGTTTAGAAGGATGTGGGCCAAATGCTGGCAAATGGGGCTAGGTCAGATCGGGTATCTGGTCAGCATGGACGAGTTGGACCAAGGGATCTGTTTCCTTGCGGTATGACTCTATGACTTTCTCTGTTTCCTTAAAGTGCTTCTTAAAGCTTACCTGCCTGACAAAACTCTTGGTGAAAGTGAGGACTGCAGATGCTGAGATCAGAGTCTAGATTAGAGTGGTGCTGGAAAAGCACAGCAGGTCAGGCAGCATCCGAGGAGCAGGGAAATCGATGTGTCCTGATGAAGGGCTTTTGCCTGAAACGTCGATTTTCCTGCTCCTCGGATGCTGCCTGACCTGCTGTGCTTTTCCAGCACCACTCTAGACTCTGACCAAACTCTTGGTTAACTGTTCTAATATCTCTTTCTGTGGTATGCTGTTGGGTTGTGTCGAATGCTCCTGCGGGATGTTTCAAGAAGTAAAAGGTGCTATATAAATGCAAGTTGCTGCTGCACAGAAAATGTCAAATTGTCAGTATCTATGGCATGGGCGAAAGTGAGGACTGCAGATGCTGGAGATCAGAGTCAAGACTGGGTTGGTGCTGGAAAAGCACAGTAGGTCAGGCAGCAGAGACCAAATGAGTGTTGATTCTCCAACTTGCATTTGATTTGAATGGACTGTGACTATGGCCCACCTCAGTTTGTGTTGAGTTAGAAATGTGAGCCTGAATCCCCACAGTCTGTGGTTGAACAGTCTGCTACCTCCTCTCCTGTGTTTCAATCAGCCCCTTCAGCCAAGTCTCAGCTCAATATTCCACCTTTATCTGCACTGCTCCTTAATAAGTGCTGAGGGCGTTAGGACAGCAGTGAGCCAAGCATCCGAGAAACACACTGCTCAGCTCAGGGCTGGCTTGAGTGCCTGATAACCCTCACTTTTCGACAGAAGAGCCCCTCCCTCCTCACAACTGGGTAGAATCCTGAAGAAAACCAATAATGAAACTTTGTAATGAGCCACATTAAAGAGCAATGAAATATCCAGGGGAGTCAGCCCTGAAGGACTTAAAATACACAGCCATGTAACATTTTATTGTCACTCTATTTTAAAAAAAATTTAAATTAACCCTCACTCATTTCATGAAATGCAAAATTGCTGCTGCGATTGCCAAAGGCTTTGACTGCAGTGAAGACCCAAGTCTATTCATTGCTATTGAAGCTTAATTAGTTTTTCATTTTCATTAAAAGCAAAACGATTGCACAAAATTACTAATATTTAATTAAGTGTTCAATTTCCACTGCTTTAAGATCTGCAAAACTAGCATCCAATTGTTATAGTAAACACCATCATCAGCAGTCCTGTATTTGATGATATATTAGATATTAAGATCAGTGGGTCTCCAGATAAACCCGGTGATTAATAGCTGGTAAGTAAGTATTGGGAGCAGATTAAATCTTGCATTCAATCTTCAGGTTTGCTTTCTGTGCCATTTTTAGGCCAGGTGAAGGTTGACAAACAGCTGCAGATGAAAGTTCTGTTGACAGATGGCGCGGGGTAATAAGTATTTCTGGAGCACTGTGAAAACCCTCCCCCAAGGAGACTATTTGACACTTACTTTCATTTACTATAATTTCATGAAAAGCTTATTGGACTGTAATATGTTAAGCGCTGCGACTGGATTCTTTAGCAGCCCCTTTTATTATGCAGAGGGTAGGATGGGAAGCATTGATACAGGCTGGCTGCCAGTTTGTACTGTGGCAGCTGCTATCACTAGGGCAGTATCAGAGATTCAGCAGTGGGAAGCCACTATTTTCTGAAGAAAATAACAGATGGCAGTTCATGTTTGTCATACTCCAGGGCTTTACAGCAGCAAAGAAACTCCTTAAGGATTTTAATGATGGTTGCCGTATTTTGGAACCTTCTAAATTGCAAAAGCCTGAAAAGTAAGGTGTCAGAGAATAGAAGCAAAAGGAACAAAAATTATTTCTGCAATCCTGCAAATATTTGTCTATTTGTCTGTAATAAGACGCTCACTAAATTAAACGTGTGCATCGATGTTTTTGTGTGTGTGTGTGTGTGTGCGCGTGTGTGTGTGGGGGGAGCTGCGTTTGTGTAGTCTATTTGCTCTGCAGCTTGGCACCTTTCTGAAGTGGAATTATGCCACGGGACTGATTTGTAGAGTGATTTCACTTCATGCTAATGTAAACAAGCGAGCTCCCTCTGGAATGCTACCCCACACAACAGACTGTCTCCATACTTCAGATGTAAATGCAGTTAAGACGTGAAGCAATAGATGCAGTTGTTTAATTGGAGCTGACACCATTTTGAGATAGATACGGGAGAGGTACAAACTAACAAGAGAAAGCTCATTTCTTGATTTTTGTGGGGAATTATTCAGAGTCATACAGTTATAGAGATGTACAGCATGGAAACAGACCCTTCGGTCCAACCTGTCTACGCCGACCAGATATCCCAACCCAATCTAGTCCCACCTGCTCGTATACGTAACCAAATGCCTCTTAAATGTTGCAATTGTACCAGCCTCCACCACATCCTCTGGCAGCTCATTCCATACATGTACCTTCCTCTGCGTGAAAAAGTTGCCCCTTAGGTCTCTTTTATATCTTTCCCCTCTCACCCTAAACCTATGCCCTCTAGTTCTGGACTCCCCGACCACAGGGAAAAGACTTCGTCCATTTATCCTATCCATTCCCCTCATAATTTTGTAAACCTCTATAAGGTCACCCCTCAGCCTCCAACGCTCCAGGGAAAACAGCCCCAGCCTGTTCAGCCTCTCCCTATAGCTCAAATCCTCCAACCCTGGCAACTGTCCTGTACAGCCGCAACATGACCTCCCAACTCCTGTACTCAATACTCTGACCAATAAAGGAAAGCATACCAAATGCCTTCTTCACTATCCTATCTACCTGCGACTCCACTTTCAAGGAGCTATGAACCTGCATTCCAAGATCTCTTTGTTCAGCAACACTCCCTAGGACCTTACCATTAAGTGTATATGTCCTGCTAAGATTTGCTTTCCCAAAATTCAGCACCTTGCATTTATCTGAATTAAACTCCATCTGCCACTTCTCAGCCCATTGGCCCATCTGGTCCAGATCCTGTTGTAATCTGAGGTAACCCTCTTTGCTGTCCACTACACCTCCAATTTTGGTGTCATCTGCAAATTTACTAACTGTAACTCTTATGCTCACATCCAAATCATTTATGTAAATGACAAAAAGTCAAGGGCCCAGCACCGATCCTTGTGTCACTCCACTGGTCACAGGCCTCCAGTCTGAAAAACAACTCTCCATCACCACCATCTGTCTTCTACCTTTGAGCCAGTTCTGTATCCAAATGGTTAGTTCTCCCTGTATCCATGAGATCTAACCTTGCTAATCAGTCTCCCATGGGGAACCTAGTCGAATGGCTTACTGAAGTTCATATAGATCACATCTACTGCTCTGCCCTCATCAATCTTCTTTGTTACTTCTTCAAAAATCTCAATTAAGTTTGTGAGACATGATTTCCCACGCACAAAGCCATGTTGACTCTCCCTAATCAGTCCTTGTCTTTCCAAATACATGTACATCCTGTCCTTCAGGATTCCCTCCAACAACTTGCCCACCACCGAGGTCAGGCTCACCAGTCTATAGTTCCCTGGCTGGTCTGTACCGCTCTTCTTAAACAGTGGCACCACGTTTGCCAACCTCCAGTCTTCCGGCACCTCACCTGTGACTGTCGATGATACAAATATCTCAGCAAGAGGCCCAGCAATCACTTCTCTAGCTTCCCACAAAGTTCTAGGGTACACCTGATCAGGTCCTGGGGAGTTATCCACCTTTACCCATTTCAAGACACCCAGCACTTCCTCATCTGTAATCTGGACATTTTGCAAGATGTCACCATCTATTTCCCTACAGTCTATATCTTCCATATCCTTTTCCACAGTAAATACTGATGCAAAATATTCATTTAGTATCTCTCCAGTTTTCTGTGGCCCCACACAAAGGCCGCCTTGCTGATCTTTGAGGGGCCCTATTCTCTCCCTAGTTACCCTTTTGTCCTTAATATATTTGTAAAACCCCTTTGGATTCTCCTTAATTCTATTTGCCAATGCTATCTCATGTCCCCATTTTGCCCTCCTGATTTCCCTCTTAAGTATACTCCTACTTTCTTTATACTCTTCTAAGGACTCACTCGATCTATCCTGTCTATACCTGACATATGCTTCCTTCTTTTTCTTAACCAAACCCTCAATTTCTCTCGTCATAAGACCATAAGACCATAAGACATAGGAGTGGAAGTAAGGCCATTCAGCCCATCGAGTCCACTCCGCCATTCAATCATGGCTGATGCGCATTTCAGCTCCACTTGCCAGCATTCTCCCCGTAGCCCTTAATTCCTCTAGACAACATGAACCTATCAATCTCGGCCTTGAAGACATTTAGCGTCCCGGCTTCCACTGCACTCCGTGGCAATGAATTCCACAGGCCCACCACTCTCTGGCTGAAGAAATGTCTCCGCATTTCTGTTCTGAAATGACCCCCTCTAATTCTAAGGCTGTGTCCACGGGTCCTAGTCTCCTCACCTAACAGAAACAATTTCCTAGCATCCACCTTTTCCAACCCATGTATTATTTTGTACGTCTCTATTAGATCTCCCCTTAATCTTCTAAACTCCAACGAATACAATCCCAGTATCCTCAGCCGTTCCTCATATGCTAGACCTGTCATTCCAGGGATCATCCGTGTGAATCTCCGCTGGACACGTTCCAGTGCCAGTATGTCCTTCCTGAGGTGTGGGGACCAAAACTGGACACAGTACTCCAAATGGGGCCTAACCAGAGCTTTATAAAGTCTTAGTAGTACATCTCTGCTTTTATATTCCAACCCTCTTGAGATAAGAGACAACATTGCATTCGCTTTCTTAATCACAGACTCAACCTGCATGTTTACCTTTAGAGAATCCTCGACTAGTACTCCCAGATCCCTTTGTGCTTTGGCTTTATTAAGTTTCTCACCATTTAGAAAGTAGTCCATTCCTATATTCTTTTTGCCAAAGTGCAAGACCTCGCACTTGCTCACGTTAAATTCCATCAGCCATTTCCTGGACCACTCTCCCAACCTGTCTAGATCCTTCTGTAGCCTCCCCACTTCCTCAGTACTACCTGCCTGTCTACCTAACTTTGTATCATCGGCAAACTTCGCTAGAATGCCCCCGGTTCCCTCATCCAAATCATTAATATATAATGCGAACAGCTGTGGCCCCAGCACCGAACCCTGCGGGACACCGCTCGTCACCGGCTGCCATTCTGAAAAAGAACCTTTTATCCCAACTCTCTGCCTTCTGTTAGATAGCCAATCCTCAATCCATCCCAGCAGCTCACCTCGAACACCATGGGCCCTCACCTTGCTCAGCAGTCTCCCGTGTGGCACCTTATCAAAGGCCTTTTGAAAGTCCAGATAGACCACATCCACTGGGTTCCCCTGGTCTAACCTACTTGTTACCTCTTCAAAAAATTCCAACAGGTTTGTCAGGCATGACCTCCCTTTACTAAATCCATGTTGACTTGTTCTAATCAGACTCTGCTCTTCCAAGAATTTAGAAACCTCATCCTTAATGATGGATTCTAGAATTTTACCAACAACCGAGGTTAAGCTGATTGGCCTATAATTTTCCATCTTTTGCCTTGATCCTTTCTTGAACAAGGGGGTTACTACAGCCATCTTCCAATCGTCCGGGACCTTTCCTGACTCCAGTGACTCTTGAAAGATCTCAACCAATGCCTCTGCTATTTCCTCAGCAACCTCTCTCAGAACTCTAGGGTGTATCCCATCGGGGCCAGGAGATTTATCAATTTTAAGACTTTTTAACTTTTCTAGCACTATCTCTTTCGTAATGGCAACCATACTCAACTCAGCCCCGTGACACCCTTTAATTTTTGGGATATTACTCCTGTCTTCCACTGTGAAAACTGACGCAAAGTACTTGTTAAGTTCTCCTGCTATTTCCTTATCTCCCATCACTAGGCTCCCTGCATCAGTTTGAAGTGGCCCAATGTCTACTTTTGCCTGTCGTTTGTTTCTTATGTACTGAAAGAAACTTTTACTATTATTTCTAATATTACTGGCTAGCCTACCTTCATCCAGCATTCCCTATACCTACCAGCCTTCCCTTTCACCCTGACAGGAATATACTTTCTCTGGATTCTTGTTATCTCATTTCTGAAGGCTTCTCATTTTCTAGCCATCCCTTTACCTGCAAACATCTGCCCCCAATCAGCTTTCGAAAGTTCTTGCCTAATACCGTCAAATTGCGTAAAGGCTTCTATGCATTTACTACATTACTGAGTTACAGCTATGGAGGTGAAGTGATCATTTTTTTCCAGAAGAACAGACTAGAATCCCTACAGTGTAGAAACATGCCCATCGGCCCAGCAATTCCACACTGACCCTCTGAAGATTAGCCCACCCAGACCCATTCGCCTATTACTCTACATTTACCCCTGACTAATGCACCTAACCTACACATCCCTGAACACAATGGACAATTTAGCATGGCCAATTCACCAAACCTGCACACCCTTGGATTGTGGGAGGAAGCTGGAGCACCCAGAGGAAAACCACACAGACAATGTGCAAACTCCATACAGACAGTTGCCCGAGGCTGGAATCAAGTCTGGGTCCCTGACACTGTGAGACAGCAGTACTAACCATGAAGCCACCATGCTGCCCCATGCATTATAGATATTACCAGCGTGCTCAGAGATGCTGTTACCACTTCTGGAGAGGTTTGGGCTTGAACCCAGGTCTCCTGCCTCTGAGGTTAGGATACTACCACATTGTTTCATTGTAATTTTATTCAATTCGGATTTCACAATGTACCATGGCATGATTCAAACCCATTTCTGTTGGCCCTGTGCCCACAGCCCTGGATTACCAGCCCAGTGTCACTATCACGATGCCATCAGCACCCCTTCATTATTTCATTATATGAGCTGAGGTTTAATCGAAGGATCGGTTTGTTGAGGAACAGACACAGTAATAGGCCTTTTCATTTCACAACTAGGCTGTGCTTCTATAATGCCTCACTCTGGTTCAGATACAATGCTGGGCTACCATAGCCAGTGGAGGAAACCATCACAAGGCCCACCATCCTGAGGGACTTCAACCCCCCCACACACCACCCCCACTGTCCCCAGGTCGAAGTCAGCATTGGAAACCCCAATGATAAGACATGCAATTGGATAGTTGAAGCAAATTGAGTTGAGCAAGAGAAATTGTTTGAAATGACACTTGAACACCCATGAAACAAATGTCTGAACGATGCCTTTGTTCAGCTGATTCACTGTTGTCTCCTTGGGACTGTGCACGTATTTTCAGTTCCTTTGATGTGAACCTTACTAGCAAGATCAGCATCTAGTGTCCATCTGTAACTGTCCTTGGGAAGGTGTTGGTGAGCTATTGACTTCAATTGCTGTAACCTGTGCCATGTAGGTCCCATCCAAGATGCTGTTAGAAAGGGAACTCCAGAATGGCGATTCAGCAAAATTGAATAAGCAGTGATATATTTCCAAGTGAAGATTGTGCATGCGCATGTGTGTGAGTTTGTGTACAAACATACAAACTTGCATCTAGTGTTCCCTTGTACCTGCTGTTTTTATCCTCCAGGGTACTAAGAATTGAGGGTTTGAAAAATCCTGTCAAAGTATAGTTGGTTAGTTCCTGTAATACATCCTGTAGATGACACCAACATCAGACATGTGCAGTATTGGTGAAGGGATACATCAGACCTTATAAATATGATGCACACCCTGCAAGAGCACTCAGCCCAGTGTTACAAGAACTCTGCTTTTCTGAAGCCAGTAAGTCCATGATCTCCATTTTATGTCGAACGATGAATGTGAAGCTTTACCACTTAGTTTAAGGTCTAGTGCACCCTGATTAATCCCAGTAATTGCGGTTATAATGAGGGCTGATTTCTGTCTCCAGTCCTAGATACCTAATCATACTTAACAGGGTCAAAAACACTGAAACAGATCCACATGCAGAATGAATTAAATTCACTATATCATGCATGTTATAAAGTGACTTTATGCCTCATCCTTTGAATGAGGTTCCTATGGATCGAAAACAATACAGTGTTATAGATTCTGAAGTCGTGACATTTTTGGAAAATGATTTAAAAATAGCTGATTCTTTAAAACATCTTTAATAATTGTTTGCAATGACCAGCCATTTTGTTTCATGTTTGCAAACCCAAATGGCTTTATGCAGAACGTACAGCCACACTACAGGCCACTCAGCCTATCCAGTCTGTACTGGTTCTAGCTGAGCCTTGTGACTGCAGTATCTGCTTGTCTGCACTGCTGTGATTATGCCTGGAAGTGGGATTGAGACCAGCTGTGATGTCGTTTCTATCATGAATGAGATGTGACAGATTGCTGGATGAACAGAAATGGAACAGCATCCTGTCACAGAGCTGCCTTTAATAGCAAATCAGGAAATCATTCCATCCCCGAACAGAATGTTTATTTTCTTTGCTGATTTAATATGAAATTATGCATTGCCAGATGCAGATGACAATCCGTAACAATTTCACTTGATATTAATAGTGAAATTGTTGGAAATATAATATTTCAGTACACTCAGCTGGGAAGAACATTCATATTAACCCTTACCTTGCCTCCTGCTTTGACAGTGACAGTTGTCTAAGACAAGTCATTAGCTATTAATCGGTTAAAAGGCTCTAGTAAAACTACAATACATTTGTACAGATTACACTGAACCAAACCATGCCTGCAAAGCCCAAACAAAATGACTACTATTAGAAGCAATTGTGCAATTGGTAAGTGCTTGCCGAAAAAGCCTGAATGTGCTGTTAGCTACACTTAGAATCAATTTATGATAATCAGTTAGGCGTGTAATGTGGCTCATTTATGCTTGTTAGAAGCAGCATACCTTCATGCACAGAGGCCCATTCTCCACAAACAAAATTATTGTGTTCAAGCCTTGTACCTTGATGAATTACTCAGGAGATTAGGAAGCCTCTAGTTCTCCATGGCAACATGTCAGCTGATTAGAGTGTACATCCAAATTATTAATCAACATACCTTTTCTTTTCTGTAGTCTAAATTGTTGTGCTCATTTTGCACTTGGTATTCTTGCTTTTGTCCTGACTAGTGCTAGATGAAAATCTTCATCAAGATGTTTCTCTTTTTAGTAAAACTAGTTATTCTAAGTTTGGTTAACATTATGGACAATACAAGAACATGGAGACAAAAGGAGAGCATCTTGAGACCAATCAGCTGGGGCCTGAGGATGTGTGAAGGTAACAAATCTGTCAGTTGTGGAAGAGACATTTCAGTTCATTGGCACATGCTGTGTAACAAACTGAAAGAGTTCCTTAATTCAAGCTCCCTTTACAAATCAACAACTGCTGTGTCTCTGAGCCCGATTATGTGTCATTCAGATTAAATGTTAGCTGGCAACTCTGAGTCATCTACAGCACTCTATGAAACAAACACTTGAACAAAGCTGAATCATCTGTCCTTATTTTTTCTCTTGTCACCAATGTGTTCCAATCTCTTAAAAAAAAGGCTTCACAGGAAACGAGAGGGGTTAGGGATGCAGATCTGTCCTGAATGAGATGAAAATAATAGAGGGAGAGATTTGCCTTTACATAGAGCTCCAATGTTCAGGAATGGCCCTTAACGTTGATCAAGCTCCTGATTCTCAACAAAATGCAAAGACCAAAATTGACTCGGAAACTCCAGGCAGGGTGACGTATTAAAAATGCAGCTGAGCAATGGAATCTATCTGCAGAATGATGCTCGCTGAGAACATGAAATATGGACCTCCTACGCTTCAGCATTCCTTCCCTGGGCAGCATGAGGGCTAACTAGAAACTACAATGTCTCCCAACAACAGGAAGGAATCTTAGACAGAATTATCCAGACTGTGTGCTTACCTGCAGCTCCTAATGCTGGTGTAATGGTACATTGACGCCAAAACATGGGTCCACATAAATAGACTTGTGTAGGCATAAAGTGATTTACTCATGTTGGAGAAACATTCTTGTAAACTACCAGAAATATCGAAAGACGAACGTATGTGCTGAAAATATGAAAAACGTCTCAAATGAAAACTTTTATAGGTGTCACCAAAGCCCATGGGAACCTTACTCCCTTTGGCTGAGTGTCACTTGTGTGGAGTTTTGGGAGAAATTGTTTTGCTGTGAAATCTCTTGGGTTTTCTCCCCATATCTTACCAAATATGACCCATTAACCAGCACCCTGCCCCAAGATGTCCCTCCCGTTCAATGCTATCCTCATCTCACCACGTGCCCTTCAGTCAAAAGACCAAGGCCCCTGGTGTCATGTCTGTGTCATGTTTAAAAGACTGTAGAGCCACTGGGATGAGTGCTGATGTGCTGATGCTGCACTTCCTGGTGACAGACATTCAGTCTGAGGATGTCTGAGGAGGAGGGAAAGAATGGCGTTGTGGTTCCGGGGACCTGGAGATGGGTAGGGTGGTGCAGAGGAGGTGCATCCTCTTCCAGGAGGACACTGGCACCAGTTCCTGGTCTAAGGATGCCACGTGGATCAGTGCGATCTCCACAGTGTGAAGAACCTGGGCAGTGGTGCCATAGGAAGATCAATTACCTTCTCCACTCTACTAGGATAAATGCCACATTCTTCTCTCTGCCACCTCACGCTAACTCTATCACTGCTACTGCACACACCTTACACCAAGGCTCATGCTTCAGACTGGTATCAGAGGCTACACCTACAGTGCCAGGAGCCCTTGACAGACCGGCGCCTTTGTCGAAGACTTTGAGACTCGCTGTCTGCTTGCTACATATGTCATGTATTTTCTTCCATTTAAGCTTCTGGCACATGGTGCAGGGGTTTGATGTAGCATAGGCTCCAGACAAAGATGTAGGTGCCCTTGACTGAGGACTGCACACCAGAGAGGCAAGCTGCCTGGTGTGGTGACAAGACAAAGCAGGCAGGCTGTGAATGTGCAGGAAGGCACCAAGTGAGCAACCTCTTCCGATCTGTCAGCTGGCTGCCTGTGAGCAAAGTGTCCAGCCTTTCAATATTGGCTTCCACTGTGCCCAGCACCGGAAGTCTGTGCTTCCTAAACAGTGTCACTGTTCACACAGTTGGTGTCTGTCAGTCATTGAGATACCTTCCTGTGTTGAGCAACATGGAGGTTCTTTATAGCCACCAGGAGCTGAATGCCAGGTCCCCACCCTGTCCTCCATGTCGAGAATTCTAGACGGCTCGTTTGTCTGACAGGTTTGGTAAGATAAGAAGCTGCACGCTAATGGCAGGCTATGTGTAGTGATAGTGTCAAAGAGTTATATAGCACAGAAACAGAACCTTCGGTCCAACCCATCCATACTGACCAGGTTTCCCAAACTAAACTAGTCCCATTTGTCAGCATTTGGCCCATATCCCTCTGATACTTTCGTATTCATGTACTTATCAAAATGTTATTTAAATAGTGTAAGTGCACCTACATCCGCCACTTCCTTTGGCAATTCATTCCATATAAGACAAGCCAGAGAACTATAGACCGCTGAGCCTGACCTTAGTGGTGGGCAAGTTGTTGGAGGGAATCCTGAAGGACAGAATGTACATGTATTTGGAAAGGCAAGGACTGATTCGGGAGAGTCAACATGGCATTGTGTGTGGGAAATCATGTCTCACAAACTTGATTGAGTTTTTTGAAGAAGTAACAAAGAAGATTGATGAGGGCAGAGCAGTAGATATGATCTATATGGTCTTCAGTAAGGTGTTCGACAAGGTTCCCCATGGGAGACTGATTAGCAAGGTTAGATCTCATGGAATACAGGGACAACTAGCCATTTGGATACAGAACTGGCTCAAAGGTAGAAGACAGAGGGTGGTGATGGAGAGTTGTTTTTCAGACTGGAGGCCTGTGACCAGTGGAGTGACACAAGGATTGGTGCTGGGCCCTTGACTTTTTGTCATTTACATAAATGATTTGGATGTGTGCATAAGAGGTACAGTTAGTAAGTTTGCAGATGACACCAAAATTGGAGGTGTAGTGGACAGCAAAGAGGGTTACCTCAGATTACAACAGGATCTGGACCAGATGGGCCAATGGGCTGAGAAGTGGCAGATGGATTTTAATTCAGATAAATGTGAGATGCTGCATTTTGGGAACGCAAATCTTAGCAGGACTTATACACTTAATGGTAAGGTCCTAGGGAGTGTTGCTGAACAAAGAGACTTTGGAGTGCAGGTTCATAGCTCCTTGAAAGTGGAGTCGCAGGTAGATAGGATAGTGAAGAAGGCGTTTGGTATGCTTTCCTTTATTGGCCAGAGTATTGAGTGCAGGAGTTGGGAGGTCATGTTGCGGCTGTACAGGAATTGGTTAGGTCAATGTTGGAATATTGAGTGCAATTCTGGTCTCCTTCCTATTGGAAAGATGTTGTGAAACTTGAAAGGATTTGGAAAAGATTTACAAGGATGTTTCCAGGATTGGAGGATTTGAGCTATAGGGAGAGGCTGAACAGGCTGGGTCTGTTTTCCCTGGAGCATCGGAGGCTGAGGGGTGACCTTATAGAGGTTTATAAAATTATGAGAGGCATGGATAGGATAAATGGACAAAGTCTTTTCCCTGGGGTCGGGGAATCCAGACCTTGAGGGCATAGGTTTAGGGTGAGAGGGGAAAGATATAAAAGAGACCTAAGGGACAACTTTTTCAAGCAGAGGGTGGTACGTGTATGGAATGAGCTGCCAGAGGAAGTGGTGGAGGCTGGTACAATTGCAACATTTAAGAGGCATTTGGATGGGTATATGAATAGGAAGGATTTGGAGGGATATGGACCTGGTGCTGGTAGGTGGGAGTAGATTGGGTTGGGATATCTGGTCAGCCTGGATGGGTTGGACCAAAGGGTCTGTTTCCATGCTGTACATCGCAATGACTCTGTGACTCTCTGTGTAAAAAATAGTTACCCCTCACGTCCTTTCTAAAATGTTGTCCCCTTGCTATAAAAATGCCCTCTAGTTTTGAACTCCCCTACCCTAGAGAAAAGGCCTTTGCTATTTACCTTATCCTTGCCCCTCATTTTAAAAAATTTCTACGAGGTTAATCCTCAGCCTCAGAAACTCCAGGGTATAAAGCTCTCGCCTATAACTTATAACTTACAACTTTCCTTATTACGTCAACCCTCCAGCTCTGGTAATGTCCTTGCGAATCTTTTCTATATTCTTCCCAATTTAATAATATCCTTTCTATAGCAGATCCTAAGCCCTTTCAGAAGTTTCCCTTCTGTTATTCAGAGGTATATAATCTTGCACTTACATTCTGAAGAAATTCCGCTCTTGTTTCTTATATTTTCCAACTAGTAATTTCTCACTAATTTAATGAGCAGTAATCGTCATTAATCATCAGCTCATCTTTAGCCAGTAAGAAATTTGCCCAAGTGCCTGGTTGATGTGTCAGAGACACAGCAAGTCCATTGTGAAGGTAGGTCTCACCAAACATCTCATGCAGTTCAATATCATAGCCCCCATTGCTCAGAACCCAGTCGGATACCATCAGTAGGTTCTCCAGAGCTTTCATAGTCTTGTACGTGCTATCTCTACTTACCAAGTCAATGACCTGTTTGCTTTTTTAAAAACCTTATGATCAAACTGCCCTGCTACCTTCAAAGGTTTTGGAGACCATCAGGTCTCCCTGCTCCTCTACCACCTTTAAATTCTTCATTTACTTTCCATTGCCTCCCCCCTCTTGCCTTCCAAATCGCAGCACCACATACAGCATTGAAATTTGTCCACCTTATTTTGTCAACCGATCTCTTGGTTCAATGCCACCTGAAAATTTTGACATCATCCCCCCGCCCCCACAAGTATATCTAGGTCATTATTATCTAATCCTAACACTGATTTTAGGGGAATATCCTTCCATTTTGCTAAGAAATATCTGCTTTCTATCTCTTAGCAAATTGTACATCCATGCTATCATTGTCCCTTTAAACCCATTAAATTTAATTTCTCTAACAACTTTATTATGTTTCACTCTACCAAATGTCTCTTGCAAGTTTATATGCACATCAGCTGAGCTACCAATCACAAGTCTCTTTGTTACTTAATCAAAGGACTCAAATAAAGTCTGTCAGACATGATTTGCCTTTAACAAATCCATGACGTCTGCTTTTCATTAAATTATATTCTGCTAAGTGACAGCTAATTTTGTCCTGGTTAATGGTTGCTGAATTTCTCTATCCCTTGTTTCTCATCTTACTGGCTTGCAGTTAATGGATCTATTCCTTCCCCTTTCTTGAACACGGGTAGGATACATGCAGTCTTTCAGGTCCCTGGCACTAGGCCCATATTCCAGTGGGATTGAAAACCTGTGGCAAAACCCTTCAGTGTTTCTACCCGACCTGAATGTCAATCATACCCTTCGTCTCCACCAGAAGATCTCCTTTTGACTCTATAGTTTGCTTTATCCTTCTGTTCAGTATCCTTTTGCTTTTCATACCTTCATTTTAGAAAAATTGATGTTGTGTTTTCATGTTACTGTATTTTCTCATTATAATTTTATATCCCTCTTCATTTTGTTTTCAATTCTCTGAACTCCCTATTTGAGTGTCTAGTACTCTTGATATTTATCATAAGCCTGATAGCGTTAGTTTCACACTGGATGCCCTCTTAGAGTCAAACAGCACAGAAACAGACTCTTTGATCGAACCAGTCCTTGCCAAATATAATCCCAACCTAAACTAGCTCCACCTGCCTGCTCCTGGGTCATATCTCTCCAAACTTTTCTTACTCACATGCTTATCCAATGTCTTTCAAATGTTGTAAATTTGCCCACATCCATCACTTCCTCAGGAAGTTCATTCCGCACGCCAACCACCGTCTGTGTAAAACATTTGCCCCTCGTGTCTTTCTAAAATCTCTCCTTAAAACAGACAGCTGTGAGACGCAAGGTATGATCTAACTGTTTAATGTCTGCTGTCTGTAAGCCACTATCTCTGTGCTCTTTGGAAGAGTGCAGGTCTTGTGCCCAAGCAGAAGGAAAAAACAATACAGCACTTCGAAATGCAGTTTACCTGCTCTAGTTTTATTCCTAGATGAGCAAGAATTCTAAAATTCTACTGTTAATAGGGATAGATAGAATTTGTTTGTTATACATTGTTAAGGGGTGTTTCATTGTAGAACATGGTTTAACAAATTGACAGCAAATTGACTGGAATCCTACGCCCATAAATACTTAAATGAGAATTTCATAGAGTTCTGACTTTAGGAATGATGTAACAGCCTTAGCAAATACCAGAAGGAACTTTAATACCATTCACTTATCATTGGGGCATGATCTATTGTGAACTCAGCTAAAGCAGTATGTCCCACTTGATCAAATATTTGCTTAACTTGTGCTGTAGGAAAGACAATGTTGGGAAAAGTTGGTGGCTGCCTGATTCTGTGCTGTTTCAGTTCAAATCAGAAAGATCTTATAAATATAAATCTCTGGACAATCTCAGTCTCTTTCAAACAATGGACCATAGCATTAAAAACATACTAATTCAGCAGAAGCTACAGAAAATACCAAAGTAAAACAAAGAAATGCAGATGCTGAAATAAAAAAAAACAAAAATTGCTAGACAAGCTCAGCAGGTCTGGCAGCATCTGTAGTGAGAAAAACAGAGTTAATATTTTGAGTTCAGTGACCCATCGTCAGAACTGTTCAGGTGCTCTGATGAAAAGTCACTAGGCCTGAAATGTTGACTCTGTTTCTCTCTGTACATGTGCTGCCGAGTTTCTCCAGCAATTCCTGCTTTTGTTGAACTGAAATGCCAAGCTCAATTAGACTATAAGGAAGCTGGTAATATTTATATTCAGTTTTTTTTTCCTTTTACGCTGTTTCTAATGTCTATCAAACTTGCCTTTTTGCCCTTGGTACCTTATCTGTTTATATTCTCCATATATTGAAATCTGTGGTTATAATTTTCATCAGAAATTATAACCCTATTCTCTGAGCTTCCCCACATCAAGTTAGCAAAAGATTGTCTTCACACGTCCACACACATGCATACATACAATATGCACACGCACATGTCACATATATACAGACAGACACGGACACACATACACTCACACACAGACACACACACAGACACACACTCACACACACACATACACTCACACATACATACACACAGACACACACACTCACAGACACATACTCACACACACAGAGACACACAGATACACACACAGAGACACACACACAGACACGCACACATACACTCATACACACAGACACACACACATGCACACACACTCACACACACAGACACGCAGACACACAGGCACACACATACACACACACATTCACATACACACACACACAGACACACACATACACACACACTTACATACACACACACACACATACATACACACCCACATACACACACACACCCACAGACACACACATACACATACACACACACTCACATACACGCACACACACTCACATACACACCCCACATACACACACATACACATACACACACAGAGAGACACACACACACACACGCACAGACACACACACAGATACACAGACACAGACACACACACACACACCCTGATACACACACACTCACATACACACACATACGCACACACAAACACTCACATACACACATACCCCCACACTCTCTCACACACACACACTCACATACACACCCACACTCACACACACACACACTCACACACACACACACACACACACACACACACACATACACACATACAGCACCCCTATTTTCTTCATCTGCATTCTGCTTCTATTCTTTCCCGCCTACTAGAATCTTGCATTAATAAAACTTCAAAAGGGTCTCCTGGCTGATTAATCACAGTGTTCAGAACAAGAGGTCCTTATCCAGCATGGCAGAGTGACCTCAATACCAAGGGCAATAAAGATTCTTCAATTTTGGATGTAAAATTGAGAGGCTGAAACAGCAGGCAATTGTGGTGTCTTGAACAGTCTGGCTTGTTGATGATGGAAATGCAAATAACCAAGGAACTGTACCTGGGGCTTATCAGAACCATAGGACATTGACGGGTTTACAACATAGAGCCCATGTGAATTCTTCACTGGAGGCTACTATGAAGGTACAACAAGCTATTAGAAAGACTAATGGAATGTTAGCCTTTATTGCAAACTGGTTCAAGTAAAGAAATAATGAAATCTTACTTCAGTGGTATCTGAGCTTGATTAGAGCACTCCTGGAGTACTCTGTACAGTTTTGGTGTCCTTATCTCCAGAAAGACCTTATTTCCAAAGAGAGAATGCAATTCACCAGAGTTGTTCCCCATGGTGACGAGACTGCCCTATGAAGTGAGGTTGGGAAAACTGGGTCTCTATTGTTTGTAGACTCGAAGAACGAGAGGTGGTCATATTGAAACTGATAAAACAGTGATAGCCAGGGTGGATGTAGGTTTACCCACTGGTTAAGGAGTCTAAGATGAGGGGCCATAATTGAAAAATAAGTTGGACACTGAGTAGGTCTGGGATGAGGCGATTGGTATTTACTCAGAGGATTGTGAACCTTTGAAATTCTGTTTCTCAGGGGCTGTCTTTAAGTATGCTTGAAGTACAGATTTCTGATTGCCTGTGGCATTCAGGGTCATGGAGATGGGGTCAGTAAAAAGCAATGGAACGTTTGATTAGCCATGATTGTATTGAATGGTAGGGCAGGCTTGATGGGCTGAATGGCCTACGTTCAAATATAAAAACATTGTGAGTGTGCAGCCAATGGCCTTGGAGAAGTTGCAGAACAGCTTGTTTGTTCACATCCAAAATGGCTTACAAACCAGAAAGGGCTGACGGCAATGTCACTTTAAATCAGGAGGATGTATAATAGTGCAATAATAATGAGGTTCCTGTCACTGAGGCCTGAGTCTCAGGGACTGTGGAGCTGCTGTAGCACGCTAGCCCTTCATTCCCTGTGGCTCTCACTGCCGATCGGTTTCAATTTGTGAACATTTGCCTGAAAGATTTTAGCTGTAATCTTCTTTTAAAAAATTAATCACGATATCTTGCATAAAATCTACCCACTGCTGCTGAAGCCACAGTGAATTCCTCACGAAAGCCACACTTCATATATCAGTAGTAAAACTGTGTGCTCACTTAAGGATGGAATCGTTGCTGCAGTCTTAATGTTCAGGCATCCGTCTGTGCTCTATCTGAGTAATGCCTGGGGATTCTGGGACTGGCACCTCGGGGAATTTTGGTCCGCAGCCTTTAATTAGATATATTTTCTGTATATAATCAGGCTGCAGCAAATAAAAAACAGAAGAGAAAAGAAACCACACAGAACAAATGTTGCCACAGCACAGCATTGGAGGCGAGTGAAAAATTAGGACTTGGCAGTATGTGAAATGTGCCATTTTTAATGTTCATGATGATGCCCAAGTCTGTTTACAAATAGAAGTATTTTTGTAGATCAGTCGCTATGTCAGAAATCCAGGCCCAATCAGTCTGGTTCTACCCACATGTAGAAAATAGTCAACAATTCACAGAAATAACCAAGATCACTCCACTATCTACTCACACTAACATAGAACGATTTCACCAGGACGTGGTCCTCAAGAGTGACAAGTAAACTAAAGAAAGGTAGACCATACCATGGAGGAGTATATGGACTGACTTGCATGTGGTTGGTTTAAATTCTGCACAAGGCCAAAACCTGTGACTGACTGATCATCACAAGGGGCTACAGCTATTTTTATAGACAAGTGTAGTAGACATCTGCCAGAGATAAGCTAATGAGCAGAAATATTTGTCCTAACCATAACCTAATGAACAAAAGATAAAACCATGCGTTATGCTCATTATGCGTGCACACTAAATGATTCTGACACTTCTGAGCCCCAAAATAGGATTACATCCAAATCTTTCTTCAATGCACATTTTAATCAATAAGGTTTTAAAATCGATCTGATATATTTATTGATGCATTGTTGGAAATTTAAGAGCTCCCGAGTATTTTTTAAAACTTTGCTCTTCCCTATCTGACAATACTATGGTTTTAAGAGGTGTATATTGTCCTGTTGTTTTTTTTTATGAAGAGAAGTTGAGACAGATGGGTCAGCCATGTTGGTATGAAATGGTGGAGTAAGCTTGATTGAATTGCCTACTCCTGCTCCTGGTTCTTAGTTTTATGAGTTGGTCAATCTGAGGTTATTTTATCTCTGTGCTGGGAAAAATTCCCCCGATAGATGAGCCCCTTTTTCTGGGGTATGTGGGTCTGTAGGCTGTGCCCATTTAGGATGACAAACTCTTGTTTAAAGAACAATGGCTTTTATAGGTGTGGAGTGGGGACTCTACTGGAGCTGCCAAAGGAGTGGGGCTAGGAGAGACTTGTTGGAGATAGCTGCTAACTATGGGGCTTATGCACAGCAAAATACAGCACACGTGCACATATCAAAGCCCAGAATCAACCCAAGACACAACCTTCAAATATGGCATGGTCATCAAAAGTTAGCGATAATTCATCATCCTGCGGCTTGCATACCAAACACAGATTGGTGATTACCCAAAGAGCTGCCAAGTGCCAGGACAGCTTGGTTAAAAGTCATAGAATCCCTGTGGAAAGAGGCCATTCAGCCCACACTGATTCTCCTAAGAGCAACCTACACTTACCCAACGTATCCCTGTAACCTCCCATTTTACCATGGCCAATCTACCTAGGCTGCACATCCCTGGACACTATAGCATGGCGAACTCACCTAATCAGCACATCCTTAGACTGTGAGAGGAAACTGGAGCACCTGGAGGAAACCCATGCAGACACAGCGAGAATGGCAAACTCCACATCGATAGATGCCGAAGGCTGGAATTGAACCCAGGTTTCTTGTGTTGTGAGGCCACAGTGCGAACCACTGAGCCACCATGCTGCCAAGTTGGAAGCCAGCAGGTGTAGTCAGTAAGAGAATGAACTGCTGACCTTGGTGTTATTGGCATCTTGAACTAACCATCTGAGCTAACCCTCAGGCATGCGTCAGTTCTTTGGGACTTCATCCTGGACATTTCTCATATTTTAGCCCTCACGCCTCCTAACCCACCTCATCCTCCTTTCTCATTCATACCAATTCAAGCCAGCCCATGTTCCCACCATGTCATACCAACTTAATTAAAACTCATGTCAAACTATCCACCAGTTCTTGTTCTTGCATGGAGCATGCCATCTCATTTAGTATTCCTCAGAAATAGACCTCAGAAGTTATGTTGAACTGAGACAAAATAAAGTTAGAAAAATATATTATTGCTTTCACCATATTGAAAAAAAATTCCAATCATGAAAACTCATTCAAAACAATTAATTATCTTCAAGTACTTAATCCATAATAAAAACACGTATTTATAATTTCACATCAAATACAGCTAACCCTTTAAGAACTCAATGGTCAATAGGACTATGTGCTTAGGACCCTGACTGAGAAGCTGATAATTTGGGGAAAGTTATCAAACATTAGTAGTGACATAATGACAGCCCATGAGGTAATGTCAACAAACAGCTATAGTAGCTGGTATAATGGATTTTTCAGCTCTTACTGATACTGTTAGACTGTTTACTTTCACATTCTTTTACAGTCTGTAAAGAACATCATATCTTGACAATTTCACAGAAAATAAAGCATCACTCTAGACATTGGGCTAAGGCACTTGCCACAGGGAAAAGGGATCAGTCTGAACTCAGCGATGAGTTATAAGTCATTTCTCGGTAACCCTTTCTCTGACTGGTAAAAGTGAGACCTTTGGACTTGCCCAATCCCCTCTAGGTAGGTAGAAAGGTAACATAACATTATCGATTTCTGTCACTTTCTTACTGGAATAGTACCCAGAAAAAGAAAGATCTGCTGTTTCCTCTGCAGTACTAACCAAAGGATTGATGGGACAGAAGTGTCAAGGTCACAGGTTCTTCCACCTATTTGTTTTAAGGGACAAAAAATTGTGAATAACTTGTTTCTGATGTTGCAATGAAGGTTTCTGTCATTCCAACCTTAAACGTGAGCTGACTGACTCTGAAAATGATCTCCTGTGGGTCTTGGAAGGTCACTGTGACATTAAAGGTCAGAGAAATGAGGTCTCCCCCCATTAATGGCAAGGAAGTGGGATAATTGATGGAGAGTACAAGTTTCTGAGAGCCAGCAGACAGAGCCTGGTCACACCTTTCCCAGTAAGGAAGAGACTCCAGGGCACTATTTGTCCTACGTACTCAGGTGGTGACTTGTCTGGTGAGCTTCGGATGAGTACAATGTTCTTTTTCTAATTGGGCTCTGGTTATTGTTGACCTCTGCTACCCGTCAGGTAAACTCTTCGGCATATATCTAATGTTGTACCCTGAACAGAAATTGCTGGAAAAGCTCAGCAGGTCTGGCAGCATCTGTGGAGAGAAATCAGAGTTAATGTTTTGGGTCAGGTGACTCTTCCTCAGAACTGATGGTAGCGAGAAAAATATTAGTTTTTTTATGAAGAAGATAGGGTGGGGTGGGTTGGGGGGAATAGAGTCTAAAGAGAGCAAAGGACAGTTGGTCAGACAAAGGAATGGAAAACAATTAGGCTGGGAGCATTGCAATTCTTACGGTTTGTACGCAGAACTGTTTGTCTGACTGGCTTCATTGTTGGTAGATCTGAGTAAAAGTTAGCAGCACACCTTTAGACTGTACTTCCTGAGTTATAGGACTGTGTGTGATTAGTGATCTTTTGCTCATGGTTCATAATCTGACCATCTCTGTCCCACAGATAACCTGAACCTGTATTTGAGGACTCTGCAATAGACAATGGCTTTGTGCAATGTCATAGTGAACATCCGATCTGTTTTACATCTGTTGCAATATTTCTTTTATTTCTGTTGACTAAATTGGAAATTAAAAATGGAGAAAGATGTTAAATGGTCTGCCAGTTTGGTGCCACTGAAAGTCAAGATCTACTTTCATCAATTTTTGGAGATGCCGGTGTTGGACTGGGGTGTACAAAGTTAAAAATCACACAACACCAGGTTATAGAAAACAGGTTTAATTGGAAGCACACTAGCTTTCGGAGCGACACTCCTTCATCAGGTGATCACCCGATGAAGGAGTGTCACTCCGAAAGCTAGTGTGCTTCCAATTAAACCTGTTGGACTATAACCTGTTGTTGTGTGACTTTTAATTACTTTCATCAAGGTATGTTATATGGTCTGTAAAGGATAGCATCGAATTTTATTTAATTGGGCCAAACAGGACAGTGGCATTACAAGGGGAAGTGATCAAGATGTACATATAGGTTATTTGTGAAGAGAATTGCTGTCGAATTTCTCCAAAACATTTCCAGAGAGGTTTCATTTGGGAACAAACAGAATATGTTCACAAGGGGAAATGTAATTCTATGGGGATGTCTTGAAGAAATGGATCTCCTCAACATAAATGCTTCACTTAATGAATTTACATCAGCACAAACACTCACTTGAAGGATAATTAAACTTTATTAATAAAATCAAATTTGACTGTTATCTGAGGTCCTAATGGCGCAATCTGAAAGTGACTTTATTTGTACAGCATGCACTTTGTAATTGCTGGGGGTCCAATGGCATTGGGCCTTATTGATAATAACATTACGCTCTGTGACAGCTGTGACAAGAATGCTAATACACTTCATTTAAATCAGAGGAAGTAAGATCACTCTCACTGATAAAATAAAACAAATTAAAGCAGCTACCTATGAAGATGCCAAACACAGGGTGATCAGAGAAAGTATTCAGTAACTAGAGACTGCTGCAGGGCATTTGAAGACTGCATTCCATAATCCTAAACTAAATTTGTTCTAATTTCCATAAGGTAAAACTACCTCTGGAGACCCAGGTCAGAATGCATTGCTATAATTACTGTGAACGTAGCAGACCTCTTACAGAAAACATCGCATCAGCTGAATAAATGTTGAACTGATGATACCTATATGAGCAAAACAAGTCTTGCTACTTGATGGAATATGGTTAGCCTTCATTCATACAAAGAAATCTAGTTAACTGAAGATCTGGTACCAGATGTTTTATTTATGCATTTAGAAATTGCTGTTAGTACAAAGTGTGATATGATGTTTCTGCGTAACCCACCTTCACAAAAAGGAATAAGAATTACCCAGTTTTGTCAGGGAGCATCAGCGTTTTATTAATGCGCGTCGGCCATTTGTAGCACCAACATTTTGCAGCTCTTGTTAATGTATAGGAGTATATCCAGGATTGGCTTGACTGATGAGCTGGATGTAAGTTTATGAGTTCCTCGATATAACATTCATGGAAACGTAGCCCTTTCATTTCTGGTATTTCCACCTTGCAGGTTAAGTCATTGAGATTAGGTATTGGAAATATTTTTTAAAAAAACAGCTGCAATAAAATGGGCATTTGAGAAGAGTGGGATCAGTCTTGCTTTTTTATTCATTCCTATCATCTGGCCAGATGTAGAATGAAGAAAATTGAAAATGATACGTCAATGCATGGGTGTGGAATTCAATAATACAAATAGTGATACCTGCAAAAAGTTGGAAAATCATATGGATGAAGGCAATGGACAGTTTCATTCAAGTATTCCTTCTTGTTTAACTTTTTTGTGGAATTTTATGGATTGCAGTAGAGCCTAGCAATACAAGTTGTTGTTAGTTCAATAATGAAAAGTAATCGGAAAAGGTTTGACTTTATTGGTGACAATTAGTGTAATTTTCAGCATGGTTGTTTCATTTGTGAGCTTGTTGCTTTGGATACATGGCCCTGAAATGCCACGCTTGGAAACGAACGTCCAAAAATCGATCAATATGCATATGCAGTCAAACTAACAACAATAGTGAGGCCCCACAAAATTAACTCCAGAGCTAACTGGTTTTCCCAGAAATCATTCAGAATTGAGTAGGTGGATACAAAGCAGATGCTGCATGAAGTGTTAAGTTATTCACTTCAGTAAGAAAAACAGAATTACAGCGTATTATTTAAATAGTGACAGATTGGGAAATATTGATGTGCAAAGGGTCCAGGGTGTGGTGTTCTTTGTACACCAGTCACTGAAAGGAAACGTGTAGGTAGATCAAGTAGTTCAGAAAGCAATGGTAATTTGGCTTATATTGCCAAGGGATTTGGATTCAGGAGCAAGGATGTATTATAATAAAAACAGCAAGTGCTGGAGAAACTCGGCAGGTCTCACAACATCTGTGGGTAAAGAAACCAAGTTAATGTCCAATTTGACTTCTGTGGAACTGAAGGGGGAAGGACAATGGTTCTTTTTAATTCTTGATAAAAGGAGAGAAGGAGCAAATGGAACAGATGGTGAGGGTTCCCAGAGCAGAAAGCCCAAGGAGTGCTTTTGATATTAGAGGAAGGTATAGATAACGAATAGGTATAAATAGAAAGCTGTTAATAGCAGAAAACTGGTCAACTCTGTCCTCTGAGAACAAACCCAAGCAAACAAGTCACTGGGATGTGGTTGGGGTATTGGGGAGAGTAGAGGACAGTGTTTATGCTCTGAAGTTGTTGAACTCAATGATAAGTCCCGAAGGTTGTCAAGTTCCTGAGCAGAAACTGAGGTGCTGTTCCTCCAGCTCGCATGGGACTTCCCTGGAATCCACTGAAGACTTCAGAGCAAGGGATCATGGTCTCAGGACACAGGTGTGTCATTTGGACTGAGATGATGGGAATATTTTTCACTCAGAGTAGTGACATGTTGAATTCTCTACCACAAAAACAACTGATAGGTTTCTGGACACTAAAGTTGTCATGTGGTATGGTAACAAAGCAAGATTTTGTTGTTGAGATAGAAGACCAGCTATAATGGGTGGCATGGTGGCTCAGTGGCTAACACTGCTACCTCACAGCACTAGGAATCCGGGTTTGATTCCAGCCTTTGTGACTGTGTGGAATTTGCATATTCTCCCCGTACCTGGGTAGGTTTCCTTCGGATGCTCCAGTTTCCTCCTACAATTCAAAGATGTGCAGGTTACATGAATTAGCCATGCTAAATTGCCCATAGTGTCCAGGGATGTGTAGGTTAGGTATATTGGTCAGGGGTAAGTGTGTGATGATGGGGTGGGGGAATGGGTCTGGATGGGTTGCTCTTCGGAGAGTTGGTGTGGACTTGTTGGGCTGACACACTGTAGGGACTGTATGAACTATAATTATATGAATGGTGGAGTGGGTTAAATGGGTCAAATGACCTGTTTTCTATGTTTCAATGTTCAATCTAAATGATGATTCTTTGCCTGATAATTTGTCATTAACTGAGACTTTCCTAGAGGGATTTGTCTTCTACAGTGCTTCTTGCTGTCAACTGTTCCTTCAATCATCACCCAACCACAATCTGTCTTTAGGTGATGATCTCACTGCACTTCCATCAACTTTCTTCCATTCACAAACTTTCGGCGGATACCATCCAACCCTCTTGCAGTTCAATGACATTCCTTGTCAATATGACAGCTAATTTGTGCTTCTTTGTCCTAATTATCCCTTCTGGCCTTAAATGGAAGTCCCACAATCTATCTATTGAGGATGTTGCCTTCAAGAAGCTCCACTTCTTCCTTTCCTGTCAACTAACCTTGACAGATTGAGACTGAAATCCTAATTGCCGAAAGGGGAGTAGGATTTTATCCTTGGGCCCAGAAAGTAGTCAACAATAAATGAGAGAGCCATTCTTTTTATGTTCTCTGTCACTTTCTCCATTATAATGTTACTTGTCTGTATAGTTTATTCATTCGTTGAAAAGTGTGGTGCTGGAAAAGCATAGCCAGTCAGGCAGCATCCGAGGAGCAGGAGAATTGACGTTTTGGGTGAAAGCCCTTCATCAGGATGCCTGAAACATCATCTCTCCTGCCCCTCGGATGCTGCCTGACCTGTTGTGCTTTTCCAGTGCCACACTTTTCGACTCTGACTCTCCAGCATCTGCAGTCCTCACTTTCTCTGAGTTTATTCATTAGCCTGTACCGTTGCATTGAACTTGGCTTTCTTGCTTCCTTAAAGCCCAGGTGCCATTGATATGTTAATGAGCTTGACATGAATCTGCAGCTGACTTCTCAGTGCACAAGCTTTTATTTTCCATTCATTTGGAAAAGTTTGTCAAGATTTAAGTCTGCATCCAGCCGATTGGCTGCAAGTGTGTTTTGCACTGTTGGTGTTGACTAATCTCAACTGCTCCTTCTTTTTGCGCCCTTTCTGTTCGTAACTTAATTGATTAAAATATTTCCCACTTGTATTTAAATGTATTCACAGGATATTGGCCTTCCCTAATAGCCCTCGAGAGGATACTGATGAGCTCTCTTCTGGTAGATAATTTTGGTGTAGAAACAACATAGTGTTGTTGGGAAGCGAATATCAGGATTTTGACTCAGATAGTAATATAATTCTAAGCCAGCATGGTGTGTGACTTGGACATGAATGTGCAGACACTGTTGCTCACTTCTCATGTTTATCTTCCTTTCAGTGTATAGAGGAAGCTTTTAAAATCCCTCATAGCGTTCCTTACTCACTGCCTTCTCTCTTACTCTTTACTAACCATGGTGAGCTCCTCGACTGGGGTCCTTGTGTAATCATCTCAATTTCTCCTCCAGATGGTATTTTTATGATTTAACCTTGGAACCGCTTTGTGATTTTAATGGCATCCAATTTGAAATGAGAATGGGATTAGTTGCATTCCCTGCAATCATTATTTGAATGATAATGTACCATATTAAACAGATGACTCGATGGCTCTATGCTTCTATATGTCTGTTTGTGCACTACCATGGTTTGAATTATGGTAATAGATTTTGAATGTACCTTACCAAACTGAGGAAAGGCTATTGTTGACCTCAGTCATTGGTTTTGCCTTTCAGTCGTCCAACTATCAGACAAGGAAGTAACATTTGCATCTTGTGTGATACCATCTGAAAATTCTGAACAAAAGAAACTGGTAATTCAGTAGAAATTAGCCTGGTCAGTGCTCAGAAGAGATGAATAGTTTGCTGGAATGAATGCGTTAACTTTATTGTCATGTGCCCTCGAATGAGAGCAGAGAAAACTTTGCAAAGTCCCCGCCATCTTAGGTACAAGATACCTCGGTACAGATACTTAAATATTTGGGAGAAAACTGAAAAAAAAAATGAAAGTCCTGCATCAGAATAAGTGAGAAGAAAGTACTTGATTTAGAGACCTTTCACTCCAGTTTGTGCTATCACACCACCCTCTGGTCTGGGACTCCCCTCCCCCACACCACCCTCCAGTCTGGGATTGGCCTCCCCTACCCCCACAACCTCCGGTCTGGGACTCCCCTCCCCCACAGCACCCTCTGATCTGTGATTCCCCTCCCCCACCCCCACAACCTCCGGTCTGGGATTCTCCTCCCTCACACCACCCTCTGGTCTGGGACTCCCCTCCCCCCACACCACCCTCCAGTCTGGGACTCCCCTCCCCCACACCACCCTCCAGTCTGGGACTCCCCTCCCCCCACACCACCCTCCGGTCTGGGACTCCCCCTCCCCCCACACCACCCTCTGGTCTGGGACTCCCCTCCCCCACACCACCCTCTAGTCTGGGACTCCCCTCCCCCCACACCACCCTCCAGTCTGGGACTCCCCCTCCCCCCACACCACCCTCTGGTCTGGGACTCCCCTCCCCCACACCACCCTCCAGTCTGGGACTCCCCTCCCCCCACCCCACCCTCCAGTCTGGGACTCCCCTCCCCCACACCACCCTCCAGTCTGGGACTCCCCTCCTCCACACCACCCTCCAGTCTGGGACTCCCCTTCCCCACACCACCCTCTGGTCTGGGACTCCCCCTCCCCCACACCACCCTCTGGTCTGGGACTCCCCCTCCCCCACACCACCCTCTGGTCTGGGACTCCCCCTCCCCCACACCACCCTCTGGTCTGGGACTCCCCCTCCCCCACACCACCCTCTGGTCTGGGACTCCCCCTCCCCTACACCACCCTCTGGTCTGGGACTCCCCCTCCCCCACCCCACCCTCCAGTCTGGGATTCCCCTCCCCCACACCACCCTCTGGTCTGGGACTCCTCTCCCCCCACCCCACCCTCCGGTCTGGGACTCCCCTTCCCCCACCCCACCCTCCAGTCTGGGATTTCCCTCCCCCACACCACCCTCTGATCTGGGATTCCCCTTCCCCCACACCACCCTCCAGTCTGGGACTCCCCTCCTCCACACCACCCTCCGGTCTGTGACTCCCCTCCCCCCACCCCACCCTCTGGTCTGGGACTCCCCCTCCCCCACACCACCCTCTGGTCTGCGACTCCCCCTCCCCCACACCACCCTCTGATCTGGGATTCCCCTTCCCCCACACCACCCTCCAGTCTGGGACTCCCCTCCTCCACACCACCCTCCGGTCTGGGACTCCCCTTCCCCACACTACCCTGTGATCTGGGATTTCCCCTACTCCATTCCCCTCTGAGTAAGCTTAAAAAGTTAAAAGATTTTTAAAAAAACACTCAAGAAAAGAGAAGAAAGAAGAGAAAAAGAAAAAAAATGGGCAGAGTAGAGGAGTAACCACCTATTCTAACTCTCAGTCAGCTTTTATCACTCTTGCTTCAGTTATATTTTGACTACTTTTGTTTTAAATTTCGGATGCTAACACTGTAAGAAATGATTATCTGCTGGATAATCCCTAATTTCTACGGCTCACATTATTACAGTCGCAGGATCCCATTTATTAGTGACAATGAACTTAAATAAGATGGTTCATAATATTTATGAATTCCAAGTATAAGGAGAGGTTTCACATTTGCACAGTTCCCTTCATGACTGCTAGAAATCCCAAAGCACTTTACAGCTAATGAAATTGTTTTGAAAAGTAATCACTGTTGTACTGAGGGGGAAACTCTGCAATTTGTGCACTCCATGGTGCCACAAATAGCAATAAGGTATTGGCAAGGGCTTCTCTCTCTTCCAAAAGCGAAATCCCGCGAAGGCTGGACATCCGGAATCAGAGCCAAAAATGCTGGGAATACCCAGCGAATCAGGCTACACCTGCAGAGGGGGAAACTGAGTTAACAATTCAGGTTAGTTGTGTTACATTTCACATTGTAATGTAAACCAATGCACTGGCCATTAGACATTCCATAAGAACGTTCTTGGCCTGAGGTCCGAACTGGAAGATGCTGAGGATGGCACAAGCTTCACGGAAATGCTGGGAGACAGGAAGAAAGGGAGGAATAAGAAGGGAGGTTTTCCTTTCTTATGTCTCTCTCTGCCTCTTTTTCTTGTTTTCCTTCTTTTAAGACTGTCCTTGAAACCTGGCTATTTGACCATCTGATCTAAAATTCACATATGCAGCTCAGTGTCATATCTTATTTCATGTTCCCAAGAGGTGGTCCGTGTATGGAATGAGCTGCCAGAGGAAGTGGTGGAGACTGTACAATTTCAATATTTAAAATGCATCAGGATGGGTATGTGAATAGGAAGGGTTTAGAGGGATATGGGCCAGGTGCTGGCAGGTGGGACCAGATTAGCATATCTGCTCAACGTGGACAAGGTGGACCGAAGGGTCTGTTTCCATGCTGTACATCTCTATGACTCTATGACTCTCAGTGCCATGGGGCAGTTTATTAAGGTAAAGGTGCGATATCACGATAAGTTGTTCTCTGTGATAAGGTAGTAGACAGAAGTAGTTCAACAACATAGGGGGTGCGGAGCAAAAGAGGATGTTAATGGAACAAATAAAGAATCAAAAAATGGATTTAAAGGGGTTTTTTGTGATGTCATTGAGGGATAAATGACAAGAGCATAAGGAAAACTGCATCTTTCTTTAAATAAAGCCATGGGATCTCTTGTAATGTCTAGTCAGGGCAATTAACTGTCATATGAAACAATTTGCAATGGAATTTGAACTACTTACTAAATATGGTTAACACATATTTTACAGTTTCTTTTACATTGTGCTTTATATGCTGAACTGCTTCAGAGCACACAACACAATGGAACACAGTAACTGTGGTTGTGTAAGCAAATGTGCATCAAGTGTACAACTCAATATCCCAACGAATAGGCAATGAGATGTTACCCTGCTATGGTTGAGGGAGGAATTATAGCTATTTGCATTTGTATTTGCATTTGCATTTGTTGAAACCCTAGAATTCTATTTCAGACTGTGAAACTATTACACTTCATTAAACTCTGGGGGAATGTACATGGAGAGCCCAAGACGATAGTAAGAGAGAAACTGATGCTTTGAATGTCATGAAACGAACAAGTTTGGATAGTCGAAATGTGGTCTGTAGATCTCTGGAGAATTGAGGGCAGGAAGTAGAAAGAAGGAAGGAACTGGGGGAACATCTCAGTTATCTAAGAAGTAGTATGGAGTGAATTATTGGGGCTGTGGGTTGCTAAGCGCTTGGCTCTGGGATGGATTGATGGCAGGGAGGTGCCTGTGTGTTGGTGCAGGTTCTGTGCTCAGATAAATGGGGAGAGCTAGCAATGGGAAGTACATCTGGTTGTGAATTCAGACATGATGCTTGATGTGAATGGAGATGGTGAAGGGTGATCAGCCATCATTGTGACACTCCTACGCAGAAAGGGAAGAAATCAAAAGAGAGGATGTACATCTTTGATGCTCTCGTGATATCAATAGAAACACAGAAGAACTTAACAACTCAGCAAGAACTAAACCATTCTGTCCCGGTCAAAAAAAAGATTGTGGAGCCTAATCCTGCCTTCACCTCTTTGTCATATAGCGGGTAGACTATCATAGAATCCCTACTGTGTGGAAGCAGGCCATTCAGCTTATCAAGTCCATACTGACACTCTGAAGAGCATTCCGCCCAGACCCTGCATTTCCCATAGTTAACCCAAGTGGTCTGTACATCCCTGGACACTATGAGTAATCTAGCATGGCCAATCCACCTAATCTGCACACCTCTGTGACTGTGGGAGGAAACACATGCAGACAGAGGGCAAATGTGCAAACTCCACACAGGCAGTCGCCTGACGGTGGAGCCGAATGTGGGACCCTGGCACAGTGAGGGAGTAGTGCTAACCACTGAGCGGCCATGCCTCCCCCCCTTAGTGCATATCCAGATTGGGTTGGTTAAGTTCACTGAGGGCTTCTGCCTCTAATACACTCCCAGCAGCCAGGTTTCCCCTCCACTGCCTAATCCTTTATTCCCCTTTAATCCAACGACCGAAACTTTAAATCTATAGACCTCGATGGTAACAGAAATTGGAACTTCCTTTCCAATCCATCTGAGTGCCCTCATTATTTTATTCACATTGATTACATTTTCGCTCCGTGTTTGAAAGAAAGCGTCCAGAGCCCATTCAGCATTTCCTTGTGGCTGGATGGCTGGTTTATGATGCAGAATGACACTAGCAGCATGGGTTCAGTTCCCACATTGGCTGAGGTTACCACGGAGGACTCTCCTCCTCAACCTTTCCATTCGCCTAAGGCGTGGTGACACTCAGTTGAACCTCACCACCAGCCATCTCTCTGTAATGAGAGCCCTATAGTCCAGTAGAACTATGGCTGAAACTCCCCATTGCTGGAAACATCCTTGGAAATCTCCCCAGCATCCCTTAATACAATTTTCTCTTTTTCCTGCAATGTAGTGATTAGAACGATGTGTAACACTCAAGCTTCATAGAGTCATGGGCTCATGCAGTACATAAACAGCCCCTTTGGTCCATGCCAGACATAATCCCTAACAAAACTAGTCCCACCTGCCTGCTCCTGGCCCATTTCCCTCAAACTTTTCCAACTCATGTACTTATCCAAATGACTTTTAAAGGTTGTAACTGTACCTGTATCCATCACTTCCTCAGGACATTCACTCCACACGTGAACCATCCTCTTTGTAAAAACATTTCCCATGGCTAATCCACCTAAAGTGCATATCTTTGGATTGTGGGAGGAAACTGGAGCACCCAGAGGAAACCCATGCAGACACGGGAGAATGTGCAAACTCCACACATACAGTCACCCAAGGCTGGCATCAAACCTGGGTCCCTGGCACTGTGAGGCAGCAGTACTAGCCACCGAATTGTGGCAGTCTACACACATCTCCCTCGCTATTAACTGAATGGCCAAATTTCAGGTCGTTGTCCAAATTCTGAATCATACTCCTTACATTTAAGTTTCAGTCGTTGATAAATACCACAAACTTCAAGGGACCCAGAACTGAGACCTTTGGAATCCCACTAGAAATACACGCTTTATCTGGAAATGTGTGTGCATCTTGCAATCTACCAACTTCTCTCACCCTGAGGAAGTAAACGCGCCATGATTTTGAGATTCTGCAACAAGGCTTTGTATGCTTCAAGGGAAAGGCTGACCAACACCAATAAAACTGAGCTGCAGATCATTAATATTGAACATTGTAAAGTTTTCTAAAGCTGTGTTGAGAGTCTACAAACCCCTCCATCCTTGGATGAGTTCACTCTCCTCAGCTTTTCCCAGCTGTGTTGTGCTCCACAATTACTTGTCAACCTTACTCTCTGGATCTCTAGGGAGGAGAGAAATAACTTGAAGCAAAGATTACTGGAATAAAATAGATAATGAAATATCATGGGGATCTTGGTTTTATGAATTGCCTTAGGTCAAATTTCCTGGCAGATATCAGAATATTCTTTTCTTATGAAGGATACTACAATTTTCACATTACTTAATGTTAAGCACGTTATTTTAAGAGGACAAAGCTGAGAAAATCTTCCTCTGCTCTGGGCTTTGACATTTAGAAACAAAACGATTTCACCAGCCATGCCTTTGCTTGCTGGAGCCTTCAATCACTCTGTGCAGGTTTAATAATGATGCCACATGGGAACACAGCCAGAATAACACCTCGCTACCTCTCTAGTCAAGAATGTATTACGGTCACTGGAAGTGTGAATGTCCCCTTTCCCCTCCCCCAAGCTCTTGGTAATCGTGTATAATAATAGGAGTTGGATTCAGTTGTGTTTACTTCAGTGGGAGACTCATTGAACTGTGTTTACATGGTGGAATTCACTTGTATTTAATTTGGTTTTGCTTAAATGCCCCATAAAAAAATTACTGTTTCAATTCACTTAACACTTTTTCTGCTTAAATAATATTTCAGTTACAATGAAGATGCTGTTCATTTCTGATGTAGACCTGATTATTCATTTTCCACTGCTAGACTGTAATGAAAAAAAAAGGAACATTGTCTGCACATCAGTGGAAGCTGACACATTCAGTTATACATTCAATCCACAACAATGCACCAATTCCTTTCATTGTAATTTTAAAAAAATGTTTATTTTTATGCCGGTTGTTTGGAAAACAAATTCAATCATTTCTCCAAATTGGCTCTAATTTCTAAGGAAAAATGTTAGTCCCTTGGAGGAGGCATATATGTTCCTTTCATGAGACATGGAGTCAGGATTTAAACTATTGCTGTCTGCCTGTTGTAGTTACCTGCATTCTCCATTTTATCAACCCTGTCAATCAGCTGTGAATAAACGGTGTTCTCATTGTAGTGAAATGCTACCATACTAAACAGGGCTACATTCATCTATTGAGTCAGACCAGTAAAAATACATGCACACCTAGGAAGAAATAGTTTCTCTGTTCCAAAGTTGAGACTGTGGACATTCTTTGCTACTTGTCTTAACAACCACCATTGTCAATGAAACCAAATTGTTCCTTGAAGTTGTTTTTTATATATGATGTGGATTTTATTTCAATGCAAATGTGATACAGATACACAATCCTTTATCCAAAATTCCGAAATCTGAAGAGCTCCAAAATCCGAATTTTTTTTTGTGGAGTGTGGAAAAAGTGACCCAACTCCACACCCACTCGAACCACATCACTCAGATGTGACCTGGCGGTGTGGCCATCACTGGCAGGTGTGAATTGTATCTCAGCGCTCATGCTATTCACATCTGTGTCTGCTGTTCGGTAATTTTTTAAAAAATTTCACTGTGAAAATCTCATTTATTCTGAAATCCCCAAAATTCTGAATTATGAGAGACAACTGGTCCCAAAATAAAATGTAATTCTGCAAGTACAAATTCATCCCACAAACTTATATGTGTGCGTTTACACGTCTGTGTGTGTGTATGTGTGTGTGTGTGTGGGGGGGGGGGGGGTGGGGGCACGTGTGTTATGAGTGTCTGTGAGAAAGTGTGTGTATGTGTGTGAGTGTAAAGGGATATAAGTCTGTGAGAGGGTGTGTGTGAGTGTGGGAGTGAATGTCTGAGCGTATGAGAGCTTGTGTATGAGAGAGGGTCTGTGTGAGTGTATAGGTCTGTAGGAGTGTGTGTGTGTGTTTGTGTGTGTGTGTAGTGGGGTCACCTGTAGTGTGACATGAATCCAAGGACCCAGTTGAGGCCATTCCCATGGATACCAAACTTGGCTACCAGCCTCTGCTCGGCCACTTTGCGTTGTTGCCTGTCCTGTAGTCCACGTTGGAGGATGGTCACAGGAAAGTTTGAGGTCAAATGTCCCGGACCACAGAAGTGTTCTTCAACTGGGAGAAAACACTCCTGTCTGTTGTTTCTTGTGTGGTGCCCACTCATCCGTTGCTGTAGCCTCTGCTCAGTCTCGCCAATGTACCTCGCCTCAAAGCATCCTTGCCTGCAGTGTATGCGATACATAACATTGGCTGAGTCACATGAGTACTTGCCACATACACAGAGGGAGGTGTCCCCACGTGTAATAGTGATATCCGTATCGACACTCTGACACATCTTGCAGCATCTACCGTGACACAGTTGTACACACACATACATATTAGTTTGTGGGGTGAATTTGAACTAGCAGAATTACGTTTTATTTTGCTCAAAAACTCCATGAATCCATATAAAATTCTGTAAATCCGTTTTTCAGATTAGAATCAGTCTGATCATTGGGGCACAGACAGTCTTACACAGGGCATCTCACACCTTCAATGCATTATCTCGACCATCATGACACCAATTATTAAAGTTCATTTGGGAGCGTAACTTTAAAAAAGTTCTGTGATTTAAATATGAAAGAACTGAAACCAACATGTTCATTCTAAAAGATGAGAGAGTTAACAAACAATCCAGGTCTTTTTCAATATATAATTTCAATTACATCACATTGTAAATTTTTGCTGTAAACCCTGTGATCTTATACGCCACAAACACCTGATGAAGGAGCAACGCTCCGAAAGCTAGTTTTTCCCAATAAACCTGTTGGACTATAACCTGATGTTGTGTGATTTTTAACTTTATACACCCCAGTCCAACACCGGCATCTCCAAAATATGACTTACAAAAATAAGGTATTTTACATCGATGCTATCTGTAGACAGGTGGTCACTGCTCATTGAGTGAAACATGAGATGTTGGGGGTTGTTGTTCAAGATGGGGACCTGGAGGAGTAAGTGGTGAGCTGGAATTTGACTTACCTGTTGAGTATTGTTGCTGACTAGTTTCTGTCTGGCACATGGGAGAATAGGATACAGCAAATTAGTGAGATGAGATTAGGTACTAATTACAAACTAATGGATGAAAATAACTCTCTTGTTGCTCACCAGCAAGAGTATCGTACTGCCGTTCAAAGACTGGCCACAGAATTGGACTTCCTCTTCTGAACATTACAAATCTCACCACATTTCCCCAATAGTCTCCCCAACACTCACCTTAGGTAGGGTCTGGGAAGATTCCAGTAACAGCTCAGTACAGCCTTGGAAAGCTTTTAACAAGGAAATATTTTTGCCCAGGAGTTTGTAACACATTCAACCATCTCACAGATATTTTCTAATCAATCTGTTCAGTGATGTTATCCCCCACCTCTGGAGTAAGTGGGGTTTGAAGCGGGGCTTTCTGGCTCAGAGACAGGGACTCTGCCACTGAACCTATAAAGTGTCTAAATGCAAGGTGTTAGGATTGTTGACCTTGACGTCGTTTGAATATATAGTTATATGCAGCCCAGACAGAGAGTAATTGAATGGGCTCATTGGTCTAAAACTACTCTTGTTCTTATAGACGCCCTACAGTATAGAAGCAGACCATTGGGCCCATCTGGTCCACACTGACCCTCTGAACAGCATATCCCACCCTGACCCATCCCACACCTATAATCCTGCATTTCCCATGGCTAATCCACGTAGCCTGCACTCTCTGGGACACTATGGGCAATTTAGCATGGCCAATCCACCTAACCTATACATCTTTGGATTGCGGGAGGAAACCGGAGCACCCAAAGAAAACCCACACAGACACGGGGAGAATATGCAAACTGCACACAGGCAGTCACCAAAGGCAACAATCAAACCTGGGTCCCTTGCGCAGTGATAACCACTGAACGACCATGCTTCTTTTGAGAGTGGTATCTTTTTATTGGGAACAGAATGTATTGCAAGGTCTTTTCCTGAACATACATGGGAGGTGGAATACTGCACTGACAAGGTGTGAGTTGATGAGAGTTTATTTTCATTGCATTCAAGGGCAGGCTGAGTTTCTTATAAATGGAGTTGAAGAGATCGAGAATGACTTGCAAATATTTTTGTTTATCGTTTGTGGGGTGTGAGCGTCGCTGGCTGGCCTGACCCTAGTTACCCCCTTAAGCTGCCCTCTTGAACCGCTGCAGTCCACCTGTTGTGGGTTAACCCACAATGCCCTTAGGGAGGGAATTCCAAATTTTGATCCAGCGACAGTGAAGGAACGGCAATATATTTCCAAGTCAGGCTGGCGAGTGACTTGGAGGGGAACTGCAGGGGCTGGTGTTCTCTTGTATCTGTGGCCCTTGTCCTTCTAGATGGAAGTGGTTGTGGGTTTGGAAGGTGCTGACTGAGGATCTTTGGAATATTTATGCAGTTTATCTTGTAGATAGTACACACTGCTGTCAATGGTGGAGGGAATTGATGCTTGTGGATGTTGTGCCAATCAAGTGGGTTGCTTTCTCCTGGATGGTGTCAAGTTTCTTGAGTGTTGTTGGGTCTGCACTCACCCAATCGTTTGGGGAGAATCCCATCACAGTCCTGATTGTGGCTTGTGGACAGGCTTTGAGAAGTCAAGAGGTGAGTTAATTGCCATATAATTCTGAGCGTCAGACCTGTTCTTATAATCTCAATCTGCTGCAAAATGGGTAAGAACACTGCAGGCATCCACCAATGGTAAATCAGGTGTTACAATAGTTATCTGTTTAGGTTTAGCTTTCTATATAGATGGTATTTATATTGAGATCAGAGGCTTTTGATCTATGATAAGGTGAATAACCAATGATTGTAAGTCATACAGGAGCTATCACACTGCCTGTTGACTCCAATCTCAATGGCATTCACATCATCAGGAAGCAGTTGTGGGATTGTGATGACATTTCTTAGACATCCAAACCTTTGGAGCACAATCCATAGAACCTCATGATCTAGCGTCAAACTGAGAAATGCAATGAAAGGTTTCTGGTGTTTACTTTGAAACATTATTCCTGGACTTGTCTGGCATCAAGGACCATGGCAGAGGTTCCTCTAGAGGGTCTGAAGCCACATTGGGAAGATTTGCTCAGCCATAGGAAGCAGACAATTCAGGAGAACATGCGTCAGAATTCTCCTTGCTTTGGCCAAGAAGGAATTGCCTTGTTAACATTCACAGGATGATTAATATCCTTTTGTGAAGATAGTGAAGCTACTAAACACTTGAAGCCAGCAGAGCGTTCTTTTTCCACCCATTTCCATTGAATGAGTGCATGAAGGTTTGACATGAACCAATGGTTGCTCATGTACTTTGAAGATGTCAACATTGGGACCATGGCTTTATTGTTTGTTTTATAACCTGTTTGATTACTTGTTACCTTTCTCCCATTGATGGTGCTTCACCCATGGATTCTGAAATCCAGGAGATGGCCTGTAGTTGTTCAACACATTCTTTCTAATGGTGGTGGAAAGACCACCCTGTGAAGGAAGGAGATTTTGTCTGTTTGACTTTTGTAACACTGAGACACGTGCTGGAGGTTTGGTTCCTGGTCTTTGCGTGTCACCATGGTTAACATGGTACCTCCAGTGTTCCAAGGTCTACTCCTGGCTGCTGGCCACTGACCACACAGACATCAATGTTGAATGGGAAGAAGTCTGGTCCCACCTGAAATGCATTCTTGGCCATATGGCCATTCACCCAGCAACCTAACTTCATGGGTGGTGTGATTGCTAACATCAAAGTAGAAAGGGATAAAACTGGGAAAATATGAACACTTGTACATGTTTACATGGTCATCTTTAAATCAACAGTTCTGGTCTACTACTGATCATGGTTCATATCTGCATAACATACACTGCCTATGGCACATGGCCCTTAACTGCTGCAATTCATTGATGCCATCAAATGCTGTTCATAATACTGAATGGTTATATTACATGAAAAGACAGTTCTAAAATGAATGGCAATCTCTACCTTTTATTAATTGTTCTCTTCTGTGTAATTGCATGAAGTGTAATACATTGGATTGCTGGTTGCTTTAAATGGCTCTGCGTTTCTTCATTAGCTGTGGGTCTTGATGTCTTCTAAAAGACACAGAACAAAATGTCTTTATTCTGCACTTAACCTTGTATTTTTAGCAAGGTCCGTGGGAATACAAGACACGCCAGTGAATAGAGTTAAAGCATCATCTAGAAGGGTATTTCGGCATTTATTAGACATGAAGTCATGATTTAATACTAAGGTGTTAATGAGTTTTTGGCATCTACTTTCATAACTTAATGTGTGACATTGATGGAGGAAAGAAATTGATGTGGATTATGACATAGATTAATAAATACACTTCACCCTCTGTAGATTTCACGCAAGAACTCAAAGACTAGAAGCTCAGTACAGACTTAATTACACGCTAGGCTTTGAAACTGAGGAGCACAGCCACTAACGGAACATTATCAAATGCAAAAATTATGCAATATATCCACATTTTAAATTTCTGTCTAATGTTGAGAATGCAATGATGTTGGACATTTGAAACAAATTTGTCTGGTCTTCAGAAAGCCAGTTTTTCCCCTTATGCTCTAATCCATTTGCTAGTCTTTGTGTTAGTGTGAAATGTTGTTTTGTAGAATACTAACGTAATTACAGGTTGGAAACACACAATGGATCAACCAGTATTTCAACAAGGAAGAATATATTTAACCTTCCTCTGTACCTCTTTGAGAGAACTGGCAGAGAAAGAAGATCCTTTTTGCATTCACATTGAATACTTGGTTATGTGGAGAACCTTATTCTGTCTTTGCACAATTAACAATTTTGGAATTACATCAATCCTTATTGTGAGGGAAAGGCAACCGTCAATACCCCGCGTTCCACACAGGGTGGTAAGGTGATTGATCGCTTTGAGCTATATATATATAGTGACATGGCTGAGGAAAAAACATAAACAGGACACCAAGAGAACTCGTTGATCTTCTTCATATACTACTATGGATTCATCAACATCTGCCTGATCAGATAGGTAGGATCTTATTTTAAAATCTTATTCATCAACAGTAGAATCTCAACCCTACCTTGTGTGGTACCAGCCACTATGTGAAATGGAATTGATTCCAAAGAGAACTAGCAACTCAAAGTCTGGACATCCATGCGATGCTGTGGGCCACCAGCAACAGCAGAATTGTATCCAAGTGCAGTTCTCCATCTCATAAGCCTGGTATGTGCCCCAGGCAACTCTTATCATTAAACCGTGGGCTCAGTGAAGAGTGCAGGAGGGCATGAACAAATGTAAAAATAACTCAGAGAGAGAGAGAGAGAGAGAGAAAAATCAGACAGAACTATGTTCAAGATAAATCCAAGGTGGCAGCTGGCTTTAACCAGCATCTGTCTGACCGAGAATGAAGAGGTCAACAGGTCAACAAATGACGGCCATGCAAAATTGCCCATGGCACCCAGAGATAAGCAGGTTAGCCATGGGAAATACAGGATTACAGGTATAGAGTAGGTGGTGTGTCTGGGTGGGATGCTCTTTGGAGAGGTCAGTGCGGACTTGATGGGCCGAATTGCCCACTTGCATCTGTAGAGATTCTACAATTCTATCCTACCTTCTGATCCCATCCTCAATTTGGCCATTATCCTCATAGTTATTTAACTGGAATATATTAAAAAAAGGTCTGTCAGAATGTATCCTCAGTTGAGGTTATTTCCTGCGTAGAAGCTGATCAAGATGGATTCTGGATCTGGGAAGGAAACTCTCAGCTAGCCAGTTCAGAGGAATGCATCATTCTGCAAACTGGAACCCAGAATACATTTTAACACCCATAGCCTTTAAAACTGGCAATCGAATGGGGAGACATCTTCCTGAGATGGATCAGAGACATGTTTTTCCGATTTTTTATCATTTCCACAAAGCGGAAAATCTATTCTGTTGAGCTTCTCTGAGTACCTCTGTTACATCTCTGTTGCTCAAAATAAAATTTTGCAAAGCTCGGAGAAAGGATTTCATAAAGAGAGATTTCTGTGAAAGGAAATTGTATCTGAAGCCAAGGGGAACTGTTACAGATGAATGTTAGCAGCTTTCCACAGGGTGATTTCGCTTTCATGTTTATTGAAGAGAAAATTATGTTCCTGTGTGGTCAGATCTTTGTGATTAAATCTAATATAAGTGTTGCTCTCACCATCTTGACATATCACACTCGACTCTGCTCACACCAGCCCTCAAAGTAGAATGCTGAAAAACAGGGACACCTCATGTCAGTCAGCATTTGTACATGTGCTATCAGAACCTCCAGGGTTATATACCAGGAACTATGAAATGAGATTAGGCTGGATAGCTCTTGTTCAGCTGGCATGAAAACAGTGGGCCGCATGGCCTTATTCTATGCTGTAAGTCTTCCTTTCTTTTTTTCTACTTTAAAGAGACTATATTTGATTATTGACAGATGCACGATTTCACTTTGTTCCAACCAGTAAAGTGTTGTGTGGTGATCCGATGTCATGGACCTAACTCCATCCGTTTTATTTGCTGAATGCTCCATATTTTTGAAACTTTGAAAATCGCAACCCCTATTCAGTCTTTGTCACAAAGTCACTGTTCCTAACTTTAGGAAGTGAATGGTATTTTGTTGCTGAGGAGACAGAGATCTAGATTTGTAATTAGGACAGTAAATAACAAAGCCTGGGCCTATACTGAGGGAACATGAAAAATTGGGCCTTGGGTTTGATGTTTATTAGCCTGACTTCATAGACAATTTGTCTGATGCATGTTTTAATGTCAGGCCAATGGTAACCTTCAGGAATGTCTCTGAAGGGACGGAGTGCAGTGGATTCTGGGAAGGAGGGTGGGACACAGTGACTGCCATCAAGTGAAGTGGGAGAAAGTGAGGACTGCAGATGCTGGAGATCAGAGCCGAGAGTGTGGTGCTGAAATTGGCTGGGTAGCTCTTTCGACAACTGGTACAGATACAATGGGTCGAATGGCCTTCCTTTGTCCTGTAAAATTCTATGAGTCTAAATGTTGTCAGTGAACTCAAAGCACTGCAAAGAATGTTTTTGAAAAAAAATTGACACCTTCTAGATTACTAAATCCAATACAATTACTACTCTTTCCCCATCTCCCAAAAATTGCTAGGCAGGAGGATCAGGATATTCTTACCAGCACGAGAGTTAACTTGATGGCAGAGTTGAGAGTGTGGTGCTGGAAAAGCACAGCAGGTCAGGTAGCATCTTAGGAGCAGGAGAATTGACGTCTCGAGCATAAGCTGTTCATCAGGAATGAGGCTTGTGGGCCAAGGGGGCTGAGAGATAGATGGGAGGGGGATGGGCTGGGGGGAAGGTAGCTGGGAAAGTGATGGGGAGATGAAGGTGGGGCTGAAGGTGATCGTTTGGAGAGGAGGGCGGAGTAGATAGATGGGAAGGAAGATGTCCATCAGCCCCCTTGGCCCACAAGCCTCATTCCTGATGAAGGGCTTATGCTCGAAACGTCGATTCTCCTGCTCCTCGGCTGCTGCCTGACCTGCTGTGCTTTTCCAGCACCACACTCTCAACTCTGCCATCAAGTTAACTCTCGTGCTGGTAAGAATACCCCGATCCTCCTGCCTAGCAATTTTTGGGAGATGGGGAAAGAGTAGTAATCGTATTGGATTTAGTAATCTAGAAGGTGTCAATTTTTTTTCAAAAACATTCTTTGCAGTGCTTTGAGTTCACTGACAACATTTAGACTCATAGAATTTTACAGGACAAAGGAAGGCCATTCAACCCATTGTATCTGTACCAGTTGTCGAAAGAGCTACCCAGCCAATTCCATTCCCTAGCCCTATCTCCATAGCCCTCTAAATTCATCACTTTCAAATATATATCCAGCTCTCTTTTGAAACCTTGTATGGAATCCACCTCCACCACTCTCCCAGACAGCACATTCCAAATCTAACAACTCTCTGAGTAAAGAAGTTTCTTCTCATCCCATTCCTAGCTCTCTTGCTGACAATCTTGAAATTATGACTCTGAGTTGCTGTCACACCAACTAGAAGAAACAGAACATCTCCTTTACCCTCTCAAAATTGTTCATCATTTTGAGCACCTCAGTAAGGCTATCTTTTAACTTTCTCAGTTCCAAGGAAAGTAAGTTCAATTTCTTTAACATCTCCTTGAATCTAAATTCCCTCATTCCTGGATTCATTCCAGTAAATCTCCTTTGCATTCTCTAGCTTTAACACTTGTCCTTAAATCAGGTGCCCAGAACTGAACACAATACTCCAAATATTGTCTGACCAACGATACGTAGAGATGTAGCATAACTTCCTTACATTTATACTCTATTCCTCTATTTGTAAACCCGAGGATCTCATAAGCCTTTGTGGATCAGCTTGCCTGGCCACCTTCGGAGAATTCGGCTTTTGAACCCCAAGGTCCCTCTGCTCCTGTATTCCCCTCAGAGTTGAATGATTGAGCCTGTATTGTTGATCCATGTTCTTCTACCAAGACGCATTACCTCACAATTCTCTGCATTGAAATTCACCTGCTCATCTTTCTTTAAAATAGAAGACAAGAAAGGAAGATTTACAGCATAGAATAAGGCTATTCAGCCCTGTTTCCATGCTGCGCTTTTCCAGCACCACACTTTTAGACTCTGTTTCCATGTCAGCTGAACAAGAGTTATCCAGCCTAATCTCATTTTGTAGCTCCTGGTCCATAACCCTGGAGGTTATGGTAACACATGTTTGTCCACTGGTCAACTTGCCAATATCTCTCTGAAGGCACTCAGTATTTTCGTCACATATCGCTACTCTCCCTGGCTCAGCAAATTTGGAGATTTTGCCCTCAACACCCATCTCCAAATCAATTATATAAATCAGGAACAGCAAGGGTCCCAACACCGATCCCTGGGGAATACCACATCTGATCCATCTCCTGTCTGAGAAATCTCCAGCTCCCTTTCTGCCTTTGAGATTGCTCTTGTACAATGCAGCAAAGTAGCAGCCAGCTGAACCTATGAGTTTGTCCATGTTCCCCAGAGTGGCATTTACGTCTTTGGATACCTGAGTTAAAAGTGAACTGAAGAAAATCCCAGATGGAGTAGAATCTTATCAAGGTCTGCAGGATGTGGACTACAGCGAGAATCACATAGGAAGTCTGTTGAACCCTTTCTCAACTTTGAGAGCAACGTGTTGCACTTTCAAACAGCCTGGATGACTGCAGCTCCAACAAAAATCAAGAAACTTGACACCATCCAGGGCAAAGCAGCCCACTTGATTGGCACCACATCCATAAATATCTGACACCGACATTCAGTAGCAGCAGTATGTGTTATCTATAAGTTACACTGCAGAACTTCACCAAAGATCCTCAGACAGCACTTTCTAAACTCACCACCACTTCCATCTAGCAAGACAAGGGGAATGGATCCATAGCAACACCATTACCTGCAGGTTTCCATTCACTCACCATTCAGACTTGCTCCTTCACTGTCGCTGGGTCAAAATCCTGGAATTCCCTCCCTAATAGCAGTGTGGGTCAACCCACAGCAGGTGGACTGCAGCGGTTCAAGAAGGCAGTTCACCCCCACCCTCTCAAGGACAAGTAGGGATTTGTAATAAATGCTGGACCAGCCAGTGACACTCATGTTCCACGGGAGAATAAAATAAAGTTCGTGACGTGATTCTTGTTAAGTAGTGATGAAGTACCTCTTAAAAGGGAATATTCCTTGAAACGAAGAATCTCACCTCATTAAAACACAGTTTCCTATTCTACCACCTCCTGTATCGAAACTAGATGTTGACAATTCCCAACATGAAGATTTGAGTGGGATGTGGCAATTCCAACTCACCACATACTCCTCAGCACCAACATCTTGGACAGCCAGCAGCAACATCTCAGGGGGCACCCTATGGGCACAACCCCACAATGCACAACCCCTTGGCATTGATAACTACCAGCTTCTCAGGACTCTCACAGCAACTCTGCAATCTACCTGCAGGATGTTTCTGGACTTTCAAGCTGTACTGTGGTGCACTTATCATTGCAATGCAGCAGGGAGTATAATGTATGCAGTGGGACAGGTACCGAGTCATGGCCTGGGGTAGACTGCATCTCAGAGCTGCTTGCTCATTCTCGAAACACTCACACACCTTGAGCCTACCCAGGTGTGCACAGCATCCCTTCCTTGCTTTATCTCTCAGCACCTACTGGCACTGCCTTGTCTCCTTGTGAGGAAGGCACTCCTGACTCTAACCTAGCCAATGTTCCTACTGAGGCACGAGGATTATGCAGCTAAAAGATGAAGCAATTGCTAAAGGTGTAGATGCAAGTAATTGACCAGAAATATAAAATTCATACAGATAGATTCTTTACAAGAAACATTGAGATGGGTTCAAATGTGGAGAGGTACTCTGTCTGTTGTATTGATTGTTACATTTGAATAATCCAAGATCTCCCAAAAAATACAGTGATATTTGCTGTTTCAGTCATTAGAGTTTAACATTAGTTTTGTGGATTAGTGAGGATTCTCGGATAAGTGGAGATTCTTTATATAAGGCTCAAAGGTATCAATGAGCTTTGGTACACTCAAATCAGTCTCTTTTTTCATTTGGAGGATTCCAGATGTTGCATAAGAAGTGCCCTTTTTAATCAGTTATCAGCAGCTTTCAGAAATTCGCCTTTTTACCTTTTGGTTTATTCCCGTAAGGGAGAATGTGTTATTGAAAATGAGGTTCATAATTGACAGTAGTGGTCAGAAGAGTCCCAAAATGTTTACACTTCAGTGATAGCAGCACTAAACCGATGGGGAAACCTGGATTAGTCCAGGCAAATATGGAAATTAGTGGGGTAATCTCTCTACCATCACCTACTGCATTGTAACAAAACATATCACCAGGAAAATTACATCTCCAAGTAGTTGCTTCACTGTCTTGAGGCAGATTAAGATTATTTGGGAATTAGAGTGGAGAAGAATTCTGTCAAAGTCACCAAAATAGTTCCGTGGATAACAGACATTAACCTCAAAGGTTTTGTTGGAGAAGCTAGCACAATTCTCATTGGAGCAGATGAGATTGTGAGGAGATTTGATCATGGTATACAGGATTGTCTTAGGCCTGTGGATAATGTAGTCAAAGGAAAGGGGGTTCCCATCAGCTGCTGACACAAAGATTAGGGGTGACACAAATCTAAGTTTTGAGCAAGAAATGCAAGGGGTGGGTGCAGTGCGAGGAAGAGCTTTTATTAAGCATCAATGACATGGAAATCTCACCTACGAGTGGGGTAGAAGCAGAGATGATGAACTATAGAGACTTGAATGGACGTTAATGGCCATATTTGGAGAAAGTGACCACTGCAGGTGCTGGAGATCAGAGTCAATCAGTGTGGTACTGCAAAAGCACAGCTGGTCAGGCAGCATCCGAGGAGCAGGAGAATCGATGCTTCAAGCATGGGTTTCACCAGTTTCCTCATCTCCCCTCCCCCACCTTATCCCAGATCCAACCTTCCAACTCAGCACTGCCCTCTTGACCTGTCCTACCTATCCATCTTCCTTCCACCGCTCCAACCTCCTCTCCGACCTATCACCTTCCTCTCCAACTCCATCCACCTATCGCATTCCTAGTTACCTTTTCCCCAGCACCACCCCGCTCGCATCTATCTCTCAGCCCCCTTGGGCCAACCCCCACATTCTTGATGAAGTGCTCATGCTCAAAACGTTGACTCTCCTGCTCCTCGGATGCTGCCTGACCTCCTGTGCTTTTCCAGCACCACACTCTTTGACTTAGTGGTCATAAACTTACACAGATACAGAGATGAAACAAGGGCATGGGATGAGTTGGGTTGTGGATTGGAGAGGTTGGGACTGTTTTCCTTGGAGAGAAGACAAGAGTCTGAAAGAGGTTTTCAAAGTCATGTAGGGGCTGGGTAGAGAGGGAGAAACTGTTCATGCTTGTAAAGGATCAAAATTGAGAGGACACAATATAAAGTGATTTGCAAAGGAAGAAAATACAAAGACAGACATCACCTTTTCACATAGCACGTTTGGAAATATATTGCCTGGTGGAAACATGTTCCATTGAGGCATTTAGGAAGGAACTTAAATGGTCTCCTTCAGCACCACAAGATTTCTGTGATTCCACAATTCCTAAGAAAGCCATCTTGGGCTGAATGGACTGAATTACTAGTCATCACTGCATTAAAATAAATCTTTTTCACGTCCTCCCTTTCTTACCTAAATGTTAAATCTGGGTCACGTGGTCTTTGTGTCCATCCAGGTTGTATTGACTCTATGACAAGCTCATGATGATGTCAGCTGGCCCAACTAAAGATTTATGGGGTGCAGAGTACATTTACCAATCTTCCAAAGATTTAAGATTGCAACGTGCACACATTGCAAGAGATCAGCTCTGCGATTGTTTAGCTTGAGACAGCTTAGTGGGGAAGTCCTACATCGTTCCTAATGTACATCATGTGTCATCCTAGAAAGGACACCTAGCCGAAAGAAGCAACATTCCAAAGCCCTGACATTGTCACCTTTAATGTGAATCATAGACATACGGAGAGAGATTTTGTCAATGGTGTGTCATTCCTGGCAACATAACCAGACGTCTGAGCCACTACAAATCTCTTTTTGCGATTTCCCTCATGGTTATAAGTAAAATTTGAAGTGTGTTTGCCGTACAGAGTGAACATATACGATCATGTAGGCAAAAGTGAGGACTGCAAATGCTGGAGATTACAGTTGAGAGTGTGGTGCTGGAAAAGCACAGCAGGTCAGGCAGCATCTGAAACGTCGATTTTCCTGCTCCTCGGATGCTGCCTGACCCGCTTTTCCAGCACCACATTCTCAACATATGACCATGTGGCAAGAGATGCCTGAAACGTGCTGTCAGGTGACAATGCATGGGTATGGATATCACAGACCCTTCTGGTTAAACTGAGAGTCTCTGCATCATGGCCACAATGTTCCACAATAGCCATTAACATAAAAAAAAGAACTGTGGATGTTGGAGATCTGATGGAGGAGCAGTAGACCACAGTGTCCCAGAGGGAATGGTCCCTGCAGATTGCTGACAAGGGATGGGACAGGAATTTGTACTGGTGGTGGCCTCCTGTTGGTGGTGATGGAAATTGCAGCTTAAGACCCTTTGGATGTGGAAGCTGGTGTGGTGCTAAGTGAGGACCAGGGGGACCGACAAAGGGGTGACAGGGAAACACCAGGGAATTCTGGTCCATTTTTCCTCCATTGTCAACACCTCCTCACACTCCCATGCAATTGCAGAAGGTGTAATACCTGCCCATTTACCTCCTCCCTTCTCACCATCCAAGGCCCAAAGACATACCTTTCAGGTGAGGCAGTGATTTACCTGGACTTCATTCAATCTAGCCTACCGTATATGCTGTTCACAATGTGCTCTCCTCTACATTGCAGAGTGGAAACACAGACTGGGTGACCACTTTGGAGAACCCCCTACCTTCTACTGCAAAAATAGCCCTGAGCTTCCAGGAGCGTGCCACTCTAACATACCACCATGTTCCCACACTACCATTGCTGCAGTGTTCCAGTGAGCCTCAGCACAAACTTGAAGTACAGCAGCTCATTTTCCATTTGGGGACCCTGCAGCCTCTAGGACTCAGCATCGAGTGAATAACATTAGAGCCTGAGTCCGTCCTTCCATGTTTTTTACGCATTCCCACATCTAGTGCTGTTATGACATGGATTTCTTTCAGCATAGCCAACCTATTGTCTCCTAGTTTCAGCTCTCACAATCAGCTTCTCCTCTGTCCTGGCTTACTATCAATAATGGGAAAAAGTGAGGACTGCAGATGCTGGAGATCAGAGCTGAAAATGTGTTCCTGAAGAAGGGCTTATGCCCGAAACGTCGATTCTCCTGTTCCTTGGATGCTGCCTGACCTGCTGCGCTTTTCCAGCAACACATTTTCAGCTTACTATCAATAATGCCTTTGTATGCCTATCCCTTTATTTCACTCTCTGTCTCTCTGGGCTCTGTCTCACCCCTCCCCTCCCATAACAACCAAGCTCGTAATCAGCATAAATCCCACTTTTTCCTTGCTGCTAACAGTTCTGATGAAGTGTCACTGGACTCAAAACATTAACTCTGCTTTCTTGCCACAGATTCTGCCTGACCTGCTGAGTTTCAATTTCCAGTTTTGTTTCACAGCCATTAACGTGAGACTTGAGAGCACAGTTGTCACAGGTATTTATCAAAATTAAATTCCACTTTTTGATACTTCACATGATATTGCTTTCACTCTATTCTCATGTCATTATTGTTATTTGTTCAGAAGAGCACAATTTAATTGGAAGCACTAGCTTTCGGAGCGCCGCTCCTTCATCAGGTGGTTGTGGAGGACACCATTGTCAGACACAGAATTTATGGCAAAAGTTTACAGTGTGATGTAACTGAAATTATACATTGAAAAATATCTTCATTGTTTGTTGAGGCTTTCATCTGTTGGAATACTGATAGTTTCACTTCTTTCATGTGTAAATCACAAATTTTTTTTTTCAAAGTTGCATTCTCCTGTTAGCTGTAACAATGGGTTTTGTGTGATTTTTGACTTTGTGCATCCCAGTCCAAGACTGCATCTCCAAACAATGATAAACCTGGTGGACTAATGTTGCCAAGGGATACAACGCTATTTGCCAACTGCTGGAAAATTTCACTGAGAATAGTTAGGCTCTTGTTTTTGACCAGTACGGGCACAATGGGCTGAAGAGCCTTGTTTCATGCTTAGACCTCGAGGACTGTAAGTGAGGATTTGATTTGGAGAAACATTGCCACTAGTGAATTTTTTTTAAGTATGAAAAGTATATTTTATTGATAAAAAAATATAAATACAAACATAGTTACTGAAGCAGTTCAGTTCCTTACAATAGCATAGGAAAAAAACAAACATTGGAGTTGGACTCCATCCAATAAACAAACCAAAGGCACCGTTTACTTGTGTAAGATTATATTTACATATCGGAGGCACTGTGAGTTCATATTGTTCCTCATTTTATTTCATTTCCCTTTTAGTTACAGAGTCGTTTAAACCCACCCACCAAGCCTCACCATTGATACTGTCAAAGTCACAGTTCCTGACTGGCCTGCCAAGTGAGGTTCTTAATCTGTCTGAGAGAAAGTGCCCTCTGCCTGTGGCTGTCATCTGCAAATAAATTCGGAAACTGATTGCTGTTGTGTGACTTCTGATATTGTGGTATGTTAATTCCTGTGAAAGATCAGCCCTGTGAGCAGGGAAATTATCATTGAAATCATTTTATACTGAATTACATAACAGATCATAATAGAGAGATTAATGAGAAGTTGCACAGGACCCTAAAACAGTGACCCACGTTTGCGGCTGGTCCAGGCCGGTGGGATGAATCTTTCTCTCTCTGATGGCCTTGGAACTCTTTAAGTGAAATTAAATTAGGTACTTTCAATCGAAGTACTAGTGGGGCAAAACAACGGCACAGAGCTGCTTCTATGTTGGGCTAATTGGGTAATCACACTCAGCAAAGGACAAAAGGACATTACCAAAGGAGCGTATTCTCCACCTCGCCATGGTTTACCAACTCCAGGAATACTGATTCAGAACCCAAGTGGGAACATCTCCTGCTTCTAACATTTGAAAGCCAATCTTCCACTAAGATCAAAACAAATCATTTGCTCAAGTAAAAATGAAAATGTAGATTTAATATTGTTAAATTGCCTGCAATAACTGTCTCCCTGGTTGGTTGATGACATAGGTTTTTGTACACACAGGAAGTAGAATGGTTTCTTAGCTCAGGTGGCTGGATGTCTGGCTTGCAATAGGGAATAATGCCAACAGTGTGGGTTCAATTCCTGCACCAGCTGAGGTTACCATGAAAGGCTCTCCCTTCACCTGAGATATGGTGACACTCATATTTAGCAACCACTAGTCATCTCTCTCTAATGAGAAAGGAGTGCTGTGGTGACCAGATTTGAGAAAAGGATTTCAGGAATGATAGCCAGCAGATCCCAGTGGGTTAAACCTACAACAGCATTTCAACATCATAAAAACCAAAAGAACTGTGGATACTGTAAATCAAAAACAAAAATAGAGTTCAGCAGGTCTGGTGGCATTTGTGGAGAGAAATCAGAGTTAATGTTTCAGGTTGTGTGACGTCCTTCTGAGAAAGGGTCACTTGACCTGAAATATTAACTCTGAGTTTTCTGCACAAATGCTGCCAGACCTGCTGAGCTTTTCCAGCAATCTCCATTTTTGTTACAGTATTGTTTCCCGATCCCTCCACGACCATATCCCAACCCAATTTCCACATCTCCTCCAACTTTTATTAAAATTCAGTCAGGGGTGTCACTGACCCCTACTTGCCCTTGAGAAAGTTGTGGTCAGTTGCTTTCTTGAACCAGTGCTGTCTATTTGCTGTAGCTATCTCACACTGGCCTTAGGGAGGGAGTTCCAAAGTTTTGACTCAGTGACACTGAAGGAACGGCGATATATTTCCAAGTCAGGATGGTGAGTGACTTGGAGGAGAATTTGCAACTGGTGTTCTCTCCATGTGTCTGCTGCTCTTGTCTTTCTAGATGGTGGTGGTCATGGGTTTGGAAGGTGCTTTTAAGGATTTTTGATGAATTTCTGCAATGCATGTTATATATAATACCATGGCTGTTACTGAGTGTCAATGGTGGAGGGAATGGATATCTATGGATGTAGTGCCAATCAAGTGGGCTGCTTTGTCCAGAAAGATGTTAGACTTGCTGTTGGAGCTTACCCATCCAGACAAGTGGGGAGTAGTCCGTCTCATTCCTGACTTGTGTCTTGGAGATGATGGACGTGCTTTGAGGAGTCGGGAGGTGAGTTACGCACGGCAGTATTTTGAGCCTCTGACCTGTATTCCAGTTGAGTTTATGGTCAGTGGTAGCCCCCAGGATGTTGAAAGTTGTGTACTTAGTCACGGTTTTGCCATTGAACATCTAGAGACAATGGTCTCTTGAAGATAGTCATTCCCTTGCAATTGTACTACTGGCCTTGGAATGCTTCAGCATCAAAGAAGTCAGAAATGGTGCTGAACATGGTGCAATCATCAGTGAACATCCTGGTTCTGACCTTGTGATAGATAGTGTTCTACACAAGTCACCAAGACCTCTGCACTCATCTCATTCTTGCCACTTGAGCACCCATCATTGGTGGCTTACTTTTAACAGCCAAGATTCTAAGGCTGAAATCGGCCCCCTGACTCTCTACCTCGCTCTTCTCCTTTGAAGACAGTCCTTACAATCTACCTTTTTGATCCAAAATTTTCTCTATTTACACTAATGTCTCCTTGGAGAAAGTGAGAACCACAGATGGTGGAGAATCAGAGTCAAAAAGTGTGGTGCTGGAAAAGCACAGCAGGTCAGGCATCATCCAAGGAGCAGGAGAATCGACGTTTTGGGCATAAGCCCTTCATCAGGAATGAAGTCCTTCATCAGGAATCGTCGTCTCTTCTGCTCCTCGTAGCTGCCTGACCTGCTGTGCTTTTCCAGTGCCACATTGTTCAGGCTTTGGTGAAACATTTGGGAAACTTTATTGCATTGAAGGTGCTTTGTCACTTGTTTCTGTTGACGATTGAGATGATAACATTGGGAGATATCTTATTGATGCTAAGGTGCCATTAAGATCTATATGAGGTTTGTGGAAAGGAAATGTGTGACCTTTGTAGGATTTGCAATAATATACAGACGTGGCATAACAAAATCGAATTAAAAGAGGTAGTAACAGAATAGAAGCAACTGATGTTATCACTTAATTTACTTGCATTCTCTGAAATCCTGCATTCGTATTATTGTTGATTCTCCTTTGTCAGATTTAGAAGGCGCAATTTTACATCTGTGAAAGTGATGCACAACTTAAAATTAGCTACGATCTTAATGGAGTGACATCAATAATTGGATCTTACAACCATTGTGACACAAACAGAGGCATGATATCAATCACATGGCAGGCACAATGTATTCCAAGGTTATGCCATACATTTGTTCCACTGGATTATCTGCTTCCTCTTGTAATGCCATAATTAATTCAGCAACAATTTATAAGACAGCAGTTATTTTGTTATTAGTTAAATTTTGTAAACAAAGATAATCAAGCTGTTCAAGCTGCAAAATACCATTTCCTATGACTTGCTGCAGCAATCAATTTGCACTGTAGCATCAATCATCTAGTCCTAAACCTGTACTTTGATCTATAACTCCCAGGGTGTTTTTCAGTATCTTCTTTAACCAAGTGAAATCCATGCATAATTTTTTCACCATTGTGATCTCTGGGACCCTTGGTCATTTTGTTTAAAATTATCTGTGGTAATTTAATGTCATGCCACCAATGAGCAAAGTATTCTGGAGTTTAGGTGCTGGTGAGAGTGATGTGAGTGGCTCATATGTGAATAATTGTGCAAAGAATTAATAACACACTAGATACAAATATTGGAGTAATCGACTGCCAACTGCATCCTGACAGTCTCACAGCAATGTTGCTACAATAGTTAATTGTCTTGTTTAAATGTCACCATGAATCAAGGACAGGGGAAGCACTGACAGTTGGCATTCACCCTTACTGCTGCAGCTGGCATATTAAACAACAATGAAAAAGCAAGCAGATATCAGATTGAAGCAAATACGTTATTATCTGAAAAAGATATCAGAGAGTATTTTGAAGGCTGCAAGTGCGATCAGGGGATTGAGGTGACAGTAATAAATTGCTCAATCTTTGCATGCACAGTGTGTGACATTGCCTAGGTAGATTATTGTCCCGTAATCATCATCTAGAATCCATTCTGTTGTATTCTGCAGGAAACCTAAACTGAAGTTTCCACATGTACAATACTTGTCAACCAGTTCAAATTAAAGCTCAGATGTTTGCCCTTAGTTATGTTTTTATAAATTCTATTCACCTACCAACCCTGTGCTCACCAACCTCCATAGGTTCTGAGTTAAGTCATGCCTTGGTATTAAAATTCTCATCCTTGTTTTCAACACTCCCCCCACTCAATTCCCCACCTAATCTCAAGGATTTCCTACAGTACTCCAAGACATCAGTGCTTCTTCAATTCTGGTCTCTCGCCATCCCATTGTTTTTAATGCACTATCACTGGCAATCATGACAGGACCATAGTTCTGAAAGTCACTCCTTAAACCTCTCTGCCTCTCTTCCCTCCATTAAGATGCCTCTTAAAACTTACCTTTTTCACCAATAATTTTGGATATAATTACTAAGATCTCCTCATGTGACTCTGTGTCAAATTTTGTTTGCTAACACCACTACAAAATTGTCAGGATGTTCTATAAATTTAAGTTGTTTTTGCAGAGCTGAGCGATGACATTTGATTCCTTCCAGGGTGTTTGTTTTTATTTACTCCTCTGATGGTCCCAATTGTTGTGTGTGAATTCCTTCAACCCTCAAAGTGGCCAACTTTGGATTAGAGCATCCACCTTTCAGTTCCACCCTGGAAGAGTCTTAATGAATAAACAATGTGGGGTTTAATGCATCACTGCAACTATTTTGAAGTTGTATGAAAATGACTGACATTTATTTGGAGACTGTTAGGGTCACACTAGCCCCAAGTTTGTCTCTCACATGCTCATTCCTTCCTCTGACCATATCTCTGTGACAAGATCACATTGAGTGACACTTACGGGTTTTAAGCAAATATTAATCCTTTCAGAGATTGTCAGATTCCATACCACATCTCCCACAAAGAATGTTCCCTCGTAATTATTACATTGTTACACCTTTGTTTTATGTTATGCTCAGTCTTGTAGGACTATCTAAAAAAAGATGCGTTATATTTACATTTACCACGCCTCCATCTCCCTCTAGTCTTTGACTTTACAACTTGTTCACTGTTCTCCCAGTGGAGGAACGGACCCAGTTCGGTTCCAAGGAAGGGTCACTGGACCTGAAACGTTACATCTGATTTCTCTCCACAGCTGCTGCCAGACCTACTGAGGTTTTCAAACATATTTAGAAGTTGGCTTGACCTGGCTTTATGCTGGTCTAAGGTCTGTGGTTCTCTCTTGAATGAGATGGTTTTTAACATCTTGTAATTGTGTACAGAAATGTAGTTACGTGTTCAGCTTCTGCCTTATAATAGTCTGGTTTAAAAGCTGTTCTATATTTCAAGAATTGACTTCTCTAGAAAGTCCAAGTTTGCAGTCCATTTGGCCCATTAAAAATTCCTGGCAATTTGTTTTCTGATGCCATAGCTTCTGGATATTTTATCTTCTTTAAAGATTATTTTGTTCTGTGGTAACAGCAGTTCTCCCATACTTCAGTGGGGATTGTTGTATATTTTGTGGCTTTAATGGGGATACCTTTGTTGCTGTAACAAAGATTTTCCAGGCTATAACTCACAGAATAGGCTGATTGTTTTTCCTCATGGTCCCCTCAATTACATTTTCCCAGTGCTGCCTCATGGCATCTGCACAATGTGACAGTGATGCCCAAAAGTAGCTGAAACCTTGATTAAATTATTGACTTTCCAACTTGAATTACTGCATCATTTAATGTTCTCCCATTTGTACAAGATATATTTGGCTTTAACTCATGCAATACTCATTCCCTGATTCAAGTGGCAGGGTAGCTCAGTGGTCAGCACTGCTGCCATACAGTAGCAGGGTCCCAGGTTCGATTCCAGCCTCGGGTGACTGTCTGTGTGGAGTTTGCACATTCTCCCTGTGTCTGTGTGGGTTTCCTCTAGGTGCTCTGGTTTCCTCCCACAGTCCAAAGGTGTGCAGGTTTGGTGAATTGCCCATAGTTCGAGGGGGATGGGTCTGGGTGGGTTATTCTTTGGAGGGTCGATATGGACTGGTTGGGCCTGTTTCTGCACTATAGGGAATCTAATCTAACGCTGTCTCAGGTCCACCACCGCTGCCTGGTAGCTGTTATGGACTAGACCAAACCCCTCAAAAGATAGTTGAAACACTACCTTTTTTTTAAATTTTAAAGTTAAATGTAAGGTGTTGCATTCCAGATGCAAATCAATTGGTCAAATTACTGGATTTAAAGCAAAACACACTTTATTCATTCACACACGGGCGGCATGGTGGCTCAGTGGTTAGCATTGTTACCTCACGGTACCAGGGACCCGGGGTCGATTCTAGCCTCAGGTGACTGTCTGTGTGGAGTTTGCACATTCTCCTTGTGTCTGCATGAGTTTCCTCCCACAATTCAAAGATATGCAGATTAGGTGAATTAGCCACGCTAAATTACTCGTAGTGTAGGTTATTAGTCAGGGGTAAATATAGGGGAATGGGTCTGGGTGGGTTACTCTTCAGAGGGTCAGTATGGACTTGTTGGGCTGAAGGGCCTGTTTTCACACTGTGGGACTTCTATTTCTATAATTTAAATGCAACAAAAAAGAGAAAGAATTGGAAAACTTAACAGAATAAAGGTGGAGTAACTGTTACTAATTAACTGTTCCAATATAGTCACATCCCATAAACACACCCTTGGCTAAAGGCAAATTCAGAAAACGGATTTTGTCTCACATACAACTGCAGTAACCTAGGAAAAGAACCCTCAGCTTTTGGCTGTAATTGAGAGATGGAAAAAATATCTTTCAATTCTTCAAGACCCTAACAACAACTGCTGAAAGTTAAAACTGAACATTCTGGTTCTGTGGGAGCCTAACCACACCCATTCAGTTTGCTTCTATTGTTCCAACTTTTAGAAAACCCAAGGCCTCCCAAGTTGTTTATTCTAGTGGCTCTGTAGATTGCTCGATACCTCTGCCTTAAAATCTCTCTTCAAAAAAAAGGACAAAATACACCTCTTAAAGCCACAGCACGTCACACAATGCAGCCTGTGCCTTTGCCTCAGAGCTGGAGATTACCTCTATCTTCTATCGGATCTGAAATGTCTCATTGCCATGAGGTCTGTGAGGCTTGTCATCACCAGCAATCAGTGATATCTGTTTCTCAAGACACCTCTGGATAATCAGTATTATTTTTGCCTGAAAGCTGAAACTCTAATTTCTCTTGTTTGGCATGGCTTAGACAAAGAGTTGCTCACAATGTGGTGGTAAGTGCCACTATTGTCACCATGTTGTTTGTGGGTTCCTTCAAGACTGAAGTGGCCAATTGTGGATTAGCATATCTACTTCTCTGGTCTGACTAGAAGACTATTATTCGGTGAACAGTGTGAAGTTTATTGCACAAGTGCAACAGTTTACAGCTGACATGTATAGAACTGAGGTAAAAACAATGACTGCAGATGCTGAAAACCAAATACTGGATTAGTGGTGCTGGAAGAGCACAGCAGTTCAGGCAGCATCCAACGAGCAGCGAAATCGACGTTTCGGGCAAAAGCCCTTCATCAGGAATAAAGGCAGTGAGCCTGAAGCATGGAGAGATAAGCTAGAGGAGGGTGGGGGTGGGGAGAGAGTAGCATAGAGTGCAATGGGTGAGTGGGGGAGGAGATGAAGGTGATAGGTCAAGGAGGAGAGGGTGGAGTGGATAGGTGGAAAAGAAGATAGGCAGGTCGGACAAGTCAAGGAGACAGTAACTGAGCTGGAAGTTTGAAACTAGGATGAGGTGGGGGAAGGGGAAATGAGGAAGCTGTTGAAGTCCTGAGATAACTACGGAGTCTGCCGGGAACACGCGAGTCCCAGGTCTATCTCCCACAAGCTTTTTCGTTTCTTTGACCATGTCCCCATGTCAGATCGGCCATGATCCTGTCGAAAGGTGTAGCAGCCTCAAGGGGCCGAATGGCCTACTCCTCTTCCTCTTTCCTTATGGCCTTACGTTATTGTGGTGGTGTTGCTTCCTGCCGCCAATCGAGTGTTAACACTTCCAGATCCTTTCAGGGACGAACTCTAATCCCTCTAATATTCAATGCCAATCCAGTGATGTTGCTCAAGCAGAGCTGGTGCAGTCAGAAACATGAGTCCCCTTCATTTAGGCCCTGATATATTCCTCACTGTTAGTGCTAATGAATTCATGAAGGTGTTGCATGTAAACACGTATGCAAATCCGTTACAATTTACATGCAGTGGCAATAATAGGCTACAATGCAAATGAGTACCTGCAACTTGAAGAGGTTTAAAATTGCAAACTAGTTGGATGAAAACACCAAGAATTACATTTAAATGAATTCTCAGCTTGTGAGTATTCAATTCATCAGTCTGGGTGGCGTGCATGCAGAGAGAAATGGCCTTAATTTTTCAGTTTCTGTTCTTCTGCACGAGTGATACACATTTTACAGCCACAAACATAAAGGAGGTTAATTAGATAAGCCAGAGAAGGAAGCCTCTTCATCGAGCTGTTTCTAATGGTCAAGTTACAATTTATGAAAACGGTATTTAAGAATTATGTTTAATCAGTAGACAAAAGTTTCTGAGCTCATCATATGGCAGTCTTGTCTGTATGCTGACAACCGCCTGTTTATAACATCCAGAACCACATTATGCATCTACCACAGAGATCAAAGGAACCCTGCTGGCAGACAATGACAGACAGCAGATGAATATGTGCAAAATATGCAAGACTGGCAAAAGATTCTTGCTCAGGAATGGCAACCGTATCAGAGGGCTGGATCATGATTTCCCTCTCACTGCTGTGTCCTTGTTCCTTGCTTGAGAGCACAAGCATGTTCCAGCTCACTGCGGCAGTGGAGCATTGGATGTGACTCGCATGTTAGTTAGTATCTGATTGCAGTCACCACGGATGGAGAGAGGGATGTGACTGGCAGAGCACAGCAGCAGCCTGAATGTAATCTTTAATGAGGTGCTGGCTGACTGTTTCTCAGAGTGTGAATCTGGGTGTTCTTTGAGGACATCATCAGCGACTTAGCCTGGGATCATCAGTATCCTTGTGCTGCATTAAAAGGCTCGTGCTGGCTAGATTATATTTTCTTTCTTGACAGCAATTCTCCTCCCATATAACTTAACAGTTTGAGAAATCCTGCAGGGGTTACAAGCTCAAAAAGAAGGAATAATTTTAATTAGTGAAACAACGATCCTGACTCTCTTTCCATCTCAACTGAGAACCTGCTGGCGTTTTCTCCCCGGCTGCTTTGATACAGAGAACCGATGACCGTTCTAAACGCTCCACCCAATGTCATAACAGCTCCTTCTTGCCTTAGCTCTCGATGCTATCACTTTCTGGTAAGGCAGTATTTGAAACAAATAAACCCTGAAACATCTGGGCCGAATCATTACGAGACATTTGCATAATCCTCAACAATGGGCTAGAATACCTCCATGGGAGGGGAGTGCTCTTGGTTGAGTGAGCGAGGAACATTCAGAGTCATAGAAATGTACATTAAGGACAGAGACCTTTTGGTCTAACTTGTCCATGCTGACCTAGTCTAGTCCCATTTGCCAGCATTTGGCCCATATCCCTCTCAACCCTTCCTATTCATAAACCCTTCCAAATGCATTTTAAATGTTGTAATTGTGCCAGCCTCCACCACTTCCTCTGGCAGCTCATTCCACACACACATCATCTTCTGCGTGAAAAAGTTGCCCCTTAGGTTCTTTTTAAACCTTTCCCCTCTCACCTGAAACCCATACCCCCTAGTTTTGGATTCCCCTAGACTGCAAAAATGATCTTGGTTATTTACCCATTTCCATTCCCCACATAATTTGATAAAACACTATAAACCTCAGCCTCTGGTGCTCCAGGGAAAATAGCCCCAGCCTATCCAGTCTCTCCCTACTGCTCAAGCCCTCTAACCCTAGCAACATCCTTGTAAATCTTTTCTAAACCCTTTCATGTTTTGTAATATCTTTCCTATAACAGGGAGACCAGAACTGAACGCAATACTCCAAAAGTGACCTAACCAATGTCCTGTACAGCTGCATCATGACCTCCCAACTCCTATATTCAGTGCAGTGACCAATGAAAGCAATGAAGAGCATTGTATCATGTTCAGAGGCTTGATCCCTATCCACGCTGGTAAATTCGGTTATCAAATTATTACTTTTACTGGGGAGAAAAGAATAAGGGTAAAATGATAAGTTTTTAAATAGAGGATCAGAGAGAACTTTGTCTGCAGAGTAAGTAAGTAAGGCAATAAAATAGTACATTATGTCTATACTTTTTATCTAACCATTTCAAACATGTGATTAGAGCAGGTGAGACATCATTTGAGGTATAAATAGAAAGGAGAAAATATTGATTTAATGCAAGACTTTAGTTGGGGACAATATGGAAATTATTAATAGAGTTTTTGGTAATCCAACTTGACAAAATATAAAGGGCCAATGGACAAGCAGAACACAGACCTGACTAGGCTGTAATTAGGAATAAAGGGTTACAGTTACAGAAACACGGAAGAGGTTAAGGATATTTTAAAATCAAGCTGTACATTCACTTACACAAAACACCACACATGGATTTGAAACAATGTGCATTTGTGCTCCACACTTTGCTGGTGCATTATCACCTCACCAAGGTCTTGAAGGTTATATGGGGACAGGATGTAATACATGGTAATAAATTGTTTCAGATGCAGCAGAGTCAGTTGAGAGACCGGAGTGTATAGGTATACCGGTTTTTAAAGGTGCTGAACAAATGAGCTGATACCAATGCAAAGGAGCTGAGGGGAAAGGGGTGAAAAGATTTTCACAGAATCCCTACAGTGTGGAAGCAGGCCATTTGGCCCATCGAGTCCACACTGATGCTCCGAAGAGCATCCCACCCTGACCCAAACCCCAACCCCTGTAACCCTGCATTTCCTATGGCTAATCCACCTGGCACCATGGGCAATTCAGCATGGCCAATCCATCTAACCTGCACATCTTTGAATGATGGAAGGAAACTAGGGCACCCAGAGGAAACCCACACAGACACGGGGAGAATGTGTAAGCTCAACACAGACAGTTGCCCGAGGGTGGAATCAAATCTGGGGACCCTGGTGCTGTGAGGTAGCAGTGCTAACCACTGAGTTACCGTGCCCATTAGAGTGTGAAATATTTCCTCACAAGAAGTCATTAAAGTGGACTCCATTGAATGATTTTAAAAAGAAATGGGTTAATACTGAAAGTAAAGGGATGTGAAGGGTGAATTAAAGTGTGTTTTCTGTCTGCTCTGTCATTCTGTGAAACAACCAGATCATTGAAGGAGCCCTGGTTAAGCTCTTGGGACCAATTATTGCTCTCCATTGAGTATTAACTTCTAAAATGTATCGCAGAGTGATTTGATTTCTGGAAATTCTTTCCTACAATTATTAGTTCTATTATTTATGCAAAATGCAAATATTTAAGCCCAGGGCAATTTGTCACAGCCTCTGAATCTTTGACCAAAGACTTTGTCCTGTCTATGGAAAGTGATGATGTCAGTTTCATAGTTTTCTCACTGACAACCTGCTTGACATTGGCCAAGGCACTGCTGGCTAAACAGGCTACAATGAATGAAACCGACTCCACTTTCTGAGCTTTTAAAAGGGCTTAGCTGTACAAATTTGTTAGCTGCAAATCATGCAGTTGCCCCCTTGGTTAATAGAGGAAAGTAGAGTTTGAAATTTAGCTTGTAACTTCGAGATGTTTGCACTGAAAAATATTATTCATTCTGTTGTGCAGTCTAGTTCTGGCACCGGACGTGGAAGAGGTATTAATGTCTTTTCGGATATATGTCAGCCAGCCATTAGTTGTTCATCTCTAATTGCTTTTGAACTGAGTGGCTTTCTAGGCCATTACAGTGGGCTATTAAGAATCAGTCAACCACACCAGTTGTGGGTCTGAACTTATGCTGCCGGGATAAGTGGGTTTGAGTTATGGGGAGAGGCTGGATAGGCTGGGACTTTTTCCGCTGGAGCGTAGGCAAAGATGTCAGATTTCCTTCCGTGAAGGACATCATCAAGAACAAATTGGCTGGATACGTTGTAAAATAATGAGCTATCAGCCAACTCCTGCTCCTATTTTCTATGCATAATAATGATGCAATGATGGTGTTGGTGTCACATGATGAGGTGGAGAGCTCTGGGAGAAGGCCAACATTCTACCAGAGTTGAGGAAGAAGGGTGCACCTACATTGCTGTAAATAAAAAATCTGAAAAAAGGTACCTCAGATTCAAGAAACAGTACTTGGCAGACTAACGTTAATTTGACCTGTGCGCACAATATGGGATCTTGCTGTGTACAATTTTAGCCACAAGGACTCCTTCATTAAAACTGTGACTAAATTTCCAAAAGCACTTCATTGGTAGTAAAGTGCTTTGACTATCTGAAATCTTCAAATTTATTGCATAAATGCAAGTTCTTTATGTTCATGTCATTACTGTAGGGTCACTCTACATTGGAGATACATTGCCAGGCAGCATTGCTTCACAGCCACATTCAAAATAAACAAGTAGTGAGCAGAGATAACTATTCCCCAATAATAGGAACCGTGACTCTTGGGAGACCTAATATTTGAATTAACCAACTTAGTTCTCAAACATTGTACTTATATACCAGAAGATCCACTGACCAAAGCTTTCTCTGAAATTATCATTTTGCTGGTTTCCTACACTCTTCAGCAAGATATCTTCAAATTATTAAAACATGCAGAAAAATGTGAATAATACCGTGCTGATATTCTGTGTTAACTGATGTGAAATGTAGTGCATGAAGTTGAATTGAAACCTTGATTCTCCTCTCTAACGATGGAAGGCCACTGTGGTGCATCTCTGTATTGCATGCTACTGGAATAAGTGGCACTTGAAACATGGCCTCCTGGTCCAGAGATAAGGATGCTACTACTTCACCACAAGAGCACCAAGGCTATTGTGGTAGCTGATTGAATTTGGCAACTGATGAAGGGGTCTGAAGCTGTGTACTCTGCTGGTTGTTTTCATCTGATTTCTGCCTTTGACACAACAACACCAAATCCCAGGGACTGCCTTGCACTGCAGACATGAGCTCAACAGGTACTGTCCCCAACCACCCATCCGTACAGCACTTTCATCAATACAATGACCCAGGTGAAAACCAATGGAAGATTATGTTGTGTTTGTACAGGACATTGGTGAGGCCTCTTCTGGAATACTGAGTCCTGTTCTGGACACCCTGTTAAATGGAGGATATTATTAAAATGGAGGGGATTCAGAAGAGATTTACCAGAATGTTGCCGGGAATGGAAGGTTTGAGTTGTGAGGAGAGGCTGGATAGGCTGGGACGTTTTCCACTGGAGCGTAGGAGGTTGAGGGTTGACCTTATAAAGGTTTACAAAATCATGAAGGGCACAGATAAGGTAAATGGCAGCTAACTTTTCCCTATGGGTGGGGGTTTCATGACTAGAGGGCATACTTTTAAGGTGAAGGGGAAAGATTAAAAAAAATCAGGGGGACAATGTTTTTACACAGATAGTCATTCGTGCGTGGAATGAACTTTGGATGTGGGTACAGTTACAATTAGATATTTAGTTAAGTACATGAATATGAACTGTTTGAAGGCAAATGGGCCTAGCATAGGCAGCTGGGGACTAGTTTTGTTTGGGATTATGGTTGGCATGGACTGGTTGGACCGAAGGGTCTGTTTCTGTGCTGCATGATTCTATGATTGTTTAACATCTTACTGTTGGGGAAGGGTTTCATTACGTTTCTCTGCTTTCAGGAGAAATCTCTGGAGCTGAGATACCTACTGGTGGGGATGGCATCATTTGCGTCAAAAGAGTATTTGTAGGTAAGCTGACCTCACCAACAAAAGATCTGCTCTTGAACAAATAATCAACTAATGCTGCTAGCTGCTGAAGAAACTATCATTAATTGCTGTAAAAAATAACATAATCTGGTTCATTAATATCCTTTATTGAAGGAAATCTGCTGTCTTCACCTGGTCTGGCCTATATTTGATTCCAGATCCACAACAATGTGATTAGCTGCCCTCTGAAATGGCCATTCAGTTCAAGAGCAATTGGAGATGAAGAACATATGTTGCCCTTGTAAATGATGCTATGAATGAATATTTGGATACCAGCTGGATAACAGAGAGTCCATTGCGCATAAGTGTCTAGATCATCTACCTCCAATTTTCTGTCAGCCTTCATTTTTTATATGGATTGGACAGGGTTACCATGGCAACCTTGTTCCCCTGGAGTGGAGCCTATTGCATACTGAGGAATCAAGTTCTCTGCCTGTTCTGTTTCATTGGCAACCCCTGGGGGCAGGACTTTGCTGAAAACTGATCCTGCTCCATCTTTTTTTTCTTTCAAAAGTATATTTTATTCATTAAAAGTCCCTTTTGTATATGCACACTGTCACAAAAGCATTTCGGTTCTGCACACTTGCTTGTCAAGTAAATAAACAAAACATTGGACTTCGTCTCTAACCAAAGACCTATCTTACACATACAATACTTATATTTGCATATGTTTGAGGCACTAGGAGGATTTGATAACTGTTCAGATCCCAATTACCTTCAACAGGAAGACCTTAGACAGTGGTCTTTCCCCACGGTGCCTTGCTGATCCTGCTCCATCATTGGCAGTCGAGGTACTCCCAATTTGCAAAGATATCCACAGTCAGTCTCTGAGTAGGTAACACAGAGCCAACACCTTCAAGGTGCCACTAATAACTCCTCACATTTCTCTTCACATTTCCATCATAGTCCTTTTCTTGGTGAATCAACACTGTATATCCCCTGTGCCTTTAATATCCTTTTTGTAATAGGGTACCTGGAATTACATTCTCTCACATTCTAACACCCAATGTTTATGCAAACGTATCATTACTTCTTTAACACTGCTCCTTTTTTAAAAACAAAAGCTCTGGTGATGTTGATCTTCTTAATGGCTTATTGTACATTCGCAAGGACACAATCAGAAAATTCAGTATCTGAACTCTGAGGCTTCACTGGCCATCCATATCTTCAACATCTTTTCATTGATTGTGAACTCCCATTTCTTGTTAGTGCACAAATCTTTCACCTTGAACAAGATGTTGTTTAATGTTAGGGGCTTTCAAATATCAGGAGGCTTTTACTTCTTTGAATGGTCTTGATTAATATGACCTGCTCACCTGCAGCCTAGCTTTCAAAGATCAAATTCCCTTCATATTCAATTCCACTTAACATTGGTGGAAAATGTACAAATGGCATAAATCACCCACACAACATTTCTATGCTGCATAGTCTCCTAAAGCAATGTTTATGGCTATTTGATAAAGATCCATTTACAATCATTGACTTAGACGATTATTCATGCACACCCAGGAGTGCACCCTTAACGCAATGAGCAGAAATTACTCTCTTAACAGCACTGATGTGTCAGATTAAGAGGAAGATTGCAGTAAGAGGCACTATCTTCCCAACTCAATCTTCTGCTCAAAGCTAACCCAGCTTGATTTTACAGCTCCTACAGTTATTAGAATTTAATAGGCAAGTTTCAGTGATGGCTATGCAATTTTATCCTGTGATTTCTGTGCTTTACCATGAGCTATGAAGATAATACTAGTGATCAACTTCCTTAATTCTGATGCTCTAAGTTATAATGAGGGTTGCAGAATGAAGAAAATGATTAATCCAATCCCATGCATGGTTTTAAAATTTAAAGACTGAACGTGTGAGCATCTCTCTTCTGTATTGTGAATCAAATTGCAAGCAAATCAGTTTGTAAAAGGACTCCAAAATGGAACCTATTCACAGAATGGCTTTGGTCTGACTAGTGAGCAGATGTTAACTCCGCATTGAAAGCTACCTATTGTCATCTTCCTTCTCGACCACAAGGCTCCTTTCAGTGTTTCTTTATCTTTAAATGTTCACCTAATTCTGTTATGGAATCATAGAGTTGTACATCACAGAAACAAACCCTTCAGTCTAACTCGTCCATATTGACCAGATATCTTAAATTTTTTATCTAGTCCCATTTGCCAACATCTGGCACATATCCCTCTAAACCTTTCCTATTCACGTAACCATCCAGATGCCTTTTAAATGCTGTAATTGTAACCACCCACCCTATTTCACCTGGTAGTTTATTCCATACACGCACAACTCTCAGTATGAAAAAATTACCCCTCAGCTCCTTTTTAAATCATTCCCCTCACACTTTAAAGCTATGTCCTCTAGTTTTGGACCCCCCTACTCTTGGGAAAAGACGTTGACTATTTACACTATCCATAAACCTCTGTAAGGTCACCCCTCAGCCTCTGATGCTGCAGGGAAAACAGCCCCGGACTATTCAGCCTTTCCGTATAGCTCAAGCCCTCCAACACTCGCAACATCCTCGTAAATCTTTTCTGTTTTGAAAGTTGAGATTCATATTGCCCCATGTGATAATCATCCCCTAGTTTAATAATTTTCTGGAAGAGATGATTCAGTCAGCCATATCAATATGTAAGGCACAGGCCCCAACTGTTTTGTTCAAAAGGGCCCATCTAAACCCAAACCATCAATCTGCTTGGAATCCAGCAATATACGCAGACCTAGCAGCAGCTCAGCATTTTCTGTCACTGGAAGGCAACCTGCAAACGTGATGTAAGGAGGTAATGATAAGGTTCAATGTAGAGTAGTGGGAAAAGACTCATTTGGAGTTTATGAAAGCAGCATAGACCAGTTGGGCTAAAATGGCCTGTTTTTGTCCTGTTCGGTTCTATGCTATGTTGAGAACCGTCTAACATTTCCACAACAGCATTCTGTATAACTGAAGAGAAATTGATTCACTGAAAGGGTATTGTGTCTATGACTGCAAGTTACTGTGTGCTTTGTGTCATCTGTCTGGTAGTGTAGAAGAGCTACAGGAACGGTTTGTGAGAAAAGTTTTAATGATTGCTTCGGGTATTTACACGATCGAGAACATTGATCTACTTTTTACTGGAATGTTGAGATTGGGTTTCTGATCCCTTCACAGCTCAGGCAGTGCCCTTCAGAAGGTCCTTGAAAGAACCATCCCACTATATTGACATTTCACATGGCATTATGTTGATCTTTTAAAATTCAGACTGTGTAATTGAACCAATGAAGACCAATGACCCTTGCCAGAATGATGAAGGATGCTTGTGGCCAACAAGAAATGTTGTGAAATGCTGTCACAGCTCTTCAGTTTAAATAAAGTGCAGGAATTTCTCCAAATGCAAATTGCCCTTCATATAAAAAAAAATCCATGATAAATGTAAATCAATGTAGTTTGTAGTGATAAGGTCCAGCCGACTGTGAAAATGCACCTGACATGTAGATGAGGCCCAAAGCACGAAAGCAGGTGAGACTGAGTCATAGAGTCATAGAGATTGAAAGCCCACAGAAACAACCTCTTCTGTCCATCTCATCCACGCCGACCAGATTTCCTAAATTAATCTGGCCCCATTTGCCAGCATTTGGCCCATAAATCCTTCCTATTTGCGAACCTATCCAGATGTCTTTTAAATTGTACCACCCACCACTGCTCATGGCTGCTCATTCCATATACGCACCACCATCTGAGTGAACAAGTTCCCCCTTCAGTCCCTTTTAAATCTTTCCCCTCTCACCTTAAACCAGTGCCCTCTAGTTTTGGACTCCTGGAGATCCCCTCTACCCTGGGGAAAAGACCTTAGTTGTTCACCCTATCCATGCCCCTCTCAATTTGATGAACCTCCATAAGGTCACTCCTCAGCCTCCAACGCTCCAGGGAAAACAGCCCCAGCCTATTCAGCCTCTTCCTTTAGCTTAAACCCTCCAACCCTGGCAACATTCTGGTAAATCTTTTCTGAGCCCTTATTCCAAAAGTGGCCTAACCAATATCCTGGACAGCTGCAACATGACCTCCCAACTCCTATATTCAATGCACTGACCATTAAAGGCAAGTGTACCAAACACCTTCTTCAATATTCAATCTACCTGGGACTCCACTTTCATGGGACTGTGCACTGAATCCTTGGGTCTCTTTGATGGGTAGTCCATTTTAATATTTGAAACTTCCATCTTTTTAGGTAATGCTCTGAGCTAAAGGGTGACACATCATGGTAAGACCAACTCGAAATATAACCACTCCCCGGGTTGTGATTGGCTTCCATTCCAGAGTCTGTTTGCAATTTAATTTGGTTTCAAATTGGAAAACAATACTGGAGAATGGAAAGCAGCCATTTGTAAGTGCAGAAAATGTTGGATCTTTACATTTTAAAACTGTGTGTGGGTTCATAAGTACAAGCCATCGTAAGTTGGACGTGAATAAGTCAGGGACCCCCATGTAACACATTTAATCTTCAGATATTTGGAGACATTTAATCTGGGTGATTTGACAAAAGTAGTCAATTCCGATGTGCAGGCTGGAAATGACATCAAAGTGCACGGTTTCAAAATTAGGAATAAAGTTTGCAAACACACAGCCAATTCACGCACATTTGAAAAAAGAATCAGACTGATTATGACTTCACATTTTGAGTACTGTCCCTTTTGTTGGAATGGTTGTAGAGATTCCTTATCATCATGTCTAAGGAGGAATCTGAGCTACTGCTTTGGGGATTAGTCTCAGCAATGATGCTTCCTGTGAGTTGTTGGCATCAAGTTGTCCTACTGTCCATTGCTGTGGCACGATTGGAATCAGAAAAGCTGACTATTGATGTCTCAAAGGGAAACCTACAGCCAGCATTATTGTTGATGCTGGAGCTTAGAGCCATAGAGAAATTAGAGTTGGCCATTCAACCCACAGTGTCTGTGCTGTCTGAGTAATTCCCGATGAAGAGCTTTTGCGCGAAACATCGATTTTCCTACTCCTTGGTAGCTGCCTGACCTGCTGTGCGTTTCCAGCACCACACTCTTGACTCTAATCTCCAGCATCTGCAGTCCTCACTTTCGCTGGAGTAAACTAGCTGTCCATTCTAATCCCAAGTTTGAGCCCCGATCCATAGTCTTGCAGATTATAATTTCAGGTAGCTTTAAATTTATTGAGCATTTCTCCCTCAAACAGTGCAGCAAATTCCAGCCATCTACCACCCTCGGGGTAGAAATATAATTCCTCATGTCCTGTCTATACCTGTTTATCATTGGCATCTTCACTGGGGGGATTCATTCTATCCAATCTCCTCAATATTTTGTACATATGAATGAAGTCTTCCATCAGCCCTCCTCTGCCCTAGAGAAAACAGCCAGAGCTTATTCAATCCTTCCTCAGAGCTTGGATGTTCAAGTTCTGATAAGAGTTAGTGTTCTCGCCATGTTCAATATTTACCAATGCTCTTGTGGCATTGTGTTATTGTGCCTAGCTCTCAATCGGAAAATCTAGGTTCAAGTCCTATCTGCCATGGAGTAGTGTCATTAAAAGGTCATACAGGTTGATTGGGGCAGCATTGTGGCTCAGTGGTTCGCATTACTGTCTCACAGTGCTGGTGACCTGGGTTCAATTCCAGCCTTGGGCCATTATCTGGGTGGAATTTATATGTTCTCCCCATGTCTGTGTGAGTTTCCTCCAGGTGCTCTGGTTTCCAATGATGTGCAGGTTAGCTAGATCGACCATGCTAAATTGGTGCACAGGGAAGGTGGATTAGCCATGGGGGGTTACAGGGGTGGAGGGGGAAGAGCTTCGGAGGATTGGGAGGTGTGAACTTGATGGGCCAAGTGGCCTGCTTCCATACTGCAGGGATTCAATGAAGAGTCTTGTAAATCAGCTCCATAATGTTGTGACCAGAATAGTATACAAGACTCCAGCTATGACCCAACACACGTCTTATATAGTCCCAGCATTACATTCTGCTTTTGCATTCATTACATTGCCCGATGAAGGAAAGCATCCCATATGCCTCCTCTACCAACTCAACCACTTGTCTTGCTGCCTGCAGGGACCAATGGACATGCACTCCAATGTCTCTCCCCTATTCTACCCCTCTCAGCGCCCTTCCATCTGTTGCTCATTCTTTGTTATGTTTGCCCTCCCCAGATGTATAGCCTCGCACCTCTCCAGATTGAATTCCATTTCTGTCCACTCACCCAAACCATTGTTATTATCCTTCAGCTGACATCCATCCTCTTCACTGTCAACTACATGAATCATTGTTGCCTCATCTGAAAAATCCCCAAACAAATTTCCCATATTTTCTTTCAAATCATTGGCTTTTATCACAAACAGCACGGGAACCCAACACCGAGTCCTGTGGAACATCTGAGGAACATTTCCTGTCACAAATACATCCATTGACCATTGCCTTTTGTTTTCTGTCACTGAGCCACTTTTGGATCCACCGGCTCCCCAAAGGCTTTAATTTTTCTGACCAGTTTGCCATTTGTGACCTTATCGAATGCTTGGTTAAAATCCATGTGGACAACATCCCATAGCACTATTGTCATCAATTCTCTTTGCTACTTGCTCAAAAAACTCAAATAATTTACTAAGATATGGCCTTTCCTTAACAAAATTATTCTGACTATCCCCAATTGATCCAAATATTTCCAAGTAACAGCAAATCCTATTTCTCAATGTTGCTTTTAGTAATTTGCCAACGCTTAAGGTCTGTAGCACACACTTAACAGTGCACTGCCCCCTTTTCTGTTTCTGAGCTCACCTCGTAAGGCCTCATTTCACAGATATATTTTGTCCTGCTTTTTATTTGAAAGGGAGGGTTTAAGACTGAGGTGCCCAGCTATCTACTTAGAAAGCCAGTCAGGTAAAAAGCTTGTGAGGCCTTGGCGGTTTTTAAAAGTTAGAACAATAGAAGCAGCCTGGATGGGTGTGGCCAGCTCTTACAGATCAGGATTTCTACTTTATTTTATATTTAGGTTTAGTTTTTTTAAGTAATTGTTGTTGGAATCTCAACAAGGCCGAAGCTGCTGGAGTCTTGAAGACGTAGAAGTTATTTTTCCCCCCTCTCTTGGTCACACCTAGAAGCTAAGTTTTCTCTTCTTACTGTGGGTGTTGTGTGTGAAAAATCTAATTTCTGAATTTGCCTTTTTACCCAAGGGGTGTGTTCATGGGATATTCCTATATTGGAATGGCTTATTAATAATAGTCACTGTATCTAATATTTTGTTAATTTTTCCTAAGTTCTTCTTTCTTTTGTTGCAGTTTCACTATCGTGTTAAATAAATGGTGTTTTGCTCAATGCTGAGTAGTTTACCAGTCGAATTGCATTTGGAGCACAGTACATTACATTTATCTTTAAAGATAGGAAAAGCTAGGGTCTAGGCTATCTTCTTAAAATATTTTGAAGGTGTCTGGTCTGGTCCATAACAATATACTGCCAACATTCTGTGCTCTGTTTTAACCTGTTTCCTCTGTTTAGAGTCACCTGTTAAGTTTCTGTCTCCCGTTCTCTGCTTTCAATTTGTCCTCAGATTTCCATCTCTCTGTTAATCTAAATTAAATTCTTTCCAACATGACCAGTAAAACACTGCAGGACTCTTTATCCTGACCCTGGCATGTAGACGTGTGGCTTGAAAAAATTCCACCTTCCCTAGATGTAAGCCCGATGCTTCAGAAATCTGATGATCACTGTGTTATCCCAGCTTTCTAGTCACCTGTTCACTCACTCAATTCTCCTGTTTCTACATTTGCTAGCCTGTGGGACTAGGAGTAATCCTGAAACTACTGTTCTTAAGGTTCTGCCTTTCAATCTCCGACCTGACTTCCTGAAATTTGCTTTCACAATCCTGTCCCCATTCTGCTCAAGTCATTATACCATGACCTCTGGCTGCTCACCTTCCCTAAGAAGAATGTTCTGTTGTCTCTCTGTAATGTCCTTTACTCTGGCACTAAGGAGGGAACACCTCCTGGAAACATGGAGATGATTGCAGAAGCACCTTTCTGGTGCCCTAACTATGGAATCCCCTGCCACAATTGCTCTTCCATCCTTTAGCTCTGTGCCAGCCCCCACACCCTCACCTCCATACTTGAAGTGCTGCTGATTGGCCTTATTGCTCTTAGCAGAATCCAAAATGGAATTTCCACCAGCATTGGGGATGGATTCAGGGGTTGGGGTAGAGTCCTCCTGCACTACCCGCTTGGTTCTCTTATATTGCCAGGCAGGCATCATTCCAACCAGTGGTGTGACCACTTCTCTAAATGCACTATCCTCATAGTCATCTGCTTCACGGATGCACAATAGTGACTCCAGCCACTGCTCAGGTAGTGAAACCTGGAGCCTGAACGCTTGTGGGCAGTTGGGCTTGTTTGGGATACACCAAGTATCCGTAATTTCACATTGGGCGGCCCGGTGGCACAGTGGTTAGCACTGCTGCCTCACAGCACCAGTGACCTGGGTTCAATTCCCGCCTCAGGTGACTGACTGTGTGGAGTTTGCCCTGGACTAAACTACAGGAGGCTGTAAACGTTCAAAAGGGAAAGAAGTAATTTCCACTTAACACGCTCATTCTTGCCATATTTCCATTTTATAGTCTGTACATCCAATGTAGCACTTAGTACGGACAGGACAGCACTGACAGTGGTCTATAATTATACTTCCCAAAATCAACAAACTCAAGCTCCAAACAACCAGCTTAAACCAGCCACTAATTAACTAGCTTCAGAGCATGTGAATCCTTGAATTAAGGCAGCAGCAAGACAACTTCTCTTAACTTAAGGTGTAAAATTTAGTTAACTGCAACACTAAAGCAAACTCTTGACCTGCGATAAACAAATGATACCTGCAGACTCTCACACTCACCAGCTCTGAGTGCAAAAGCTGGTCGTGATAATAGAAGTTACAGTAGGGTCAGGATATCTACAATGCAGCCCCCACTCTCGCAGGAAGATGTAGGCGAAATAACCTATCAATTTTTAAAAAATGCCTTGAAAGTCAAGAGCCATTTCCTTTTCAAAATGGTAATGGTATAAAGCGTGCTCTAATGGATGCAGAGTGGGTGAGAGCCTACCTTTAATAATCTCTGCAGTCCCACCTTCAATTTCCTTTTGTTGTAACTGACAACACCATTGGAAATTCCATGTGATTTGAGTGAATTTTATTAATTGCTATGTTTTTCATCGCTTTTCCATTTTAGAGTGAGATTGAATTTTCCAGCTGTGGTTAGTCAACCTTCAGTTCCTGGATCTGTTATCATTAATCAGTTGTCATGGGACACCACAAAGTGGTGACTGAAAGCACGGATTGTTTTTGAAGGCAGTGGAAGTGTAGTATTTTGCTCTGAGTGGTTTAATGTGCCTGGCTTTGAAGCAATTTGTGAGCTAAAATAAACATAAATCCCTACCAATATTCATAAATCTTCATTTAAGTATCACCACACAATTCTCTCTCTATTAAAACCGTGTCCCAAAGGTCCACAATTGGCGTGCTGTGCTGTCTTCCTGCTGCTCGCTTTGCTAGAAACCGCTTTCAAAAGAGATAAATCATGTTGAAGCCTTTTCGTTTGATAAGGTTTTTTTCTATGAATTAGCAAATCATCGTACTGCTCTTGCAGATTAATGCAGTCCTAACAATCTGTTCAGCCCCTTTTGACTTAAACCCTTAAGACTGTTGAATCAAAGAAAATTAAAGGAGAGAATATTCATTCATTATCCCACTGCACAGTAGACTGCACAATTCATTTTGTAAATCTCTCTTTATGCTTTAGGGCTAAGGAATGCCTCAACTGCACAATTCTTCCATGGTGCAAGTTTATTTCAAATTGGCATTATTTTCAAAGAGTACATTGGAATTCTAAATTTTATGTAAATTTACAAAAATACAAACCTAATTAAAGTGACAATGAAGTTGAACTGTCAGAATGCTAGAGAATCCTTGTTTCTCGTCCAGCTCAAATAGATGGTACATGAATAACTGTGAAGATTAACCTTCAACTCTCAAGCCTGGATTCACAAACAATCTCCACAGATCAATCGGAGATCCTTTCTCTCCAATAATGTGTTGAGATTTCTGCAGCTCAGTTCATGATGACATCCCCTATCACAATGCAGGTTTGCAACGGGATTGAGTGGAAATAGCCGACTGTATTGGTCCTATCTGCACTACGTTGTAAAATAATATCCACTTGTGTTGTTTGATAACCTCAAAGTAAATAGGTTTTGTGGGTGCCATTTTACAAAAAAAAATCTCATTCCTGGAACTTGCTGCAGGGTGCTGTTGAAATTGCAATGGCAGAAGTAAGACCTCTGAATGCAGCAATGGTGAATTTGCACCAAAAGTTTATGAGTAATTGATTGAAGTGCCTGAATGTGAGCATTATGGACAATCAGAAGCAGAGCAAGCATGTTTAATACCCTTTCATGTGACTTGGGCTGAACATGGAATGAATAAGTGGTCACTTAATGTTTCCATGAGAATCACAGGCCATACATTTTATTAAAATGCATCATCCTTCTCTGCCTTTAGCTGGGGAACATTGAACATCAGGAAGATGTGTGTGTTACATTCATTGTTCCAAACCATATTTCACACTGAGAGTATTATGAACTACTTTGGCTCTTCAGAGTGTTGGTAGAGACATGGTGGTTACTTTGCTTGGACTAAAAGGATGTTTGCCAAGATATCTAAACCAAAAGTGAAATACTAGAGTTAGCATTCCAAAGTGGGAATAATTCTTGTTTAGGAGGGGAGATAGAGGTGCAGTGATGATCTCGCTGACCAGCCATCCAGATGTGTAGGTTAATGCTCTGCAGATGTGGTTTCAAATCCCACCACAATCTCTGGTGGAATTTAAATTCAACTAATAAAAATCTGGGATGGACAGTCTGTGATTGATCATGAGTGCTCATTAGGGAAGGAAATCTGCTATCTTTACCTGGTCTCCCCTACATGGTATACAACACCCACGACAATGTATTTATTTACACACTTGTGAGATATGGGAATCACTGACTGGGCTGGCATTTATTGCCTGTCCCTAGTTGCCCTTAAGAAGGTGATGGTGAGCTGCCTTCTTGAACCACTGCAGTCCATGATCGGCAGGGACCTGTTTCTCTGGGACTTTCATCGTACAAAACGCTTGAAAGCCTTTTTCCTGAGGCAGTATCTGTTAGCTATAATAAAGTCTAAAACCCATCCAAGCCAGACATCTCAGCAATTCTGCATTTATGACCTCTCTGAGAAAGGACAACGTAACCTTGCTAAAGGAGCAGCATCATCACATGTATTTCCCATCATTACCAATGGAGCAATTATATTGGTGTGTGCTATACCCAACTAATATTTGAGAGGACATTGGGTGCAAAGGGAACCCTGCTATCCCATTACTATTGTAAAAATTCCTTTGATCGTATGCACCCACTGGTGGATATAAGCAAAGGAAAGCAAAAACCATCTGATATTCCCTTGTCTGGTGTTTTAATTGAAGCAATGACACATTTATTTTAATGCCAGAATATTTTTCCCCAGGATTATTTTCCAACAGATATAAAGAAGTAATTTTCCAACTAAAGCAGGTAACACCATGTAAAAAAGGACACCTTCGAAAATGCAAATTATAATGATGGGTTGATTTTCCTCCCAGTTTCTCATGTGGGTGAATATGTCAACATGCTTATTAAAGATGAAAACAAGTTATATGAATCGTAGCAGTTTAATTTCCATTAGATTATGGGGCTGGCATTTGGAATATACAGGGCGCATATTAGGGATTCATTATGAATCATGAATCCATGTATGGAATTTGGACGCAAAGGTGGGGATAGATATTTCCCTGCAATTCTCCTGTTTGTTGGCCAAGTCCCATGCAGAGTTAAACTTACCCTCTCAAAATGAGTGTCTGGTGAGTAAGTCTCTCAAATTTTCGAAAGAGAGCCAGTAAGAGGGATTTATGTTTCTTTTTTGCCATCTTTTGCAAGATATAGAGTTTTTTTTAAAATCTCAAAGAGAGGATAATTCTTTGGGTACAGATATCGTTTTATCATGAACCACTGTTGCTCAATAATCCCTGTTATCTGTGGAAATGTTCCAAATGTCTTTCAAGAATAAAGACATTTTTTAAGCTGGCAGTATACTCATCAGCTAGCAATTACCTTTCTGTGGAAGATTTGAACAAATAAACAATTGTCAAGTAGAAAGAAGTAAGAACCAAACATACATGAAAATATAAGTTTTTTTTTCTCTCTGCTGTCCTGTGTGCAGTAACACCACACTTTGAGGTCAGAACTATATTAAACCAATAAAAGTTGCTCCGTGGCCACAGGCAACATGTGACAGATGAAGCTTCCCTGCGATGCTTTCATGCAGAAACTCAGCCAAGGACTAATGAGGTTTCGTCAGGTGAGGTTAACAAGTTTGAGTGGCAGGTAGCCTTGGGAGCTTGAACTTATAAACTTTGAGCTGTGAGTCAAACACTCGACCATTTGAACCTCTGACTCACTGCTGGCTGAAATGTTTCTGCTCTTTGAAAAGATTTGGTTAGGCTTTCAGCATTTTTCTGAACAGTGTTGATATATCTGAATGTCAGGAGAGTTTAAAAATAATAATGAATCCAAAACCTAGCACCTCGGAGCTATCCCTTGGCTGAGACCACACAAACTCTGATGTCCAACAAGGCGGTTAGTTGGAGTTTTGAGCTGCCTGCTACCAAAAATAATTTGCCTCAGCTGGGTGGGCTTTGTCACTGAGTTACTGCTTTGAGTGGATAGGCAGTCTACCTTGGAGGTGCTAGTTTGAGAAGTGGGAGTACAAACTGACAGCCCATAATACCACCCAACGTCTTGTCATGGGGAAGACTATGCCATTTCTTCAGAGAGTTACCATGTGAGGGTGACTGACAGTACTCTATTGAACAGAGAATGGTGGAAGTTGGTTAGCTCAGTAGGTTGAACTGCTGGTTTGGTGTACAGAGCAGGCCTTTGATTCATGTCCTGCCTGACGTCCCACTGGAGGTCCCTTCCCAATCAGAGGCATGATGACCCTCTGGTTAGCCTCATCACCAGTTGTCTCTTTTTAATGGGGGAAGAGTCTACAGTTGTTATGGCAACTTAAATTTACTGTGAGCAAATTGGTTGCTTCATTTCCTTAGTCAACACAGTGACTACACTTCAAGAGATGCTTGGTTGGAAATAGAGCAGTTTGGGAGATCCAGTGGCCCTTAAAAATCTTACTAAATGCAGATTGTTCTTCCTTTTTCTCATCCCAAGCAACGGTGCCATTACACAGTTAGTCTTTAAGGTGACAAGAAATTATTCACTATCTTCAAATCAGCCATACTTGGGCAGGAAAATTTAATTTCCTCTCTACTTTGCACTCATTTGCTGCCCAAATAGAATAATTTCTTGTCACCTCAAAGACTCACTGTCTGGTGGTACCATTGCTTGGGATGAGAAAAAGGAAGACCAATTTGTAACTAGTGGAACATTTCATGACCACTTGACCTCCCAAATTGCTCTGGTGCTAACTAAGTACTTTTTGAAGTGTAGTTACTGTGTTGACTAAGGAAATGGAACAACCAATCATCACAAAGCAAACTCCCACACACTGCAATGTATTATAGAGTCATAGAGATATACAGCACGGAAATAGGCCCTTCAGTCCAACTTGGCCATGCCGACCAAATATCCCAACCCAATCTAGTCACACCTGCCAGCACCCGGTCCATATCCCTCCAAACCCTTCCTATTCATAAACCCATCATGTTTCCTGCTTTCCACCTACATGCTTGGGCCTCTCTGGGTTGGCAATGCCATCTCCTGCTCTCCCTCTCAGGGGGCGGCAAATGGGACCCAAGCCAATGCATCCACCGATAGAGCCCCGGCTGGAACGTCAGGCCTCCAGGAACTCTTGTGCGCGTCCCCACCTGGCCTGCCCCAGGCCGGACACGTCGCCCCAGCTGAAGTGGGCATCCCTCTCCCACCACTCCTGCTGCTCTGCGGCTAGTCAATGCCCATGCACCCTCGCGGCCAAACCCCACTGCCCACCCACCTGACAAACAAACAGAACAGGCAAACGGGCAGAAAACTAACCACCAGGAAACATGAACACCAACCAGCCACAAAATGACATGACCCCCTCCCACCAGCGTCCACACACACAGACAAAGAAGGACACCACCTCGGCTGGGACAACACATCCACTCCATGACAAGCCAAACAGAGACACGCACGAGAAGCCCCAGAAGCAAGGCACCCCAACTGGAACTCCACCAACAAACACATCAACCCAGACCACATCCACCACCATCCACATCCCTGAGAAAAAAGTACAGGAAATGACATCACCACATGACATCACTGCAGGAAATGGCATCATCAACCCAAAGAAACCCAAACACACAAATAAGTGGTGAGAAAGTCTGCTTTTCAGAGCGTTGAGGGTAAATAGTGACTGAGTAGGTGATGTGTTGCAGCTGCAGTGTATGGGAACTGATGGGTATGGGTGTGATTGATACTGACCACATCTGCAGTAAATTCTGGCTACTTGAGATGCTTCACATCTGAATTGATAAGCTAGAGTATGAGCTGTGGACACTGTGACACACCATAGAGGGGAAGAGGTACCTGCATACTGTGTTTGAGGAAGCAATGTATCCCTTAATTATATGGTCGGGGACAGGAGGGTGTGACTGTGAGTGAGGCAGATGTGGGAACCAAAATTTAGTTTTCAGACAAGCTTCACTCAATGTCCTTGTCCAGTGGGTAAGAGTTTGGTGCTCCCAATGTTTAAGAAGGCACAGACTGTGGAGACAGTGAGTGATCTGACTGCAGCACTGCACTCGAGAGCACCATTCATGTGGCAGAATGATAGGAGATGAGAAAAATACAATAGTTATAGCAAATAACTTAGAGGAATTAGAGACTGTTCTCAGCAGGAAAAATATGGAGGTGCTGGTGTTGGACTGGAGTGGACAAAGTTAAAAATCATACCACACCAGGTTATAGTCCAACAGGTTTACTTGGAAGCACTGGCTTTTGGAGCGCTGCTCCTTCATCAGGCGGTTGTGGAGTATAAGACTAATACTCCACTTATACTCCACAACTTACACTCCACAACCACCTGATGAAGGAGCAGCGCTCCAAAAGCCAGTGCTTCAAAATAAACCTGTTGGACTCTAACCTGGTGTGGTGTGATTTTTAACTGGGCAACAAAGGCAGATTCGAACGTTGTGTAGTTGACCTGGTGGTCAGGTTCAGCACATCCTTTCAGACTGGGGAAGAACTTGGAATGTGATGGAAAGGTTCCAATTGTTATCCATGTAGGTACCAATGACATAGATAGGAAGACCAGAAAGTTCTGCCGAGGGATTATGAGTAACTCAGGGCCAAATTAAAAAGCAAATCCTCCAAGGATGTCAGGGTTGCTAGCTGTATTATGGAGAAATTGGCATAAGGGAAATATCGTTGCTGAGAGAATATGTGGTTTCAAGATTAATGTGGGAGTAATGGGTTCCCATTGTGGCGGCACTGGCACCAGTACAGAATTATTCCATTGGCATGGGCTTCATTTGAACCATGCTGTAACTCATGTCCTGGTGAACCATAGAACCAGGGTTGTAGATAGGGGTTTAAGCTAATTAACGGGGTAGAGGGTTCAAGTGAAGGGAAGTTTAAAGCATCAAAAAGAGATGAGGGAGCAGAGGTGCAGGGTAGTGAAGAGATGAATAATAATCAGGAAGAAGCAGAAGATATAAGTGAAGAGTGCAGTAGGAATTAGAACCAGAAAAATAATAATGCGAAGAAATGAAAGCTTAAGGCTCTTTATCTGATGTGTACAGCAAATGCAACACGACAGGTGAACTGACAGCTCAAGTAGAAAGAACTAAATATAACCTGATGACTATCACAGAGATGTGGTTGCAGGGTGACCAAGACTGGGACGTTCTGAAAAAAATAAGCAATGGTGAAAAGGGCTTTGTTAATAAATTAAATGACCAGTGCAATGGTGATATAGGTGCAATAGATGATGGTGTGGAATTCAGTTTGGGTGGAAATAAAGGAATACCAAGGAAAATAAGTCACAGGTTAGAATTATTTATAGGCTTCTGAAGAGTTGCCTCACTGTAGGACAAAATATAGATCAGGAAATAATAGAGATGTGTAAGGAGAGCATTACAATTATCATGGGTAATTTTAATAAGCATATTGACTGGACAGATCCGATTGGGAAGGGCAAGAAAAAAGGTCATTTGTAGAATGCATCAGGGATTCTTTTTAGAGTATTGCATTGCAGAATCTGCTGTGAAAAGGGCTATTCTAGGCCCCATAATGCGTGATGAGCTAGGGTTAATAGCGATCCCCTGGGTGACAGTGATCATAGAAATTCAGTAATTTGAGGCAGAGCAATTCGGGTCTAAGACCAGTGTGTTCACCTTAAATAAAGGGTAGATACAGAGGAATGAGGTTAAGAGTTATCTAAAGCGGGCTGTGAAAATAGACTAATAGGAAGATCAGTTAATAAATAGTGACAAATATTTAAGCAGATATTTCACAATTACTCAGCCAAAACCTCGTTCTGCTCAAAAAGGAAGGACTCGATGGGAAGGGTGAAACACCATGGTTAAAAAAGGTCAAGGAGAGAATCTAATCAAAAACTAAGGCATACAAAACAGGCTAGGTTAGAGGATTGAGGAGTGTTGAAACTAATAGTGAATGACTAAAGAGTTAATAAAGAGGGAGAAAATTAATTATGCAAGTAAATTGGCAGGACATATAAAATAAAACAGAGATGCATCTATACATATACAGAAAGGAAGATGGGAGCTAAAACAAGCATCAGATTTTGGATGTAGGTTTGCTTGCTGAGCTGCAAGATTCATTTTCAGACATTTTGTTACCCCACTAGGTGACATCATCAGTGGGCCTCAGGCAAAGCAATGCTGAAAATTTCTGTTTTCTATTTATATGTTTGGGTTTCTTTGGGTTGGTGATGTTATTTCCTGTGGTGATGTTATTTCCTGTGGTGAAGTCACTTCCTGTTCCTTTTCTCAGGGGGTGGTAGATGGGGTCTAACTCGATGTGTTCGTTGATAGAGTTCCGATTGGAATGCCATGCTTCTAGGAATTCTCGTGCGTGTCTTTGTTTGGCTTGTCCTAGGATGGATGTGTTTTCCCAGTCGAAGTGGTGTCCTTCCTCATCCTTATGTGAGGATACTAGTGAGAGAGGGTTGTGTCTTTTTGTGGCTAGTTGGTGTTCATGTATCCTGGTGGCTAGTTTTCTGTCTGTCTGTAAGGTTTGTTACAGTCCTTGCATGGTATTTTGTAAATGAAATTAGTTTTGCTTGTTGTCTGTATAGGGTCTTTCAAGTTCATTAGCTGCTGTTTTAGTGTGTTGGTGGGTTTGTGGGCTACCATGATGCCAAGGGGTCTGAGTTGTCTGGCAGTCATTTCTGAAATGTCTTTGACGTAGGGGAGAGTGGCTAGGGTTTCTGGACATGTTTTGTCTGCTTGTTTGGGTTTGTTGTTGAGAAATTGGTGGACTGTGTCCATTGGGTACCCATTCTTTTTGTATTCGCAGGATAGGTGATTTTCCTCTGCTCTGCATAGTTCCTCTGAGCTGCAGCGTGTGTGGGCTCGTTGAAATAATGTTCTGATGCAGCTTCGTTTCTGGGTGTTGGGATGATTGCTTCTGTAGTTCAATATTTGGTCCGTATGTGTTGTTTTCCTGTAGATGCTGGTTTGAAGTTCCCCATTGGCTGTTCACTCTACTGTGACATCTAGGAATGGCAATTTGTCTGTCGGTTTTGTTGTTGTAGGTGAAGTATGTGCTAAGGTATAGCTGAGGTATGTCCACTAGCTTGATGATACTGTCCTTGTGCATGAAGTTAGTGGTGTTTGGTGTATGTGTCTTTGGGTCTTCTATTGGGACCACATTATTAGAAGACCCAAAGACACATACACCAAACACCACCAACTTCATCATTAGCAGAGGCAGACTTGAGCAAACAACTCTGCCAACCATCCAACCCAAACTTTGGGTCTGCTACGTGGATGACACCTTTGTCATCACTAAATAAAACAAATTAGAGGAAACCTTCAAGACCATCAATAATACCCTTACTGTCATAAAATTCACTAAAGAGGAGGAAAAGAATAACAAATTGCCATTCCTCGATGTCACAGCAGAGCGAACAGCCAATGGAGAACTTCAAACCAGCATCTACAGGAAAACAACACACACGGACCAAATATTGAACTACAGAAGCAATCATCCCAACACCCAGAAACGAAGCTGCATCAGAACATTATTTCAACAAGGCACCACACACTCCAGTAGCTCAGAGGAACTACGCAGAGCAGAGAAAAATCTCGGAAGTGACTGCCAGACTATTCAGACCCCTTGGCATCATGGTAGCCCACAAACCCACCAATACACTAAAACAGCAGCTAATGAACTTGAAAGACCCTACACAGACAATGAGCAGAACAATAAACCCTCCTGCTTAATTTAAAACCAGCAACACAGAGAAGATTTATCCCATGCAGTAATCTCGAACAATCTGAGTGGCCAAGGATATTTAAAGTAAAAAGTAACAACAATAGCAAAGAATTATTAGTTAACACCTATTTACAACTCCTTCCTCTAACGTATCTTTTACCTTCCCTTCTATAATCCTGGTCTGATAAAACTCACAATTAAGATTTAAAGAAAAATTCAAATTTTTAGACTAGTCAGTGGTTGAATCTTCTCTTTATCTTCATTGGTAGATCGGCTCTCCTGGTCAGTGTTGAGGTTTTTCTCTGTACAAGCTCCTTCTCTAAACAGGTACCTCTCAGAGAGATCTGACTCGCAGTCTACAGCTATTGGTTTGGTAGCAGTTCTCCTCCCAACTGTTCAATTTTCCCCGGTCTTATACCCCAAACCATCAGATTGTGTCTTTGACTTTTAAAATTGTCAATATACTCAATTCAAACTTGATTGGAATTTGGTATTTTTGGAGGTATAATTTAAAGTGATTGGTCTAATTTGAATCTGTTTTGTCATTCCCAGGCAACCAGCTACCCCAATAGCTAGAGAACATGTTACACTGTGTCTTATTGAGAACACTTGCTAGTTTTTACTCTCTTAAAGATACATTACACCCACATCTTCATAGCACTGACGGATAGGAAGATGATGGTGATTGTTGGAAGTCAGCTATCGCAGCTCCAGGACACATCTGCAGGAGTTCCTCAGGGTAGTGTCCTAGGCCCAAACATCTTTAGCTGCTTCATCAATAACATTTCCTCCATCATAAAGTCAGAAGTGGGGATGTTGCTGATGATTGCACAATGTTCAGCACAATTCACAACTCCTCAGATACTGAAACAGTCCACGTTCAAATGCAACAAGACCTGGACAATATTCAGGCTTGGGCTGACAAATGGCAAGTCGCATTCATGCCATACAAATACCATCTCCAATAACGGACAAGCCAATGACTGCTCCTTGACATTCAATGATGTTACCATCACTGAATGCCTCGTTCCAATATCCTGAGGGTTATCATTGACCAGAAACTCAACTGGACTCACCACATAAACAAGGTGACTGCAAGAGCAGGTCAGAGGCTGGGAATACTGTAGTGAGAAACTCACTTCCTGACTTCCCAAAGCATGTCTACCACCTACAAGACACAAGTCAGGAATGTGATGGAATACTCCCCACTGGGCAATAAATGCTAGCCCAGCCAGAGACACCTACACCATACAAATGAATTTTAAAAAGCCATGATTTTGCTGAATGTCAAGCCAGAGTTAAGGATCCCAATGGTCTACACCTGCTCCTCTTCCTTATGTTCTTTTTATTAAATTGAATCCAGGCACTCCCCATCAGAAAAAGAGCAAGTACGGTGTGTGATGGGGAATCATACTCTCTAGAGTTATCATATCGAGAATGATCCCAGGTAACCGTCTTGTGATTTTACTCTTCTTGACATACTTTATGTGAACAACCTTCCCAACAAGTTTAAAGAACAGGATGTGATGATTTGCAATGGTTCATCCATCAGAAAAAAAACATAAGATTATATCAATTCACTCATCCTGATCTTCTGGAACTTCAGAAATTGTAGGATCAATACAGATGGCGATCAGTGAAAAAGCAGTACCATGTCATGTGTTTCATCAAAAGAATAGGATCCATTGACAGATGCTTTGAATTCTGTAATCAAATTCTCCACCTGGTGGATACATATCTATGTCTGGTGGCTTGTCTTAAAAATATCGTCAACAGGGATTCACATCCACTGGGAACAGCCAAAAGAAACATGGTTCTCGGATTCTTCAGGAGGAATCTTTGGTACTGCAACAAATGTCCTGGAATTATACCTTACCAAAACTTTAATCGTACAACCCTGGAGTATAAAGCTGTGTGTGTGAGATCCTTACACAGCAAGAGATATGCTGCGTGATTCAACATGGGAACTACACCAGTGTCATGTCTTCAATCAAAGATTTGAAACGGAGTGGCTAAAGCAAAGAGGGGAAAAATAGACACGAAAAAAGGACTAAAATATGGAATGACTGGTGGGAATGGACAGAAATGAATATCTAATTCCCTCCAGCTTACAAGACATCCACAACATAGACAATCTCATAAACTATAAAAGTTACGTGTTACCAAGAAAACCATATTGTCAATCTTTCTTTCCAAGGATAATCCCACAAGTTGTCAAATGAAATAGTCACGGTTCCCGTTGTTAAACTTGAAAGGGTGCAGAAAAAATTTCCAAGCATGTCGCCAGGGTTGGAGGATTTGAGCTATAGGGAGAGGATGAATAGGCTGGGGCTGTTTTCCCTGGAATGTTGGAGGCTGAGGGATGACCTTATAAAGGTTTATAAAATCATGAGGGGCATGGGTAGGGTAAATAGACAAGGTCTTATCCCCAGGGTAGCAGAGTCCAAAAGTACAGGGCATAGGTTAGGGTGACAGGGGAAAGATTTAAAAGGGACTTCAGAGGCAACTTTTTCACACAGAGGGTGGTGCATGTATGGAATGAGCTGCCAGAGGATGTGGTGGAGGCTGGTACAATTTCAACAGCTAAAAGACATCTGGATGGGTATATGAATAGGAAGGGTTTGGAGGGATATGCTGGCAAATGGGACCAGATTAGGTTAGGATATCTGGTCGGTGTGGACGGGTTGGACTGAAGGGTTTGTTTCCGTGCTGTGCAGCTCAACAACTCTATGGCCTTCAACATGACATAAACTGAAAGGCTGAACTTGAGCTGGAGGAGAGAGGTGACCATTCTGCCATCTTGGGACCTGTCCTGGATTCATTGGATTTTAAGGTTCAAAGAGATGATTGTCCTAGTGTAACCTCCCACCCACGAGAATTCGAACACAGTACCTTCCTCATTACCTGGATTCGAAGCATCAGGACCTTTCATGCAACCAGCATGTGAGATTCCAAATGGGAATTCCGAATGCTTGGGTCTGAATAATGGGTCATTTACTGATATTAGCTAATGGAGGGAAATAATGAATCAGATGCATTACTGAAGCTAGCTCAAGACTGCCCTTATCGATAGTGACTGAAACACCTATTGCTTCCAGGTATAGCAGTAGTTATGAGTGGGTCCTGGCTGCTTGTTGTTAATATACACATGCATCAGATGGTAGCGATGTGTTGTGTTCTCACAGTTGCCACTAGTATTGCTTGTGTAAACGACCAATTCAGCTAAGCAGCAACCCCGCCCTTCTATAGCTTGGGTGTGCCGAATACCAGGAAGATGATTTTAGATCAACAACAAGTTTTCATCAGGAAGCAGCTCTGTCTTCAGATGGGAAGCTATTATCAGGCAGCTGCCTTCCTCACCTGGAGGATGGATTGGGAAAGTGGCAACAAAGTCCAGTGAAAAGTCTCAGAACAGTTGGGCGAGGGAGCAGACTGCTGTCTCCACAAGCTATTGGAATCAAATTGTCCTGTCTATTTAGTTATTGCATCATAACAAAACAATTGCATCTTAGCTTAAGGTTAGCTATAGCTTAAACTGGTTTAAGATTACCTCAAGTTGTTGACTGCTTACTTTTAGGAAACTGTGGGCCTCAAATTCTAAATCTTACATTAGTATTTTGATTAAGCAAAATTGTAACATCTGCTTCTTACATCATTTTACATTATACTTATAACCCAGAAACTGTTCAGTCCATCAGATACATGTCGGTATTTATTCTTTATACAAGCATCCTCCCATTTCATCTAACCCCACTCTGATGATAGGTGTATGACTTGTATGAACATTATTTTTCAAATTTGGATTTCAAGTTAGTGGCATATGGGTGTTGGTTACTTTTCTGAAGGGTCTTAAAAAATACAAATTTAGAGAATTCTTCCAGAATAGTGAACTAATCTGGTGTCAGAGAGCAGGTGGCCCCCTGTAGTGATAATGGAAGGTTATTTATACTCTGAGTTTATGATAGAGAATGTAAATATTGAAGACATTAACTCACTTCTGATTTTAGATAGTCAAAGATTGATTTTAGCTTCAGAAACTCAGAGATTGAAAGTTTTTAGGCCAGTTTTGGAGGAGACCTGATTAAGATCAGAAACAAAAACAGTTTATTTTCTCAAAAGGAGAAAGGAATCATTCCAGGAAAGTTCAGTTACCTTGGTAAAAAATGCTTAGCTCATGAAATATCCAACCCAAGAGTGTTTGGTTATAAATCCACAGATTATTAAACGATCAAGAAAGTCTAAGCTTTCTGTTTTGTGAGAATTTCATGTCAGAAAACTTCACAGTTCACAGGCCAAAATGTGGCAGAAGCAGATGAGTTGAACCTCAAGATTTGATGTAGTCAGGTAATCTCTCTGGATTTGAATGATTATGATGTTACGTTAACCATTACAAAATTATGATGTCAGGGAGTAGATGAGACTCTGTTTCACAATGTGTTTGGAGATCTTTCAAACTGTGTTCTATCTTTAGATAACCTCATTGTTTTATTTTTCCTTTCATTAATCTGTTTTATTGTTAAAGAGAGTCTGCAGCCTTACCACTTCAGTGAATGATGACCACATTAAGTTCAAACAGAACAAGTCAGAAATCAGTCTGGGATCTGACTTATCCAGTGGTAGCATCAGCTGGGATTGTAAAACCCCTAACATATCCTGCTAGTTCTTTATGCCTCATGTGTTTATCTTTTTTAATTATTTTACAATTCTTCCTTTTAATGTTTAGTTTCACATTCTAACTATTCTCTAGCTCTAAGGAATTTCTCCTGAATTCCTGTTGGGTTTAGTAGTGACTGTCTTATATTTCTAACCGCTAGGCCAGTGAAAAAGGACCATAACTTGAGTACATTAAAGATACTTTGTATTCCCACGCTAGTCTATTTTCTTTTACTATTTCAGTTCTGTACCAACACCTAAAGTATCTGTACCGAGGTATCCTGTACCTAACATGGCAACAAGAGGTGACATTACAAACTTTTCACTGCATTCATTTGTGGGCACATGGCAATGAAGGTTCTTCTGTTCTGTTCTATTCTATTCTCTGTTTCCATCAATCAAGTTCTTGCAAAAGCACAGAATTGCAGAAATCTTACAGTGCAGGAGGCTATTTGGCCCATTAGGTCAGTGCCAGCTCTCCAAATGTGCATTTCACTCACTGCCATTCCCCTGCCTTCTCCCTGTAACTCTGCCCATTGTTCCTTTGCAAATAACCATCTAGTTCCCTTTCCAATGCCTTGATTGAACCAGCCTCCACCACACACTCAGGTAATGTATGCTTGACCCTAACCCTGCGTGAGGTTTGCTTTCATATCATTTTTGCTTCATTTACTAACCCCCTGTCGTTTCACAAGTTGGAACATTAAAAAAAATTAAAAACGCAATCTTAAAGAATTCAGGTCACCCACAATGGTCTCTATTTCTACAATAAAGAACCCCATTATGTTCAGTCCTTCCTGATAAATATCAGCATGGTTCCATATTTATTACGTGTTCAGGAAAGTGGTCATTTAATTTTATATAGAGCTTCTATAAAATATTATGATGCTACTATAAAGCGACTCTGCACAATACATTTTTCAAAAAGGTTCTGCAGCACTTTATTTCAAATTTGGATGCATAATCACAAACTAATTATTGGAATTTCAACAGAGATTGAACAAGTTCAAGATGAATACACTGCAAAGATCCAAAAGTGTAAAATAATTGCAGTGTTGAGAAACCCAACTGTAAGCATGAAAAAGGTTCAATGTTAATTCTAACTTGCATTCACTCTCTTGAAGATTTTTTTGTAGATTTAAGTGAATGCTGTAAAAATACTGAAACAGAAATCCATAACCGTCAAGAGCTGCTTCCTTAATGTGACTTTTTTTTTCATCACAACATAATTGGAGTCATCCTCTTCCCTCTCTCACCCTTTGTAACAATCTAATAACCCGAGGAAAAAAAAAATCTGAGGGCTTTCTCCACTTGCTGTGAGAGAACCCAGAAAACCCCAGTCATAAGGCTTGTATCCTGCAGTAATTATGGAATACGTGTATTAAGATGCTAACCGCACAGCTCCATTGCTAATGAGCTCTGTGAAAGCAAAGCAAATGGTACTAAATTGGTCGAGCCCACCTACTACAAATAGGTTTGAGCAGCTACACCAAGTCCTTTTATCTTCAGCGGCCTGCCATTGACAATATTCTGGTGATGTTGATTTGGTTGCATCATCGCTATAATTTGTCAGTGCGGCTGTCGCAGTGCATGAGCCATCATAAAATTTCCTGACCATCAGTGTTAGCTCTTGTGCTAGCAGTCTAGGAGAGGTATCCTGTGCAGAACAAATAAGTCAGACCTTTAGATTTTAAACTTTAACTCCAACTTTGGTACAAGATTACTCCAACTTCCTCATTTCCTTATTGATGCACAGTCCCCTAGTCTATTTCCAATACAACATACTGTTGATACTGGCCATCTATTTTTCTGCTTTATTTTACCCACAATGTTTCTGGGTAAGCAGGGGCTCTAGTTTTGGCAATGCCACCTTTTTGCTTTGTGGGGACATATCTACATTGTGTCCATCAAAACCTGCCTTTGAGCTGGGGATTGAAGGGGCTGGCTACTCTCAGCCTGCAGTTCATCTGATGGTGAAGTGTATAGCAAAGTTGGTTTTCTGTCCAATTATCTCTCCCTCCTTTGCTGTGGATGAGTTTGCAGCCTGTTTTTGGCAGACTGGTATAAGGTGTGGCCTCAGGGAGCTGTGTCACCACAAATCTAAAATAAAACATAACCCAGAACCACTCTGTTGGTATGTTTGTGTCAGTAGATGTGTGTGTGTATGTGTGTGTGCTTATCTGTGATTGTGTGTGTATGTGTGTGTGTGTGTGTGTGTATGTCTGTGTGTGCTTATCTGTGATTGTGTGTGTATGTGTGTGTGTGCTTGCATCTGTCTGTGCTTGTACGTGTTTGATGTGTATGTGTAACTGTCAGCACAAATTGCAAGATCTCAGTCTAAAAGTTGTCATGTAACTTTGTGCATGAGCAATGAAATATTTTATCCATTTCCAAGTGTTTTTATTATGACTGACACAATCAATGAGGTTCAAAAATACACTTATTATAAAATCTGTACCCGAAGTATCTTAATGTGGTGTAATCTGGAGAATTGCAAATCAGATCATTCCTTTCATGCAGTGCCTACTTTTAATACGTTGTCTTCTGTTTTTATTTTGTCTCTCACGACTACATTTTTATTGTTAGATGTAGCTCTTGTGTCTCAGAGTTACATGGTTGTGTGTTTAAGTTCCATGCCTGAGACTTGAGTACAAATTGTAGACTGATATTCGAGTGGAGTGCTGCATTTTTGGATGGGTTTGCCTTTGGCAAAGATGCTAGACTGAGCTCTGCCTGCTGTCTCAGCAAAAGATCCCGTGGCACCTTTTTGAAGATGGGCTAGGCAAGGCAGGGCGAAGGTCTCCGCAAAATTCTGCTAACGTTCATCCCTCACCTAACATTGTCAAAATAGATTGCCTGGTCATTATCGAATTGCTGTTTGTGTGAGTTTGCTTACTTCAGGGCACAGCCGTGTTTCCTACATTACTGTAGTGACTACATTTCAGACTTACTTCATTGGCTGTGAAGCACTGTGGGACATCCTGTTGTAATGAAAGGGGATGTAAGAATGCAGCTCCTTCAGGTCTCTTTTCCTTGAGATGTTTACAATGTCAATGAGGCAGGTATTGAATAAATAGCTCATTACCTGAGCAAACTTGTCTTCTTCTGTACAATTTCTGTCAATCCCTTTAACATAGATACTTGTTTACAACGCATGTTCCTTGTGCATTCCCATATTTAAATACATTTGAAATCATATGGTTACTTAAAACATGGCAGCTCAGTGGTTAGCATTGCGCCAGGGACCCAGGTGACTGTGTGTATTTTGCACATTCTCCTGGTGTCTGTGTGTGTTTCCTCCAGGTGCTCTGGTTTCCTCCCACAGTCCAAAGACATGCAGGTTGGGTGGATGGGCTGGGCTAAATTGTCTCATAGCATCCAGGGGTGTGTGCATGCTAGATGGATCAGCCCTGGTAAATGCAAGGTTACAGGGCTAGGGTGGGGACTGGATGGGTTGCTCTTCAAAGGGTCAGTGTGGAATTGATGGGCTGAATAGCCTGCTTCCACACTGTAGGGACTCTATAAAGTAAGAGTATGATGAAAGCACTTTATCATTTGTTTTAAACAAGAATGATGGTATATGTGATGAATATGTCCTTTTATTTATTTAAACAGTAACAAATGAAAGGTTACGCATCCATATAATTCCAGTAAAGAATGAGGAATTATACACTGCATAATGCATGGAAGAATTAACTTTCTGCCTATATCAAATCCTGAAGTGCATTGCTCAACAGGTCCACTTCCTATCAATATATTTTAATGCTATTATGAAGTGAATTCCAGCTTCTGGTGGTGATTTATACCTACAAAGAAATTCACTTCTTGTTTTTGAAAACCTATTATTTTTTTTGCTGTGATGTGACCTTAGAGCCAGCAGGTGGCGATCATTGGTGCATTTTTATTGATGTGTGGTGCAATGTTTAAAATGCTTAGCGGAACCATTCTTCCCCCACAACCGGCAGCAAACTCTGTGTCATGCAGACATTCAGCCTTGCAGGTTTGTGAGACAGTGAAGTGCAACTGTCCATCCAATTGCCAAGAGAGCTATTGAAACAATTGATACATTCCATAATTCCTGTGATTACCTTCCTGTTCAGCGAGGAGAATTCCCTCGATGGGTCTGTCAGCTGTGGCTCAGGGGTTAGTGTCCTTGTCTTTGTGTTAGGAGGCTGAAGTCCTCCTCCAGAAACTGTACACAATACTCCAAATGGGGCCCGCACCAGAGTAGTGTACAATTGCAGCATGACCTCATGGCTCTGAAACTCAAGCCCTTTACTAATAAAAGCTAACACACCGTACACCTTCTTAACAACCCCATCAACCTGGGTGGCAACTTTCAAGGATCTACGCACATGGACACCGAGATCTCTCTGCTCATCCACACTATCAAGAACCTTAAAGACCTATAAAGGTTAACGCTGACACTCCAGTGCAGCACTGAGGGGTGTTGCAGTGCTGGAGATGTTGTCTTTCAGAATGGGATGTCAAAGAGAAGTCCTGTTTGCCTTCACAGCTGTGGTGTGAATGGTTACGTGATGCTATTTTGCAGGGCAGTTATCAGTGATATTGCAGTCAACATCTTTTCATTAATATACATCACAGAAAACAGATTATCTGATGCACTGTCACATTGCTACTCATGAGAGTTTGCTGTATGCAAAATGGTTTCCATGTTTCCCGTTTCCTTGATGTTGACCTGGGAAACCAATCTGGAGCCCATCTAACCTACACTATTCCATTATGATCCATGTGTTTATCCAATGACCATTAAATGCCCTCAAAGTTGGCAAGTCTACTACTGTTGCAGGCAGGGCATTCCATGCCCCATTACTCTCTGAGTAAAGAAACTACCTCTGACGTCTGTCCTATATCTATCACCCCTCAATTTAAAGCTATGTCCACTCTTGCTAGCCATCACCATCCACATAAAAAGGCTGTCATCGTCTATCCTATCTAAACCTCTGATTATATGTCTCAGTTAAGTCATCTCTCAACCTTCTTCTCTCTAACGAAAACAGCCTTAAGTCCCTCAGCCTTTCTTCTTAAGACCACCCCTCCATAACGGGCAACATCCTGGTAAATCTCCTCTGCACTCATTCCAAAGCTCCTTCCTATAATGCGATGACCTGAACTGTAAACAATACTCCAAGTCGGATCACACCAGAGTTTTGTACAATTGCAACATGACCTCATGGCTCTGAAACTCAATCCCTCTACCAATAAAAGCTACCACAACGTAAACCTTCTTACCAACCCTATCAACCAGGGTGCCAACTTTCAGGGATGTATGTACATGAACACTGAGATCTCTCTGCTCATTTACATGACCGGGAATCTTACCATAGCCCAGTACTCTGTATTCCTGTTACTCCTTCCAAAGTGAATCACCTCACACTTTTCTGCATTAAACTCCATTTGCCACCTCTCAGCCCACCTCTGCAGTTTATCTATGTCCCTCTGTAACCTGCAACATCCTTCGGCACTATCCACAACCCCATTGACCTTAGTGTCATCCGCACATTTATTAACCCATCCTTCTACACCCTCGTCCAGGTCATATATGGCGGCACGGTGGCACAGTGGTTAGCACTGCTGCCTCACAGTGCCAGAGACCCAGGTTCAAATCCCGCCAAGGGCAACTGTCTGAGTGGAGTTTGCACATTCTCCCCATGTCTGTGTGGGTTTCCTCCAGGTGCTCCAGTTTCCTCCCACAGTCTAAAGATGTGTAAGTTAGGTGAATTGGCCATGCTAAGTTGTCCGTAGTGTTGGGTGAAGGGGTAAATGTTGGGGAATGGGTCTGGGCCTGTTCCACACTGTAAGTAATCTAATATATAAAAATGACAAACAGCAGTGGACCCAAAGTTCATCCTTGTGGTAGACTACTAGTAACTGAACTCCAGGATGAATTTTTCCCATCAACCACCACCTCTGTTGTGTTTCAGCTAGCCAATTTCTGATCTAAACCGCGAAATCACCTTGAATCGCATGCCTCCTTATTTTCTGCAATAGCCCACTGTGGGGAACCTTATCAAATGCCTAACTGAAATCCATATACACCACATCAACCACTTTACCCTCATCTACCTGTTTGGTCACCTTCTTAAAGGTGAGGCACGATCTACACTTCACAAAACTGTATTGACTAATGCTAATCCAATTATTCCTTTCTAGATGATGATAAATCCTATCTCTTATCATCCTTTCCAACAATTTATCCAAAACCGAAGTAAGACTCACTGGTCTATAATTACCAGGGTTGTCTCTACTCCCCTTCTTGAACAAAGGGACAACATTTGCTATCCTCCAGTCTTCTGGTTCTATTCCTGTAGACTATGAAGACATAAAGACCAGAGCCAAAGGCTCTGTAATCTCCTCCCTAACTTCTCAGAGAATCCTAGGATAAATCCCATCTGGCCCAGGGGACTTACCTATTTTCACACTTTCCAGCATTGCTAACATGTCCTCCTTGTGAACCACAATCCCGTGTAGTCTAGTAGCCTATATCACAGTATTTTCCTCAACAGCATTGACTTTTTCCTGTGTGAATACCAGTTAAAAATATTCATTTAGCGATTCCCCTATCTCCTTGGACTCCACATACAACTTCCTATTACTGTCCTTGACTGGCTGTAATCTTACTCTAGTCATTCTTTTATTCCTGACATACCTATAGAAAGCTTTAGGGTTTTTCTTTATCCTACCTGCCAAAGACTTCTCATGTCCTCTCTTGGCTCTTCTTAGCTCTCTCTTTAGGTCTTTCTTGACTAACTTGTAATACTCAAGTGCCCTAACTGAGCCTTCATATCTCATCCGAACATAAGCCTCCTTCTTCCTCTTAACAAGACATTCAACTTCCTTAGTAAACCACAGTTCCTGTGTTCGACCACTTCCGCCCTGCCTGACAAGTACAAACTTATCAAGGATGCACAGTAGCTGTTCCTTGAACAAATTCCACATTTCAATTGTGCCCATCCTCTGCAGTTTCCTTCCCCACCCTATGCATCCTAAATTTTGCCAAATCGCATCATAATTGCCTTTCCCCCAAGCTATAATTCTTGCCCTGTGTTATATACCTATCCCTTTCCATTGTTAAAGTAAACGTAACTGAATTGTGGTCACTATCACCAAAGTGGCCACCTACCTCCAAATCTACCACCTGGCTGGGTTCTTTACCCAGTACCAAATCCACTGTGGCCTCGCCTCTTGTTGGCCTGTCTACATACTTTTGTAAAGAAACCATTCTGCACATCTTGGACAAAAACTGACCCATCTAAAGTACTCGAGCTATGGCATTTCCAATTAATATTTGGAAAGTTAATGTCCCATAACGACTACCTTGTTATTTTTGCTCCTATGCAGAATCACCTTTGCTATCCTTTCCTCTACATCGCTGGAACTTTTTGGAGGCTGATAGAAAACTCCCAACAGGAGTGCTTGTACACTAGTCACCTCTCTTCCTTCTTCGTTCCAATGAGAAAAGCCCTAGCTCCCTCAACCTTTCTTCATAAGACATGCCCTCCAATCCAGGCAGCATCCTCTGCAACCTCTCAAAAGCTTCCACATCCTTCCCATAATGAGGCAACCAGAACTGAAAACAATATTCCAAGTGTAGTCTAACCAGGGCTTAACATAGCTGCAACATAACCTCACAGCTCTTAAACTCAATCCCTCTGCCAATAAAAGCCAACACGCCATACGCCTCCTTAATGACCCGATCAACTTGGGTGCAACTTTGAGGGATCTATTGTGTTCAAGTCTCACCTGCAGCAGAGAGTTATGATAACATGTCAATTAAAAATCCTTACCCAGAGGAGCTCCAGCAGGGATGGCCTGGTGCTGAGATGATTGACCTTCAACAGGCATAACCATCTTCCTATGTGCATCGTCCTCCATATCCAGAAACACTTGAGATGATTGCGGAAGGCATTACATGCAAACAAGTCTTTGTCTTTTAATAGATCATTTCATTGGCGAAGAGTTGTCACTAGGGTTCTCTGATCTCAGAATTCTTACTAACCTGGAAATAATGGCAATTTGTGGCTTCGTTCTGGGAATTCTGCTGGCCATAGAATACTTGCAGTGTGGAAGGAGGCCAGTCAGCCCATTGAGTCTGCATTGACCCTCCGAAGAGCATCCCACTTCGACCCACCCTGCAATCCTATCCTTGTAACACCACATTTCCCAAAGGCTAATCCACCTAACCTGCATATCCCTGGACACTACAAGGTGATTTCCCATAGCCAATCCATCAAATCTGCACATCTTTGGACTGTGGGAGGAAACCAGGGGCATCCAGAGGAAACCCTCTCAGTCAAGGGGAGAATTTGCAAACTCCCACAGACAGTCGCATGAGGCTGGAATCGAACCCGGCAGTCTGTACCCCTAAATCTGCTATTACAATAGAATTTGGGGGGAATCTCATAGAAATTGCTGACAAATATTTTCATTAACATTTTTAACCCACAATTTAACTTACCCTTGAATTTAAATCCCTCTATGGTCTTATCCCGTGGAACCTTCTCCAGCTCTACAAGCCAGCCCTGTTTCTCTCCCTCTGGGATCTTTTCCTCCTCTTGCCTCCCTGTTCATTACAGCCCTTACTGTTGACCAGTTGAAGCTCTCTAGATCCCTACATATATTCTCTCTTCTTTTCAGAACTTCCAGAAAATTCCGCTCTCTGTCAAAGCATTCTAATCTTCCTAAACTCTTCTTCCTCAATTTGGTGTCCACTTTTTTTCCCTCACATTAAAATGTGAAGACTCTTCAAAAGCTTCCTTATTTGAATGGCTGAAATAAATGTGTTATTATTGCTCTTAATTCACCATAAAATCACCCTAGCAGCTTTGACACTGGAAAAGTTTAAGATTTTAACAAATTTATGGTGTCGTTCAATGTGTCTACCAACGCTTCCTCCAAAAACATTTGTTTATGGTTGGATATCAGGTTTTTCAAAACATTTATATACCATCGTTAATTATTAAAATGCATCATTCCTAAATTATTCAATGCCAGCATTACAAATGTCAAAAACAAGTAAAATTGACTGTGTTATTTGCATAAACCCTCATGAATAAACACAGCTGAAGTCCCCACAATATCTCACCACTGGGCTATTGAGAAACACTAGCCAATGAGGTCTTTATTGAAGTGAATTGAATTAGCTTTATTGTCACATGTACTCACATGAGTACAGTGAAAGGTTTACAAGTCACCACTTACACTACCATCTTAGGTACAAGGTACCTAGATACAGACTCTTCAGTACAAGTTCTTAGGGAAAAAAGGAAAAATAAAGAAATAAGAAGTCCAGCATTATGGATCATAGGAATAAATTAGAAAATAGTGAAATTAAAAGTTCAGAACAATTCATGAGGGGCATGGTTAGAATAAATAGAGAAAGTCTTTTCCCTGGGTTGGAGGAGTCCATTACTAGAGGGTTTAGAGTGAGAGGAGAAAGAATTATAAGGGACCTAAGGGGCAACTTTTTCATGTGTGTATGGAATGAGTTGCCAGAGGAAGTGGTGGAGACTGGTACAATTACAACATTTAAAAAGCATCTGGATGGGTTTATGAATAGGAAGGGTTTTGAGGGATATGGGCCAAGTGCTGGCAAATGAGACTAGATTAGGTTAAGATATCTGGTTGGCATGGACAAGTTGGACCGAAGGGTCTGTTTCCGTGCTCTACAGCTGTGTGACTCAATGACTCTAATGGTGCTTCCATCACAGACCAAGCTGACCCCTACCCTCCAGTCCACACTAAGCCTTGACTCCACACCACCCTTGAAGTTCTTGAGGCTGGTAGTCTCTGGAATCACCTCAAAAGACTCTTAGAGAACGAGTATTCTCTCCCAGAGTCAAAAGCCACAATATTAAATAATTCACATGAGACTCTTTAAACATGAATATGAAGGTACGGAATATTGCTTCCAGATCAAAATAACCAAGGAAACAAAGTTGGCCAATCCCAAAATCAGGAGAAAGTGAGGACTGCAGATGCTGGAGACCAGAGTTGAAAAGTGTGGTGCTAGAAAAGCACAGCAGGCCAGGCAGCATCCAAGGAGCAGGAGAATCGACATTTTGGGCATAAGCCTGAAGAAGGGCTCATGCCCGAAACGTCAATTCTCCTGCTCCTCGGATGCTGCCTGACCTGCTGCGCTTTTCCAATCTCAAAATCAAGCAGGTTGATTCATTGATTTTCAGGTCAAATCTCAATGAATATCTCAAAATCTATCCAACAGGGAGTATTGGAAAACAAGAACTCATGTTTATGAACCCTATCAAAACGCAAGATAGTTTTGTACAGATCTCCCTACAGTCATCATTACCCTTCGTCTTTTGCTCATGTTGTAGAGTGCACTCATGGAGATAAAATACAAAGACTAAGAGAGACCTTCTCAACCACTCACCACCACATGGGAGGCTCAGTAATATCCTGCACAGACAACACTGTCAATACCCTCTTAATTATGTTGATGAATTGTAGTTGATTTAAGTGAACTGGGAAAAAAGAAACTTTTCTCCTTTTTTCTGAAGCTAAGGATTGATTCGACACAATTATATTCTATTGTAAGCGGGTCTTGCGCACATCAGAAAATTACTGGTAAGTTTAAGAGATCCTCAGTAGATGCAATGGTATGGCAGGATCTCTGTCCTGACCACGTCACCCCATCTATTGCAGTGACCGGAAACCATTGCTGAGATCGTATCCAATAGGGAAGAGAGCTCTGATATATAAGTGCGTTTTAATGGCTATTATCACATCACAGCTTGTGGGATCTTGCTATGTGAGAATTGGGACTGTAGTTCATACATTATAAATGCAACAATGTGAGAAAAATGAACTGGAGAGGTTCAAACGTGTTTGGTATATCCTGGGATTATGATAGAGCTTATTTAAATGCAATGTTTCTGGTGGTGCCTTTGTGCTCCTGCTGACGTAAGGAATTCAAGCCCTTTTTGATCGTATTTAAGGGAGAAACCTCGGTATAAGCTGAAAGAAAGCCCACTTCTACCCTCCACCCAACACACCAAACTTTTCTATCTTCTGCCCGTTGAAGGAGAGTATAACTGGGGTGGGAAGGGTCTTTGATTATGTTCCCGAGGCAGTGGGAAGTGTAAACGGAGTCGGCGGAAGGAAGGCTGGTTTTCATGATTCACTGGGCAACATTCACAATTGTCTGTAATTTCTTGCAATCTTAGGCAGAGCAGTTGCTGTACTAAGCTGAGATCTCTAAAAGTTAGCACGAGTCATTGTGGACATGCCGAACCTCGTCAGCCTTCTGAGGACATAGAGGCATTGGTGTGCTTCCTTGAATGAAGCATCAACTTGGATGGATCAGGACAGATTGTGAGTAATATCTATCCTAGGAACTTGAAGCTCTCAACCATCTCCACCATTGATACAGACGGGGGAGTGTCCTCCACTCTGCTTCTTCAAGTTGATGACTAGCTCCTTCATTTTGCTAACAATGAGGGAGAGACTGTTGCCTTTACACCATGCCGCTAAGCTGTCTATCTCTTTCCTATACTCTGTCTCATCACTGTTTAAGATCCGACCCACCAGTGTGCTGTCATCAGCAAACTTGTAAATGGGGTTAGACTTGATTTTGGCCACAGGATCGTGAGCGTATAAGGAGTGTAGTAAGGGGTTGAGTTTGCAGGGTTATGGGGCACTGGTGTTGAGGAATATCATGGATTATCAGGTTGCCTGTCCTTACTAATTACGGTCTATGGGTCGGAAAGTTGAGGATCCAGTTACATAGGGGAGAGCAGAGTCCTCAGTCTTGGAGAATGGAGATGAGTTTTGTTGTAATTATGGTGTTGAAGGTGGAGAGAAAGTCAATCAACAGAAGTCTGACGTGGGCGCCCTTGTTATCCAAATGTTCCAGGGATGAGAGTGGGGCCAGGGAGATGGCATCTGCTATGGACCTATTCTGAGTGAATTGTAGTTGATCAAGGCAATCTGGGACTTAGTCTCAGTCAGGATAGCAACAGCAGGTTTGGATGACCTCAGTTTGACACAGGATAGAATATGAGAGACACACCTTAGAGGGTATAGGGGATAGTTCAAGTCTAGAGGTAAAAAAGGTGTTAGTGAAGGTTTTAGTAGAGGAGTTTACTCTGTATCAAACAATGTATTCTCCTTGAATTGGCTGCCAATTGATCCTGTGCTGGAGTTTTGCAGAATTACCTGGTTAGACATCGGCCATCCCTCCTTGATGTAAAATGCTGTGTGAAAAAAAGCCTCATTGTGAACATTTTCTTTGTGTTATTTCAAGAGTGACGCTGAGTAGGGTTTGGAGCTGGTTGCACATGGAAGCCAGAAGCTTCCGTGAGACACAAAAGCTCCTTAGTGTGGTTTTAGTTTGCTGGCTGGAATTTTTTAGAGGCTACTATGAAAGAGGAACATCCAAAGTTGGGTGTTCGGTCTGTAAAATGAAAATGCGTGTGTGGTGATCAGTGGATTGGTGCAAGTCAAAACCACTTTGGCCTTTTGATTTCAATGTGACCACCTCTCAAGCCTGACAGAAATATCAACAGTAAATTATGTGAAGGCTTAAAAATTAACTTGTCGGCAAAATGCATTTTTTTTTCTGCCCACATTAGCCATGCAGCTGTAGAGAAAGGTGAACAGTGAAGGCAACTAATTTACTCGACCTCATTCATTATTGGAGACAAGCACGGAAACAGATTGCTCAGGCATTATGCTCATGAGCAGCTGTCAGAAACTTATCACCACGGGTTGGAGATGAAGTAAAGAGAGCATCGTAAGGTAGGTAATGAATGTGTTCGCTAAAGAGTGACGCCGTTGTGTTTGGCACTTCCAGCGTGCTTTACAATTCCCATCTTTAGAGCTTTTCTCAAACACTGAAACACCTTTGGGTGCCTTGTTAGGATGAGCCCTCAGGTCTATGCTGTACTGGCAGCTACCTCTGCTCTCCCAGGGGCAGTGGGGGTGGGTGGTAGTTAGGGGTGAGGGGCTGCTCTTCTAATCCTGAGGCCTGAGTCCCTGGGGAGACCCGTTGCTAACACTGCATTCAGCTGGTCTTCCTGAAGGAAAACAATGCTGGGCTCTTACCCACTCCCAGACATCATTCGCATTTCATTCCACCCATTATTCATCATTGTTTTCCAAATGTTATATCCACATATTAAAAATATTATTGTACTGATAGATTGATAGGTTAGAGTGCTAGTATCACATTTACCTCATTTTACCTTTCTATTTTCCAACATTCCTGTTCCTCTTCTTTCTCTGTGTGTATGTGTGTGTCTCTGTTCATGTGTTGTGTCTGCATGTCTTGTGTTTATCAGTCTGTGTGTGTCTGTTTGTGTCTGTGTGTGTATCCGTGTATATTTGTGTGTATGTGTGTGCCTACTGGTGTGGAGAAAGTGAGGACTGAGGATGTTGGAGATTAGAGTCGAGAGTGTGATGCTAGAAAATCATAGCAGGTCAGGCAGCATCCGAGGAGCAGGAGAGTCGACATTTCGGGCATAAGCCCTTCATTTCGGCAGCATGGTGGCTGAGTAGTTAGCACTGCTGCCTCACAGCGCCAGGGACCCGGGTTTGATTCCCGCCTCAGGCGACTGACTGTGTGGAGTTTGCACATTCTCCCTGTGTCCGCGTGGGTTTCCTTTGGGTGCTCCAGTTTCCTCCCACAATCTAAAGATGTGCAGATCAAGTGAATTGGCCTTGTTAAATTACACATAGTGTTAGGTGCATTAGTCAGGGATAAATACGTGCGGAATTGGGTCTGGGTGGGTTACTCTTTGGAGGGTCGGTGTGGACTTGTTGGGCTGAAGGGCCTGTTTCCGTACTGTAGGGAATCTAATCTAACCTGACGGTGTGTCTGTCTGTATGTGTGTGTGTTTGTTTGTTTGTGTCTCTGTCGGTGTCTGTATGTATTTGCCTGTGTGTATGTGCGTGTCTGTTAGTACGTGCCTGTGAATGCGTGTGTGTCTGTATGTGCTTGTGAATGAGTGTGTCTGTCCATATGTCTGACTGTACATGCCTGTGTATGTGTGTGCCTGTCTGTATGTGCCTGTTTGTCTGTGTGAGTACATGTGTCTGTCTGTATGTAGCTGTGTATGCGTGTGTTTGTCTGTGTGTATGTGTATGTCTGTCGGTGTATCTGTGGGTGTGTATTTGTGTGTTTGTATGTATGTGTACATGTGTCTGTCTGTACGTGGCTGTGCATGTGTGTGTTTGCCTGTATGTGTACATGTGTCTGTCTATATGTGGCTGTGTATGTGTGTGTTCGTATGTATGTGTACGTGTGTCTGTCTGTACGTGGCTGTGCATGTGTGTGTTTGTCTGTATGTGTACATGTGTCGGTCTGTACGTGGCTGTGCATGTGTGTGTTTGTCTGTATGTGTACATGTGTCTGTCTATATGTGGCTGTGTATGTGTGTGTTTGTCTGTCTGTATACATGTGTCGGTCTGTATGTGGCTGTGTATGTGTGTGTTTGTCTGTATGTGTACATGTGCCTGTCTGTATGTGCCTGTGCATATGTGTGTCTGTCTGCATGTGCCTGTGCATATGTGTGTTTGTCTGTATGTGTACATGTGTCTGTCTATATGTGGCTGTGTATGTGTGTGTTTGTCTGTATGTGTACATGTGCCTGTCTGTATGTGCCTGTGCATATGTGTGTTTGTCTATATGTGTACATGTGTTGGTCTGTATGTGGCTGTGCATATGTGTGTTAGTCTCTGTGTGTACATGTGTCTGTATGTGGCTGTGTCTGGGTGTGTTTGTGTGTGTGTACATCTGTCTGTTGGGTGTGTCTGTCTGTACGTGCCTGTGTATGTGTGTGTTTGTCTGTGTGTATGCGTGTGTCTGTCAGTGTGTCTGTTTGTATGTGCCTGTGCATGTGTGTGTTTGTCTGTGTGCGTGTGTGTGTCTGTCTATATGTGCCTGTGTATGTGTGTGTGTTTGTCTGTATGTGTGTCGTTGTGTTCGTCTGTGTGAATGTGTGTGCCTGTCCGTGTGTCTATCTGTAGGTGCCTGTGTATGTGTGTGATTGATTGTGTGTCCATGTGTTTCTCTGTATGTTTGTCTGTTTAGATGTGTGCGTGTCTATGTGTGAATAGTGGTAGGCTGGGGTAGTGCAGTGGCCCCATGTATCTCAAATTTATAATCATGGAATGTATGTGCTGAGTTCTTGGTATTTTAGGAAGTGCAATTAGCTCCAGACTCTGACTTGTTCATTCCATATGTATTTCATCACGCCCGTTCGTTCTGTTTCCTTCAGCATGTTGTAATTTGAGCTGCGGGTACTCGGTGGCATTCATTCATACTGCGTGAGGAAGAACAGAGTTCTCATTGTTTCAGTTACGCTGTTTCTTTGAGAAAGGAAAGCAGGAAACAGGAGAGATGATTTAGAAGAATCCACAGCAAACTGCTCTGGTTTCATGAGCGTATATTTCGACAATTTATCAGTTTGTAAGGAGAACTGAAGCATGGAAGACCAGAGCAGGTGATCAGAAGGTGAATGTTGAGCTGCTGATCAGAAGGCACCCAGTGATGAGTGCAGCTAGTAAAAACTTTAGGTGGATTTTCTCAACGTAGTTTCTATTTACGCAGTGGAATGAGGTGTAAAATAATGGGGACAGTCAGAGATTTGAGGGGAGGTGTAGTGTAAGCAGTAAGTCTGGCTAAGGGACACACTACTGGGATGGTATATATCACAGGAAGTGCTGAAATCTCACATCATCTTGCTTTGCCTTCCAGACTGTGTGGCAGAGTGAAGCTATCCTGAGATAGTTTTGTAGGAACAGTGAATGTTTCCCTGCAGACTGTGTAAGTATTCTTAGCAGTAAGACAAGACCAGGAATATAAGATTTAGAACCTATGTTTGATTCCTGTTCTTACTGGATCAAGGAAGACATTTTTAATAAATATACATATGTTCAGACATGTTATGACACACCTCCAGAGCAGGTGAGTGTTGAACCCTGGCCGTCAGATTCTGAGATAGGGACACTGTCCCAGTGCCAAAAAAACTTCTTTGGCAAATATTGATTATGTCGACTAAATGCGGCACCGATCAATCTTTATTGGAACCAAGTAACATATCGTTGCTGATATACATTGAAGGTAGTAACTCTTTTCATTTCGCTTCTCTGATGTTGAGGTAAACTCTTACTATAACGTGTGCATACAGAGGGACTTTCCTTCACATTGAAATCTCTTCTGGAAATGCCTAAAATTCCCACTGTAGGTAGTTAAGAGTCAACCACATTGCTGTGGGTCTGGAGTCACATGTAAGCCAAACCAGATAGTGGTTTCCTTCCTTAAAGGACATTAGTGAACCAGATGGGATTTCCCCGACAATGGTTTCATGGTCATCATTCGGCTCTTATTTCCAGAATCTTATTGAATTCAAATTCCGCCATTTGTCGTGAGGATGGGTCTATGGATTTAGCCTGGTTCAGTCCAGCGATAATATTACTTGGCTGTCACCTCTCCATTCCTCAGAGCTGTTACAATCCCAAGCTGATGGTGTCACTGGACAAATCACATCCCAGAATGAAACCTTGCTTGATAGATACTTATTTAATTAATGTGGTGGCTGGTCACTGAAACATATTAGCATGGCGCTGTTCTTTAACAATAGAATGTAGTTTTATTTTGCTAAAGAGAATATAAATGAGAAACGGTGCTGATATTTTCAGTCAGCAAGATCTTAACCATTACAAAAAAGTTTCAGGTTGTTTCCCAACGTGATCTGTAACAGAGACTCAAATCCAGAGAAATTATGCTCCCATCTGAACCCTTTACATTTCTAACTAGTGGATTTCTTTCATTTATCTTTCTTGAACTGTAAACACAATTGTACACTTCTCCTCTGAGGTTGCTGGATTTCACAGTTCTGAGGGCGTAGGCTTTCCAATTCTAACAATGCGGAGCTAATGGCCTAGGGGTGTTATTGCTAGACTGTCAAACCAGAGACCCAGGTAATGTTCTCAGGATCTGGCTTCGAATCTTGCCATAGTAGATGGTGAAATCTGAATTAAAAGTCCAGTGATGACCATGAAGCCAATGTCGATTGTTGGGAAAAACCCATGTGGTTCACCAGTATTCTTGAAGGAAGGAAATCTTACCTGGTCTGGACTAAATGTGATTCCAGATCCACAGCAATGTGGTTAACTCTTCACTGCCATCTGGGCAGTTAGGGATAGGGGGTAAATGCTGTCCCAGCCAGTGATGCCTGCAGCCTGTGGATGAAGAAGAAAATAACAAAGAAAAACTGGGGTTTTCTGTCCCAAAAGTTCCTCGGACTTGGAAACTTCACAAACTGGAGAAAACACTGATGATCCAGTGTCTGTTTTCATCTGTACTGAACAGAACAAACTCCTGCCAGGAGAGAAACTACACGTACTGTTGAACTCAACTAAATTCTTCTCAGGTAAAAACAATGACTGCAGATGCTGGAAACCAGATTTTGGATTAGTGGTGCTGGAAGAGCACAGCAGTTCAGGCAGCAACTGAACTCTGAGTCCTCTGTCCTGAGCCCAAAGCAAAACTAATGACTAAATGCATTTACGTTATCTATCATAAATCCGAAAATGTAAAACATCATATTCGATTAATTTCCAGGTGTTCTGTCTAAACCTCCTTTGCAGCCACATGTCTCCTTGGAACTGATGCATTTATGTCGCTGTTCCAAAATGACTTTCTGAACTATTATTTGAAATAAAATTCAATGGATCAACCAATGTCAAATGCTTTACTTGTTAAAATAATCCAAATTCCAAAAATGATATATGTTATTGTCATGTATATTTTACACACCTATCCCCACTGAATTTGCAGAGTGTAGTTTTGCTGCTATGTTTCCTACCTCATAGTAACCACTGTGTTTCAAGGTACTTCATTGGCTGTTGTTATGATCCCAGCTGATGGTAATGCTGGACAAATCAGATCTCAGAGTGAAAGCTGTCTTGAAAAATCCTACGTTTTATTTTTGTGGTTTGATTACCATGGCGGTCAGTTAATAAGCATGTTTACTTTGATGAAGCCCATAGAAAATCCCAGATGGCCTCCTTCTTCAAAGACAGCAGTTTCCCCTCCCACGTGGACAACAATGCCCTCCAGCTCCATTTCCCTCACCTCTGCCCTTGAACCTTACCCCACCCAATGCAACAAGGACAGAACCCCCTCCGGTCCTCACCTTCCACCCCACCAACATCTGTATACATCCCATCATCCTCTGCCACTTCCGCCACTTACAAACAGATCCCACCACGAGGGATATATTTCTCTGCCCAGCCTATCAACATTTTGGAGAGACCATTCCCTCCGCGACTCCCTTGTCAGATCCATGCCCCCATTCCCCCTGCCACCACAGAAAGTGCAAAGCCTACGCCCACACCACTCCCGTCACCATCATCCAAGGCCTCAAAGGATCCTTCCACACCTGACAGAAATTTACCTGTCCCTCCACAAATGTCATCAATTGTATCCGTTGCACCCGATGTGGTCTCCTCTACATCAGGGAGACAGGACACCAACTTGTGGATTGTTACAGAGAACATCTCTGGGACACCCGCACCCACCAACCCCACCGCCCCGGGGCTGAATGCTTCAACTCCCCCTCCACTCTGCCAAGGGCATACAGGTCATGGGCCTCCTCCATCGCCAAACCCTAACCACCTGATGCCTGGAGGAAGAACGCCTCATCTTCCACCTTGGGACCCTCCAACCTCACAGGATAAATGTGTATTTCACCAGTTTCCTCATTTCCCCTCCCCCCACCTTATCTCAGTCCCAAGCCTCCAATCCGGCACCACCCTCTTGACCTGGTCATTGTCTTTCCTATCTATCTGCTCCCGCCACCTCTCCGACCTATCACCTTCTCTCTCACCTTCATCTACCTATCACATTCCCAGCTACCTTCTCCCCAGTTTATCTCTCAGCACTCCCGATCCACAAGGCTCATTCCTGATGAAGAGGTTATGCCCAAAACATCGATTCCCCTCCACGGATGCTGCCTGACCTGCTGTGCTTTTCCAGCAGACCTTTCGTCTTGCATCCTGTACTCAAAATCTCGCTCATATCACAACTTATATCGATGCTGTAATTAATCAGTTTCAAAACTGGCATTCGATGCTCACATTGCTCCTTTATCTTTGTGACTGAAAGGCGGAGTATACAAAAGCTGCCAGATTCATTCAGATTTTAAATTAGCTAAAAAGTGTACACCGACAGGAAACAGAAGCAGACATCTCAGCCTCGATTTTCACCCTAATGGCCAAGCAGAAACTGTGACTTGTTCCCTCCAGTCTCAGTTCCCCACCCGGTGTTAAAGTTGATGCTTTTGGTTTAGCTTAGAACTGAATTGATATGTCTTTCAATGACCATAAATATTTGATTAACATCACTGTCTTGCTATAGGAAGGATATTATTAAATTGGAGGGGGTTCAGAAGAGATTTACCAGGATTGGAGGGTCTGGGTGACCTTATAAGTGACTCCAGTAGGAGAACTGGGCTTGGGATGGAGCCAGAATCTTGCTGTAGCTGTATCCAAAATACTTTGCTTGGTAAAGTTTACCAAGATTTGTTCCTTTGTTGATTTTTTTTTGGTGTATGAAATTTGAACCAAAGAATGTACAGTATGAACATTTTCGGATTTACAATTTTTGCATCAAAAGTTTACTCTTATGTTTCTGCATGATATTACATTGGCAATTTTATTTTGTAGGCAAAAGTGAGGATTGCAGATGCTGGAAACCAGAGTTTAGATTAGAGTGGTGCTGGAAAAACACAGCAGGTCAGGCAGCATCCGAGGAGCAGGAAAATCGACGTTTTGGGGAAAAGATTAGATTCCCTACAGTGTGGAAACAGGCCCTTTGGCCAACAAGTCAACACCGACCCTCCGAAGAGCAACCCACCCAGACCCATTCCCATACATTTACCCCTTCACCTAACACTACAGGCAATTTAGCATGGCCAATTCACCTAACCTGCACACAGGGAGAACATGCAAACTCCACACAGACAGTTGCCTGAGGCGGGAATTGAACCCGGGTCGCTGGTGCTGTGAGGCAGCAGTGCTAACCACTGTGCCACCCAAAAGCCTTTGATCAAGAACGGAATCAGGAATTTTATTTTGTACATAGGCAACCCAGTGGAACACAAGAAGTCATTATATTCTGTCCTTTGTTTTCAGACTTTTTTTTACCCTTTTTAAAAATCTATATCACTGCAGAGATTGTTTTCTTTAGTGTGTATTTGTGTGATATGTTTTAAAAAGGGCTGATTCTGGAACGCAGCAGAGATGTTAACCAGTGTGGTCACTTATTTTAAGAGTAAGATTTATGTTATAATAAATGGATTATTTTGAGTTCATTAACGAAGCCTGATGAAATGACTTTTTTTTATCCTGGATTGTGGTACTAAATAAAAAGGATCTGACCACTTTAGTGATTGAATCAACATTTACACCAACAGGGCACCTGGTAATGAGGTTGGATTACCAGTGCATTCCTCTGGCCACAGACATAAAACCAGAGATCATTGTGACATGTGCATTTTATCATGAATAGTGCAATTAGTAATCTGAAGACAGTATGGTTCCCTTCAGAGCGTGTAGAAAGGTATCAGATTTAATTCACAGATGATTCTGCCACAGAAGGAAATCACATGGTTCTGTGAAAATAAAGTATTCGTAGCATCTGTACTCGAGCAAATGTTGCATTGTTGCAAAAGTAAAGGATAGAAACAAAGACAGATTTATAGATTTTTATGGTCCCACAGGACACTGAATTAAGTCTATGATTCTTGCATATGCGTCAACTTCCTCATTTTGTAATTGCACTGATCTTCATGCACTGAATATTTTAATATTGTAGCAATGTAGCTATTTTCTCTCTATTAATACTGAATTACCATTTTAAAGTAAAGTGCATTCACTTTGTTTGGGGTTGTGGGTTTACTCCTGTTTGTTAATAATCTCAGCCGTTAGTCAATATATTTAAGTGATGCACATTATGGTTTCTCAAAGGCTTGGAATATGGAACAAAGATTATGTAGGAATGGGACAGACCTTCTGTACTCTAGGTGTTTGGATACTCTCACCATTGTACCCTTGGTTTTGTGTAGTGTGGGACAGACAGTGTTGTGCAGAGGTAATTTACTGGCGTAATATCAGAGTGAACGGTTTAAATTGGATGTATTTTCATCTTGTATTATTTTGTGTATAGAGGCTAAGGGGTGATCTAATCGAGGAGGTTAAGATAATTGAATAACTTCACAGGGTAGAGTAAAAATGTTTCTCCTGATTGGAGAGTGCAGTAAAGAGGCAGGGGACAAAGAAATAAAAAACACCCAGGAAATTATAATTGCCTTGGTTCAGGAATTGACTCTGAGTTGGAGTGCAAAAGAAATGAAAAAAGGAGGTGGGGATGGTTAAGATGAGGAGCAGAAACTTAAAATTAGAAGTGGGCTTTTCTGCAAATAGAAAGTGCTGGAAATATGCAGGAAGTTTGGCAAGTTTGATGATAAATCATGGAGTGAACTATGAACACTGTGTTTCTCTCTCTGCAGATGCAGCGTGATCCATTGAGCATTGCCAACAAGCTTAGCATAAAAGCAAAGTTCTGCAGGTTTTCGAAATTTTCCACATTCCAAAATCTGCAGAATTTTGCTTTTATTCTAAAGAATAAGATTCACACAAAAGGCAGTGCGAGGTCAGAATAACGTCCCTCAATAATACTGTAGGGATTGGGATGTGGGGGAGGGTGGGCGTGGGGATGGGATTGGTGGGGGGTTAGGACGATGTGGAAGATAGGTGTGTGGAGGGAGGGATGCTGTGGGGATGGGTGTGTGGAGGGAAGGAGGCTATGGGGATGGGTGTGTGGGGGAAGGGAGGCTGTGGGGATGGGGGTGTGAGGGGAGGGAGGCTGTAGGGATGGGTGTGTGGAGGGAGGAGGGAGGCTGTGGGGATGGGGGTGTGGAGGGAAGGAGGGATGCTGTGGGGATGGGGGTGTGAGGAGAGGGAGGCTGTGGGGATGGGGGTGTGAGGGGAGGGAGACTGTGGAGATGGGGGTATGGGGTGAGGGAGGCTGTGGGGATATGGGTGTGGAGGGAGGGAGGCTGTGGGGATGGGTGTATGGAGGGAGGGAGGCTGTGGGGATTGGAACATGGGAAGAGGGAAACTGTGGGGCTGGCAGTGTGGGGGCAGGAGGCTGTGGGATTGGGGGTGTGTGGTGGAGGGAAGCTGTGGGGCAGGGGGTGTGGGGTTGTTGCTGTGGGGATGGGGGTGTTTGGGGAGGGAGGCTGTTGGGATGGGGATGTGGGAAGGGAGACTGTGGGGTTGGGGGTGTGGGAGAGGGAAGCTGTGGGGATGGGGGTGGGGGGGGGTGAAGATTGCTGTAAGGATTGGGGTGTGAGGAGAAGGAAGTAGCAAAGTAACTAACAAGTAGCAAAGATTAGGACCCAAAGGCACAGTCTCAGAGTGAAGGGACGACCCTTTAGAACTTAGATGAGGCGAAGTTTCTTCAGTCATAGGGTGGTGTCTCTGTGGAACTCTTTGACCCAGAGAATTGTGGAGGTCAAGTCATTGAGTTTATTTATGACAGAGAAAGACAGGCTTTTGATTATTAAGGGAATCAAGAGGTACAGGGAGAAAGCAGGCAAATGGAGTTGAGAAAAACATCAGCCATGATGAAATGGTAGAGCAGACTCAATGGACAAAATGGCCAAAATTTGCTCCTATACCTTCTGAAGTTATGATCTTATGTTCTCAGTGTCAGGGTTAGAATCCCTCGAGGCGGCAGTGACTTGCATATTAAAGGGGGTTACTGTTTGTTGATGACCTTATTGACATGCAGCTTCCTATCCCAGCATGCACTGTGACATGGCAAATTCACGACATGAGCACCAGAGCCAACACCTGGTGACCCCTCAGGCTCAATGGTCACTCCAAAGGACGTTCACGTTGGACATGAGGCACCAGCGTCTCAGGACACACTCCACTGGCGCCAACCCCATGCACATAGTAACGATGCACATTGGCATCTGACGTGTGCCAGTCTCTCAGAACCCTAATGGCACCATCTCCAATCCACTCACAGGACACTTTTGCTCTTCAATGCTGCACTTTGGCTCTACCAGTTCTTCTCATTGTAACGCTGTAGCATGGACACTGTGCACTCAGGGACACACACCCAGCTCCTGGACTGGACCAGGCTGTATCTCCAGCCTGTGCATTTGTTCACTCACTCTGAGCCCACCTGTAAGCTCACTACCATTCCTACTTTACCTGGTCCTGCCTTTCAGTGTCTGTCCCTCAGACAGAGATAGCAGGCTGTCAGTCCCACTGCATTATTGTGCAGCAAGTCAAGGGTAACCTTCAATACCAGTCCAGGGGCTCAGGCATGGTCTGTTAGTCAGTGTGGGTGGTCAGAGTCAGAATCGCCTCCACAGGATGGGTGAGGAACTGAATGTCAGACAGCCCAAGACCCATCATGACTCCTTCTGCCCTGTTGTAGGCTGTTTTCCTCTTAGGGTGAGAGAGGGGCAGACATTACGGGGGTGAAAGTGGGTGGTACAGCCCTTTGTGGCTGACTGACCGTGTTCGCAATCCTGGACTGGAATCAGTGGCTGGCATTGGCTTACTGTGCCAGGATCCCCTGATGAAAGGCCATCTCCCTTTACCTAACTGAAGACCGCTGACAGTCATGATAGACTTCCTGGTTTTGTGGCTGTGCTATAGCAGTACTGTCAGCCTGGTACTGAAGGGGGAAGGTGCAGAAAAGTCAAGGCAAGGAAGGAATGTTGTGAGAATGCACATTGGCTCAGAGTGTGTAAGTGTTAAGAGAGCAAACAAAGGGGCTGGAGATACAGCTTGGTCCAGTCTAGAAGCTAGGTGTGTCCCCCTGAGTGCACAGTCTCCTTGCTGCAGTGTTACAATGAGAGTTGCTGGTCCAGCGCGCAAAGTGTGGTGAATCAGAAATGCACCATTAAGGGATCTTACAGACCAGCACATGTTGAATGCCAATGGCTATGGTTGTGGGGAGCAGGAGGATGGTACCTTGAGATGTAGGTGTACCCCAATCTACACGGAGGACCTTCACAGTCCTCCTAACAGCAAGATGAAGTCACTAGGTGCCCGCTCTGACTTCTGGATCAGAAAATCCCCACTGTCTAGTTTACTCACAGCAGAATGCTTTATGTTTAATAAGGTGAGATCTGCAGTTAATAACAAAACAAATACTGAAATTGCTGGAGAAATTCAGTTCCGAAGAAGGGTCAAAAAAACAGAAACTCCAGCTCTGAGGAAGGGTTGTTGAACTCGAAATGTTAACTCTGTTTCTCTTTCCACACAGGCTTCCAGCCCAGCTTCAGCAATTTCTGGTTTTGTTTTTGATTCAGATTTCCACCATCTGCAGTTCTTTCATTATTTTTTATGCAGTTAATAGAGCCAATTATAAGTAGAAATCCCCCTTAATAGGCTAAGTGAGAAACTTGCGTTGATGCCTAAAACTTAGTTAAAAGATGCAGCAAGTTACTGAGAGCCTTCTCCTGTATTCCATTACTTTGCCAATATTGTTCAGGCCTCTATAAGATTTCACTTAATTACTTTCCAATAGTATCAATCTTCCCATGATTTATTACTCTATCTCTCCACAAAATAGGCAGCATTGTGAAACATCGCAAACATTTTACCAACCAGCAAAATTAATTGTGCTCAAATAATGAAATGAATGCATTGATTTGGTTTACAGAAAATTATTCAATCCATCTGGGAAACTGTGACATATATCGTCCTTATTAATAGTTGCAAACAAACCAATGGAATGACAAATTAACATGTTGATGATATTATAAGTGCCAATTCAATATTAATAATGTATAATTTGGTTCAATATTAATAACAGCTTTAATTAGAGAAGTGAGAATCTGCTTACAAAGTAGGGATGTTACAAGCAAAAGTGAAAGCTTACGGAATTGGAGGTCTGAATAAGATCTGGGTTGGACATTAGTTGGGAGGGTGGAATTTTATGCTTATTTTTGTGTTGTGTTTGGAGGCAGGAAGGAAGCTTTATTTTCAGAAGGCATTTGAATGATGCAACCTCAAAAGGTTTCATGGAAAATAGTATGGGGGCATAGCGTATTGGCATTGTGACTGTGCTATCAATTTAAGAGCTTATTTTGTCCCGCTTCTTTTGAAAAAAAGATTGCAAGGCAGAGGTGTCGAGCTGGCTCCTGAAGACCCCTTGAGTAAACAACTTTGGGAGGCTTTGGGGTTTTTTTTTAAATGCAGCCTGAATAGGTCTGGCCAGCTATCACACAGATCAGGATTTCTGAGCAGTATCGGAAGCTATAGGGGTCTCAACAGAGTTGGACGCTTCAGTGAATGTCTCCTGGCTGCTACTCTCTCCAAATTCTCTCTGTTGTTGTTTCCTCACCCCTGAATTGGAGAACTGCATGTGAGAATCTGTGTCTGAATTTACCTTTTTGCCAAGGGGTATATTAATGGGATGTTACTGTATTAGAACTGTTCATTAGTCATAGTCACTGTATCCATTGTTCTGTTAAGTTTTCCAAAAGTGTTAAGTTATTCTAAATTCCTCTTTCTTTGGTTGTATTTTAACTATACTGTTTGAATAAATTATGTTTTGTTTAACATCGAATAGTTTGACTAATCAAATTGCATCTGGAACACAGCACTTTACAGTTGCTTTTAAAAGATAAGAAAAAGTTCGAGTGTAGGCTACCTTCTTAAAATATTTTGAGGGAGCATGGTCTGGTTCATAACAGCATGGACAGAGGATTGGCTAGCTAACAGGAAACAAAGAATAGGCAGAGATGGGTCTTTTTCAGGTTGGCGAGATGCAGAGAGAAGTGTGTCATTCGTGCTTGATTGAAGGATACAATGTTAGAAAGGGTGCAGCAGGGAGTGGTCAAGTCGGGAAGCACCTCTTTGTCCTGGTTGCCAACATCCCCAAATCCCTCTTCCCATAAAGCCTACCCTCTGAATCCCTTCTCGCCTTATGTAGCTGTCAACAGGGAACAGCTCAATCCTCAGGGCAGTAACCATGCCAGGATCAATACATCTTTCTGTAAGTGGAGCTGGGTCCATGAAAAGATCAGCCATGATCTGACAATGGCTGAGCAGGGTCGAAGTGGCAGATGGACTACTCCTATTTCTTAAGTTCTTATCACCCAGGGGGATGCTGATTGATTCACCCAGATTCAGAACACCCCCAGATCAATCCCTTGCCTGTGCTGAGTGGGAAAATGACAGCCAGGGTAGCGTTTTGGGTTACAACACTTGGAGTGCCATCCCCTTGTAAGTGATTCTTCTTTCTTAATTCTTTCACGGAATGTAGGCCTCACTGCTATCCCTAATGGAGTGACTTGCACAGCACTCCGAGGGCAGATAAGAATCAATCACATTGCTGTGGGTATAGAACCACATGTCGGACAGACTGGGTAGGAATGGCGGAATTCCTTTCCTGAAGGACATCAGTGAACCAGATGGAATTTTGGAATAATCCTCACTAATTTCATGGTCACCATTACCGAGACCAGCTGTTCACAACCAGATTTCTAAAAAATGCATTCTATCCAAATTCACCAGCTGCTCTTTGAACGCTGATCCCTGGAGCATTATTTTGTGCCTCTGGATGGCTAATCCAGTGACCCTCTCCCCCCAGTGGAAACATCAAGAGTAGAATGCCTACAGCATGGAAACAGGCCATTCGGCCCAACAAGTCCACACCGACCCTCTGAGGAATACCCCACCCCAGACCCATTCCTCTACATTTACCCCTGACTAATGCACATAACCTACACATCCCTGAACACTATGGGCAATTTGGCATGGCCAATACACCTAACCTGCACATCATTGGTCTGTGGGAGGAAACCCACGCAGACACGGGGAGAATGTGCAAACTCCACACAGACCGTTGCCAGAGGCAGGAATCAAACCTGGGTCCCTGGTGCTGAGACACAGCAGTGATAACCACTGAGCCACCAAATAGTCCTCTTTTGCATAGGACTCCATGACCAAAATGAATGGTGGAATAAGTTTGAGCGGCTGAATGGTCTGTCCCTGTTCCTATAACTAATGGGTATGGGGGGGGGGGGGGGGGGTGCAGCAGAAATAAGATGGCATGTATGCTGTTGTGTTGACCACGCACTTCCAATGCCAGTCACGCAATCTGCCATTACTCTATACCAACCTCACGATAGCCATCTGTCTGGAAAGGACAGATAGAGGAAGCTCAGTGTTTTGAGGTACGAAAGGTTTGCTGTATATCAGCCATTGAGACATGCTCCTGCATGAGGTGGCAGCAGAGGAGAAATTAGACTTAATCTTTGGCTGTGAAAAGTGTGCAAGTGATGATCCTTGAAAATTCAATGCATTAATGCATGCGGAGGTGAATGCTTAGAATCCTTGAACACATTATTAGTCATAATTTGTCACATTTATTCAAATTGTGTGACTTGAGTTGTTCTTCTCATGCATCAAACAAATAGATTGGTCTAATTTCCTTCCATATTTGTTGCATAATTTATTCTAATAATACGTTTTATTCCACTTTGTTTACATGGATCAACATGGGTTTTGCTTTTTTGACTTAAAATATTCATAAATACTATGTTTGATAATGGAATACTGTGCAATTGTAAAAGCATTGGTATGAGTTGATATTGCAATTACTGGGATATTAATATGTAATTACAATGTTGTTAATGACACTTAAAGTGATGAAATCACACCAAGAAACTTACTGTGGCTGCTTTGCCAAGTGGCTAAATGTACTGATTCATTGTGCAACCTATGCATGTAAATATAGACTAATCATAGCAATAATTTTTAAACTAGTCTAGTGCAAGATCAGAATCCAAAAAGATACATGGAGATGCCTGTGCAGTTATGCACATTGAAATGAATAAAAATACAGAATTAAAAACAACAAGTCTGATGTAGACCATGTTGATTGTTGCAAAACCTCATCTGGTTTGCTGAAGTCCTGGCTGGAGAGAAACCTGCCATCCTTACCTGGCTGACCCATACGTGACTCCAGACCCACAGCAATGTGGTCAGCTCTTTACTGCCGTTATGGGGGAGTAGCAAATGCTGGCCTAGCCAGTGATGCCCACATCCGATGAACCAATAAAACTAAAGGACAGCTGAAACATGTACATAATGAATGAACACCGTCAGGGCAGGGAGAGAAGGAACAATGGGTCTGATATGATAAATTATCTTAACAACTTGTTTCAGTGCTGTGTAACTCATTGATGCTGGCAGAGATTGAAACCCAAGTGCAATTTTGAGAACACAGTGGCAAAAGATTATCAGAGACAGATTTGATGTTTCCTTACTACCTGTGGTCAGTGCTTTTTGTATGTGAGGGTCTGTTTCTGCTTACCCTTACCATAACACATTTCCAGCAGCAAGTTTTTGTGAGCTTTTAAAAATAAAGATGATGATGATTATTACATACTAGCTATGGATGTTTAAAAGACCCAAACTTGTCAACATCCTGGGGGTTATCTTTGACCACAAATGGATTTGGAGAAAGTGAAGACTACAGATACTGGAGATCAGAGTCGAGAGTGTGGCGATGGGAAACCACAGCAGGACAGGCAGCATCCGAGGGGCAGGAGAATCGACGTTTCGGGCATAAGCCCTCCATCAGGAATGACGCTTGGGGCCAGGGCTGAGAAATAACTGGGATGGGATGGGGTGGATAGCTGGAAAAGCGATAGGTGGATGAAGTTGGGGGAGAAGGTGACAGGTTTGAAGGGGGGAGTGATGGACAGATCTGGAGGGTGGTGCCGAGGTGGAGGCTTGAGACTGGGATAATATGGGGATGAGGAAATGATGAAGCTGTTGAAATCCACATTTATCTCATGTGATTGCAGGGTCCCAAGGTGGAATATGAGGCGTCGGATGGTAACAGTTTGGCAGTGGAGGAGGCCCAGGACCTGTATGTCCTTAACGGAGTGGGAGGGAGAGTTGAAGTGTTCAGCCACTGGGCAGTGGGGATGGTGGGTACAGGTGTCTCAGAGATGTTCTCTGAAATGGTCTGCACAAAGGCATCCTGTCTCCCCGATGTAGAGGATACCACACCGGGTGCAATGGATGCAGCAGATGACGTTGGGAGAGGTGCAAGTGAATTTCTGATGGATGTGGAAGGATCCCTTGGGGCCTTGGACAGAGGTGAGGGGTATGGTGCGGGCGCAGGTTTTGTACTTCCTGCGGTAGTAGGGAAAGGTGTCAGAAGTGGGGTGTGGGTTGGAGGGGGCCCTGGAACTGATGAGGGAGTCGTGGAGGGAATGGTCTCTCCAAAATGCTGATAGAGGTAGGGAGGGAAATATATCTTTGGTGGTGGGGTCCATTTGGAGGTAGTGGAAGTAGCGGAGGATAATGCGTTGTATGCAGAGTTTGGTAGGGTGGAGGGTGAGGACTGGGGCGTTCTGTCCTTGTTGTGTTGGGAGGGATGGGGTTCAAGGGCGGTGGTGTGTGAAGTGGAGGAGATGCGCTGGAGGGCATTGTCAACCACATGGGAAGAGAAGGTTGCGATTATGGAAGTAGGAGACCATCTGGGACTTTCTGAGGGGGAATTGATCATCCTAGGAACAGATGTGGCGGAGACGGAGGAATTGGGAATAAGGGATGGCACTTCTACAGGTGTCACGAACGTACGTGGGGAGTTCCTGGACTAAGGGGGAACAGGACGATGTCAAGGTAGGAAGACATGAGTTCAGTGAGACAGGCGCAGGCTGAGACAGTGGGTTGACTGGGACAGACTTTCCCTGTTATCCACTCCACCTCCCTCCCTCCCATTTATCATTCAGCCCCCCCTCACCACCCCCCCCCCCGGCCGAAAAGCCTCATTCCTGATGAAGGGTTTATGTCCGAAATGTCGATTCTCCTGCTTCTCGGATGCTGCCTTTCCAGCACCACATTCTGGACTCTGATCTCCAGCATCTGCAGTCCTCACTTTCTCCTTTTTGATTTCAACCCTGCTGTGAAGCCTCTTCCAACGATACCCATCTTGAAGAAGCTCTCCTCCTGTCTCTACAAGGATCTCAGTGAGTCCTTGTCTATAGTTCCCTAGCTTTTCCTTACCATCTTTCTTAAGTAATGGCACCACGTTAGCCAACCTCCAGTCTTCTGGCACCTCACCTAACGATGATACAAATGTCTCAGCAAGAGGCCCAGCAATCACTTCCCTAGCTTCCCACAGAGTTCTAGGGTAAACCCAATAAGGTGCTGGGGATTTATCCAACTTTGCGTGTTTTAGGTTGTCCAGCACCACTTCCTCTGCAATATGGACATTTTTCAAGATGTCGCTATTCATTTCCCCATGTTCTCTATCTTTGATATCCTTCTCCACAGTAAACACTGATGCAAAATATTTGTTTAGTATCTTCCCCATTTGCTGTGGTTCCACACATAGGTGACCTTGCTGATCTTTAAGGGGTGAAAAATGTGTTGCTGGAAAAGCGCAGCAGGTCAGGCAGCATCCAAGGAGCAGGAGAATCGATGTTTCAGGCATGAGCCCTTCTTCAGGAATGAGGAAGGTGTGCCAAGCAGGCTAAGATAAAAGATAGGGAGGAGGGACTTGGGGGAGGGGCATTGGGAATGTGATAGGTGGAAGGAGGTTAAGGTGAGGGTGATAGGCTGGAGAGGGGGTGGGGGCAGAGAGGTCGGGAAGAAGATTGCAGGTCAAGAAGGCGGTGCTGAGTCCGAGGGTTGGGACTGAGATAAGGTGGGGTGAGGGGAAATGAGGAAACTTTCTCCTAGTTGATCTTCAAGGGGCCCTATTCTCTCCCTAGTTACCCTTGTCCTTAATATATTTATACAATCTCTTTGGATTCTCCTTAACCCTATTTGTCCCTTTTCCCTCCTGATTTCCCTTTTAATTATCCTCCTACAGCTTTTATACTCTTCTAGGGCATCATTGATCTCTATACCTGACATATGTTTCCTTCTTTTACTTGACCAAAACATCAATTTTCCTGGTGATCCAGTATTCCCTACACCTACCAGCCTTGCCTTTCACCCTAACAAGAATACACTGTCTCTGGACTCTCGTTATTTCATTTCTGAAGGCCTCCTATTTTCTGGCCGTTCCTTTACCCGAGAACATCCACTCCCTAACAATTTATGAAAGATCTTGTCTTCCTCCAACTTTGAACTTTAACTTTTAGATCCAGTCAATCTTTTTCTGTCACTAGTTAAAAACTATTAGAAGTATGGCCGTTAGCCCCAAAGCTCTCCCCCACTGACACCTCAGTCACCTGCCCTGCCTTATTTCCCAAGAGTAGGTTAGGCTTTGCATCTTATGTCGAAGGTACATCCACACCCTGAATCAGAAAATTTTCTTGTACACATGCTTGAAAACTTTTATTGCAAAAACAAATTAAAATTAACAATCACTAAACATTACTTTGTAGGCAGGCCAAATTACTGAAAATATATTCCTCATTAAATATCTTAGCATGATCAAGTTCAAGCTGCACTGTATAGTACTCTTCAAGGAATTGTAATCATTCTAAGGAACTAGTCCAATGTCACTCCCAGCTTCCAACAGGCCTGTCTCTCCCTATTTCACTGAGTTATAGTGTTCAGTGTCCATCAACAATCAGTATCTTCAGCTTTCTGAGAATTCCCAAATCAACTTCCAGTAGCAACGCCCACTCTGTCAGCTCCTCCTTCTATGCCAGGGTGAATCATGCAGTGTCCTTTGCTCTTGAACAGTCTTGTCTGTATGATAGGAAAATGAGTTTTCACCAGCTCTCTGTCCGTAGCCAATAAAAAATGAACCTTTTTCCTCTTGTGTACAACAGATGCTGTTTCCCTCCCTCCCTCCCTCTCCCCCTCTCTCTCTCTCTCTCTCTCAGGCTCTCTCTATAGTTTGAGGATTTTTGAACTTACAAAGTCTTCACACAGCAAACCCAGCAGCCTCCTTCTTTGTGTTCAGGTATCAAAGCTAGCACTTGGGTTTCAATACTTGACCTGGCCACTGGTTCCCCCCTTAGCGATCAACTCATAAAGGTTTTATTTTGGGCCTATGTGTTAAAGATTAATGGTCCCTCCTCAGTACTCTGTTTTACTTTGAATTAAAAGAGGCAGTTTAAAATATCACTATTTCATGAAACCACACCTATGCAACAATACACTTGCAGTTCAATGTCAAAATGTTGCTGAAATAAAAAAGTAGATGTTAAACTTGCTACCCACATGTTAAACAGATTGCCAACATTGCATTGGAAGTTAAATGATGCAATTTTCATAATTGTGCAACCAATATACAAAACCAGTTCAATGACTAGGCAACAAATTGGAACTTACTTAAATATTATGAGGATAAATTGAAATGAAGAGGTTTTCTCATGCTTGTTACAAGCTGTGCACTGGCTATTTATTATGCTTTGAAGTTTTGGATGTGTCCCTGGCCACTAAAATATTGAAAGTTGCCCTTTTAATATAATCACATGAGAATTTCAAAGCAATAATGTCATAAAGTCATCGGGTTGTAGAGATGTACAGTATGGAAACAGATCCTTTGGTACAACTTGTCCATGCTGATCAGATATCCTAACCTAATCTAGTCCCATTTGCCAGCACTTGGCCCATATCCCTCCAAACCCTTCCTGTTCATGTACCATCCAGGTGTCTGTTAAATGTTGTAATTGTACCAGCCTCCACCACTTCCTCTGGCAGCTCATTCCATACACGCAACATCACACATGAAAATGTTGCCCCTTCGGTCCCGTTTAAATTTTTCCCCTCTCAAAGTGTGTCGGAACATCCTGAGATCAGGAAAGGTTTTGGTTAAATGGATTTTGTTTCATAGACAGAACGTGTTGGGGCACTTGGGAGCAGATTAGGAGGTGGTTAGACCATTAAGTGACAAGCAAAGACAGCTCCTCACTCAGATGTTATTTGAGGCAACTGACTGGTCAATCACCTTAGGATCCTGCTGTCATTTTGTCAGCAGTAGGTGGGCCATGTGCCATAAGGGACACTGTCTAGTCAACCCTGGGGACTGTTACAAGGACTCCAGAGAAGGGACCATTGCTACACATGGTTCAGGAGGAGCCCTCCGGCAATATGGGGGAACTCCCCACAGTCAGCATAACATGAGCCCGCTCTCCCCTCCTTCAGCCTCATCAGTCATTCTCCCCATCCCTCTAGCTGAGGCTTGCCAAATTAAGACTGGTTAACTCTAACACCATCATCCCCACGTAAACTTCTTCCAAGGTGTTTATGAGTTTTCTCCATGTCAGATGCAGTCCCAGCAATGACCATTGCTTCCTGGTGGTGCTGCTGAGACTGAAGAACTGCCAGTCCTCCTATTGGCCAACAGGGTTTGGAATTCCGTGAAAGAGATGGGCCCAACAACAACTCATTTGATATCTGGTTCCCACAGAAACTTGTCAGGGCTTACTGAAACAGGTTTAGCCATGATCAGGGCAACCGTCACCTCAGAGCGACAAAAGCACCATTTAAACAAATCACTTTCCTTCTGATCATCTGTCAGGCAGAATTTTTACTTGCCTCATTAACATAACAAATAATATTTGAAACCATATTTTTAAAAGATGCACTTAAATATAAAGATCATCTCGGTTTTAAAATTGGTGTTTGCAACCAGATTTCAATCAGTTAATCCTAAATTATTTTCATTTATTTATATTGCACACTTAAAGGGTGAAAAAAATCTTGATATTTTATTGTAACACAGTCAGAAAACAAAACAAGGCGATGTCTGCTCAGCATAGTATACTTGCCTGAATGTGCAGTGTTCTGTCAAAGCACAATCAGACAAAATGATAAACTGTGCAACTCATCTGCTAAATAGGGAAATATAAAATGGAAAAGGGCAGATCATTAACAGAATGTACTAAGTTGTATATGGCAGCGAATGTTCAAAAACAGTGTTTCTTAAGACTGCGTTTTTAAAAGTAAAGGGGATTGATTAATATGCTGGCCTTGTGACAGCATGATCCCAGTAGTGACACACCAACGATTCAGTGAGATTCTCATTCTCGCTCAGCGACCTGCATGAAGCTTATAAGATGATGAAGTAGAATAGGTTATGTTCCAGTTGACTGCTCATTCCAATTAAATAGGTTAGGGAGGACCAGGGGCAATAATTTCAAGTTGTACGAAGTCAGATGTAGGTTAGATGTCAGGAGGCATCTCTGTTCTGAGAGGATAGTCACCCTGTGGAAAAGGTGGGCTGATGGACTGATGGAATTTCTTTAGCTGAGAACTGGAGTGGTTGAGCTGGACAGGACGTGTTACAATGGGGAATGGCTCTGGTCAGTATTTAGAGGTAGAGTGAACTCAATAGATGGGATTTGATTGCTTGGATACATCAGAGAGACAGCTCTTCCAAATTCTCTTTCCTCAAATTGAAGTTAGCTACATTTTTTATTCCTTGTGTTCTGGACCTGACCAAAATATATTAAGAAGGCAGCCTGGACCCTAGTTTTTTCTTATTTTAAAGGTAGACGTGAAGTGCTATTTTCCAGGTGCAATATAATTGGTCAAACTACTCTGGTTAAGCAAAACACAATTTATTTAAACACTATAGTTAAAATACAACAGAAGGAGAGCTTGAAATAACTTAGCTCCATTAGAAAATTTAACAGAATAGGTAGAGTAACTATTACTAATTAACCGCTCCAATATAGTAACATCCCATAAACACAACCCTTGGCAAAAAAGGCAAATAAGAAATCAGATTTTCTCACATGCAATACCTGTAGTAGGAAGAGAAACCTTAGCTTCTAACTGTAACCGAGAGCGGGTGGAGAAAATAGCTCCTACTCCTTCAAAACATCAGCAGCTTCTACTGGACCTAAAAGCTAAAACAAAACTAGTGATTCTGGTTTGTGAGAGCTGACTACATCCATTCAGGCTGCTTCTACTGTTCCAACTGAAATAAAAAGCACAAGGCCATTGTTTACATTACCACAGACTGCTCAGTACATCTCGTTCAACCGCTTTCTTAAAAGAAACCAGATCAAATTACACCTCTTAAAGCCACAACATCGTCACAGTCTCTCAAGTGATCATAGCTTTTGCAGGGCAGGGTGGGTAATGGGGAGTAAGATTGTATTTATTTGGGATATGCAAGGTGTCATAATTATGTGGAATAGACTGCATGGGTCATCGTATCTTTAAATATGTATTTGTATTGTTAATATGGCCACACTTCTGTCATGGTCTACAATATTAACAAATTTCAGTCACTTCTTAAAAATGTTGGATATAAACAGCTTGTTAAAATAGTCATTGCAAATCATATGATCTTTGGAGCTAAACACAGTCCTGAGTTTCACACCTAAATAACATGGACATCCTCAACCAATGGGAATTCACACATCCCCTTTGTTTAAAGATGGTTCATCAACAAAAAACCAAAAGTATCTTCCAGCTGATCTTTCTATTTCACTGTGGAGGAAAGATATAATCGAAGCTCAATATAACCAGATGGCAGAAAGACCTTCCATTGTAAAATGATGGCCCCCTCACCCAAACTTGACCATGTGAATCGACAACACTGGATATGTAGTGAACACATCATCCTTTTTTGTGAAAAAAAGGACATTGACAAGTCATATAATGAGAATGGCATTGAAAGTAGAGTCGCAGGTAGGTAGGACAGTGAAGAAGGTGTTTGGTATGCTTCGTTTATTGGTCAGAATATTGAGTACAGGAGTTGGGAAGTCATGCTGTGGCTGTACAGGACATTGGTTAGGCCCTTTTTGAATACTACATGTAATTCTGGTCTCCTTCCTATCAGAAGGATGTTGTGAAACTTGAAAGGGTTCAGAAAAGGATCTATAAGGATGTTGCCAGAGTGGACGTTTCGAGCATGGGTTTCACCAGTTTCATCATCTTCCCTCCCCCCCACCTTATCCCAGATCCAACCTGGCACCACCCTGTTGACTTCTCCTGCCTTTCGATCTTCCTTCCATCTATCCATTCTACCCTCCTCTCTGACCTATCACCTTCACCCCCAACCGTATCTCCAGCTACCTTCCCACCAGCCCCATCACCCTCCTATTTAGCTCTCAGCCGCCTTGGCCCCCTCCCTGCACATTCCTGATGAAGAGCTTATGCTCAAAACTTCAACTCTCCTGTCCCTCGGATGCTGCCTGACCGGCTGTGCTTTTCCAGCACTTGCATTCTTCAACTTCAAGTAAGACGGAAAATCCCAAGTCTTCCCCCAGGTCAGTCAGGTGGAATAGTCCATTGGGATGGCAGCTCTAGTATAGACTGTTAGCATGGAGGTACACAATGGCATGTGGAGTGGAATGTTATAGAATAATTCACAAAGGAGCAGCAACATCATATCAGCATGCTTTTATATGCTGTCAGTCCAATCAATGATAATGTTCTGTAAGCCAAAACTTGGACGCAAGTGTGATGGAGTATGATGCATTGATTAAATAATTTGATGCGTTCCTTAGTCCCAAAAGAAATAAGGGTTGAAATTGCCCCATATTTTGGCAAAGTCATTTTTTTTGAGTTTCATGGAGGATTTCTCTCTATGAGGCAGGTTTTCCCACATGATCACACCACACACACCTCACTAACTACCCTGTGGTGCCCTCTCATTCAATGCTAGCCTGATCCCTCCTCTCACTGTCGCCAGAGGAACTTCCCACTATCAGGATGTCTCAATGTTATGAAGTGCAGAGCAAGACCTCAGCAGTCAGTGTGGTGGGAATCACTTCGAAGATCACACAGGATTGCACTTGTCATGCCAAACTTGTGCCGTACGCAGCCTTCAGAACCAATGACCGTATGAGGATTTCCAAAAAAGGCCATGGAAAGGCGAGGTTTAGAGAGAAGATGTATTTCGTCCAAGTCAATTATTATTCAAGATAGCTTGAAGGAGTGTGGCTTTATTCAACTGCAGCTGACTCTGTGGTCAGGGCATTGAAACTGGAACTTTGCAATAGGTAGTTTCCTGGAAGAATTAGTATTGGACAATACACCCTTATTTCGTGAACAACAATTTCAGAAAGTTCACTTTGGAGTCAGGCATCTTCCTGACAACTTTCCTACTTCATCCTCCATTGAATAGAGAGCTGTAAAGAATGTGAAATCAGTGAGACTCAAGAATCCAGACTGGGAGGTACCTCTACTCAGTTACTGAACAACATCAGCATTGAATAATAGCATTCACCAGCGGAACCGTGGAGAAAAGGTTGAAAATATTTGTACCAGTTTTAGAAAACAACCTGAGATCAAACGCAGCCTCACAAGATCACAAGAAGGTAAAACAATGAAAGAAAAGCCATAGCAAAAAACCAGCAGTGGTGGTATTGCTCCCGAGGCAGCACCAGGTCTATATTACCCTTAAAACCAAGGGAGAAAGTCTGCTTCAGGGATAGAATGACAGATCAATTGGGGGAAGCAATGGCCTAATAGTATTATCGCTAGTCTGTCAATCCAGAGACCCAGGTAATGCTCTAGGTACCGGAGTTCAAACCCTGCCATGGCAGATGGTGGAATTTCAATGTAATAAAAATCTGGAATTAATGATGAACATGAATCCATTTCGAATTGCTTGAAAAACCCATTTGGTTCACTAATGCACTTTAAGGAAGGAAACTGCCACCCTGACCTGGTCTGGCCTACGTGTGACTCCAGACCTGGAGCAATGTGGTTGACTCTCAGTTGCCCTCTGAGCAATTAGAGATGGACAATAAATGCTGGGTCAGCCACAGATGCCCTCTTCCTATGAATGAATTTTTTAAAAACTGAGATCTTATATTCATCAGAATGTCTGAACAAACATTCACGTGTAGCAGGAAGGCATTGAGCTTATTCAAATCAAGTAGTAGACTAAGTATGATTATCACAGAATATTAAATAGCCAAGTCTATATGACATCGGGTAGAGTACAGAGTAATGCAACAATCCCAAACTGGCTGACTTACCATTCATCCAACTCAACACCCTGCTCCATTTTCTCCTCAAAGCCTTTGAGTTGTTTAGCCCTAAAATTTATATGTAACTCCTTCTTGAATTGATATTAATAATGTCTTTAATTATTGTAAAGACTATCTAAGTAAGTAAAAGTTAACTACTGGAATAATGTAGTGCGTGTAGAGAGAAACCTTACGGGAAATAGGGCACTAGAGAATTGATGTAAATCACGAGGGACTAATCAATCCCATAACTGTGATATATGCCAAATTGAAGACTCCTGTGTAAAATGAACAATTGCTGAGAGGGGTCACAAACACTAGAGAAAACCATTTTTGAAAGCTTGCTATATTCAGATATATAATTAGAAGTATTAAAGCGAGTCTTACTTAGAGATAAGGAGCAAACAATCACAGAAATCATGCATTTTCAGATCCCAGAGCCCAATATGCAAGACCGGTATCTCAATGAGCAGGCGGCATTATTGGCTTAAATCATAAGCACTGACTGGGCTTCCAGTGGAAGACAGGAGGTTCACCTGAGCTACCAGAGGTGTTTTGGCCTTTGGACAACAACACATTCAGGGTGAGAAGTAAATGGGATGGAGTTTGGTTGCATATTGCACCATGCAATTCTGTTGATTCTGTAGTTCACAATGCAGGAGACTCAAATAACAGACTCTACATAATCAACCGACATACACTCTCAATTCCCAATTGTCAGTCTGCTGACAGGCCAGCTTCAATCTCCCAATATTCAACTTCCAGCTAAATGGAACGTCAACAATTACTTAAACATGTTAACATAAGGCCCATACATTGTCAGTGCCTTCAGAGAGCAGGGATCAAGTGGTTCCAAATGGTTCCGTGGGCAGTCTCCTGATACGATGGTTGGGTTGAGGCTTGAGGAGAAAGTCCCCTTGATGCTACAAGAGGTAATTACATCATTTGCAATGGTACAGAGCCAAGGAGACCTGGAAAGGTCAAATTTCTTTCATCGGTCAGTGTCCATAGCTGTAATAGCTGGGAGACCCCAATCCTGGACCTCTGCCACCTTGTTCCTGGAAGGAATTCAAAATACCAGTGTTCACAACACCAAATTGCTGAAGCTTGGCCTCAGTTGAGGGTACATGTGCTAAAGTTGATCAAGGACGGAAACGGACTTTGGTGAGATGCCTTCCACATTAAATAACTTGCTGACATTCTAAGTGTACAGATGAGGAAGGACAACTTAGCCAAAGTACCCTTGGTGACAAATGATTCATATTAAGAGTAAATCATGTAGAAACAGAGTTGAACAGCTTTGACGTCGTATGCTTGAACTATGAGGAATAATTTACAAAATGAGAGTTGTTGGGCCTCATGAAATAATTCTCAGGAAGACCCATATTGAGATATATTTAACAGTTTTAGAAAAAGAATCTGAAAACAATACTTTCTGATCGAGGTCAAAGCAGCAGTGCAAGTGGATCCACCCTTTCTAAGCCATGCGTTATCTTGTAAGTTTTTATTATATCTCCCCTCAACCTTCTAAACTCTAATGAATACAATCCCAGGATCCTCAGCCCTTCATTGTATGTTAGGCCTACCATTCCAGGGATCATCCACGTGAATCTCCACTGGACATGTTCCAGTGCCACTATGTCCTTCCTGAGGTGTGGGGCCCAAAATTGGACACAATATTCTAAATGGGGCCTAACTAGAGCTTTATAAAGTCTCAGAAACACATTACTGTGTTTATATTCCAACTCTCTTGAGATAAATGACAACATTACATTCGCTTTCTTAATCATAGACTCAGCCGACAAGTCACCCTTTAGAGAATCCTGGACTAGCACTCCCTGATCCCTTTGTACTTCAGCTTTATGAATTTTCTCACCATTTAGAAAATAGTCCATGCCTGTATTTCTTTTTCCAAAGTGTAAGACCTCGCATTTGCTCATGTTGAATTTCATCAGCCATTTCCTGGAACACTCTCCTAAACTCTCTAAATCTTTCTGCAGCCTCCCTACCTCCTTGGTACTACCTGCCTGTCCACCTAACGTGGTATAATCAGCAAACTTCACCAGAATGCCCCCAGTCCCTTCATCCAAATCATTAATATATAAAATCACCAGCTGTGGTCCCAACACTGAGCCCTGCAGGACACTACTCGTGTTACCATTCCTAAAAAGAACCTTTTATCCCAACTCTCTGCCAATCCCCAATCTATGCCAGTAGCTCACCTCGAACACCATGGGCCCTCACCATACTCAGCAACCTCCCGTTCGGCACCTTATCAAAGGCCTTTTGGAAGTCTAGATAGATAATGTCCATTGGGTTTCTCTGGTCCAACCTACTTGTTACCTCTTCAAAGAATTCTAACAGATTTGTCAAGCATGACCTCCCCTTACTAAATCCATGCTGACTTGTTCTAATCTGACCCTGTACTCCCAAGAATATAGAAATCTCATCCTTAACGATGGATTCTAGAATTTTACCTACAACTGAGGTTAGGCTAATCAGCCTATAACTTTCCATCTTTTGTCTTGATCCTTTCTTGAACAAGGGGGTTACAACAGCAGTCTTCCAATCATCTGGGACTTTCCCTGACTCCAGGGACTTTTGAAAGATCACAACCAACGCCTCCACTATTTCTTCCCTCAGAACTCTAGAATATAGCCCATCGGGGCCAGGAGATTTATCAAATTTGAGACCTTTCAGCTTTTCTAGCACTTTCTCTTCTGTAATGGCTACCGTACTCAACTCTGCCCTCTGACTCTCCTTAATTGTTGGGATATTACTCATGTCTTCCACTGTGAAGGCTAACACAAAGTACTTGTTAAGTTCTCCAGCTATTTCCTTACCTCCCATCACTAGGCTTCCTGCATCTATTTGTAATGGCCCAATGTCTATTTTTGCCTCTTGTTTGTTTCTTATGTATTGAAATAAATTTTTACTATCATTTCTAATATTACTGGCTAGCCGACCTTCAGATTTGATCCTCTCCTTCCTTATTTCTCTTTTAGTTATCCTCTGTTTGTTTTTGTAGCCTTCCCAATCTTCTGATTTCTCAGTGCTCTTGGCCACTTTCTAGGCTCTCTCTTTGTCTTTGATACATTTCCTGACTTCCTTTTTCAGCCATAGCTGTCTAATCCCACCCCCCCCCCGCCCCCCCTCACTTTCTTTTCTTTAGGATGAACCTCTGTACTGTGTCCTCAATTACACCCAGAAACCCCTGCCATTGATGCTCTACTGTCTTCCCCACTAGGCTCTACTTCCAGTCAATTTTCATTAGTTCTTCTCTCATGCCCTTATAATTACCTTTATTTAACTGTAAGACTATTACATCCGATTTTGCCTTTTCTCTTTCAAACTGCAGACTGAACTCTACCATATTATGATCGCTGCCTCCTAATGTTCCCTCACTTTAAGATCCTTTATAAAATCTGGCTCATTACATAGCACTAGGTCCAGAATAGCCTGCTCCCTTGTGGGCTCCATCACCAGCTGTTCCAAAAAGCCATCCTGTAAGCATTCCATGAATTCCCTTTCTTTGGATCCACCGGCGACCTTGCCTTTCTGATATGCCCTGTCTATTTCCTGGTACATCTTGCATCCCTGGTCCTGACCACTGCTGGGAGGTCTGTACATAACTCCCACTATGGTTTTTTTGCCTTTGTGGTTCCTCAACTCCACCCACACAGTCTCCACATCATCTGACCCTTTGTCATTCAGTGCCATAGATTTAATTTTATTCTTAACTAACAAGGCCACCCCGCCCCCTCTGCCCACCTCCCTGTCTTTTCGATAAGTTGTAAATCCTTGAATGTTTAACTGCCAGTCCTGAACCCCCTGCAACCACATCTCTGTGATGCCTACCACATCATAATCATTCACGATGATCTGTGCCGTGAGTTCATCTACTTTGTTACGAATACTATGAGCATTCAGGTAAAGTGCCTTAATGCTAACTTTCTTACTATTACTAGAGATATTGGAAATCATAAGATGTCTAAAGTTATCCTTCCTTGTTGCTGCATTCCTAGTCTGCCTCGAGCTTAAACCCACCTGCACACATGCTCTCCAGCTGCTTAGCTTTCCGTTTAACTCCAGATTCCCTGTTGCTTTCGCTTTCCCTTCCCCTGACTCAGAACTTTAAAGCCCCAGTGACCATCCTATTTATTCTTTTCACTCGATCATTGGTTCCAGATTGGTTCAGGTGGAGACTGTCCCAATGGTACAGATCCTCCCGGTTCCAAAATTGATGCCACTGCCCCATGAAATGGAATCCCTCTTTCCCACACCAATCCCTTAGCCACGTGTTTACTTCCTCAACTTCCTTATCCCTATGCCAATTGGCACCTGGCTCCAGCAGTAATCTGGAGATTATGATCCTTGTGGACCTGTCCTTCAATTTTCTTCCTAGTGCTTGATAATCCCCAAACAGGTCCTCCACCCTAGCCTTGCCTATGTTGTTAGTCCCAACATGGACCACAACAACTGGATCCTCCCCCTCCCGCTCCAATATCTTTTCAAGCCGGTCGGAGATGTCCTACACCCTGGCACTGGGCAGGCAACACACCACGAAGGACTCCCGATCGGCTTGCATAGGATATTATCTGTCCCACTAATTATAGAATCCCCTATAACAACTACTGGTCTTTTTTCTCCTCCTTCTTGAATGACCTTCTGCACCATGGTGCCATGGTCAGCTGGCTCATCCTGTCCACTGCCCTTTCCCTCATCTGTACAGCAAGCGAGAATCTCATACCTGTTGGACAAGGTCAAGGGCTGAGGTTCCTCCACTCCTGAACTCAGAATCCCTCTACCTGCCTCACTTACAGTCACACCCTGTTGTCCCTGAACACTTACTGAGTGTGACTGCCCCCTGAAACAAAGTGTCCAGGTAACTCTCCCCCTCCCGGATGTGCTGCAGAGTTTGAAGAGTTTGAAGGTAGACCCACAATGGCCTTAGGGAAGGACTTCCAGGAGTTTGACCGAGTAACACTGAAGGAACAGTGATATATTTCCAAGTTAGGATGGTGAGTGGCTTACAGATGGTCCCATGTATCTGTTGCCCTTGTTCTTTTAGTTGGAAGTGTTTGGGTAAGGATCTTCAGTGAATTTCTGCAGATAATATAGTCTGCTGTTAGTGAGCATGGGTGATGGTGGGGAGTGAATGTCATAGAGTCATAGAGGTGTACAGCATGGAAACAGACCCTTCGGTCCAACCCGTCCATACCGACCAGATATCCCAACCCAATCTAGTCCCATCTGCCAGCACCCGGCCCATATCCCTCCAAACCCTTCCTATTCATATACCCATCCAAATGCCTCTTAAATGTTGCAATTGTATCAGCCTCCACCACTTCCTCTGGCAGCTCATTCCATACACGTACCACCCTCTGTGTGAAAAAGTTGCCCCTTAGGTCTCTTTTATACCTTTCCCCTCTCACCCTAAACCTATGCCCTCTAGTTCTGGACTCCCCGACCCCAGAAAAAAGACTTTGTCTACTTACCCTATTCATGCCCCTCATAATTCTGTAAACCTCCATAAGGTCACCCCTCAGCCTCCAACACTCCAGGGAAAACAGCCCCAGCCTGTTCAGCCTCTCCCTGTAGCTCAGATCCTCCAACCCTGGCAACATCCTTGTAAATCTTTTCTGAACCCTTTCAAGTTTCACAACATCTTTCCAATAGGAAGGAGACCAGAATTGCATGCAATATCCCAACATTGGCCTAACTGATGTCCTGTACAGCTGCAACATGACCTCCCAACTCCTGTACCAATAAAGGAAAGCATACCAAATGCCTTCTTTGCTATCCCATCTAATGTTTGTGGATGTAGTGCCAATTGAGCAGACTGCTTTGTCCTGGATGGTGTTGAGCTTCTTGAGTGTTGTTGGATCTGCACTTCATCCATCTATCACGCTTCCGACTTGTGCTTTGTAGATGGTGGACAGTCTTTGGAAAGTCAGAAGGTGAGTAACTCAGTTGCAGTATTCCTTGCATCTTTGACCTGCTCTTGTAGCCCTTGTGTTTATACAGTGGTCCAACTGAGTGCAAACTGTTGCCTGCAAAAATGTAGCAAGGGATGCTTATTTTTAAAAAAAAAGAAAACCATAGTCCTTCTCTAAATTTCATCTCATCAGCGCTGGGCAGAAACCACAACTCTTGGTGTAAATCCCTATATCTGTTGGTGACTTTAGATACTGGAAGGCTTAAAGAGAGCCCCTTTTATTAAGCATTGCACTAATCTTGTCCCTCCCCTGCTGTTCTTGGCACTCGTACTGAGTCCGGAGGGTCACTGCCTGAGATGTGCGTGTAATGACACTGTCAGATGCTTTCACATCAGTCTGCCCAGCAATCTGAAAGGAAGGCAATTAGAGACAGCCCAATCAATAGTACACAGAGACAGAACCCAATCGGTCACCCTGTGTAAGGGTCACAGCATGCTCAGGAGAACAGTCCAATTTGCTCCTTAAAATGGAGTTATGTTAACTTGACGACTGAACATAATTTGCATGTGATAAGTTTTGGTGATTTTTTTTTCTTCAATTTAGCGGCAATCTGCTCCTGGCTGATTTTAAATTCTGAATGTGATGCTCATGCAGTGTAGGAAGAGAAAAGCTCAGCACATCAGATAATTTCTCCGATGCTTCTGAAAAATATTATTCGATGGCGTGACATTTTGAACAGAGTATTATGTAATGAAGCTACAGTGCAGTCAAAATACGTTGCAGAAATGGCAGGGGGCATTAAAACCAGGCGAATAGAAAGAACTTTATGGCTCATCTTTCATAACCTTTCTGAAGAGCAAAAGCATAAAACTAAGTGCTCTTCTGTCGCTAATGAAATGCAAATTAATACAGACCACACATTTACACAGAGTAGAATATCCACTTAATCAGTTTCTCCCTACAGGGTGCAGCTATGAAAATGACAGGAAAATTGCATACCTAAATGTAGCCTTGTTGTAACCCAGATACCTATCGTGCAAACAGAATGATACAATAACACCTGCCTTCTGCTGTAAAGGGTCTGTGCTAATGCACACTCACCAACCATACCCTCTGGTACAAAGGTGCCCTCAGCCTCTTTCCCTCCCTTCAGTCACTGATTCGCCACAGCCCAGACCTAGCCCGGTGCAGGAAACAAGGACAAGAGAATTACAAGGCTTCCGTTTCCATCAAAGTGCCCTGTCTTGTTCGGAAATGTAAAGCTAACAGCAGCCTGTGTGAAGCTCTGTTTGGACAGACCATGGTTGGGATAATTGCTGGTTACATTTCACTTGTGAAGTGAACACCTGATGAGGGGAAAGGAACTTCACGGAAAAATAGATCTCCATACAGCCCTTAATTAATATATAGGCTGCTAATGTTAAATATAGCAAGCTTGATGAATTACAGCTGTCTGCAGCAATATGCCATTAATGATGGTATAAATTGTTCTTTCTGGGTGGGTGTAAAAACACGAGGCTGGACTAAATTATGTGAAATCACGCAGCTTAAAAGTGACTTGAAGAGCCAGCATTGCGAAAGGCATATTTCTCTCACCTCTAGTATAGTGTTCGATGCTGTTACAGTTACCAAGAGACATTAATTTGGTCACTCAGAATTAAAGGATCACACAATATGATTTCACACTTAGAGTCAGAGTCATAGAGATATGCCACCCTCTGCATGAAAAGGTTGCCCTTTAGGTCCCACCTCACTCGCCCTTTTTGGTTGCAAGGGGAACGAGGAAGAAACATGCAAATTAAATATCTTGAGAAGTCTTTAACTGTGGAAGTGATTTAATTCCTAGCCGCCACTCTGTGTAAAGGGATTACTGCCATGCTCATTAATGCAAGTACTGTGGAAACTACATATGTCACACACTGATGTGGGACGGCTGGGTACAGTGCTTGGTTTGAAGCATCCTTTGAACTGTAAACAGCAAATTCATTTGCACATAGCAGGAAGAGTGCTCTGCAGTATCCCAAATATTGCAAACACTGGGACTAACTGTTACCAACAAGAACTGACAGTTCAACATTTTGCTTATTAAATTCACTCCACGACGTGATTGTGCCATACAGAATATTGATTGAAGCAAATTGTACTCCAATTTTTTTTTCCCTTTGCTCTCTCCAGCCCACAGAGATCTGAGACGGAATGCTTGGAAGGCTCCTTTTCCAAAAAAAAAACGCCTGCACATTCTGCCGCTCATTATAATCCCGGCTTTAAAGAGATCGTGTCCCCCTCCCCCATCTCCACCCTCCTTCTGAATTGCTCTCTGTGTTTTACATAAAAGCTACAAATGGATTACTGTTCCAAGCATCTTCTCATCCTTGCTGACAGATTGCCGAGAGACAGAATAAGTCGGTCTTCCAGAGCAGGAGGTGTAAAAAAAGATAGCTATGTTACCAGTATTTAATGGTGCTTATCTGTCATCATCCATAGCTGCTTCCACACAAGCAGGTCCGACAGTGCATTCACTGTAACATAGGCTAACCAGCACTAGATTTGTGGATGGTGGAGTAATTAGGGTGCTATTCAGAGCCATGTAATTTCTTTTACATCGAAGTTACTTGGATATTTTCAGGTAATGACAGGTATTTCTGAGCTTTTTCCTCCCATTGAGTCTTTTTGTTTCTAATTGTGTTTCCTCGTCTTCAAAAAATTCAACACTGATGAGGTTGAGAATTAGGACTCCCAACTCTGTCTGGACACGTCCCAGAGGATTTGGTCATTTGACCTCCTGCCTCCAGCCATCACCCCAGACCTCCCAGAGAAACCATGTTACAATTACGACTTAACGTTTTCAAAGAAAACAGGGAAAGCACATATTTTCTGTCAAGTCCCGAAGGTCCCTGGGTTTTGAATCTTCCACAAGTGGAACATTTCTGTTATGTCTAGCCTATCAAACACACACATAGAACATAGAACAATCCAGCGCAGAACAGGCCCTTCAGCCCTCGATGTTGCGCCGACCTGTGAACTATTCTCAGCTCGTCCCCTTACACTATCCCAAAATCATCCATGTGCTTATCTAAGGATTGTTTAAATCTCCCTAATGTGGCTGAGTTGATTACATTAGCAGGTAGGGCATTCCACGCCCTTACCACTCTCTGTGTAAAGAACCTGCCTCTGAGATCCGTCTTAAATCTGTTACCCCTCAAGTTATAGTTATGCCCCCTCGTACACGCTGACATCCTTTGAAAAAGACTTTCACTGTCTACCCTATCTAATCCTCTGATCATCCTGTATGTCTCTATCAAATCCCCTCTTTGCCTTCTTCTTGTCAATGAGAACAGGTTCAAGTCTCCCAGCCTTTCCTCATAAGACCGTCCCTCCAGACCAGGCAACATCCTGGTAAATCTCCTCTGCACCTTTTCCAATGCTTCCACATCCTTCCCGAAATATGGGGAGCAGAACTGTACACAATATTCTAAGTGTGGCCGCACCAGCGTTTTGTCTTTAAAGCACAACTTTAAAGACTTCCATTAACTCACCTCCCAAACTGTTCGAGGAGGCAAAGGAGAAGTCCCAACCTGTTCAAACCATCACAATCCAATAAGAGATGCCACATTCTTGCCATTTGCAGCTAACCTGTTGCGAGAAGAATTTTAGTCAGATTATGTTCATTCTATTGTTCCGTTCAGAGAGAGATGTAATGTTGGACGTTGAGTATTAATCTGGCAAATGAGTGAAATGAAAACCTGTTTCATTGAAATAATGAACTTTTTATCTAATTATATCTTAGCAGTATAACTCACATCCACTTTAAAACATGTTGCATACCAATCGGATATGGACTGGATATGACACGGTTACTCAGTGGTTAGCGCTGCTGCTTCTAGTGCCACGGACCACCCTCGGGCAACCGTTTGAGTGGGATTTACGCATTCACCCATATCTGCGTGGATTTTCTCTGGGTGCTCCAGTTTCTTCCCACAGTCCAAAGATGTGCAATATAGATGGATTGGCTGTGGGAAATTACCCCGCACTGTCCAGGGATGTGCAGGCTAGGTGGGTTAGCCATGGGAAATGCAGGGGTAGGGTAAGGGTGTGTGTTTGGATGGGATGGTTCGGTGGGTCGGTGTGGACCTGATAGGCCAACAAGCCTTCTTCCACACTGCATATTAAGAAGTCTTTGTTTAAAAGCTTATTTAATGTCAGCAAGTCGTAACTCACATTTTACTGCCTTACAGTCTTTTTCAGGAGGAAAGGACTTAGTAAAGATCCTCTTGGACAACAATGGATTACATCTGAGTTACACAGCTGAGCATTAGTCAGATTGGCCAAAAACATAATGTTATCACGACTCACAAGGGAAACAGCAGACTAGTCACAGTAATTACAGACAGTAACCAACAACACAGGAATGATGGCAATTACTATTGTAACCGATTTCATAGTGATAATCATTAACAGTAGCTTGGTTAATCCTAATCAATCATGGCATTTGATAGACAACTGGATAACACGTGATGTGGAGAATGTTGAACCAGCAAACGATGATACTGGCAGGGATGTGGAATTGATGTTTGGAATGTAGTTTGACATAATCAGTCAGTGTGAAACAGAAATCAACAGAGTGAGTAAAATAATGTCCTTAAAATCATTTCAGTATTAGATTTGGCATGTCTTGGTTAAACTATTGTGATACAAAATATGAGATTCGTATGCATAGTTTTTTAATGTTATTCAGTGTAAAGTTGGGATCAGAACACTTTCAAAGCTCTGCAGGCAATATCTCAAGTGCAATAGCTGGCGTGGGCACTGACACACAAAGGAAACAAAAGTTAAGACAAGACCCATGAGATTGGTCTCATGCATCAAAGCAACGAGTTCTCCCAAAGTTTAGTGAGACCTACCCTCTGCAGGCCGGAGGTGAAACAACTCAGCGGACACAACCTTCCAGAAGGGAGGAAAAGAATAATATGGAGCACAGCCTGAAGATAAATCTTAAAATTAGGACAAAGGGAGATTTGCTCAAAAATAAATAATGAACAGATGCTACAGAGTCGTTCAAGCAAAGGATGATCATCACTTGCACTGGCCCTGGGCAGATTAACTGAATCAATTGCTAAGAGCCTGTTAAGAGGCAGTTGGCTGCCTAGATGGGAGAACTTTCCTAAGTAAATAAAATAACCCGTTTCAAAGTGCCTTCCTTATCTAAACTTACCAATGATTGTATGAAAGACAGTTTTATGCTGATATTTGCAAGGGTGAATCTGGTTTAAGAAAAGCCTCACAAAACACTTGCATATCTGATCCTGTGGGTGAGGTAACAGATTAAGTGTATCGGCTGTTTGGATGGTGCACATCCAATTGTTGGTCAGCTCTACCCCATTACACAGAAGAAATAAAAAGTAACTGTGGATCCAAGGAAAACTATTCCCAATAATATAAATTCTCATTAACAATTAACTTTAGTACACTTATATTCAAGTCTCCTACTACTCTTGGGACTTGGTATAAAATGGTAAGTTTTGTTTCAGGAACGCAGTGGCATATTTACTTTCAGGTAATGCTGTAAACTAATCTTTTCAATAATGTGGGCTGTCTTCTATACCTTAATAACATCTCCTCTTCCCATTTGCACCCTTCTCAACCTAAAGAGACAAATTTCTCTAAAGTTTCTTCATCAATAATTCCATTGTCATTAGAAACTAGCTTTGTAATTCCTTCCTGGACTGTCTCCAGATCTCAAATATTTCCCAGTTGTCTCGATGACCAAACTGGAAATAGTACACAACAGGGGAGTTCATACCTGTACAGGATGAGAAACTTCAAATTAACTGCTCTCCTTATTATGAGATACCAATTTATTTTCCCACATTCTATATTGGCACCTAAAGTTATAACATCTCCTGGGAGTTCATTTTCTCATAGGAATGAATTTATGATTCCTGATGGACATCTCAATTTCAATTAATTGTTCATTCCAAAGGCAGCATCAATGTGTCAGAAGAGAATTTCCGATGTTTGTGGTTCCTATGTCCTTTCCCTACTGAGCGACTGACAAAGTTTCCCTTGTATAAGACAATTGGCCTGAAAGGGTTAACTCTGAACTCTTTGTACAGCTTTGCCCGCCAACATATGTGACTGTCACTGCTCAAGTTGACAACTCTGTTAGTCTGAACACCACCTTCCTAACCTGCAATCTTCTTCCTGACCTCTCCGCCCCCACCCCCACTCTGGCCTATCACCCTCACCCTCACCTGAACCTCTTTCTACCTATCGCATTTCCAACGCCCCTCCCTCAAGTCCCTCCTCCCTACTTTTTATCTTAGCCTACTTTCCTCATTCCTGAAGAAGGGCTCATGCCCGAAACGTCGATTCTCCTGTTCCTTGGATGCTGCCTGACCTGCTGCGCTTTTACAGCAACACATTTTTCAGCTCTGATCTCCAGCATCTGCAGTCCTCACTTTCTCCCGTTAACAGCCATGTAAGTTAGATTACCAGGAGATGTCAATGTCTCTTACCATGTATCATATAGACAACCAGTCTTGAGCTTATGTAACCTGCTTCTTAGTATTTATTAAGCTCCTTCTGGTTACTCAAACATGCGCCTCTTCTGCTGAAGATTTATGAGCGATCAATCCTTCACGATTTAATACTGGCAAGCCTCATGGTCTAATGCTACAAGAAGGTTGTTGACAGTGGGGAATCCTGCCAGAATCAGGTGCCAACTCATAGAGCAGCTGCAGAGCTCAGTATGGCAGGAGTTTTCCTTCTGACGAAAGTTGGCCTTACTGAGGGGCTACAGAGGGAATGCTGGTGGCCAGAAACGAGATATAGGCCCACAATAATAAGGGGAAGCACCCTGCTTATAATGGGAGTGTAGTGTTTGCTTCTGACAGTCTGACTTCCCTCTTAACTGGACATGTTGTATGGTCTCTCCTAACAGAGGTTGAATCCCAGGCCAGCAGAGACCTGTGTCTCTTGCCCTGACATTTTGACTTTTGGTTTGAATTTTCAGCCACAGGGAGTCATCTGATTGCTGCCCTTCACCATTTGGGACACTTTGATAAGGTCACTTATCAGTCTGCTCCCTGATAAGCACATCCAGCTCCTCTAGAGTCTTGCTGTTGTGCAGAGGCCTATTCTCAGCCATTCAGCTGTTGATGCTAACAGAAGGTGACTGAACTCAGACCGCATTCCATTCTCTAACATTATTATCCTTCACCTGGGTAAACTCAAAACTTCACCAACCTCCCTGCGGCTCGAACTGATCACTGTATTTAAATAAAGATGCCATTCAGTATTATATCTAGAACCTCAGCAGTCCTGCAGTGCAGAAAGTGGCCATTCAGCCCATCATTCCTGCACTAGCCCTTCAAATGAGCATCACCACCTTGTGCCAATCTCCTGCTTTCTCCCCATTCCCTTGCTCATTATTTTTATCCAGTTCAGCTTCCAATGGCTTCTTGAGCATCAGAATTATGGTCTGCATGTCCCTGATAAACCTGAGGACTAACATTTCTAAAAGATTTGCTCAGAGGATGTGGGCATCTCTGGCTAGCCTGGCTGCCCAGCCTGAATGACCTCAGGGCAGTTTGGGGTGAAGCACATTACTGTGAGTCTGGACTCACATGGAAGCATTTCAGCTAAGGATGACTAGCTTCCTTTTCTGAAGGGTGTTAGTGAGCTAAACTGGTCCTGAAGAAGGGTTGCACCCAAAATGTCAACTTCTCCACCTCCTGATGCTGCCTGGCTTGCTCTGTTTCTCCAGCCTCCTGCTTGTCTAAATTAGGTTTTACAACAAACAGCAACAGTTACCATCAAGATTAGAGTGGTGCTGGAAAAGCGCAGCAGGTCAGGCAGCATCCGAGGAGCAGGGAAAATCAGAATTTCAGGCAAAAGCCCTTCAAAGGAATGAGGCTGGGAGCCTCAGGGGTGGAGAGATAAATGGGCAGATTTATCCCCCATTTATCTCTCTACCTACGAGGCTCCCAACCTCATTCCTGATGAAGAGCGTTTGCCCGAAATGTCAATTTCCCTGCTTCTCAGATGCTGCCTGACCTGCTGTGCTTTTCCAGCACCACTCTAATCTTGACTCTAATGGATGTAGGTTTGCTCACTGAGCTGAACGGTTCATTTCCAGACATTTCATCACCGTACTAAGTAACATCTTCAGTGGGCCTCTGGGCAAAGCACTGCTGATGATTCCTGCTTTCTATTTATATGTTTGGATTTCTTTGGATTGGTGATGCCATTTCCTGTGGTGATGTCATTTCCTGTGGTGATGTAATTTCCGGTTCTTTTTCTCAGGGGGTGGTAGATGGGGTCTAACTCGATGTGCTTGTTGGTAGAGTTCCTGTTGGAATGCCACGCTTCCAGGATTTCTCATGCGTGTCTCTAATCTCCAGCATCTGCAGTGCCCACCTTCGCCTAATGGTTACAATCAGACCAGCTTTTTAGTTAATTTTTAACCATCTGATTCAAACCAATGTCCTCAGAACATTAGCAAGAGCAACCTGGATTGCTAGTCTGGTGATATTACCACTATCTCCACTCCTATGAGCTACGTTGAAGTGAATGATTTGCTTGGAGTTTTAGACGTAGCCTTAACAGCCCTTGTTTAAGTCAGGGGAAACAGAGCAAAAGACTCTGCAAGGCTTTCTGCTTGAAATATATAGTGTTAGTTAGATTCTGAATGTTTAGCCTGAGGTTTGGCTACTTATCCCTGTGTTTTCAGCATGAATTAGTGCTGTCAGGCAAGGAGAGGTGAAATCAGGAGCAAATAAATGAGGGCTCAGCTGTTCTGTTCAACTGGAGGTGAATTCTGTCTCTCTTTTCATTACACTGTCTTCACAGATATCAATTAAAATACAGATCAAAACCGAGCCACCAGCAAATGATTCTCACTCAGCCACCAATGTCAGGTATCTACAGAGATGGCTGCTGAAATTGGAGTCAAGAGTATGTCCCACCGCAGAGATGAATTCTCCCGACTGAAAACCGACAGAGCTGGATGGTTTTATGAACTGGGTTACGCAAGTTGCTTGTGTCAACAGATCTAATAAGGACAGGGCAGGACTGGAATAAGGAAGCCAGCCAGAGAGGAATGTGAGAGCTGCCTTCACCCTGTGCGCAAACTCCTGAGGCTTCAGAGCTGTTTCTCTGCAAAAACTCACACTGACATTCCTTACCATTTACATGCTGCAGACTCACTGCAGAGATCACCAGCATTGCTGGTTTGTTCAATCCAGACACACTCTGCGCCACACCTAGTTCAAAGATGCACCATAGTTCAACAGTGGGGAACTTAATTGCTTTGTTCTGCAAATATCTTCTGCTCCCAGCTTGGATGTTAGTTAACTCTGTTGGCTGGATTAGCTGGCTGGTAATATTGAATAATGCCAATACCATAGGTCCATTTCCCACATCATAGAGTCATAGAGATGTACAGCACAGAAACAGACCCTTCATTTCAACTCGTCCATGCTGACCAGATATCCTAACCTAATCTAGTCCCATTTGTCAGCACTTGGCCCGTATCCCTCTAAACCCTTCCTATTCATATACACATCCAGATTCCTTTTAAATGCATGAAAAAGTTGTCCCTCAGGTTCCTTTTAAATATTTCCCCTCTCACCATAAACCTATGCCCTCTAGTTTTGGACTCCCCTATCCTGAGGAAAAGACCTTGACTATTTACCCTATCCATGCCTCTCATGATTTTATAAACTTCTGTGAAGTCACCCCTCAGTCTCCGACGCTCCATGGAAAACAGCCCCAGCCTGTTCAGCCTCTCCCTGTATTTGAAATCATCCAGCCCTGGCAACATTCTTGCAATATTTTCTGACCCCTTTCAAGTTTCACAACATGTTTCCTGTAGCAGGGAGACCAGAACTGAATGCAATATTCCAAAAGTGACCTAATCAATGTCCTGTGCAGCTGCAACATGACCTCCCAACTCCCATACTCAATGCACTGACCAATGAAGGCAAGCTTAGCAAACGCCTTCTTCATTATCTTATCTCCCTGCGGCCCCACTTACAAGGACATATGAACCTACACTCCAAGGTCTCTTTATTTAACAACACTCCCCAGGTCCTTATCATTAAGTATATAAAGTCCTGCCCTGATTTGTCTTACTAAAATGTAGCACCTCACCTTTATCTAGATTAAACTCCATCTGCCTCTCCTCAGCCCATTGGCCCATCTGACCAAGGTCCCATTGTACTCTGAGGGAACCTTCTTCGCTGTCCACTACACCTCCAATATTGGCTACTGAGGTTATCGTGAAGGACTCTCTTTTGCAACATCTCCCCTCCTCTGAGGTGTGGTGACCTTCAGGTTAAACCAGTCATCGCTCTATAATGAAAGAGCCGGATTGTCCAGTTTGGACTATGGCAGTTTTTAACTTTTAAACACAGATACTGGCTCCATTTGCCCTCTGTTTTGTTCCAGCAGATGGCAACTGGTCTCACTCATGAAGAAAAGTAGAACTGAAAGTAAAATTTATAAATGTGTTGGCATCCCCCAACCCAAGCAGGGTCTTCTCCTGGTAGACCTTGCAATGGAGGCTGGTGATGGGCCAGCATGAGTGGCCATGGTGAGACATAACCTGTTACAGAGTGTCCCATTGGCAAGGGCTGATGGGTGGCACAGAAATGAAGCAGAGGCAGGAAACGAATCAAAAATATCTCTCAGATAAGTTACTGAAACCATATCACGACTCAAGATGGAACTGCAAATCAAAGTGTTTAGCATTAGTTTTACTCAGTGCTTACCCATGTCAAGAAATCCTGCCAACAAAGCCGATCCTGTCATCATTACCTTCAGCTTCCTGTCAATTTGAGGATGAATGTCTGCTCAGGGTCATGTGATTCTGCCAAGGGTCTATGTGTGACTGATCAGCTGATTCTGAATCTGCAGATCTTTGGGCACTGGGTGGGGGAGGAGGATGTCCATGAGGCAGTGAGACCAGGAGAGAAGGATTTGGTCTCTTTGTTTTCCTTCCTTGCCAGTGGTCTGTCTCATCATTAAGTCAATGGGATTCAAGCATAATACAATTTGATGGATAGGTTGGCACCATTTGGAGCATTGGTAAGAAGCTCTTTCCATATATTAATGTTAATGCTATAGCACATCAAGATGAGCATCACTGTGGCTTAATAGCATTGCCTTTGTCCTCCCCTGAAACGCTGACCAATTGAGGGTGGATAGAACAGTCTGCCAGGGGGAATGGTTTCCAGCTACCTGGGTAACATGTTCAGTCATTGAATCTAGTGTTTCCAGCGGTTTGATCTGAGTGCTATGGCACTGGCTTCAAGAAAGACACAAACCTTTATTTGGTGAACCTCTCTTTGCGTCTGGAGAATGTGCAATGGAGACATGGCTGGTGGGATTTCTCTGGTGGTCTATTGAGTCACTGATACACACAGTCCATAACTGGCTACCTTCAGGAGTCAGATGCTGTTGATTGCTCAGCGCGATGGGACTTCTGTGAACTTGATGAGGTCTCTGTTCTCAACCACTCACTGCATAGTTTGTAGAAGATTGATTTTCAAACTCCTCGGATTTTGAAAGCTGTGGCTGTCAAGATTTGGGAAGTCCTCAGTCCCATCCAGAGTCTTTTCATTTTTGTAGATGGGAAGTAGGGTGGCACGGTGGCTCAGTGTTCAGCATTGCTGCCTCACAGGGCAAGGTTCGATTCCAGCCACAGGGGACTGTCCGTGTTGCGCTCACTCGTTCTCCCTGTGTCTACATGGATTTCCTCCGGGTGCTCCGGTTTCCTCCCACATGTCCAAGGATGCGCAGGTTAGGTGAATTGGCCATGCTAAATTGTCCGTAGCGTTCGGGGATCTGCTAGTCAGGGGTACATTTAGAGTAATAGGGTAGGGGAAGGGGTCTGGGTGGGTTACCCTTAGGAGGGTCGGTGTGGACTTGTTGGGCCGAAGGGCCTGTTTCCACACTGTAGGGGATTCTAGTATTTGTCTGGCCAGCTGTGGACAAATGTGTGTATTTTGTTTTAAATGACTTTCAAGGACTGGCTGAATTTCTTCTGTTCTCAACTGAAGAGGTTGAGAGTGACTTGCATTGCTGTGATCTGTAGATCATGCTTTTCCATAATGGTCAGTTTAGACTTGACACAGCAAGTGAGGTTAAAGAGTTTTCCATCGAGATTGTACTTAATACAGATACCAGAGGGTAGGTGATTTCGACGTCGTGAATGGCTCTCCCAGGTATACTATAAACAGTACAGGGGTTAACAAACAGCCTTGTTTGATTCCAGCCTGGATTTTGAATGCATCTATGTCAAATCTCCAACTCAGAACTGTTGTAGCTGTATCAGTGTGGAGCAACTGCAGAACTATGATAAAGTCTCTTAGATATTCACTTTACACAATGAAATGCTTTGGTCAGGATGGTGAATGCAATGAAGAGTTCCTGGTGTTCTCAATGTCCTTGGATTTGTCTGGCCATGAAGATCAAGTCTGAGATTCCTATTGAAGGTTTAAAACCACAGACCTGTCATAGCACTTGGGTGGCTTAGGAGTGAAAGGTGCTCCTAACTTGGTTGTGGCTGACACAATACAGGGAGGAAAGCTTACTCTTTAAACCTGCACTGCATTGTGGAGAGGCTTTGGCCTAGTGGTATTACTGCTGGACTCTTAGTCAACGACCTGTGTGCCTTAGTTCAAATCCTACTCATGGCAGATTGTAAGACTTGAATTCAATAAAAAGCTGGAATTTATAATCTCATAATGACCATGAATCTACTGATGGATGTCAGGAAAAACACATTTGATTCACAACTGTCCTTTAGGGAAGGGTCCTTACTTGGACTGATCTACATGTGACTCTAGACCCACAGCAATGTAGTTGACACCTGGGCAACAGATTTTGGCCGAGCCAGCAACACCCACATCTTGTGAATGAATAAGATGAATAATTAGCTCAAGCATCTCCTAAATCATCAAGTGGATCTATAATCATAAAACTTTACCAAGGAAGGCCATTCTGCCATCACATTCTGTCTCTCTGAAATCTTGCAGTCTCAATTTCCTTTGCTTTCCCCCTATATTTGTAGATCTTTTTTCTATCAGACACTTATCTGTTTCCAGCGGTGATGAACGATTGTCCACTGGTCTCAGTCAGGCTTTCAATATCCATGCAGCTTGTTATTTGTTTTTAAGAAGCACTTAAACAGCTTAAACAAACTTTCAGCAAAGGTTACTCAAGAGCAGCAATAACTTGCAGATAAAATCCAGCCCTGTAATATCCACTCACTAGACAGGACAATAATAACTTTGTGCAAACAACTAAACAAATCTCTCGAGAAGATGATAAAGAAAAATCCTGTGTTGTTTGGTAATATGGATGCATGTTTGATAATGGAACACTTTAACCTTTCACAAAAAAATACATTTTGTTTTGCGGATGAAAGTGGCTGCGTATCTTTAGAATTTCTCCTTCACAAATTAACCTTCAAACACGAACAGCAAGTTTCCTGTCAATGCTTCAGTTTACGTTTGTGGTCCCTGTCTACTTGTGGCTGCCTTCTGGATTTTCACCCCCCACAAAATGATCATTTCGGTTTAACCATAAGTCTCTCACCTGTCAACCTGTTTCCTGGCAAAGCCAGCTTCCTTGCAATCATCACTATGTGGTTGGGCTTGCGGTTAAAATACTCAACACACTGCAACTTGCGATGTTACTGGTTTACACAATAAGGTGTACCATTTTAAGGGCAAGGTTGCCACTAAATCATAATTTTGAAATTCAGCTAGCACATATGATATAAATTCATATTTAAAAATGTTTGTTTCAGATAACACAGAAGTTGCTCTATGTTTGTGTAAACCTGAGGTTTAATTCATTTTTCAAATTTATTCATGGGATATGGCTATCATTGGCTAGACTAGCGTTCGTTGCCAATCCTTAATTGCCCAGAAGGCAGTTAGTTAATTCAGTTAGCACTGCCCCCTCTTCTCCTTTTCACCCCCGAGTTCTCCATTGAATGCTCTGTGCTTTGCAAAGTGCAAATTCCCCAGCATAATCATAATAACACTTCGATATCATTGATTCACTGTGGTAACCTATTCTATTGTCACTTGGATGAGATGTTAAACTGAGGCACCGTCTGATCTTCCAGTTGGTCCCACGGCACTACTTTTAGTGAAGCATTCTCTGTTGACCTAACTGATGTCTATCTTTTGACCAATATTAAATTGCTGTTGTAGCTCTTGCTGAGCACAAACTGAGTTCCACATTTCCTACACCAGTGATTGGAATGAGGTCAGTCAGGTGCACCTCATTGAATATGAGTTCCCTGATTGCAACTGTTAACTTAGTCCAATCAGGGAGTCCTGGCTGACAGATATAAGCAGGTATGTCAGGGGTTCTGCTTGCTGTAGGAGCTGGCTTTGAGCTACCTGGGTCAGTGTCATGTACTATGCACGTGTAAAGGTAGGGTCACTTGCATTTCAGAATATCGGCATTTGTGGAGTTACTTCAGCTAGACTACAAAAACACTTCATTGGCTGCAGTACCTTTGTGGCCCTATTATAATCCCAGCTGATGACACTTCCAGTCATAGAATCATGGAGATGTACAGCATCTCAGTCCAACTCGCCCATGCTGACCAGGTATCCTAATCTAATCTAGTCCCATTTGCCAGCACTTGGCCCATATCGCTCTAAACCCTTCCTATTCATATACCCATCCACATGCATTTTAAATGTTGGAATTATACCAGCCTCCACCACTTCCTCTGGCAGCTCAGTCCATCCATGCACCACCCTCTGCATGAAAAAGTTGCCCCATTGGTCCATTTTAACTTTTTCCCCCCTCACCCTAAACCTATGCCCTCTGGTTCTTGACTCCCCAACCCCAGGGAAAATACCTTGTCTATTTACCCTTTTCGTGCCCCTCATGATTTCATAAGCCTCTATAAGGTCACACCTCGGCCTCCGATGCTCCAGGGAAAACAGCCCCAGCCTGTTCAGCCTCTCCCTATAGCTCAAATCCTCCAACCCTGGCAACATCCTTGTAAATCTTTTCTGAACCCTGTCAGGTTTCACAGCATCCTCTGATAGGAAAGAGATCAGAATTGCACGCAATATTCCAAAAGTGGTCTAATCAATGTCCTGTATAGCTGCAACATGACCTTCCCAACTCCTATACTCAATGTTCTAACCAATAAAGGAAAGTATACCGAACCCCTTCTTCACTATCCTGTCTACTTTTGACTCCACTTTCAAGGAATTATGAACCTGCACTCCAAGGTCTCTTTGTTCAGCAGCAACACTCTCCAGGACCTTACCATTAAGTGTATAAGTTCTGCCCTGATTTGCCTTTCCAAAATGCAGCACCTCACATTTATCTAAATTAAACTCCATCGACCACTCTTCGGTCCATTTGCCCATCTGATCAAGATCCTGTTGTACTTTGAGGTCACCTTCTTTGTTGTCCATTACACCTCAAATTTTGGTGTCATCTGCAAACTTAGTAACTATACCTATGTTCACATCTAAAACATTTATATAAATGACAAAAGAAATCCAGAAAAAACATCCATTTCTCTGGGTTTGAATTTGTTCTGTGTAAATTCTTCCCTATTACTCTCTACCAGGAAAGGCTGCGCATGCGTCCGCCTGTAACTTGCCCCCAACAAAGTTGGCGGCTGTGCATGTGGCTCACAGATCATTGCCCCCAGTAAAGATGGTGCCCAGTCACTCAGGCCTATTGCCATCTGCTGCAAACATGGGATGGGGAGTTTCAAATTGTGTTTTCCGATGTGCACCAAGTGTGCCTTGGTCACAGTGACACTGCGCCACGCACATCTGAACAAATTAGATTCTAGAAGAGAACCTGATTTGATAGATCATATGTTTTTGTTTAGTTAATGAGGTGGTTATTCACTGAAACATATTCACATGAGTCTGCAGATATTCTTTAACAATGGAACATAAGTTTGTTACACAAAAGGAAAAGAAAATTCAAGTGACATAGGTATAGATGACAGTTTAGAAAGATCTTAGCACAAAGAACAAATTAACACTGTTTCCCAACACTATCCATTGTAAAGATTCAAGTCCAGAAAAGTTATACTCCTACCTTGAGTTTCTATTTAACTGACTCCTTCTATTTTATGGTTCTTTTCCAAGTCTGCAGGTATTAATTGTTTACAACTCTAATGGCCTAAACTTTCCCAGTTCTAACAATTTGAATGTTTCTCTGCATACTCTCCCAACTGAGGTAATAATTCTGTAAAGGTGCCTGATTTCCCTGAACTGAACTATTTTCTTGTTTCTTCTGAAGTGATGTGAAAGCATTGATTCTTCTGCTCTGAAATTGAAATGAACTAAAGGCTTTGTTTTGTTTATGCTGCCTGTCATAAGCCCAACAGTATAAGCATCGTATCCATCAACCCTATAGGGGTTCTCCCATGCAACTTGATTGCAATCATGGACTCATACAGCATGGAAACAGACCTGTCCATGCTGACCAAGTTTCACAAACGAAACATTTCCACTTGCCTGCATACCCCTCTAAACCTGTTCTATTCATGTAACATCTTTTAAATGTTGTAACTGTACCTGCATCTATCACTTCCTCTGGCAGTTCATTCCACATATGATCTACCCACTGTTTGTAAAAAAAAGAGTCCCTCAGGTCCCTTTTAAATGTTTCTCGTCTCACCTTAAAAATATGCACTTAGATTTAAATTCCCCTACCTTAGAGAGAAAGCCCTTTGCTATTCATGTTTTCTATGGCCCTCATGATTTTATAAACCTCTATAAGGTAACCCCTCACCCTCCTAGCTCCAGTGAAAAGGTCCCAGCCTATCCAGCCTCTCCTTTTAACTCAAACCCTCCAGTTCCAGCAACATCTTGGTAAATCTTTTCTGATCCCTCAATGTGACTTCTCAATTCCTATCCTCAATGGTCTGAGCAATGAGGCAAGTATGCTAAATGCCTTCTTAACCACCCTGTCTACCTGAGACACAACTTCTAAAGAACTATGAACCTGAACTCTTATGTACCTGAACTTTCTGTTCGACAACACTACTCAGGGCCCAAGTACATAATTATATAAACATTTTATCCATCAACACTGCATGGGTTTGCATGGGTGAAATGTTTATACAATTCTCCCATGCAACTTGATCGCTTATTTCTTTTCCCAAATGCAACATCTCGCTATTATCCAAATTGAACTCCATCTGCCACTCCTCAGCCCACTGGCCCAGTTGATCAAATTCCTTTGAAATCTGAGGTAACCTTCTTCACTGTCCACTACACCTCCAATTTTGGTGTCATCTGCAAACTTACTAACCATGCCTCCTAAATTCTGATCCAAATCATTCATATAAATTACAAACAACAGTGGATGAGCTTTCTATGGAAAGGATATACTTAGATAATGGTGTTCCAAACTTCAAAACTGACCAAAATCCCCTAGCTTCCCATTGTAAAATGTATTTTTGGTTAATTTAACTTTCATCGCAAAGGGTTGTGAAATGCACGTCTGTCTTCATTTTGGATGTAGGATTTAGTCAACAGTGTTAGTGTGAAAAAAGCATTCCTGTGCTTTTCATGACCTTTATAAAATGAATGAATAAGCAACATGATAGGTCTGAAGAGCAAAAGCTTAGTCAAAGAGTTAGGATTTTAAGCAAACATAAGTGATCCTGAATGAAAGAAGCAGGCAAGTCAGAACTGAAATAAAGAGGATAAACAATTGATTGTCTATATCTTCCCTGATAAATAAAATTTAGTTGGATATGTATTGGACATGCTGTGGGGCTTATGGACTAAAAGTTGGAAAGTGGGATTGGTCTGGATAATGCTTACGGCGGCACGGTGGCACAGTGGTTAGCACTGCTGCCTCACAGCGCCAGAGACCTGGGTTCAATTCCCGCCTCAGGCAACTGACTGTGTGGAGTTTGCACGTTCTCCCCGTGTCTGCGTGGGTTTCCTCTGGGTGCTCCGGTTTCCTCCCACAGTCCAAAGATGTGCAGGGCAGGTGAATTGGCCATGCTAAATTGTCCGTAGCGTTAGGTAAGGGGTAGATGTAGGGGTATGGGTGGGTTGCGCTTCGGCGGGGCGGTGCGGACTTGTTGGGCCGAAGGGCCTGTTTCCACACTGTAAGTAATCTAATCTAACACCACCAAAACACACCATTAGCATTTGTAATTGGTGAGAGCCATGTGTGAGTTGTCTGCCACATTTGGTACATGACATCGGTATCCGTACTTCATTGGTCATAAAAAGCTTTGGGACATCTGATGGTTCTGATAGGCACTATATAAATGTAAGTCTATTACAGTACTCCCTGGATGAACAAGAGTGATCCACATCCTTTCATCTGTCGAATTTTCTTACCGTTTAATCAGACCCCAGACAAGTTATCATGGTTCCAGACAGATTACTCCAAGTTGTCAAACTTCCAGGTGAGGAAGAAAGAGCCAGCTCCCTTTCTGTATTCAACCTCAATAGTTCACAACAAGGTTAATTAACAAAGGAGCCCTTCACCTTGAGATACATTTCTCCTGGACACAAATGAATTTGTTTTAAAAGGAATGAATTTAACCAGATTTTCTTAAGTTGACAAAAGAATGAGGCAATTAGTTATTAAATGCAAGAAAGGATAAACTGCGACACATATCCACACAGATTAGAAATAAGGTAGTCTAAAAAATTATGCAAATTAAGTGATATATGGTTGATAGCTGAGTGGTCAATTTCAAGGTTTTTGGGTTTAGATATTCATGGGAACTTTTTTGTTCTGTTTCATCTTAACTGGATTTCTTAACTGGGCCGGTTTCTAGAACTCAGAGTGAAAGATTACTTTACCTGTGATGCAGGGGTGACTAGTGGGTGGTTAAACCAGGAGACCAGAAATATTAGGAATAGAAGTAGTCAGCCCATCACATCTGCTTCACTGTTTAGTTAGATCGTGGGTGGTTTGAAAATCCTCAACTCCATTTCTTGCACTACCCCATAACCCTTGATCCACTTGATTAAAAATCTGTCTATCTCATCCATGAATATATTTTATGATCCAGCCTCTGCAGCTCTCTGTGGCAAAGAATTCCACAGACTCTCCACGCTGTGAGTGAAGAAATTCCTCTTCATCTCTGTGCACGGTGGCTCAGTGGTTAGCATTGCTGCCTCACAATAGCGGGCACCCAGCTTTGATTCCACCCTTGGGTGACCGTCTGTGTGGAGTTTTCCTCGGGTGCTCTGATGGCCTCCCACTGTTCAAATTTATGCAGGTTAGGGTGGATTGGACATGCTAAAATGCTCATGGTATCCAGAGATGTGCAGGCTAGGTGAGTTAGCCATGGGAAATGCAGGGATGGGGTGAGAAGCTCTTTGGAGGGTTGGTGTGGACTCAATGAGCTGAATGGATTGCTTCCACACTGTGGGGCTTAAATGACTGACCACTTACTCTAAATTCATGCACTCTGGGCGTAGGTCTCCCACAGGCTAAAAAAACAATTCTCAGCATCTATTCTGTTACGCCCTTAAGAATCCTACATATTTCAACGTCTTGTCAATGAATATGAGCCAATTCTCCTCACAAGAAAATCCTCTCATGCTTGTGATTAACATAGTGAACCTTCTCAGGACTGCCTCCAATATATCTTTTCTGAGGTAAGGGGACCCAAACTGTTCACAGTATTCCAGTAGTGACGTTTGAGCAATGCATCATGTAGTTTTAGTAAGTGTCTCCTATTACCCACTGAATGAAAGACTCCATTCCCTTTGAAATAGAGGCCAACAGTCCATTTGCATTTCCTATTATCCACTAAATGTATTTGTTAGCTTTTAGTCATTTCATTGTAAGAACCCTCAAAACCCTCTTTCCTGCAGCTTTCTCCATTTAAATAATATTTAGCTCCTCTATTCTTCCTGTTAAAGTGCATAATGTCACTATTCCCCACATTAAATGCCATCTGCCAAGTTTTTGTCCACCTCATAGAATCCCTAAAGTGTGGGAAAGGGCCCTTCGGCCCAACAAGTCTACACTGGCCCTCTGAGCAGTAACTCACCCAGACCCATTCCCCTACACTTAACCCCTGATTAATGCACCCAAACTAACATCCCTGAACACTGTGGACAATTTAGCACAGCCAACTCATCTAATCTGCACATCTTTGGACCGTGGGAGGAAACAGGAGCATCCAGAGGAAGCCCACATAAACACGGAAAATGCACAAACTCCACACAGTCAGTTATCTGAGGCTGGAATAGAACCTGGGTGCTGTGGGGAAATAAAGGTAACCTGTGCAAAAGTCATATTTTGTGTCATTGCCTTTCGAGAAAGTAGAAAAATATCGGGTTACAGCCAATTCAACCTTAATCTGTGGAAGTATGAATTGTTTCCCCGGGTTTTGTTCCCACCATCCATAACACCAATACTGTGAGGTGCTGTGAGGTAGCAGTGCTAACCGCTGAGCCACCATGCCACTTGCTTTCCCTCCTGACTTTGTATTAACTACAAACTTGGCAACAGTACGTTCACTTCCCTCGTCTAAGTTGTTACATATATTGGAAATGACTGTGGCCCAGGTACTGAATCCTTTGACACTCTCCTATTCTGAAAATGACCCCCTTATCTCAACTCTCTGCTTTTCGTTAGCCAGAAGCCAGGCATTTATCTCTGCCAATATCGTGTCCCCAAAAAGCATGGGCTCTTGTCTTATTAGATAACGTGATTGAATGCCTTTTGGAAATCTAAATATATCATATCTTCTGCATCCCATTTATCTATCTTGTTTATTACCTCCTCAAAAACTGCGAATGAATTTGTTAAGCATTGTTTCCCTTTAATGAAGACAAAATAACTTCACTTGTTATCATATGTATTTCTGCTATTGTATCCTTTATATCCACTAAACTTTCTCGGTTCAGGTAAGTGGTCTATAATCATCTTTGTATTGTCCCCCTCACTTTTGAACGATTGATGTAATTTTGGTAGTTTTTCAACCCACTCGGACTTAATCCAGAATCTAATGATCCTTGGAAGATTACTACCAATGTATCCACTAACTCTGGAACTATTTCCTTTAAAATTCTGGGAGGCAACCCATCAGGGCTAGGGGACCTATCAGCCTTCAGCCCAATTTGTTTCCCTTGTACACTGTTCTCTATTGATAGTGTCATGCCTCACTGAGGTAGTGCACTGGAAATTAAACCCCACTATTCCCAAAGTCGTCACAAGAGTTAAAGATTTTGTCCATTACACAAAGTCCCCGATTTCTCCAGGTTAGCAGAAAACATGGATTAGGTTTCTTATTAATTAGAAAGAAATAGATGCTAACAACAGGTAAACAACTATAAACTTTTGGCATACAGTGCTACTGGTTAAAAATGTAACCCCTTTCTAAAACTCCTCTATAGACAAATTCAGACACACGCAGACAGACAAAAGTATTGGTGTTATGGATGGTGGGAACAAAACCCGGGGAAACAGTTCATACTGTTTCATACTTCCACAGATCAGGGTTGAATTGGCTGTAACCCGATATTTTTCTACTTTCTCGAAAGGCAATGACACAAAATATGACTTTTGCACAGGTTACCTTTATTTCCCCATCTGATCCACCGTCTGAGCTAACTCGTAGGAGATTATTGTTCAGTTCGTCGTTTTAACTTTAAACGTAGTCGGACAGGAGTGGAAGACGTGACTCCTGCAACGGAGGCTGTTGCAGGCAAGTCCTGGACCAGAGTCGGCACTGGAGGGAAATCCCACAGGCAGCTTCCAGACCGGAGGATGGTGCCGGGAGGGAGACCAAGACTGGAGAGTGGGGTGGGGGAGGGGAGACCCAGACCGGACGGTGGGGTGGGGAGGGGAGACCCAGACCGGAGGGTGGTGTGAGGGAGGGGACTCCAAGATTAGAGGGTGGTGTGGGGTGGGGTAGTCCCAGACCGGAGGCTGGGGTGGGGAGGGGAGTCCCAGACCGGAGGGTGGTGTGGGGGTGGGGTGTCCCAGACCGGAGGGTGGTGTGGGGGTGGGGGAGTCCCAGACCGGAGGCTGGGGTGGGGGAGGGGAGTCCCAGACCGGAGGGTGGTGTGGGGGTGGGGTGTCCCAGACCGGAGGGTGGTGTGGGGGGTGGGGGAGTCCCAGACCGGAGGCTGGGGTGGGGGAGGGGAGTCCCAGACCGGAGGGTGGTGTGGGGGTGGGGTGTCCCAGACCGGAGGGTGGTGTGGGGGTGGGGTGTCCCAGACCGGAGGGTGGTGTGGGGGTGGGGTGTCCCAGACCGGAGGGTGGTGTGGGGGAGGGGAGTCCCAGATTGGAGGGTGGTGTGGGGGAGGGGAGTCCCAGATTGGAGGGTGGTGTGGGGGTGGGGTGCCCCAGACCGGAGGGTGGTGTGGGGGAGGGGAGTTTCTTGCAGGTTGGAGATGAGAGGTTGGGTGTTGAAGCCTGGTGTGGCCCGGAGGCTAGGTGCTGGCATAGACTGGGTGAAAATGACTAAAATTGAAGTACTTTTCTTCTCCTTTTTATTCTTACACTGTAATTTTATTTATTACGCCTTTAATCCTGTACTTAAATGTCTGTACCTCGGTATCCTGTACCTAACAATGCACCATAAGCAGTGACATTGTGAACTTCTCACTGCACTCATTCAAGTGCACGTGACAATAAAGTTAATTCTAATTCAAATTCAACATGTCTCCCTTTTGTGTCCACCCCTTGTGAAGGTTCCTTGATACCTTATCAGGTATGACATTCCAGAGACACTCTGTCCAGCCAGCCACCCAATTTACATCTGTAGTCCTTTTGTCTGTCCTCTTTTTTTAAAAAAAATTAAAATGTGGAAATTAAAGTTCCATATGTCTTCAAGCAATCTGTGTTTCTGTCCGTGGTTATGACACCCAAAGGCAATCATACATTCTGGAGCAGGGTTCCAATTGTTTCTACTTTGTTAAAATAAAGTACTTTTGGACAGCATCTGTCAAACAGCGAGCACACTTCCAAAAGTACTTCATCAGTTTCAAAGCACTTTGAGATGTCTGATCATTGATGGTGCCTGAAAAACACAACTTATTTTTACTGTTAATATACTTCAGATGAACTAAGCTGACATTTCTTCAGCTCAATTTAAACATGCAGAAAGACAATATTAAAATTGCGCTAAAATTCAGTTTCTTTCCAGCAAGGATTCATTCTACCAGTTTGGAGCAATCCTTTCATCCACGTTGCAAGGAGTCTCTGCCTAAAAAACATCACAGGATCCCAATTTGAGAACTGCTGATCGTGTGCATGTATGCTCGTGGTCTGGAGGTGTCACTGTTCTTGCAGCTTTAGGTCAGATACCTTGGGATGGCCCCTGATTGTCCGTGAAACGAGCGGTCACATGCTCGGTATGCACAGGATGTTGTTTTTCTTTCTGCTCTGTGTGCTGGCAGCACAAGGTGACATCTGGTGACCAGCGTGTTTTTGTATGAGAGTGCGGTTCCCACAGCTCTCAGAGGAGCAGCTGCTAGGACTCAGGCGTGGGCACGTGTTTGAAACAGGAATCAATGACTCTCTCTGTCTGCTGCCCATGGGCTGGGCCACAACCTCAGCAGCTCTTGTCTGTACCAGGGTCTCCTGCAGAACAAAAGACCACACAACAGTACATGTTGCTTCCTCATTTCCCATCTTCAGTGACTTCCGAATTGTGGCCTCTCTGATTTCTTTGTTGGTATAACTGCGCATGGATCTACAATGAGATCAAATTCACTGAAGACAGGTTGCATTTTAACCAGTAAAGGATCCACCCTATGATCTCTGTTTGGCTTGAATCATATCGATGTATTCCTGCAAGTATTTTATAAACCAAAGTGAATCTGTCCTCATTATTGTCATATCTCTATTGGCTAGGCTTGCAGATTCCTGTGTTTTGTGATTGGTGAGAGAACCAACATAGTAAACCATTCTTGTGTTACAGCAACTCAGTGAAGGGTAGGGAAAAAGACATTCGTCTTTGTTTTGAAGTCTGTGCCTCTGGGAATGAAATGTGTTCCTTCTCAGCAAGAGAACACAAAACCCACGAATAAGTAAAAGGGGCATTTTTCCCCTTGAAGCCCATCCCAAACTGTTGTCGGTGTGCAATTGTCAGCCCTTTGAGCAACTGGAACTAGGGGGCAAAGCCCCAAAATGAGGGGGAGCAGATTTAGGACTGGGTTTAGGAGGAACTTCTTCACCCAAAGGGTTGTCAGTCTGTGGAATTCCTTGCCCAGAGAAGGAGTTGAAGCTACCTCGTTGAATGTTTACAAAGCAAAGATGCATCGATTTTTGAACAGCAAAGGAATTAAGGTTTATGGTGAAAGGGTGGTAAGTGGAGCTGGGCCAACAAAAAGATCAGCATGATCTTATTGAATGGTGGAGCAGGCTCATGGGGCCAGATGGCCTACTCCTTCTCTTAGTCCTTATGTTCTTATGTTCTAACATCCTCCACCTGACCACCTCCCTGAGGTTAGCAGACCTTCCCAGTGGTAATCATGCAGCATTGTTCCTATGATCTCGTAATGTCTACCACTCCAACAGCACTCGATAAGCTTGACACCATTCAACCATTTTAACCATCAGCAAGGGCAAACAGATTGGACTCTGGTCATTGGAATTTCGAAGAAGGAGAGGTGATCTCAGTGAAAACATAAAGGATTCTTAAGGAGAATGTGTTTCCCCTCGTGGGAGAGCTCAGGGCCAGAGGTCATCATCTCAGAATAAAGGGTGCCAATTTAAGACTGAGGTGAGGAAGAATTTCTCCTCTGTTGCCACAGACAGCTGAGAAAGCAGAGTCCTTGTTCATGTTTCAGGCTGAGATGGATAATTTCTTGATTTAGTCAGGGAATCAAGGGTTATGGGGTAAGGGCAGGAAAGTGGAACGCGTAGGATGTTGGATTGGCCATGATCTTATTGAATGGTGGAGCAGGCTCGAGGGGCCGAATGGCCTACTCTGTGGTCTCATGGACTAGCACTCCAACCATCATAGTAAACCTTCACTTCTGCCACAATCAACACACAGCGGTAGCAGACTGTGCCAACTGCAGGATGCACTCCAACAACTTGTCCAACCCCCTTTAGCATCACCTTCCAAACCCATGACCTCTACCACCTGGAAAAACAAGAGCAGTCAGCACGTGGGAACAGTTTCACTCCAAGCCTCTCACCATCCATGCGTGGAATTATATCGATGGTCCCTCACTCTTGTTGGATCTTCCTAACACTCTGGGCATCTCTGCAATCCAGTGACTGCAGCGGTTCAAGAAGGCATCTCACCACCATCATCGCCAGGGCAATTAGGGATGGGCAATAAATATTGGCCAAAACACACTCACAGAACACCCTTGTAAACCAGGAATTTGCTCACATGTTACGGCTTTCTGTTAAGTAGAAAAGCAATAGAAGTCTGAATAAAAATATCTTAAAATATCTATCATAATATATCACTTAGTCATAGAGTCATAGAGATGTACAGCAAGGAAACAGACCCTTCGGTCCAACCCGTCCATGCCGACCAGATATCCCAACCGAATCTAGTCCCACCTGCCAGCACCCGGCCCATATCCCTCCAAACCCTTCCTATTCATATACCCATCCAAATGCCTCTTAAATGTTGCAATTGTACCAGCCTCCAACACTTGCTCTGGCAGCTCATTCCACACACGTACCACCTTCTGTGTGAAAAAGTTGCCCCTTAGGTCTCTTTTATATCTTTTTCCTCTCACCCTAAACCTATGCCCTCTAGTTCTGGACTCCCTGACTCCAGAGAAAAGACTTTGCCTATTTATCCTATCCATGCCCCTTATAATTTTGTAAATCTCTATAAAGTCTCAGCCTCCGACGCTCCAAGGAAAACAGCCCCAGCCTGTTCAGCCTCTCCCCATAGCTCAAATCCTCCAACCCTGGCAACATCCTTGTAAATCTTTTCTGAACCCTTTCAAGTTTCACAACATCTTAATGTGATAAGTGTGTAATAAATTCATTCTTGTATTTTTAAGCATGTGACCCAGTACACACGCAGCACCCGTTCAATTATTTCATTTCACCCATCTTCCTGATTCCAATTCATTTATCCATCTCAACAAGTGAAGGGGGCAGCCAGTAGAGTATACACATCTAACACAGTGGACCGTAAATTTATTTAACTTCTGTATATTTGTATTATTTACAGACAACAGACTAACAGGGATGAAAACACAGCCTCTCCCAGCCTTCATCAGCAGAGGTAGCAAGATGCTTCCAGAATATGGTAAGTTATTTGTATCAACTGAGGTTAGATATTTACATTTTGAATAGTTAGTTGAACTCATATAAAGAGACATTAATTAATGAATCATAATCTTGAGTTATTTGTGAACATTGTGATCTTCTAAAAGTACACCAGCCCAAAGAATTGTAATGTAAATTCAGTGGCTATCTGGAACATTCCTGTGTAGAGGACACTGAGTCCTCAGAGGAACCAAGAGATGTCACACCTGAGGAATGTCAAACGAACCTCAGACAGCTACACCTCAAAAGCAGAGTTTCCATTCAAAAACTGAATTATAATCTGCTACGGCTATTAAGCAGAAAACCACCTGCTGTGAGTCGTGTCCCAGACTGTGAATGTGATATGAAATACACAAGGAATACATCAGACATCAACCTTAATCCCTTGTCTCAGTGTGCTACAGAGCTGGTGTGCTAGTCTGTTAGCAAGGGGTTCAAGTTCCAGTGTGCTAAAGAAAGACACAGCTGAGACCTTTCACTAGACACTTCTGACCATGCAGGTGAAAATAAATAAAGTTGTCTCTGATTAGTGAAAACAAGTCATCAGCAAGTCTAGTTCAGAAGGAGACTGGACAAACTTGTTTTAGCTGGCTACAGAACCAAAAAACTTCAAATAACCACTGAAATGCCAAAGTCAGCAAAACTGAAATCATTCAGATTTCACAAACTATTCACCACAGAAATGCCATTTTGTTTTACTTTTACTTTTTGGACTCACCTCTCATTCCTGCTCTGTGTGCATTTGTTGTGTTTTATTGTCTTGGTTACACTTATTCTCTCTTTAACTCAGCTAAGCCTTTGGGTGGCACGGTGGTTCAGTGGTTAGCACTGCTGCCTCACAGCACCAGGGACCTGGGTTTGATTCCAGCCTCGAGGGACTGTCTGTGTGGAGTTTGCACATCCTCCCTGTGTCTGTGTGGGTTTCCTCCCACAATCCAAAGATGTGCAGTCTAGGTGAACTGGCCATGCTAAATTGCCCCTTCGTGTCCAGGGATGAGCAATCCAGGTGGATTAGCCATGGGAAATGCAGGGATATGGTAAGGGGGTGGGTCTGGGTGGGATGCTCATTGGAGAGTTGTTGTGGACTTGATGGGCCGAATGGCCTACTTCCACACTGCAGGGATTCTATGATTCTTTGACTGGCCCTGGTTTCTCCCTTCACCAGTACCAGAAACATAACACAGTAAGGTAGCGATTGCTTAACCTTCTGTGGTGACCAAAGAATGTGGTGAACAGCCTATAGGATTTCTAGTTTGTGAATTTCTATGATTCATGGTGACCAGATCTGTGACGTACTGTATTCTAACAGCAGGAACTGGCAGCACTAACCACACTGGCATGGAGCAGTGATATTTCACCTACATTAACACCTTAGCAGACAACGGCATCATGCTTCAGAATTGGCAACTCATTGACAAAGAATCAGTTAGTTTTAATATGACAAGAATTGGAAACTAATTAAGAAAAATTAATCATTTTTCTTAATTTCTTTTGGAACAATGGACATATTGCTTTTTATCAGTTGATGAACTGACTCGAAACTCACATGAAGGCATTCAGTAGAAAAAGCAGTCTGTCATCATCACCAGTTGAAGACACAGATACACGACTTTGCTTCTGCTATCTCCAAATACCACTGTTACCTGAGTTAGTATATGATTGACACAGAATTGGCACCAAGTCAATTATTACAATGAGATCCATATGAGAATGCAAAGACTAAATCATATTAAAATCCATTGAAAATAATGTACTTGTTTGAAATGTATTACTTCGCATTCCATCTTCCTTTTGTCTGCGTTCATTCTTGGCTGTGACCAAGGACGACTATCATGTGTTTTCCAAGATTTACTGTAAGAGTCAGAAGCAGTGGGAAGTCCAGAAAACAAGTTGGCTGGAACATTGTGTGCTGTGTGAGAACACATTGTCTCCTTAACAACGACACATTGTCTATTCGACAACGACATGCTATACTGTACTACGACACATAACCTATTGGACTATGACATGTTATCAACTGGGCTATTGCATGGTGACTACTGGACCAGGACTCATTATGTACTGGACAATATCACATTATCTACTGGCCTATTAAGTGATGTGTACTTGATTATGACTCATTGTCTACTGGACTATGATGGTTTTCACTGGACTAAGTCATGTTGTCTACTGGACTGTGACATGTTGTTTGCTGGACATTGTCATAGAGTCATACAGTATGGAACCAGATCCTTTGGCCAACTCATCCATACCAACCAGGTTTCCCAAACTGAACTAGTCTCAATTGTCTGTGTTTGGCTCATCTCTCTCTAAACCTTTCCTATTCATGTCCCTGTCCAAATGTCTTTTAGACGTTGTAATTATACCTGCTTCTACCACTTTCCCTGGCTGTTCACTTCACATATGAGTAGTCCTCTGTGAGAAAAGGTTGCCCCTTAGGACTATTTTAAACTTCCCCTCTCACCTTAAACCTATGTCATCTAGTTTTAAACTGATCTACCTAGGGGGAAAGACCTTTGCTATTGTCTAGTGTGGCACATTGTGTACTGTACCATGGCATGTAGCCCACTAGATGATGAGATGGTCTGGTATCAAGGATGAACCAGAGAAGTTGCAAAAGATGATTTACAAATACAATACCAGTCCATACCAACCCTAACCTCAACTCTAAATGTCATGACTGATTAAACAGACTGAGACTTTTCTCTTGAACAAAATTCCATAAGATGACCTAATAAGGATTCTGCAAATTATGGAGGGGTTTGATCTGTGAGAATTGCTTTCCACCTCTGAGATAGTGCAAGACTCAGATTCATAAATACAGTCAACAACGAGGGACACAAAGGAAACATCTTTACCTTCTCGAATGCGAAGTATGCTACCACAAGAACTGGTTGAGGCAATTACTCTCGACATAATTAAGGGTAAGCTGGATGAGTTCTTGAAGGAGAAAGCAATAGACAGCCCTACTGATATAGTTAGTGAAAATATGGAATCAGGAAACCTTTGGCAAGCCTCCGATCTATAATAGGCTTGTTTCTGTGCAGTATATAGACAATACAAAACTATATTTTGTGAAACTAGCCTTTTGCTGCCCTTGGTATTCAACTAATTTTTAATGCTCAAGGCAGTTCATGTTTACTGCACTGCTGGATGGCTAATTCTTGATTAATTCACTTTTTTAAATGCTTTACAAGTTAGTTTCATACTTCCAGTTTGAACTACAAGCCTTCTTATTCTCCACAGGATTCATGCCCAGAGGGAGCTGGGAGGATAACTGCTCAAACTAATCTGCTTTCTTCCACTACCGAGAGACCTAGCTGTCACAAATTGTATGCTGCAGTGTTCTACTGTGTTGAAAATGAGGTATGTTACTTATCTGTATTTTTAAAGGATGTATATATTCATGCAAAGTTTGGGCTCTTGTGGTGAAGCAGTAGTGTCCCTACCTCTAGGCTAGAAACCCCAGCTTCATGTTTCATCTGCTCCAGAGGCGTATCTGAACAAGTTGATATGATAAAATAAAATATCAGTGCAAACTAGATGCAACTTATCCCCAAAGATGCTCATTATGTAGCAATTTTGCATCACTGATGAGAAAAACAGCCCACATTTACATAGTACTGGATTAGTGGTGCTGGAAGAGCACAGCAGTTCAGGCAGCATCCAACGAGCAGCGAAATCAACGTTTCGGGCAAAAGCCCTTCATCAGGATTTTTTATTCCTGATGAAGGGCTTTTGCCCGAAACGTTGATTTCGCTGCTCGTTGGATGCTGCCTGAACTGCTGTGCTCTTCCAGCACCACTAATCCAGTATTTGATTTTCAGCATCTGCAGTCATTGTTTTTACCACCTTTACATAGTGCCTTTAACACTGTAAAATATTCCAAGGCAATTCACAGCAGTATTATCAGTCAACACGAAGAGCCAAGCTAAAAAAAGGTTATGTTAGGGTAACAGATATGCTTCGAAATCATAGAGTCATAGAGATATACAGCACGGAAACAGACCCTTTGGTCCAACTCGTGCATGCTGACCAGATATTCTAACCCAATCTAGTCCCACCTCTATTCATTTACCAATCCAGATGCCTTTTAAATGCTGTAATCGTACCAGCCTTCACCACCTTCTCATTCCATACATGTACCTCCCCCTGCATGAAAAAGTTGCCCCTTAGGTCTCTCTTATATCTCTCCCCTCTCACCCTAAACCTATGCCCTCTAGTTCTGGACTCCCCCACCCCAGGCAAAAAGACTTTCTCTATTGATCCCATCCATACCCTCCACCACTTCCTCTGGCAGCTCATTCCATAACATATCGCCCTCTGTGTGAAAAAGTTGCCCCTTAGGTCTCTTTTATATCTTTCCCCTCTCACCCTAAACCTATGCCCTCTAGTTCTGGACTCAACAATGTCAGGGAAATCATGCCCCTCATGATTTTATAAACCTTTATAAGGTCACCCCTCAGCCTCCGACGCTCCAGGGAAAACAGCCTCAACCTGTTCAGCCTCCCCCTACACCTCAAATCCGCCAGCCCTGGCAACATCCTTGTAAATCTTTTCTGAACCCTTTCAAGTTTCACAACATCTTTCTGATAGGAAGGAATCCAGAATTGCACGCAATATTCCAACAGTGGCCTAACCAATGTCCTGTACAGCCACAACATGACCTCCCAACTCCTGTACTCAATACTCTGACCAATAAAGGAAAGCATACCAAACGCCTTCTTCACTATCCTATCTATCTGCGACTCCACTTTCAAAGAGCTATGACCCTGTTACTCCTAGGTCTCTTTGTTCAGTAACACTCCCTGGGTCCTTACCATTAAATGTATAAGTAATAAGATTTGCTTTTCCAAAATGCAGCACCACATATTTATCTAAATTAAACTCCATCTGCCACTTCTCAGCCCACTGGCCCATCTGATCAAGATCCCGTTATAATTTTGGTGTCATCTGCAAACTTACTAACTATACCTCTTATGCTCATATCCAAATCATTTATATAAATGATGAAAAGTAGTGGACCTAGCACCGATCCTTGTGGCACTCCACTGGTCACAGGCCTCCAGCTTGAAATACAACCCTCCTCCACCACCCTCTGTCTTCTACCTTTGAGCCAGTTCTGTATCCAAATGCCTAGTTCTCCCTATATTCCATGAGATCTAACCTTACTAACCAGTCTCCCATGGGGAACCTTGTCAAACACCTTACTGAAGTCTATATAGATCACATCTACCACTCTGCCTTCATCAATCCTTGTTGTTACTTCTTCAAAAAACTCAATCAAGTTTGTGAGACATGATTTCCCACGCACAAAGCCATGTTGACTATCCCTAATCAGTCCTTGCCTTTTCAAAATACATGTACATCCTGTCCCTCAGGATTCCCTCCAACAACTTTCCCACCACTGACGTCAGGTCACTGGTCTATAGTTCCCTGGCTTGTCCTTACCACCCTTCTTAAACAGTGACACCACGTTTGCCAACCTCCAGTCTTCTGGCACCTCACCTGTGACTATCGATGATACAAATATCTCAGCAAGAGGCCTAGCAATCACTTCCCACAGAGTTCTAGGGTACACCTGGTCAGGTCCTGGGGGAGATTTATCCACTTTTATGCATTTCAAGACATCCAACACTTCCTCCTCTGTAATATGGACATTTTTCAAAATGTCACCATCTATTTCCCTACATTCTATATCTTCCATATTCTTTTCCACAGTAAATACTGATGCAAAATACTCATTTAGTATCTCCCCCATTTCCTGCGGCTCCAGACAAAGGCCACCTTGCTGATCTTTGAGGGGCCCTATTTTCTCCCTAGTTACCCTTTTGTCCTTAACGTATTTGTAAAAGTCCTCTGGCCTTTCCTTAATTCTATTTGCCAAAGCTATCTCATGTCTCCTTTTTGCCCTCCTGGTTTCCCTCTTAAGTATACTCCTACTGCCTTTATACTCTTCTAAGGATTCACTCGATCTATCCTGTCTATACCTGACATATGCTTCCTTCTTTTTCTTAACCAAACCCTCAATTTCTTTCATCATCCACCATTCCCTATACCTACCAGCCTTTCCTTTCACCCTGACAGGAATATACTTTCTCTGGATTCTTGTTATCTCATTTCTGAAGGCTTCTCATTTTCTAGCCATCCCCTTTACCCGCAAACATCTACCCCCCAATCAACTTTTGAAAGTTCTTGCCTACTACTGTCAAAATTAGCCTTCCTCCAATTTATAAGTTCAACTTTTAGATCTGGTCTATCCTTTTCCATCATTATTTTAAAACTGATAGAATTACGGCCCCAAAGTGCTCCCCCACTGATACCTCAGTCACCTGCCCTGCCTTATTTCCCAAGAGTAGGTCAAGTTTTGCACCTTCTCTAGTAGGTACATCCACAGACTGAATCAGAAAATTTTCTTGTACACCCTTAACAAATTCCTGTCCATCTAAACCCTTAACACTATGTCAATCCCAGTCTATGTTTGGAAAGTCAAAATCCCCTACCATAACCACCCTATTATTCTTACAGATAACTGAGAACTCCTTACAAATCAGTTTCTCAATTTCCCTCTGACTTTTGGGGGGAGGGGGGTGGTCTATAATACAATCCCAATAAGGTGATCATCCCTTTCTTATTTCTCAGTTCCACCCAAATAACTGGGGGAGGGATAGTGAACCAGACTACAGCACATGGGATGTCAACTGTGATTTTGATCATGCCATTCAGCGCAGAGACAGGAATAGAAACTCATTTATTTGGGGTTCAAAATGGAATTCTGATGTCCAATGCTAATTGCTTTTCTTGAAGTGGACACTGTAATACTGGATAATCCAAACTACTTTTCACTAAGTTAGTCTTTGGCTGTCCTTGAGAATTTCAAATAATCTTCAAAGATTACAGGAACTGTTTTATAAGATGTACATTGAAACTCCACCAAGACAGATATGGTAGTTAAGTTCAGTAGAAATAAGACTGAAACAAAAAGCTAACCACAGCAATGGTGACCTTGAAATGAACAAATCATCATAAAATCCCATCTGCTTCAGCAATATCCTTTAGGGAAGGAAATCTGCCATACTTTACTCAGTCTGTCCCACATGATTACAGACCCACAGAGACATGGTTCACTCGAAACAGCATTTTGAAAGGAACTGGAAAACCATTCAGTTCAGGGCAGTTAAGGCTGTGCATGTTGACCACGCCTGTGAAGCTCAAATCCTATGAATGAAGTCAAAAAAATCAAAAAAGAACTTGATAGTTATGAAATGGATATAAAGGTGAGAGGCCAAACTTGTACTAGACAGGTACAGAGCAATGTTACTGCAAGGACAAGACTTTAAGATTTAATTTGTTAGTTCACACATTTATCCACAGAAGTGCTGTGAATTCAACATGGGCCTTTGTGTTGTTGAGTAATCCTGAATTTTAATTCACCACGGAGATGTGATCCTGTGCACTCTGGTGAGCTGCCACATTTAGTGTGGTACAGGTCAGAGGATTAACACTGCAGTGTTGTTCCTCTATGTTGGTCCTTACTCGATTCATGCATGTGGCTCATTAGTGGAACAGAGATTACGGAATTTCCATCAATACCATCCACTGAGGGGTGCATGTGTGTGTTCGAATTGAACAGCCTGTCTCACCTGTATAAATGCTTGGAATCTGCTTGGCCCCGCTCCTGTCCTGACATGGTGGAAGTTAAGGACCTCAGGTAACAGTAGTTGCAAAACCATGTTCCACCACAGAGTGGTGCAGCTTAATGGAGTTGCCACACTGTGCCATTGGATATCAGTGGCACTACTTCATTCTTGGTATTTTCAGTCTAAGATGGTCTTTCTTTGTTGTTGCTGCGGCCATGCTGCTGGACATAACGGACATCAAGTGAGAATTAGTGTCAAATGATGGTTTTACTTACTTTGAGAAAATAATCTTGTGACTGATCTTGTGAGTGTTTACAGCCAAACTGAAGCAGACATCACTGGGTAACTTCAACTCAATGAAACCTTCCTTTCATACAGCAACAGAAAGGCATACTATGGTTGAAAACTAACACATTGAGATTATTCATCTGCTGCTTTGTACTGACATGTTTTGAATATGTGTGTGTACGTCTGTTTATGTGTGAATGTGAGTGTACATATGTGTGTGTGTGTATGTCTGTGTGTGTACGTGTGTGTATGTGTGAATGTGGGTGTACGTATGTGTGTGTGTGTACATGTGTGTATGTGTGTCAGTGTGAGTGTCTGTGTGTGTATCAGTGTGTCAGTGTGTCTGTGTGCATGTGTGTGCATCAGTGCGTCTGTGTCTGTGTGTATATCAGTGTGTTAGTGTGTCTGTGTGTGTGTATCAGTGTGTCTGTGTGTGTCTGTGTATGTGTGTGTCTATGTGTGTGCATGTGTGTGTGCATCAGTGTATCTGTGTCTGTGTGAGTATGTGTGTGTGTGCCTCAGTGTGTCTGTGTCTGTGTATGTGTGTGTATCAGTGTGTCTGTGTGTGTGTGTGTGTGTGTGTGTGTGTCTGTGTATCAGTGTGTCTGTGTGTGTGTTTCTCTGTGTGTAACAGTGTGTCTGTGTCTGTGTGTGTGTTTGTTGGCTTTTCAACATTGAGTCTGGGCTTCGAAGCGGCTGACTAAATATTTCATGTCCGACAAGATGAAAAGATCCAAGTATTCTTTGAAGTGCAATTAAAAGTAAATCCTGCTTTGTACATCGTTATGTTTCTTATCTTAGAGGTCCTTGTGGTTTGTAACTGCTGGAGTGGATCTCTTCAGTAAAGTCTTGGACTGTACATAATCTAAATTTCACAACTCATTCACCATGTGGAATTTAACTTTAATGTTAAGGAAAATTTGATTTGAATGGGGGAGTCTCATCGATCTAGTGGAAGGTTGGTTAACTGATCTTACAGGTGGGTGATGGGTTCAAATCTCTTCACTCTCTGGGTGAAGAAATTCTCCTCATCTCAGTCCGAAATAGTCTGCTGTAAACTGAGGCTGTGACCTCTAGTTCTGGATTCCACAGTCACCAGGAATATCCTTCCTGCATTTACCCTGTCTAGTCCTGTTAGGATTTTATAGGTTTCTATGAGATACCTCTTCATTCTTATCAACAACAGGGAATATAATCCTAACTGATCCAGTCAATTAATACGTGGGCTGCTTCTGAATTTCATAAAAGCAGTGTGCTGCAAATCATGCAGTTGTGTGGTTATCATACAATCACACAGTACGGAAGAGGACCCATGATGGTCCAGTACATTAAAGCCATTATATAAATCAATGTTATTGTTGTTACCTAGACATTATTTAAGGCACACCAACTGCATTGCACCAGACAACTGAAGATATAAGATCAATCATAGAATTTGGTCTTGAGTATCAGCTAGTTTACTGTGTTTATGCCTTAGTGCAATGTAAATGGAAGTTATTATTACTATTCAATCATTCTCTGAGCACTCTGCTGTTTTTCTTCCTCCCCTGAATCTCTACAGCTTTCAAAATCACTGCTTGGCAACAGAAAAATTGCTTTTGCTACTGATGTGCTAAAGTTGTCACTTAGCTGCTGTCAATCAGATTGGAAGCCTTCAACCTCCTTGGATGTGGAATTTCCTTTTGATGATTGATCACTCCCTTTTTAAAAAGGAGTGGGGAATGTTGTGCTGCTGAAGGCTTAAATGTTTGGCCACAGAATTGACATTCCCAAATCTGATACAGAGCAACCAGACACAAGGTTCCTACTTTCTGTCTCCCTCTTCTCTTGAATCTTGGTGTTGTCTGCAACTTTGACAGGAGCTCAGATTCAGGAAACACCTCAGCACAGTGCCCCATCAAAACTCCATTTTAGTTCCAGGAGAAAGTGAGGACTGCAGATGCTGGAGATCAGAGCTGAAAAATGTGTTGCTGGAAAAGCGCAGCAGGTCAGGCAGCATCCAAGGAGCAGGAGAACCGACGTTTCGGGCATGAGCCCTTCTGCAGTTCCATCCTGACAATAGTAACTCCCTCTATCCCAGCATTGAATTCCCAAATTCACTCATTTGCTTTCTTTCTTATGGCCTCTTTGAGTGAGATTGCCGAGTTATGGTGAGGTTTAGTGCTCTAACTGAGCTGACTTTGAGTTCATACCAAAGCGAACGTCCGTGTAATACGATTGAAGGGGAGGCATTGTTGTAAGCGTTTGTCACTGCACTAGTCAGCCATAACCTCTGGGGATGTGAGTTTGAATCAGACCAAGGCAGATGGTGAAATCTGAATTCAATCAAAAAGAAATTGGAATTCAAAACCAGCCCAGAGATGACCACTGTAGATTGTTACTGTAACAATTCCTGTGGAGATCTGCCATACTGCCATATGTCCACGACCAAGACGGGCTCGGCAGCAGGACTACTGAATGAGCTGATCAGGTCCTCAAGAACATAGGGCTCCGGCAGGTGGTGAGGGATACAACAAGAGGGAAAAATATACTTGACCTCATCCTTACCAATAATCTAGCTGCAGATGCATCTGTCCATGACAGTTTCGGTAAAAGCGACCACCGCACAGTCCTTGTGGACGACAAGCTCCTGATTTCACATTGAGAATAACCCCCATAGTGTTATGTGGCACTATAACTGTGCTAAATGGGACAGACTCTGAACAGAAGTAGCAACTCAAGACTGGCGCTGATCTATAAACAAAGGCAACTATATCCCTCTGTGCTTCAACATCTTGTATCCTCTCCGTATTGAAAGAGTATTCTGATTTTCTAATGTTTCTGTCAAAGTGAATAATCTCACATTTTCCCAATCATCTTGCCAATTTTGTGCCCACTTAGTTAACATATTTATGCTCCTATATTGGTCCTTTGTATTCTCCTCAAAACATGCTTTCCACACTATTACTACCATTAGCAGACTTGGATGAAATAGAGTCTGTCCCTTCACCCAGAGTTAAAAATATAAATTGCAAATTGCAGTGCCTCAGCACTGATCCCTGTTACACTCCACTGTTTACAGTTTGCCAATATCAAAACAACCCATTTATCCTGACTCTCAGTTTCCTGTTGGTTAATCAATCTTTGATGTGTGCCAATATTTTCCCAACATATTAAAGTCTTATTCTGTGTCACCTTATCAAATCCATAAACATTTAGATCCACTGGTTATCCTTTATCCACACTGGTGCTACATCCTTAGAGAGCCTTAATAAATTTTCACATGATTTATCTTTCATAAAAGAATGATTTTCAAAATTACCTTCAACTATTTTCTTAATAATGCATGCTAGCATTTTCACAATGACAGATCTTTATCTAACCGGTCTATAGTCTTCTGTCTCTCTCCATCCTTCAATAGTAGAACTGCTTGCAGCTTTCTAAAGTGCTTGGATCTTTCCTGAATCCCAAGAAATTTACAACCACTTTTGTTTGTTATTTATATAAATGATTTGGATGGGAATATACAAGGCATGGTTAGTAAGTTTGCAGGTGACACCAAGACCGGTGATTATAGTGGACAGAGAAGAAGGTTATCTAAGATTACAAAGAGATCTTGATCAAATGGGTCAATGGGCTGAGGAGTGGCAGATGGTGTTTAATTTGGAGAAATGTGAGGTACAAACAAGGACAGGACTTATACAATTAACAGTAGACCAGCAGGAGACTGGAAGAACACAGCAAGGCAGGCAGCGTCAGGAGGGACAGGCAGGAGGCTGGGAGAACACAGCAAGGCAGGCAGCATCAGGAGGGACAGGCAGGAGGCTGGGAGAACACAGCAAGGCAGGCAGCGTCAGGAGGGACAGGCAGGAGGCTGGGAGAACACAGCAAGGCAGGCAGCATCAGGAGGGACAGGCAGGAGGTTGGAAGAACACAGCAAGGCAGGCAGCATCAGGAGGGACAGGCAGGAGGCTGGGAGAACACAGCAAGGCAGGCAGCATCAGGAGGGACAGGCAGGAGGCTGGGAGAACACAGCAAGGCAGGCAGCGTCAGGAGGGACAGGCAGGAGGTTGGAAGAACACAGCAAGCCAGGCAGCATCAGGAGGGACAGGCAGGAGGTTGGAAGAACACAGCAAGGCAGGCAGCGTCAGGAGGGACAGGCAGGAGGTTGGAAGAACACAGCAAGGCAGGCAGCATCAGGAGGGACAGGCAGGAGGCTGGGAGAACACAGCAAGGCAGGCAGCATCAGGAGGTGGAGAAGTCACTGTTTCGGGTGTAACCCTTCTGCAGCATCTGAAGTTTTTTTTAATCTTATACAATTAAGGGCAAGTCTCTGGGTAGTGTTGTAGAACAGAGAGGCCTACGGGTTCAGTTATACAATTCTTTGAAATTTGTATCTCAGGTAGATAGAATGGCTAAGAAGGCACTTAGCATGCTTGCCTTCATTGCTCAGAACTTTGAGTATTGGAGTTGGATGTCATGTTGAATTTGTACAAGACATTGGTGAGGCCTCTTCTGGAACAGTGTGTGCAGTTCTGGTCACCCTGTCATAGGAAGGATATTATTTAATTGGAGAGGGTTCCGAAGTTTTATCAAGATGTTGCCAGGAATGGAAGGTTTGATTTATAAGGAGAGGTTGGATAAGCTAGGACATTTCTCACTGGAGCTTTGGAGGTCGAGGGTGACCTTAATGAGGTTCATAAAATCATGAGGGGCATAGACAAGGCGAGTGACAAGGGTCTTTCCCATATGGTGGGGATGTTCAAAACTAGGGGCTTTTTTTTAAGATGAAAGGAGAAAGATTTAAAAAGGACATGGGGGGGTAACTTTCTTACACAAAGAGTTGTTCATGTGAGGAATGAACTGCCAGAGAAAGTGTTGGATGCAGGTACAATTACAACATTCAAAAGACATTTGGATAAATGCATGAATAGGAAAGGTTTGGAGGGATATTGACCAGGCAGGTGGGGCTGGTTTAGTTTGGGAACATGGTCGGAGTGGACCAGTAGGATTGTAGGTCTGTTTCCATGCTGTGTGACTCTCTGACAATGCATTCACCTTTTTTAAGACCATAAGATGCGGGCAGTCAGGTGCAGTGAACCTGTAGTCCCATTAATTTCCTAGCAGTTTTTCCCCTTGATTGTTTGTCTTTGCCTTAAATTCTTTCCCTTCTTAAATGCCTCCTATTCTTCATTCTGTGTCTTCTCCTGCCCACTGTCAATTGATTTGATACATCAAGTTCAACTTTCTTTCAAATTGGGACTTTACAATATTGGTAAAGGTGCCATAGTCCCATCAGATCATAAGGCTGTTCTCTCAGAGAAAGAGAAAGAGAGACAGAGAGAGACAGAGAGAGAATTGCTGGCGATGGTAGTGGTTTAGCCTGAGAGTCACCACACTTCAGGCCAGGGGAGAGTTCTTCATGGTAACCTCAGCAGGATTGAGCCTATACTGTTAGTGTCTCTCTGCATTGCAAATGAGTCAGCTAGCGCATTGAGCTAACCAACCCCCCTACCCTACAACAAACTGAAACATCATTTGGAAATCAGATCATTGGTGTTTTAGAAACAAATGTGCATGCCTTGGCTCTGACTTGCTTTTCTCTAAGAGCTTACACGCTGCTGGGTTGGGTTTCGTTATCAGTGTTCGATTGCAGTCGGACTGTGGGAGCGATGCTAATTTGATTTCTCCCTCTTTACAACCCGCTGAAATTCAGCTGCACTCTTCTGCCTCACCACACTAGATGGGGTGAAGAGAGCTCGGTGTGTGGGTGCCATGTCACCGTATTGTAAAAAACACACAAGAGTTGTTGACCTAAGGATGAGCTGTGGAAACAATCCTGGGTGGCACCAACTATTTATTCTGATATTTGTGAACTGGTGGAGAGTAAGGCACTTACGTCAGGAAGCAAGGTGGAGGCCATGCGCGTATCTACATCAACGGAGCTGAGGTAGAGACAGTAGAGAGTGTCCTGAGAGTGATGATCATCAGCAGTCTGTCCTGGTCCACCCACATCGACACAATGGTGAAGAAAGCACAACTATGCCTCCACTTCCTCAGGAGGTGGCAAAGTGGTTAGCACTGCTGCCTCACAGCGCCAGAGACCCGGGTTCAGTTCCCGCCTCAGGTGACTGACTGTGTGGAGTTTGCACATTCTCCCTGTGTCTGCGTGGGTTTCCTCCGGGTGCTCCGGTTTCCTCCCACAGTCCAAAGATGTGCAGGTCAGGTGAATTGGCCATGCTAAATTGCCCGTAGTGTTAGGTAAGGGGTAGATGTAGGGGTATGGGTGGGTTGCGCTTCGGCGGGTGGTGTGGACTTGTTGGGCCGAAGGGCCTGTTTCCACACTGTAATGTAATCTAATCTGAGACTAAGGAAATTTGGCATGTTGTAAGAACTCTTACCAATTTTTATAGTTGCCCCACAGAAAGCATTCTATCTGGATGCATCACAGCTTGGTATAGTAACTGATCTGCCTAGGAACATACAGTGAGACTTTTAAAATTCATTTGTGGGACTTGGGTGTCGCTGGCTGACCAGCGTTGATAGCCCATCCCTATTTGCCCTTGAGAAGGTGGTGGTGAGCTGACTTCTTGAATCGCTGCAGTACACTTGCTGTGGGTTGGCCCACAATGCTGGCAGGGAGGGAATTCCAGGACTTTGACCCAACAACAGTGAAGGAACGGCGATATATTTCCATGTCAGGATAGTGAGTGGCTTTGGAGGGGATCTTGCAGGTGGTGGTGTTCCCAAGTAACAGCTGTCCTTTCCTTCTAAATGGAAGTGTTCGTGGGTTTGGAAGGTGCTGTCTAAGGATCTTTGGTGAGTTATGAACACAGCCCAGTCCATCACATAAGCTAACTTTTCATCCATTGACTCCATCTAACTTCCCACTGCCTTGGAAAGACAGCCAATATCATCAAAGACCCCTCTCACCCTGATTGTAATCTCTTCCAATCTCTTCCATAGGGCAGAAGATACAAAAGCTTAAACACATGGACAAACAGATTCCAGAACAGCTTTTTCCCCGCTGTTATTTGACTTTTGAGTGGACCACTCAAATTTCAAATTTAATGTTGATCTCGCTGTTTGTGCATCTTCTCCACAGCCGGGACATTGTATTCCTCGCTCTGTTCTCTTAGCCTTCTGCACTTGGTCTGGTATGATATGCCTATACTGCATGCAAAAGAAGCCTAGGTACATGTGACAATAACAACTCAAATCAGACTTGTCACCGGTGTCCACTGTAGCATTTTTCATGTGAAGCTGGTCCAAAATTAACTTCATTCTCTGTCAAAAAAAAAAGCAGCAGAGATGCGATGAACTAAATAGTCTCATTCTGTAGTTAACCTTTCTGGGTCTGTTATATCTGCAACGGCTGCTTTTGAGGCAAGGTTAATGGGAAAAAAAAAGCAGACATTGGTAAAAATTACACAGCAAAATTGCCTTAATAAGAGCAACTGACAAGGGTGAGAAACCTTTTTTTTAATCCAATTATTCTTCTGAGCAGAACTTCATTGAAAAGTGTGGGCAGTGATCCCAATAGTTAATAACCTCTTCTGTAACTATTAAAGCAAATCCCAAGCTGACTTACAAATGAAAACCATCTAATATTACAAGTAATAGAAACGGAGACTTTCTTACAATTGGAATTTGCAAACTTTCAAAGCCCAAAGGGATTATTGAATTTATTTCCAAATTGGTATTTTCCTCATGCTCCGCATTCCCGCAGGAATCGCATTAACTGAACACAGAATCTTGTTCATATACTTCCTTGATGTGTCTATGTGACTGCCTGGGAACTGTGGGTGTGCGTGGAGCAGGCAGGAATAGGAGCAGAGATAACAATAGATCAACCATGATCATATCGAATGGTGAAGCAGGCTTGAAGGACCGAATGGCCTACCCTTGCTCCTAATTCCTATGTTGATGTATACGTGCATTAGTACATCTCAGGAGAGAGCTATCAGACAAAATAATCGCATTGATGAAATGATCCCCGAATGAAGAATTTACCAACAAGATTTCACTTCTTATGACCTTGGCAAAATCAGAACCAAAGCAAAGTACGCACAGGTTAACATGCAAATAATAATACAAATAAAAAGATGAATTTCACTTCAAATATTCAGTTCAACAAAGATATGATCTACATAACCACAAGCACAAATATGGCACAAATTGCAATCTCACAGTCTTTTCAACTCCATTCATCTCATACACTGCCAGGAGTCTTTCTTCCTTGTACCCGAGACATGACTAACTCCAACGTGGCCCTTTGTGCACCACTCAGACTATCTCACACTGAGGAATTTATTTGCAGCCAACTAGGCATTCATGTTGTTATCACTAGACGGTTAATGCAGAGACCCAGGCAATGTTCTGGGGTCACATGTTCAAATTCTGCTGTGGCGGATGACGAAATTTGATGAAACTTTACTGCTTGGTCAGAAAACCCGGTTTAGCTCACTAATGCCCCTTTAGGGAGGAAACCGCTGTCTCTCACCTGGTCCGGCCTCTACATGACTCTAGACCTGCAGCAATGTGGTTGACTCTTAGTGGACCTTTGGGCATTTAGGGATAGGCTTAAATACTGGCCTAGCCAGCAATATCCACAAGCTGTGTGTGATTTAATTAAAACCCTCCAACAATACCCGGTTCACAATCTCGTCTTCTGACACAAACTCTCAGCTCTGTCACATACATGAGCTAGTGCAGAGAATCATAAAGCACAGAAGAGGCCTTTAAGCCCATCATATCTGTGCCAACCTGTCTACACTAATCCCACTTTCCACACTGGGTCTATATCATTGAATGTCATGACATTTCAAGTACTCATTCAAGAGCTTTTTAAAAGTTGTGACATTGTTTACTACCCTCCCAGGCAGTGCATTCCAGAGTCTCAGCACCATTTCGGTGGAACCATTCTTCAGCAAGGCCACTTTAAACCTTCATTTTAATTGACGCCCCCTCGATATTAACATTTCAAATAAGAGGAATGGCTGTTTCCTACCCACTGGGTTCATACCCTCATTATCTTATCCACCTCTATCAGATTACCCTTCAGTCATCTTTGCTCTAAAGAAAACAACCCAAGTTTATCTAGCCTCTCTTCATTGCTAAAATTCTCCAACCCAGGCAACGTCCTCTGCGTCCCTTCCAATGTAATCACATCCTTCCAATACTGCAATGACCAGAACTGCACAAACTACTCCAGCCATGGCTTAACTAAAGTTCAGTGCAGTTTCGACATAACCTCCCTGCTCTTAGATCTGTACCATGACTGATAAAGACAAGTGTCCTTTATGCTTTCATACTATCCTGTTAACCTGTCCTTCAGGGATCTGTGGACTAGCACTGAAGATCCCATTGTTCCTCTGAAATTCCCCGTGTCCTGGTATTCATTGAGTACTCCCTTGTCTTGTTACTTCTTTCAAAGTACATCACCTATGATGTCTAAAGATGTGCAGGTTAGGTGAATTGACCGTGCTAAATTGCCCATAGTGTTCAGGGATGTGTAGGTTAGGTGCATTAGTCAGGGGCAAATATAGGGTAAGGGAATGGGTCTGGGTGGGTTACTCTTCGAAGGGTTGGTGTGGACTTGTTGGGTCAAAGGACCTGTTTCCACACTGTAGGGATTCTATTCTATGATCTACCTGCAGCACTTCTGAGTCCATTTTACCCCACTTGGACACTGCTTCCCCAAAAGTGTCTGGGGTTCTTTTTTTTTGTTATTATCAAACAGGAAATGATCATTTTGTACAGCTTTGCTGGTTTTTCTGCATATGAAATTTATGTTTTTCTTTCTTTCTCATTCAGCTTTCGTTCTCGACATGTGTTGATCTCTTCTATCCTCCAATGTGACTGTAACCCTTCTTTGTGTTTGGCTACATATCTTCTGCCTTAACGTCTTTCCTGTTGGTGCTGCTGCTTCCAGGTGAAGGGATGCCTGGTCATGCAGACAGTATATTTCTCGTTATACAGAACATTACAACTGATCTCTTTGCAATTGATATAAACTCTTAAAATTCCTTTTCAGATATTCTCCAAAGCAATTGCAACATCTCTTGACATCCTAAATAAATCACAGCGCCAGAGACCCGGGTTCAATTCCCGCCTCAGGCGACTGACTGTGTGGAGTTTGCACGTTCTCCCCGTGTCTGCGTGGGTTTCCTCCGGGTGCTCCGGTTTCCTCCCACAGTCCAAAGATGTGCAGGTCAGGTGAATTGGCCATGCTAAATTGCCCGTAGTGTTAGGCGATGGGGTAAATGTAGGGGTATGGGTGGGTTGCACTTCGGCGGGGCAGTGTGGACTTGTTGGGCCGAAGGGCCTGTTTCCACACTGTAAGTAATCTAAGTAATCTAATCTAATTTCATCCCTGCATTGCCTCAAAGACTGTTAAAATACACAACATATACTCTTGTAAAACTCAAATAATTAGACTGTTTCTTAAGGTTAAATGCATGGGGTAGATTATTACATGGATATTACTTTTGAGGGGCTGAAATTCATGCTACAGTACAAAATATGGTATCATCGGCAGAAGTACAATTAATCTCTTAACAAATAAATAAAACACAACAAATTATGGTAACTTGATAGTGCACCATCCCACACTTGCCTTAAAATCTGAAATTCCATCCTTATGTCTGTATTCCATGGGTGCTAAAGGGAAACTGAGCTCAGCTGAGCTGCACACAAAGGGAGAATGGTCACCTGACTCTGACCTGATGTGTCTTAAACTTTCGTGCCAAATTGATGGCGAATTGTACATCAAAACACATAAAAGCACGAGAAAAGATTAATTTCCTCATTGTAACGTTAACGTACAGAATAATACCTTGACTCACAAATGTTAATCTGTTATCCGTGGAGAACTAGGGTCAACTTTTACACAAGATACTTGGAAAATTCCAGATGCTTCGGTCAAAAATAGGGGGTCGATGTTCACATGAAATCGACTTTTACTCGAGTATATACACTACTTCAAATAGAGCAGTAATGAAGAGGATCAGAATCCATGGACAGGTTTGTCTCTCTCGTGTCGAGGAACCCTGAGGTTGGTTGCAATGCTGACAGGAGGTGAGTAAGCTGAACATGGAGGGATCCGACATCGATCTGACCCCTGAGGATCTGTACCATATCAGACAATGCATTTACTGCATAGCTGATCAGGGACCTCTTGCTGATGTGAACACTATCTTATGCTAAACCCTTAAAGATAACTAGTTAAAACAGCTGTACCCTGCACTGCTAGTCAAAGAGGATGTTTGTGAGCTAAGAGCTTCATATTTCAAACAGTTAGAATACAATCTAATTTGGAAATATCTACAATGAATAAAGCCATTGATGTCTTATAATTAACTTTAAAAATTCTGCTGTGCTTCCAAATCGGTTCAAAATCACAAGGATTTCTAATCAACCCAGAAGGGAGATAACTTGTTTAAAACAAAGGGCTCTATCGAGAGGCATAATAGAGTTAACTGATTAACTTTTCATAGAAGAGAGAAAAAAAGATTACTCCCTTGGGTTACACGGGAGGCTCATTGGTCAGAGACAGATGTCCACGTTTATATTAAAATGAATTCAATTGCAATCTGTTCCCATGAAAAATTGCCCTTGGAGTGTCAATACAGTTTCTAATGTACCACGGTGCCTTTGGTCTTTGGCAATCTCAGATACCAGATGGCAGTCTCTGAGCTGCCAAGGCAATCTTTGGACCTCAATACTTGTCAATACAGTTTGTGCCACTTAGTAGATGCTAAGTAGACACTGGAACATTTGTTTAAAAGGAAACATTTACTCAGGCCCCACTCGCTTCCCACATATTCAAATCAAAAAATCTGTCAATTCAGTGAAACCAACTGGGGTTTAACATATCAGCACCAACATTGCTATTAGTCAACTAAGAGATTAGAGATGAAAGTGTAAATCACTGAGAATTCATTTGCATGCAGTTAACTAAATATCCTTGCTCTTTAAATTGAGCAGCAACATTCTTATTAACAAATGTAATGCATTGGCTTGTATTGCAGGATGACAGACTAAAGCCGTGGGTATAGTTACACACATTTAGCTGATACGTACTGAGTTACAGATCTTTTAAAGGATAGATTCACAACAGGACAATATGATGAGGATTATTGAAATATAATTGATAAAACATGTCTGATCCAGGTAAAATAATTTCGATTCCAACATTTCATAATGTTACATGGCAAAAGGGTATTAAGACCCTTGCTTTTATAAATAGAATCATTAAAGAGAAAAAGTATAATACATGTGTTTGAAACCTTCTTTGGGTCTCAGCTAGGATGTTCTGGCCAATTCTGCCATCAGGGCATCAAGGTTAGATTCTGATGCCTTTATGAATGTGTTGCTGTCTACACTGGTACATGATTTCTGGCACTGCATGTCAATGTAAGTGAAGAAAATTTGGGGGGGGGGACAAAATAAACAAAACTGATCCATGTTCCTCATGTTTAATAAAATTTAATAAATTATTTGCGGAACTTTTCACGATACATCAATAATGTTAATTGCCTTTGTTTAGATGATTAAAGGCAAACAGTTTTTTTTGACTATTTAGTAATTACAGAACAAAAATATGACAAGAATATAATATTTATAAGAAATAAAGCATTGAAAATGATTGGATGGGACTGTCAGTGTAACTGAAAATACTATTTTTCTTATATCATGCTTTATTGTTCAACACATCCCTTGATTGATGAGGTGAAGGATGCCTCCCCTTCCTTCTTCCTAACAACGCTGACAAATTCCAATTGAGGGACATTTTTGGACACCTGTAATCCATTTCCCAGTGGGCTTGAGACCACAGTGCAAGTGACCATAATTCAGAAATAATTGGCAAGGCATAGTCAGAGGCCATAAACTAACTGGTGTGGAAAATGGAAATTGTGCCCTGGTGTAGCAAGCAGTCCAATTTAATCCTGACTGCAAATGCATCTTGGTGCCAAAAGACTGACTGCACATTGCTTTAATTTATTTGTTAGACCATCACAAACAATAATGATTTGTTTGTAGGGGGAAGGGTTAGAGCAAGAGGTTATGAAGTGGAGGTATTGGAGGGGATGTTCTCTAAATGGGTCATTATGTTTAGTTTGAACATTGTATACAATTGATTTATCATATTGGAAGAGTAACAAAAACTAAAGAGCTTCCAAAGGAGGGTAAGTCAATTTGATTGCTTGTTTGTTTAGCAATACATGCTCATTCTTGCATTCGAGGAGAGTAAGCAAATTGGAGTCTAATACTCTGAAAATATAAGGAAAATACATTTTATGTATTGACTTTGTTCTGGAAATATGCATGAGAATTGGGAAGAGAACTCTAAATACATGACATTGTCAACATACTCAGTGTTGATTTGATTTGATTTATTGTAGTCACGTGTACCTGAGTGCAGTGAAAAGTTTTGTTTTGTGAGCAGTACAGCCAGAACGCAGCAACAGGGACATACAGATGATAAGGTGCTTAGATAGAATAAGATATGCAACATTACAGCTGCACAGGAAGAGCACAAAGTAAGATCAACCTTAGCAAAGTCAATGTTGTTTGAAGTTAGAGAGATCCATTCAACAGTCTAATGATAGCAGGGAAGAAGCTGTTCTTGAACCTGTTGGAGTATGTGTTCAAGCTTCTGTATCTTCTGCCTGACAGAAGGGGTTGGAAGAGAGCATTACCTGGGGTGGGAGGGGCCTTTGATGATGTTGGTAGCCTTTCTTCAGCACAAGAAGTGCAGATGAACTCCATGGATGGGAGGTTGGCTTCTGTGATGGTCTGGGCTGTGCACAGTGTCCAGCATGAATAGAGACCATGCGGAGAAACAAATATTTTCTCTACAAGGCAGGTATGGTTATGCTACTGGTACAGCTGGTCCCTCGGTTGAAGGAGTCAATTTAGCCATGCTGTATTCAGTTAAAGAGAGAGTGAATATATTAGCTACTAACATGGGAGAAAGATAATTAAACATGACATGCATTCACACAGATTAAAAATGAGAGGTAAGTCCAAAAGGTAAAAGTTGAAAAGGAATTTTTGAATCATCTGGAACTAAATTGATTCTGAAGCATTGCAGCTGTTGCATTGGAGACTTTGACAGTTGAGCGGTTGTTTGAAGGTTCTTGGTTCTGCAGCCAGTTGGTACTCAATATTGAATCAAACGCTGTCTTGAATAGATCCAAAAAACTGGGAGGCGATGGCTTATTGGAATTCCCGCCAGACTGTTTATTTGGAGAGAGTGTGAGCACTGTAGACACTGGAGAATCAAAGTCGAAAAGGGTGGTGCAGGAAAAGCACAGCAAGTCAAGGCAGCATCCGAGGAGCAGGAGAATCGATGTTTCATGCATAAGCTCTTCATCAGGTTTATCCAGAGACCCAGATAATGTTCTGCAGACCCAAATTTGAATCCTGTCACAGCAGAATTTGAATTTTAAAAAAGTCTCGAATTAAGAGTCTAAAGGTGACCACGAATCCATTGTTGGACAAACCCACCTGGTTCACTAATATCCTTTAGGAAAAGAAACTGACCTGGTCTGGTCTACATGTGACTCCAGAGTCACAGCAATGTGGTTGCCTCTTAATTGCCCTCCCTCTGGGCAATTAGGGATGGACAATCACTGGTCTCATCCAGTGAATGGATTTAAAAAACAGAATTTAGGATATAGAGTAACCAATCAGATCCAGGCTAGTTGGTGAGAGAGAAACCAAACACCCTTCTTCTTGAGCAAAGTTTATGAACTACTCAGTCTTAAAACTCCTTCCACTCACTAGTACCAATTAATCCCAGTCTGTTTATTAATCTATTAACCCCAATCACCTGCTTAACTACTTACCATACTAACAGACTCCCCCTTCTCTTGAACTAAAACTTTTGAAAGCAATCTTTGAATAAAATTCAACAATGTTTTAAAGTATTTTATAACTTACCTTATAATGCAACTGAACAGTAAAAAGATGTTCTTTCTTAATATTCAATATTATACAATCAACCTTCCAGATTCCCCTTTATTTCTTGAAGCAACAAATATATTTAATCACAAACTAATCCAAACAGAAATTGATTTTTTAACAATGTTCTTATACTGTCTCATCCCCTCTGGAATTTATTGGAGTAAGCATCTCTTTTTGTGGAATAATATGGCAACTGGTTATTCGTACAAACCCATGAAATTTTGTAAATCTCTTTTCCTTCTAACTCTTCCTTTATTCTAACAAGAATAATCCTCAATCTTTTTTCAGTGACACCCTATGTTGAACTTACATGGAACAAAAAGGATAGTTAACCACACAATATGCCATGAGCGGATCTTTCTCAGTATAGTTGTCGTATAGGATTTCCTTTAAAATATTGGACAAATGCGTCCTTGTATTTATAGCGTCTCCTAGCCCCAATGTTTCACCAGTTAATGTATTTTTAAATACTCTTCTACCTTCTTGGTATCCCAAGTCAATGGGATTCATTTTTTTTCTCTGATCAAGAACATGACAGACCCTCCGATACACAAACAACTATCTGGAAGATTAATGTGTGAAACATTGCTTAAAAGGATTAAATTAATATCTTCTGGGTCACCTCAGGCTAGAAAGCTGAGTAAAAACCAAAAGAACTGTAGATGCTGTAATTCAGAAACAAAAGCAGGCATTACTGGAAAAGCTCGGCAGGTCTGGCAGCATCTGCGAAAGGAAATCAGAGTTGACATTTTGGGTCTGGTGACTTGAAATGGGCATTTCTTCCAAACTTAAAATTCAATTTCTTTAACGTCCTGTCTGTTTACAAGAATTTCTCAACGGTATCAAGTTTCATTAAAGTACTGAGTCTTAATAGGCCACAACTGGTGTCAAATCTAATCAAAGTCTGCGAACAGTTAAATTAGATTTGATTACTTAGTGTGGAAACAGGCCCTTCGGCCCAACAAGTCCACACCAACCCTCCGAAGAGCAACCCATCCTCCTACACCTAATAAGGGTAATTTATCATGGCCAATTCACCTAACCTACACATCTTTGGACTATGGGAGGAAGCACCCGGAGGAAACCCATGCAAATGTGGGGAGAACATGTAAACCCCACACAGACGGTTGCCCAAGGTGGGAATTGAACCCGCGTCCCTGGCATTATGAGGCAGCAGTGCTAACCACTGTGCTACTGTACCACCCCAACTTAACAAACTGTTAAGTAAAACTTCCTAACAGATCTGTCTCTTCTCTGCACACAAAAACCATCTTTCAATGAGGGTCTGGTCCAATTTATCAAATACAATTAATACTTTCTGAGTACGACTACTGATTCATTAACCCTCCTGACTTATTCTGATTAATATCTAGCTGTATTGCATTTAAAGGCCCCTAAACCTGACTTCCAGTCTTAAATTCCGTTTATATTTTACTTACCACACATTGCCAAATTCTGTAGAATCTCCACAGAAAATCATCCAAATGCATCATAAAGGTGCCAGCCAGTTTCCCTGTGATACTGAAGAAGATAGCTGGGCCTGCTTTCAGCTGAAAGCTACCTACATTTAGTGCAATGGATCAGACAGATAAATATCATATTCCTGTTACATCATTCAAGCTATAGACCCTCTGTTCAATTTTCATAGCTTCCGTTCCGTGTCAACTTCTGAGGTGGATTTATTTTTGCCAAACGATGGACTTAGTTTCCCTGGAATACATTGTTAAAAGACCTAAGGAGATCTTCAAGATAAGAAACACGTTCAATATTGGGCCCTAATGGGTAGAAAGAACATGGGAAAATGTCAAGCAAAATGAGGTAGAGGATCACTCATCAGTATATTGAACAGGAGAGCAGGTGCTAGGAACACTGTCTCATGTTTGTTCCTAGTTCTTATATTATGTTCTTAAAATCTTTTATTTTTTTCTCAGCGGTAGGGGAATCCAAGAGAAAGTCTTAATTACCAAGTTTATTTTGATAACCCTGAGCCACTTCTCCAACGTTAGCTTTATATGACCCATCAGGGAGTACCATTTCTTTCTATTTGCACTCCTACCTCTACAATAAGGAGGTAGGAACTCTATCTGGAACTCAGTGTATAAATCAAATTCTTTCCAACTCTCCAAGAGCTTTTGTTTGGCATCCTTTATCAAAAGATGTTGAAGGGTTCAGAAAAGATTTACAAGGATGTTGCCAGGGTTGGAGGATTTGAGCTATGGGGAGAAGCTGAACAGGCTGGGGCTGTTTTCCCTGGAGCGTCGGAGGCTGAGGGGTGACCTTATAGAGGTTTACAAAATTATGAGGGGCATGGATCGGGTAAATGGGCAAAGTCTCTTCCCTGGCATCGGGGAGTCCAGAACTATAGGGCATAGGGTTAGGGTGAGAGGAGAAAGATATAAAAGAGACCTATGGGGAAACTTTTTCACACAGAGGGTGGTACGTGTATGGAATGAGCTGCCAGAGGAAGTGGTGGAGGCTGGTACAATTCCAACATTTAAGAATCATTTGGATGGGCATATGAATAGGAAAGGTTTGGAGGGATATGGGCCAGGTGCTGGCAGATGGGACTAGATTGGGATATCTGGTCGGCATGGATGAGTTGGACCGAAGGGTCTGTTTTCATGCTGTACATCTCTGTGGCTCTAACTTATTTTTGTGTTTGCTTATGATCTCGAAAACCTCTCCATTTTAAGGGTGTCTAATTCTTGGGGTGTTCCCAGTCTGTTCCACAAACTTTGTTCTTATCAAACTATGACCTCTCCTCACCCTCTCGACTACGCCTATGATCAGAATTATTTTGTAAGTTTCCAAGGGTCACATTCACTTCTGGAGATCAGTTTAGCTCAGTTGGTCGGATGGTTAATTTGTAAAGCAGCATGATACTAACAATGCAGGTTCAATTCATAATACCAGCTGAGGTTACCATGAAGGACTCTCCTTCTCAGCCTCTCCCCTCACATGAGGAGGTGTGGTGGCCTTCAGGATGAATCACATCCATTTTTCCCTCTTTAATAAGAGAGTAGCCCCTATGGTCTGATAAGACTATGGCGACACAGAAGTTCACTTCCAGGTCTAACTTTGGAACATCTGGTGCATTTTCTGATATTCCACATCTCTATCCCATTTTGCCAATCCATAGCTCTTACCTCCTGTCCCTCAACTTGCATATTAGAAACATAAAATAAAGGAGCAGGATTAGGTCATTCAACCCTTTAACCTGCTCTGCCATTCAATATGATTGTGGCTGATCATCTAACTCTGTATCCTGTTCCCACTCTCTCCCTATTTCCTTTGATCCCTTTAGTCCAAAGAACATTCCCATATCTTTCCTGAATATTTTCAATGTTTCAGCCTCAACAGTTGCCTGTGACAGAGAATTCCACAGGCTCACCATTCTCTGGGTGAAGACGTTTCTCCGATTCTCTATTTGAAGAGACCCCTTGTTCTGGACTCTCCTGGTCATTGGAAATATCCTTTCTGCATCTACCCTGTCTAATGTGGTTAGAATTTTATAGCTTTCTATGAGATTCACTACTCCCATACTCCTTCCATTCTTCTAAACTTTGATGACTGTAGTCCTAACCAAGCCAATTTCTCTGCACATGTCAGTCCCACCATCCCTGGAGTCAGTCTGGTAAGCTTTCATTGCTCTCTCTCCATAGCCAGAACATGGAGATCAGGACCACATACAACTTGTCTAGTGCTTTTCTCTCTGTTATGGTGGCATCCCTCCATTCACTGGGCCTTCTGATAGAGACGTTCCATTGGTGGCAACTATCCGTTGTTGTCCGGTGGGGACAAAAAAATCGTTTGTCTCTATGTCACTTTGTTCAGAAGCAGTCAGCTCTTCATCTGCCATAATCCAGTCCACATAATTGTTCCAAATCTATGCATTGAATGAAGGGTTTACGCCTGAAATGTCGAATCTCCTACCCCTCGGATGCTGCCTGACCTGCTGTGCTTTTCCAGTACCACACTCTCGACTCTGACATCTCCAGCATCTGCAGTCCTCACTTTCTCCTAAGGTATGTGCATGCCATTCAGTCACAGATGTATTCACTCACAGATGTATTCACTCACAGATGCATTCAGTCACAGGACAGAGATGTCACTGGCTGGACCAGCTTTTACTGCCCATTCATTGTGTGGGTCTGTCGGCCAGACCAGGTAAGGATGGAGTTTCCTTCCTGAAGGACATTTGTGAACCATATCAGTTTTTCCAACGATTGGCAGTGGATTCATGGTCATCATTATACTCTTAAATCCAGATCTTTAACAAAAATTGAATTAAAATTTCCCCATCGAACCTGGTTCTCCAGAACATTACCTGGGTCACTGGATTAACAGTTCAGCGATAGTACCACTAGACCACTGCTTCCTCTTGCCTGATATCTTATCATGTTCTGTGGCTTACTCGGACTTGATAAGGGTGTAATTAATGGCAATTAACTGCAAGGGACACACTCTAAGAGTTTGGTTGTCCTCCTGCAAAATGATTGTTTCCCCATCATTATCTGTGACCTTTCCCAGACCTTTCCACTCTTTCTGCTGTTCTCCTTTGTAATTCACTACTTTGCTGGGTTAAATTTATTTTTGATGGCCTTATGTGGTGTTTTAAGGCTCAGCAAAATTTCTCTAAAGCCTTGTCCTTTGTGACTACTGTTCACCTCACAGGCAGAGCATTCCAGTGCCTAAAACACGAGTCGGGGAACGATTCGCAGGTACTTTGGATGTAGGTTTGTTCGCTGAGCTGGAAGGTTCATTTCCAGACATTTCACGACGTAGGGTGACGAAACGTCTGGAAATGAACCTTCCAGCTCAGTGAGCAAACCTACATCCAGAACCTCAACCTGAGCTACAAATCTTCTCAAAACGCATTGGTGCTTCCCAAACCAGGAGATGATCATTCATTATGAAAGAATTTAATATTTTTTTTAACAAAACACAACTGAAATGTATTGAAGGCACACCCCACACCTCCAATCACATGGCCCACCGTAGCAGAGCAGATATTAATTTATAATTTGGTTGGTCCATTAGAATTTTATGAAGCATCACGCCAATGTCTGCCTAATTTTGTTCAGACACTCCATTACAAAAGGGAATTGCCACAGCCATGATATTTTCCCCAATATTTCAGATGTATCCCTAAATTCATCACTGGTAAATTCCCCCGTCTTGTCAGCGAGGAACTCAATTTGTATTCCTAACCCTTATCTATTTCTCCATTAGCTTGGTCACTGTCAACCTCATTGCTTCAGTATATTTCTGTAAACTGACTAAATCATGGAATCCCTACTTTGTGGAAACAGGCCATTTGGCCCATCAAGTCCACACCAACCCTTCAAAAGAGCAACCCATCCAAACCCACCATTCCTACCCTCTCCCTGTAATCCTGTGTTTCTCACAGTTAATCAACCTAACCTATACATCCCCAGGACTGGGGCAATTTTGCCTGGCCAATCCAGTCTAACCTACATATCTTTGGACAGTGGGTGGAAACCAGAGTACCTGGAGGAAGCCCATGCAGACACGGTGAGAATGTGCAAATCCCAGTCCCAAGGCATATGGGCAAGATGAAAATGCATTTCTTTCTTCTCCTATGCTTTCTACATTGCTACAATTTTGTTAAAGTATTCAGTGGTGGGTCAGTGGTAGGATTGACACCCACCATGCAGGAAGCCTAGATTTGATTCCCAGCCAATGTGTGGTCTTCCTTTCTGCCCCTTTTTGGGTGGCACAGTGGCTTAGTGGTTAGCACCGCTGCCTTACAGCGCTAAGGACCCAGGTTTGATTCCAGCCTCAGGCGACTGTCTGTGTGGATTTTCTCCCACAGTTGAAAGATGTGCATGTTAGGTGGATTGGCCATGGGGAATGTAAAGAGGTGAGTCTGCGTGGGATGCTCTTTGGAGAGACAACATGGACTTTTTGGTCAAATGGCCTGTTCCCACACTGTCAAGATTCTATTGTGCTAATAAAAAACTCACATGATGGTTTCCACCGACTGCTTCTATTTAGTGTAGACATTATCCCTTACTCCCAGCTCCTCTTGTCGGATTTTTAGCCTGTGAAAGAATGGGTGAGCAAACTGCAAAGGAGCTCTAAGATTATTTTTAAGTCACTTACAGGAGTAGGGCATTGCTGGTTGGACCAGGGTTTATTGCCCATCAACCATATTGCTGCCAGTTTCAAGTCACTTCTAGGGCAGACGAGGTATGGATGGCAGCTTTTCTTCCCTCAAGGACACCAGTGAACCAGATGGGTTTTTACGGTGAATGAACAATGACTTTTGATTCAGGAATTTTATTGAATTCAAATTCCACCATCTGCCCTGGTGGGATTTGAACCAAGTCGTCAGAACATTATTCAGGTCTTTTGGGTTAACAGTCTAGCAACAGTACCAGTCGGCCATCACCTCCTGCCACCATTTAAGGAAGGGGAATAAAAAAGCCTAACAACCATAAACTTTAAGATCCAACCTCCTGATGCCAATAACACCTGGTTAACATTGTGATTAGAAAAATCGAGTCTTGTTAAGGAGATACAATAACGTCTGGAATATGTAATTTAGAAATCCACTGACATCCTAAAACCAATTACCTTGTTGTGCTCTATGTCCAATTGTATTTGAGCCTTTTTTATTGATGGCCTGTTCATCAGTCAGTGGATTTCACTTGACACTATATCTGAGCTGATAAGAGGGCTTACCTGTGCTACACTTCTTCGTGATTTTAGCATCTTTCATCTCCTGAAACTCTCCATTTCCTTAACCTTACTTTGCTCTTACTTATTTAAAAAATCTACATAACAATTTAACCAATCCACTGCACACACAATGGACAGACAGTAATTGATGCATTTGTGACTAAAACATTAATTACTAGGCAGAAGCTTGTTGTAACTGATACAATTCCTTCTGCCTGATTGCTTTCACTGTTTTAGCCTTCTGTGTCATGTGTAATTTTGAAAATCTTCTTATTCTATTTAGGACAATTCATTCCACAATACCATTTCAAGTTGCATTGAAGACACCAATACCCTGGGCATTCTTCGCTTTTGTGTAAAACCTCCCCAGTTGCTGTTGTCTGCTACAATTGCCATAGGGATCTCTACCCTCACACCTTTCAGTTATGATTGTTTTGGTGTTGATACTTTATACCTGTATCTGGGCCGTCTCACATTTCCAGTTCCGTCGAATCCTCCCTTCTTTGGGTGACAGCTGAATGTCCGATTTCAGCCAGGAAGACCACTGGGAATGAATGTTTTCCCAGGAATTGTTTTCAGGCTTTGGACATCTGTTCCAAAAGGATACTTCTGAAGCTCAAACTCCAGTTAACACAAGAAGCCTGTGCATATTTGACACCCTAACATTATTAACTCAACAATTTAAAGGGAAACATTGAGCTCAGAATCTCCAAGTAGAATTTTTGCAATCATGCACAGTCTGTTAATGTCTGTTACACGATCTTCTATAGACCATCCATCCTACTTTCTAAATTCATTCAAGTCTGACCATGCCTCATAGGCATTTTATTGGTCTATTTTTTGTCTTTAAATTTTCATAGATCCCAAAATGTTTTCATTGTCCAACGGTTGAGCCTTCAGCCTCTGACAATGTTTTCAACTTGATTTTACTTTTAGCAGAGAGTAACAGTGCCAAGTGCCTTGCTTTGTTCTTTGGCAAAGATGTAATCCGATGTATACTTCACCTTTCCACCGACAGTTAAGATCAACTTCACAAAACGTCAGGCTGAAGTCGACCCCAACACTTTGCACTTTCAGCGATACTTCCCCAAGGTAACTCCAATTACAAATTCCTGTCTGAATAGCTCTCTCAGCTTCCACTCTCCACAATTATTTAACCAACTTAGTTACCAATGTCAGTTTGGATCCAAGCCAGTCATGGAGACAGAAACCAGCACACCTTTCTCTTTTAAACAATCTGTACTTCAACAAAAGATGGATAATATATGATTATCATTCTGAAATTGCAAGTTTAAAATGGAAGCAATGTGTGGTCTCAGTTCCATGAAGGTAATTTTGTTTTTTAAAATGTTCAGAAGTTCAAAGGCTAAGACTCCTGCAGCATGTAACTCATCCTGACTCCCCCGTGACTGTCCACCATCTATAAAGCACAAGTCAGGACTATGATGGAAAACTGTCTACTTACCTGAATGAATACAGCTCTCACAACACAAAGGAAGCTTGACACCATCAAGGACACAGCAGCTCACTTGATTGGCACACCATCAGCAAGCATTCACTCCCTCCATCACCGATGCTCAGTCACAGCAGTGTGTACCATTTACAAGATACACTGTACAAATTCACCAAGGCTCCTTAGACAGCACCTTCAGACCTATTATCACTACCATTTAGAAGGACAAGGGCAGAAGATACAATGGAACACCACTATTTGCAAGTACCCTCAAAATCACTCATAATCCTGATTGAGAAATATATTGCCGTTCCTTCAGTATCACTATGTCACAATCCAGGACCTCCCTCCCTAACAGCATTGTGGTGGTGCCTGTGGCAAATAGACCGCAGTGGTTCAAAAAGGGAGCTCCCCACCACCTTCTCAGGTGCAGTTAGGGATGGACGATAAATGCTGGTCCAGCCAGTAATGCCCACAAACCTTGAATGAATGACCAAACCGAAAATTGGAAAGGTGAACGAAAGGCACAACTTGCAAATATACATGTGGTCCAGTCAGGTGTGTGGTAGGACATCTGTTGATGTTAATGGATGGAATGTTTGTACTGCTGAGTTTACAATGGACGGGGGAAAAAGCCAACCAGTGATCATTAGGTTAGTATTGATGCCAGTTCAGAAAAGCCATGCTTTCAGTTCAGATCCAAGTTCCACCTTAGTTAAAGGATATTCATTTGTAAAGCCTCCAAGCTGTGATAGTTTGTGCATACGTTTTCAATGTGTCAGGATTACAAATGGTTCATGCCAGCAGACTTGGAAAGAAGCGTAAAAGAGTCAGCTGAGAAAGAAATGAAAGAGTTAAGGCAGGAGAGCTAATTCTCTGGAATTGGTTAGCTGTAAAGAATATTACTGGGGAATGGATTGAAATGGCCATTTGCTGTTTATGTTAAGATCTTCCTAAACTATATGTATAGTTTTGTTTGGTTTCTTCTTTTGTATAATAAAATTGTGTTCCTTTGTTAAAGAATATTGCAGCCCCCATGTACATGTTCAGTGACTAATCACTGTGCTTGCCTACTGCAAAAGAAAATAAAGTTATGGTCGATGAAGCCAGGTTTCATTCTGAGATCTGACTTGTCCAGTATTACCATCAGGTGAGATTGTGTCAATTCAAACACACCTTCATGACAAGTGAAGCTTGAAGACAAACCCTTTGGCAATAAGACCATTCTACCATTTTTCTTTGTGGAGAGAGTTTATTAACTACTCAGTCTTACAGCTCCTTCTCCACCCCAGTCCCAGATGGGCGCCCTTTAGATCTACCCAGTCAATTAATTCATCAATTCACACCAACCATCAGCTTAAATGCTGGCTCTATTAACAATGAATTTGGAAGGTTCAAGACCCTATACATGAAGTGAGTTTTCCTCATTTCACCCTCAAATAGTTCATCCCTCATCCTGAGAGAATGAGCCCTGGCTTTGCTTGCTTCAGTCCGGGAAAGCAATTTCCTCCTATGTACCTTGTCAAGTCTGCTGTGAATTCTGTATTAAATCAATACACCATCTGCTGGATGGAGACAATTCCATGGAACTGTGGGTGGGGATGGCATTTTCTTCTTTTCGACAAGATTCCTCTCTTATCAGTACTGTTTAAAAAAAAACAAATTGGTTCAATGTGTCCAAATCATTGTTTATAAGATCCTTCTGCATGCAAATTGTCAATATCTCAAAAGTGACTAGTTAATAGACTGCTTCAGGACATCCAGTAAACAAGGTAAAACGTACTTTAATTTCCCTCTGTTTTTGATGTTTTTCTTTTCTTGGCAACTGACAATGACTTTAAGATGATTTCACCATGTGGAGATTGAAAGCCAGCAACAGATGTACTACTTTTCTTCCAAAACTCATTTTATTTCTATTTTCCCCCTAACCTTATGCTATGATGGCTCATGCCTGTAATCCCTTTAACACTGCACATCCCAAGTAAATTAGAAATATTTTCACTCCATGGATGATATGTGAGGGCTAAACAGTTCTGCTGGGGCTTTGGAATAAATCCACTGAAGTTAACACAGTAATGTAAATGACTTTTCAAACATTGCTACTGTCAGTCTAATAGAATTCATAACATGGAGGGATTGCATCAGCTTTAAAAATGCATGTATCCTTCACAAGAAATGGATGAATTGGTAACTGTTAAACCATGAACATCTGTGCGCTGTCAGAAAACCAATACAATGTAGTATCAAAGGATAGAAATTATTTTCTATTGCAATGTATGTGCTCTTGCTAACACTCATCATAACCCAGCATTAATACAAATGGTGCCTGTTGTTAGTTTTACTGTTGGCTGACAGCAATCCAAGAGGTCATTTCCAGAGCCTCAGACTCCAGATTCAACTGAAGGGGGATCGAGGTGTTGTAAACAGTGTGGCTATCTGCAAATGTTTTCCTGAGAAATCCTTAGGTGGGTCTGATTTGCTGTCAGAAGCCCTTTCCTTACAAAGTGCCGTCAATTATGACTTGAATTTTAAAATGATTTTGCACTTTGGCGTGGGGAGGTTGGGGGGGGGGGGGGGGGGATCGTCGCCTCCTTCCACTCTGTTATCTGAATAGCGCAGCACATTCTCCACATTCCTTTGTTCAGTCAGCCTGCTTTACCATCTTGACTAACACACCAGTCAGCCTGCCAGCAACAGAAACAATGTCCTTCGAGGCTGTCTCTTTCACACTACGTTTAATTCAATAAAGAGGCCATTTCTTAAGCCGCTGTTCAAACGAGATAAATCCCGTGTCATTTTGTTTGTGTTTTGCTGCCTGTAATTATTTCAAACCGTAGCGTGTCACAAAACAACGTCAGGTTTCTTTTCCGTTCAAGTGACCCCATGCAATCCACAGAAACTGTGCTGTTAAACTGGTCGTTATCATTCATAAAATGATTATGATTTTATTCCAGCTCATGGGTGCAGAGATGTTGATTTTATTTCCCCCAGATTAGTAAGTGACATCCTGGAAGCTGTTTGTGAAAAGCGTTTGACAAAATATTTGTTTCTTTTTGTCCCTGCCTCCACTGGAAATTGGCTTAAAAGTTGCAGCATATACATTAGGGGCCTCTGAAAGGGAAACTGTAGGCCGAAGCCTACCTTGGAGTAAATCCTCAGCTCTCCCTGCATGGCCATTCATTTTTTTGGAAAGGTGAAAATGTGTAATATGAAATTGGACTGGCTGCATTTCCCCAGAGACCTGTGTATCACTTCATCCTGTCGAGGGTAAAAAGCAATGCATACGTTTACAATATAAATGTGCTTTAATCGACCTCTCTGTCAGAGAGAAATGGCAAGCTTATCAAACAAACTGAAGATTTCAGAGCTGAGAAAAGAATTCTTCCAGTGGGTGTTTTATTTTCTCCTGAATCAGTGGCTTTGGGAAAGTGGGGTGGTAGGCTGGGGGAGGGGATGAGGTTGTGGGACGCAGAAGTTTCCAGAAAATGGTAATTAACCCTTGATGTATTCTTCTGTGTTAATTTCTGGTGCTCAATCTGCCTCATTGCTGGTTATACCACACATTTCAAAAATACAGTGAATGTCAGTCATATAATCATAGAGATGTACAGTCTGGAAACAGACCCTTCGGTCCAACCCGTCCATCCCAACCAGATATCCCAACCCAATCTAGTCCCACCTGCCAGCACCCGGCCCATATCCCTCCAAACCCTTCCTATGCATATACCCATCCAAATGCCTCTTAAATGTTGCAATTGTACCAGCCTCCACCACTTCGTACCACCCTCTGCGTGAAAAAGTTGTCCCTGAGGTCTCTTTTATATCTTTCCCCTCTCACCCTCAACCTATGCCCTCTAGTTCTGGACTCGCCGACCCCAGTGAAAAGACTTTGCCTATTTACCGTATCCATGCGCCTCATAATTTTATAAACCTCTATAAGGTCACCCCTCAGCCTCCGATGCTCCAGGGAAAACTGCCCCAGCCTGTTCAGCCTCTCCCTATAGTTCAAATCCTCCAACCCTGGCAACATCCTTGTAAATCTTTTCTGACCCACTTCAAGTTTCACAACATCTTTCCAAGGAAGGAGACAAGCCCGTTAGCGACCAGTGGCATTTAGAGAGTGATGTTTGCTCAGGTTTTGTTTTGGCTTTGAAACATACATGAGCCAAGTGATTTTTTTCTTTTCATTTATTTGCTCAATTATTATTGCTGGAGTGAATGGCAAGATTGGCATTTCTTATCCGTTTCTAAGTGTCCTTAAGGAGGTGATGCTGTGGCGTTTTTTTTTCCATCGCAGTCCCAGTGATCAAGTTACATCACCAATGCCTTTAGGGATGAGGTCTCACAATTTTGACTCAACACCACTGAAGGAACGGGGATATATTTCCAAGACAAGATGGTGAGTGGCTTGGAGGGGAACTTGGAGACAGCTGTATCTGCTACCTTTGTCCTTTTAGCAAGCAGTTTTGGGAGGCAGTCCTTCTGAATTTGATTCCTTATGGTTGTATTTTGAGGAGGGAGTGGCAGGAAAGAATATTAATCTGAATTTTTTTTGGCTAAGTTGAAATTACGTTTGGGATTCTTGCTGCGAAGCTTATCATGTTTTTGTGCTACATCTTACCAAATGCCCCTCATTAACCACCCGCCCTGCCCCTATGGCTTCTGATTCTGGTCCCATCTTACCATAACCTGTTCCCAGAACAACTGGCCTTTCACCAGGTAGTCATCAAAAAGACCAGCATGCCTTGCACCCGTGGCATCTTTAAAAAGCTGTCCAGAGCTGTCCTGCAGAGTTCCTGACATTTGTTCCGGATATGACAGACAGGGAGAGATTGGGCTGCACACTCCTCAGACAGGAGCCTGGAGGTCTTGCTTATGGGGTGATGCAGAGTAGGACATCATCTCCCCCGCGGACCAGCATTAGAGGCTCCAACGCCAGACCACACCAGCCTGCACCGACATTGCTGTTAATTCTGTCTCAGCCATCTGGATGATTGCCCTCCTCCAACAACTTCTCTCCAATACTTCACGCTCAGTCTATCTCAACTCCTCCCACCCAAGGCTCAGGCTTGAACACGCTCACTATACCTGCAAAACCGCCCCTCACTTGCTGTCACCCACCCCAAACACCAAAACCACCGACCCTGAATGCCCTCTGCTCTGCCCACTCAATCGCTTGGAACAATTCACCAACCATGCCACCTACTTCCATCTCTCAGAATACCTGCTTCTCTATAATTTATGGTGGCACAGTGGCTCAGTGGTTAGCAGTGCTACCTCACAGGGACCCGGGTTCGATTCCAGCCTCGGGTGACTGTCTGTGCAGAGTTTGCACATTCTCCCAGTTCTGTGTGGGTTTCCTCCCACAATCCAAAGATGTGCAGGTTCGGTGAATTGGCCATGCTAAACCGCCCATAGTGTTCAGGGATGTGTAGGTTAGGTGCATTAGTCAGGGGTAAATGAAGAGTAGTTGGGAGGGGCTTGGGTGGGATATTCAGGTGGAGAAGGCGCAGTAGGCAAAGCAGGGATGCTGTAACAGTAAATGAAGTGCTCACAGATCCAGCCTGGTCCTGTGTGTGTGTGCCCCTGAATGCAGCTTGACCATGTGCAGTGAGTCAATGGTGCAGTATTGAAATGGGAGAATGGGAGATGTGACTTGAGGGTTTTTAGGCACCGATACATCTCAGATGCCAATGTGGAGCGTATTTGATTGGTGCCCGTGGATCGTGCCCTGAGAGGTTGGTGTCCAGCATGGAGGTTGGTCGCAGTTAGAGGAAAGTTGGAGTCCCTCTGAGTTAAGTGTTGAAATTCTCAATGCCCAGCTTATGCAGTGTGTTTGGTAAAATGGGAAGCTAAGTATTAATGAAGAGAGTTGCAACGTTAATAAATCCCCCTTCATTGATAACTCACCAGTGCTTAGTGAGAAATTTACTACCCTGCCCAACAATTACATAAATGATGCAGCAAGATGCTCCCAGTACCAAGGTACCCAGATAGCCCACTTCACTCAGCTCCTCATAAGATTCCGCTCATTGTCTTAAATTATGAAGCTCAGTCTCCATTTTATTTACATTAAACATCTCACATGTTTGGTTCGGCTACAAGCCCAACCTGGAGAAGGTGAGGACTGCAGATGCTGGAGATCAGAGTCGAGAGTGTGGTGCTGGAAAAGCACAGCCAGTCAGGCAGCACCTGAGGAGCAGGAGTGTCGATGTTTCGGGCATAAGCCCTTCACCAGGAATCATTAAGGGCAATACAAGCCCAACCTCTCATATAGAAGGAAGGGTGTCAAAGCTGTTCACGAAACCGTTTCAATTTGACATTAGTGATAGGATTGTTAATAATTTGCCATCAGTTTTTAAAATGAATTTTTAATTAGGTTTGAGTGGTGTTCACTTCTCAGAGTGAACGGATGAAATTCTCTTTACTCTGTCAAGGTTCAAGGTGAAATGAGGTTGAATATTTTCATATAGTTCTTACACTGCATGAGTCGACATCTTCAAACTATTCCCACTGTGGTATAGAATCGGCATGTAATCATTGTCAATTGTCATAAAAACCTAGCTGGTTCACAAGTCCTTTAGGGAAGGAAATCTACTATCCTTACCTGGTCTGGCCTACATGTGAGTCCAGACCCACAGCAATGTGGTTGACTCTTAACTGTCCTCTAGGCGATTAAGGATGGGCAATAAATGCTGACCCTAGCTGGTGACGCCCTTGTCCATAAACAGAATAAAAGTACACTCAAAAAGTGAAATGATATGTTATAAAAGTGATATTTTGGAGAACAGAAAAGCTGAGAATGGAGAATGGGTTTGGGAGGAGTGATGGTGGGTGCTACACTACACTCTCAGAACACAAGAAACTTCAATCTGAGGGGAAGCAATGGCCTAGTGGAGTTATTGCTGGACCCTATTAATTGAGGTAATGTTCCTGGATACCTGGTTTCAAATCATACCCATGGCAGGTAGTGGAATGTGAATTCAATCAAAATCTGAAATTGAGTTAAATGATACCCATGAAACCATTGTCAATTGTTGGGGAAAAAACCCATCTGCTTCACTAATATTCTTTAGAGAAGGAAATCTACCATCCTTATTGATGTGAACTACATGTGACTCCAGACTTGTGACAATGCGGTTGACTCTTAACTGCCCTCTAGGATGAGCAGTAAATACTGACCTAATCAGTGATGCGATCATCCCATGAATGAACATAAAAAATCGAAACCCAGTTCAACCTGGAAATCCTTAATACTGAGGACATGCCAAAGACAGACAAATGTATCACTCCCCAATGCTGCCATCTAACTCTCAGCACACATTGGTTGCTGTGTTCTCCATCTTGCCACATCTTTCTTTCAAACTAAATTACAAATCAGTCATTGTTACCCAGCCGAACCATTGTGTAAAATGCAATGTCCGATCAAACTGGAGGGGACCAGTTTCTAAAGATGACGCGGGGCTAACACCTTGCATTTATTGAAACACACCGAGGGACAGAGTGTCAGACAGCACCACTGAACCTCAAAGTGCACTCCAATAATCGCTTCAGTTGAAGTTTTAAGGTAAAAGCAGCTTCGGAGAAAAGAAACCTATAAATCAGCAGATTATTATTGTGGTTGCAGAAACTGAGAATCTGAGCAGAGAATTGACCGACAGCAAATGCTTCTTGAGATTAAAAGAATCCAATTTATCCTCAAAATTGGAGTTAAGCAAGATAGATGCCCAACAAGTGGTGTTAAATTAGAAACGATTGTATTCCAACAATATTGCTTATCTCTCCTTCATGATAGAGGTTGATTGGGATAGAAGTATTTTTTTAAGTGATAGCTCCTTGAGAGAACAGTCACAGGTAAATAGGATGGTGAAGAAAGCTTTTGGTATGCTTTCCTTTATTGGTCAGAGTATTGAGCACAGGAGTTTGGGAGGTCATGTTGCGGTTGTACAGGACATTGGTTAGACCACTTTTGGAATATTGCATGCAGTTCTGGTCTCCTTCCTATCGAAAGGATGTTGTGAAACTTGAAAGGGTTCAGAACAGATTTACAAAGATGTTGTCAGTGTTGGAGGATTTGAGCTATAGGGAGAGGCTGAATAGATTAGATTAGAATAGATTCCCTACAGTGTGCAAACAGGCCATTCAGCCCAACCAGTCCACACCGACCCTCCAAAGAGTAACCCACCCAGACCCATTTCCGTCTGACTAATTCCCCTAATACTATGGGCAATTTACCATGGCCAATAGGCTAGGGCTGTTTTCCCTGGAGCATTGGAGGCTGAGGGATGACCTCATAGAGGTTTGTAAAATCATGATGGGCATAGATAGGGTAAATAGACAAGGTCTTTTCCATGGGGTGGGGGGGTCCAGACTAGAGGGCATAGGTTTAGGGTGAGAGGGGAAAGATATAAAAGAGACCTAAGGGGCAACATTTTCACGCAGAGGATGGTGTGTGTGTGTGGAATGGGCTGCCACAGGAAGTGGTGGAGGCTGGTACAATTGCAACATTTAAGAGGCGTTTGGATGGGTATATGAATAGGAAGGGTTTGGAGGGATTTGGGCCTGGTGCTGGCAGGTAGGACTAGATTGGGTTGGGATATCTGGTTGGCATGGACGGGTTGGACCGAAGGGTCTGTTTCCATGCTGTACATCTCTATGATTATTTTTAAACTTGTGTCTACATGATAGGGAGCGATTGTCTTTTGAAGAGAAATTGGTCAAATGAGGCCTGGGTTCTTTAGAGGTTTGAAGAACCAGAGGTGATCTCATTGAAACCTACCAAATATATAAAGGGATAGCCATGTAAGGTGCAGGCATGATATTTTCCCTAATTGGAAAACTAGGAGGCACATTTTAACAATAGAGGGCATGCCACTTAAATCAAAGATGTGGTAAACTTATTTTACTCAAAGGGTTGTGAACCTTTGGCGTTGTCTATTACACAGGGCTATGGAAGCTCAGTCTTTGAGTATGTTTAAGGTAGAGATAGGTTTTGATTATGAGTGGCATATAGGTCATGGTGTTCATGACTGTACTAAATGGTGGAGCAGGCGCGATAGGTGAAATGGTCGCTCCAGTTCCTATATTCCTAGGTTCAACTCCGTCCCCTTGCCACCTATCAGTCTCACTTTCCAGGATATCTCTCTCTCTCCAGACAGCCACTGAATTTGCGTGACCGCTCATTTTGACGGTATACCTGTTCCTAAAATATACACAATGTACTTAAAGCTTACTAAGTGGTTATGTCCATCATGATGGCATTATAAATGGGACAATTCAACCCATTGTTGTCATACAAATACGATAGGGGATATTAAAGATGATTTGCGATTTTTGAGAAGGTTTGTAGCTCAGTTTGAGGTTCAGGATGTAAGTGTACTGGAAGGTTTGTTTTCAGATGTTTCATCACCATGCTAGGTAACATCATCAGTGAGCCTCCAGTGAAGCGCTGGTGTTCTGTCTTGCTTTCTGCTCATGTGTCTTGGTCTGTTGTGCTGACGATATCATTTCCGCTTCTTTTTCTCAGAGGTTGGTAAATGGGGTCCAAATCAATGTGTTTATTGATGGAGTTCTGGTTTGAACGTCATAAAAGATAATGTAGAAGCATGGTACAATCTACATTCATCTCACCTTTTCTACAGTATTGCCCCTGATCAAGAGAAGTGATACTGCAGGTCAAACTGGGGTGAAGTAGAAATGAGAACAGACTGACTTTTCCATCATGCAGCCCCGGTTCGGGTGAGAGCAGCGACGTTATAAAGCCAGCTCAGGGGAGAAAGGAATTGGAGCTGAAGAAAGTCAGGTTGGAAATCAGAGGCCCAGAGGTCACGATAGGGAATAGTTACTCACAGAGCTGGAGTGAGAGAAAAGTTAGAGTCAAGAATCAAGGAAGGGGAGGCTTCTTAGCAGAGTCATTGGGGACATTTAAGCAACTGCTGGACGTGCACATGGATAGCAGTGAGTTGAGGGGTGCGTAGGTTAAGTTACTGTATTTTAAAGTAGGATTAAATCTCGGCACAACATCTGTGCTGTACTTTTCTATGTGCTATGCTCTATGTATCAGGTCATGCTCTGGAGACCTGTGTTCAAATCCACCATGGCAGATGGTAGAATTTAAATTAAAGAATTAAATTAAAACTTGGTTTTCATCAACTAATGCTGATCATGAAACCACTGCCGACTGTCAAGAAAAACCCATGTGATGTTCTTGAGGGAAGGAAACTGCTGTCCTTACCCTCTCTGGCCTACACGTGACTCCATACACACAGCAAAGTAATTGACTCTTAACTTTCCTCTGAAACATCCTAGTTGTAATTAGACTTCTTACAGTGTGGAAACAGGCCCTTCAGCCCAACAGGTCCACACTGACCCGCCAAAGCGCAACCCACCCAGACCCATTCCCCTACATTTCACCCCTTCACCTAACACTCCGGGCAATTTAGCATGGCCAATTCACCTAACCTGCACGTTTTTTTTGGACTGTGGGAGGAAACCGGAGCACCCGGAGGAAACCCACGCAGACACGGGGAGAATGTGCAAACTCCACACAGTCAGTCACCTGAGGCGGGAATTGAACCCGGGTCTCTGGCGCTGTGAGGTAACAGTGCTAACCACTGTGCCACCGTGCCGCCCGAATTATATTGGAAGGAAGTCTCAAAAAATATGACATTGGACAGAACCACCTGTCATTGGTCTAGGAAACCCTGGCACTCCCTCCCTAATGACATTATGGAGGGTACCTACAGCTCATGGCCTGCAGCTCACCATCACCTTCTCAAGGGCAGATAGAGACAGGCAATAAATGCTGGCCCAGCCAGCGATGCCCACATCCCACAAGTAAATTACCAAGTACAAAAAGAGAGTGGTAACATTAGAGAGCACTTCTTCAGACACAGTGAGGCCTGGTTCAATTGGGAATGCTCTCACCCCCGAGTTACAGCCAGATCAGGTTCAAGTCCAACTGCAGGGCTAAAACGCATCAACCAAAGCACAAGGCTGACATTCCAGTGTACCGCTGAGTGAGAACTGCACTGCCAGACGTGCTGTCTTTCACATCTGGAGATAAACTGAGGCCGCAGCTGTCAGCACAGGTGGATGTGAAGGGACACTTACAGGAGAGTACGCACTAGTGTTGTGGCCACATTAATCCCTCATTCGACACTGTTAAACAAAAGCAAAGAACGTGAAAAGAACAGAGCTGAGGAACAAAGGACTCAGATAAGAATTTGTAAGGAAAATGTCTGTTGTAACCAATAGGGTTTTGTCTCCAAAGTATTTATTCCAATCTGTGGCACCTCTCCTTGCCTTTTTGAGATGAGATGAGATTCCCTACACAGTGTGGAAACAGGCTCTTCGGCCCTACAAGTCCACACCAACCCTCCGAAGAGTAACCCACCCAGACTCACATCCCTCTGACTAATGCACCTAACACTATGGGGAATTTAGCACGGCCAATTCACCTAAACTGCACATCTTTGGATTGTGGGAGGAAACCAGAGCACCCGGAGGAAACCCACACAGACACGGGGAGAATGTGCAAACTCCACACAGGCAGTCGCCTGAGGCTGGAATCAAACCTGGGAATCTGGGTCAGCATTGCTAACCACTGAGCCACCATGCCACCACATGGCTGCCTGTATCAGAGACCTCACCTCACCCCCTGCTCCTCCTCTCAGTGATGGTGACTTGCCTGTATGAGAGACCTCACCTCATCCCCTCCCCTACTCTCAGTGATGGTGACTGCCTGTATGAGAGACCTCACCTCACCCCCTTCTCTCAGTGATGGTGACTGCCTGTATGAGAGACCTCACCTCATCCCCTCCCCTACTCTCAGTGATGGTGACTGCCTGTATGAGAGACCTCACCTCACCCCCTTCTCTCAGTGATGGTGACTTACCTGTATCAGAGACCTCACCTCACCCCCTGCTCCTCCTCTCAGTGATGGTGACTGCCTGTATGAGAGACCTCACCTCACCCCCTTCTCTCAGTGATGGTGACTTACCTGTATCAGAGACCTCACCTCACCCCCTGCTCCTCCTCTCAGTGATGGTGACTGCCTGTATGAGAGACCTCACCTCACCCCCTTCTCTCAGTGATGGTGACTTACCTGTATCAGAGACCTCACCTCACCCCCTGCTCCTCCTTTCAGTGATGGTGACTTGCCTGTATGAGAGACCTCACCTCACCCCCTTCTCTCAGTGATGGTGACTTACCTGTATCAGAGACCTCACCTCACCCCCTGCTCCTCCTCTCAGTGATGGTGACTGCCTGTATCAGAGACCTCACCTCACCCCCTTCTCTCAGTGATGGTGACTTACCTGTATCAGAGACCTCACCTCACCCCCTGCTCCTCCTCTCAGTGATGGTGACTGCCTGTATGAGAGACCTCACCTCACCCCCTTCTCTCAGTGATGGTGACTTACCTGTATCAAAGACCTCACCTCACCCCCTGCTCCTCCTTTCAGTGATGGTGACTTGCCTGTATGAGAGACCTCACCTCACCCCCTTCTCTCAGTGATGGTGACTTACCTGTATCAGAGACCTCACCTCACCCCCTGCTCCTCCTCTCAGTGATGGTGACTGCCTGTATGAGAGACCTCACCTCACCCCCTTCTCTCAGTGATGGTGACTTACCTGTATCAGAGACCTCACCTCACCCCCTGCTCCTCCTTTCAGTGATGGTGACTTGCCTGTATGAGCGACCTCACCTCACCCCCTTCTCTCAGTGATGGTGACTTACCTGTATCAGAGACCTCACCTCACCCCCTGCTCCTCCTTTCAGTGATGGTGACTTGCCTGTATGAGCGACCTCACCTCACCCCCTTCTCTCAGTGATGGTGACTTACCTGTATCAGAGACCTCACCTCACCCCCTTCTCTCAGTGATGGTGACTTACCTGTATCAGAGACCTCACCTCACCCCCTGCTCCTCCTCTCAGTGATGGTGACTGCCTGTATGAGAGACCTCACCTCACCCCCTTCTCTCAGTGATGGTGACTTACCTGTATCAGAGACCTCACCTCACCCCCTGCTCCTCCTTTCAGTGATGGTGACTTGCCTGTATGAGAGACCTCACCTCACCCCCTTCTCTCAGTGATGGTGACTTACCTGTATCAGAGACCTCACCTCACCCTCTGCTCCTCCTTTCAGTGATGGTGACTTGCCTGTATGAGCGACCTCACCTCACCCCCTTCTCTCAGTGATGGTGACTTACCTGTATCAGAGACCTCACCTCACCCCCTGCTCCTCCTCTCAGTGATGGTGACTGCCTGTATGAGAGACCTCACCTCACCCCCTTCTCTCAGTGATGGTGACTTACCTGTATCAGAGACCTCACCTCACCCCCTGCTCCTCCTCTCAGTGATGGTGACTGCCTGTATGAGAGACCTCACCTCACCCCCTTCTCTCAGTGATGGTGACTTACCTGTATCAGAGACCTCACCTCACCCCCTGCTCCTCCTCTCAGTGATGGTGACTTGCCTGTATCAGAGACCTCACCTCCTCCTCCTCCTCCTCCTCTCAGTGATGGTGACTGTCTGTATGAGAGACCTCACCTCACCCCCTCCTCTCAGTGATGGTGACTGTCTGTATCAGAGACCTCACCTCACCCCCTCCTCTCAGTGATGGTGACTGTCTGTATCAGAGACCTCACCTCACCCCCTGCTCCGGATTGCTCACCAGCTGTACCACTTTTGTGCAGCCTAGTGTCTGAAAGTGGACAGTTGGGAGTTGCCTGAATGGTATCTTCATCTTTGTCTGTGGGTGAGCTCGCGCACTTACACAGGAAAGTAGATCGAAACTGTGAGACCGTTTGATTGCAATTGATTTGGGGGATTTGGTGATGAAGGGAATGAGAAAAACATTCAGTTGTGTGTAAGAGAACTTCTGAATAAGAAGAAAAGTAATTGATTTCAACTCTCGTCTGTGTGAGTGGGCTCAAAGGATTCAAGAATGAGTTGAATCGACTCAGCCTGTAAATCATTCAGTACAGAAGATTAAGGACCATCTCATTACAGTGTTTAAGATGATTACAATACCTGATGGGGTAGACAGAGATAGATGCTAAGGAGCTCTCTTGTGCACAAAGGTTGAGTCTGAGCCAGGAGCTCTAGGCTCAGGTCCTATCTGTTCCAGAGGTGTTGGAGGTAGGCCTACTTGCGGAACGTTTCAGAGAACACCTCTGGGACACCCGGAACAACCAACCCAACCACCCCGCGGCTCAACACTTCAACTCCCCCTCCCACTCCACCAAGGACATGCAGTTCCTTGGACTCCTCCATCGCCAGACCATAGCAACACGATTCTGGAGGAAGACCACCTCATCTTCCGCCTAGGAACCCTCCAACCACAAGGGATGAACTCAGACTTCTCCAGTTTCCTCATTTCCCCTCCCCCCACCTTGTCTCAGTCCCAACCCTTGAACTCAGCACCACCTTCCTAACCTGCAATCTTCTTCCTGACCTCTCCGCCCCCACCCCCACTCCGGCCTATCACCCTCACCTTATCACCCTCACCTTAACCTCCTTCCACCCATCGCATTTCCAACGCCCCTCCCCCAAGTCCCTCCTCCCTACCTTTTATCTGAGCCTGCTGGACACACTTTCCTCATTCCTGAAGAAGGGCTCATGCCCGAAACGTCGATTCTCCTGCTCCTTGGATGCTGCCTGACCTGCTGCGCTTTTCCAACAACACATTTTCAGCTCTAACACTGTGAGGCAGCAGTGCTGACCACTGCACCACTGCATATTACGTATAAACTGTAGCTTAAGTTGCTAACACGCTCATCTCTGACACCTCAAGTACAATGTTTATCCCAGAGTTAGACCATCCTAGCCTCGCCAGTTAACAAGATCCTGATTGATCTACCCAGGCTTCAGACTGTGGACATTACAAAAATCTATCAACCTCTCCTTTATGTATGGTCAGTGAGCTAGCCTGCTGAAGGTTTAAGTCACACTGTGTAACAAAATCAAAGCTCACCCTTGAGTGCTGAGAGAGTGTTGCATTCTCAGTTCAATCTTTTGAAATGTTAAACCAAGGCCCCTCTCTATCCTGGGGGAATGTGAAAGATCACAGGGCCCTGTTTTGAAGATCCTAGGAGTTTTCCCACATATCTAGGCCCACCATTATCCCTCAGTCAACACCGCAAAGTAAAATAATCCAGTTCATTGCCACACTGCTGTTGGGGGGAATGTTGCTGTGTGGAATGTAAACACAATTAGGACTACTCTTCAGAAGTACATTCATTGGCTATAAGGTGCTTTGAGACGTCCATTAGTTATGAAAGGTGCTGTATACATTTGCGCCCTTCCTCCTTTACAAAGGACAATGGAATTCTTGAACTCTCTCCAGATAAAAAAACTGCTGAGGCTGGGGTCGATTGATTGGTTGGAAAAAGAGGTGGGTGGATTCTTGTGAAGATGGATCACAAGGCAAGTCGATGCCATTGAAATACAGATTGGTCATGATCCATTGACATTAAAAAGCAGCCCTGAGTGTGGATGGACTGCCTCCTCCTGTTCCTATATCCCTGTTCTCCATGATGTACTGACGATTCCTGATACCTCTGATGAGTATTCTCCTGCTGGATAGAGCTGCTCAGAACTCACCAACACTTTAAAAGACCAATTACTTGATTCTCGACCTCTCCTCCCCAATCTGCCTCTCGCACTGTCGATACTATGAAAAGAACATAGGACTTTATATTCTGCTCAAACCATTGCAGAGAGCCTGCAGCCAATTCCATGATTGGAGGTCTGCAGAATGGTTTATATAAACTGCCTCGCTAATTCCCTTTGCCTCTCACTTTTCTTTTCATTCTGTCAAACACTCTAAAGTCCACTTTTTCTCATCACCCCTCTGCTAATTGTTGCCCTGTGGCTGAGTAGCTATTCCCTTAATATTCTCTCCTTTCAATTTAAAGTGGTGTTTGGTATTTTCTCTAAGAACGTCCCCATATAGTTGCACCACATTGAGACAGGCTTATGATTTCTGTTAATCAGTCAATGCAGTGTTTGTGACATTAGTGTTTGTTTGGACATCTTCATGGACTTGAATTCCAGACTTCAGCGCAGATTCTTCACGAACCCTCATCCCAATGTGCTCCGTGACTTTCAATTCACCGTTGTATAAAATAAATCTGAAGAGTCCAAATAAATAAAAAGGAAATCTCCCTTCAAGAACAAGGATGTAGGAAAGGAGAGCAGGAGTAGGCCATTCAGTCCATCACACCTGCTCCGTTATTTTGTAAGATTCTATTTCTTCATCTTTCCCCAGAATGTGGACAGTGCAGTGGCTCAGTGGTTAGCTCTGCTGCCTCACAGCACCAGGGACCTGGGTTCAATTCCAGCCTCAGCTGACCATCAGCATGGAGTTGGCATGTTCTCACTGTATCTGCGTGGGTTTCCTCCCACAGTCCAAAGGTCTGCAGCTTAAGTAGATTGTCCATGTGCAATTACAGGTCTACAGGGATGGGGTGGGTCTGGGTGGGAAGCTCTTTGGAGGGTTGATGTGGACTCAAGGTGCTGAATGGTCTGATTCCACACTGTTGGGATTCTATGATTCTAACTTGTGATTCACTTTGAGCTCAAAAACCCTGCCAGTGGCCACTTTGAATAAACTCAATGACTAAAAATCTGCAGCCTCTCAGTGACAGAATTCCAAAGATTCATAACCTTCTGAATAAAGTGGTTTCTCTTCACCTCAAAGTGACAGTTGCGTTATTCTGACAGTACTCCCCTGTTTTAGACACTGCAGCCTGGGAAAGCAATCTCGCGAAGTTTATACTATCAAGCCCTTCAAACAGGTTCTATTTCACCGAGAGCACCTCACGTGTTTTTCGAAATTCCAGTACATGTTGCCCAGTTCTCCTCCAGCATTTATCACAGGCAAGCTCTCCCTTCTGAGTATTCAGTGATGTGAACATTACTGATGCTGCCAATTCTGTCACACAAGCATTGAATAATTTGAGGGCTAACTATGGCCTTGCTGGATACAATTTTGCGAGGTATATTCATTGCCTGTGATTCTCTATTGTTTAAGCTGTGGAGCAATCAGTCTGATTGTCGCTTCTCTAATCCCATGCCAGATTTTAATCACAGGCTAAGATTTTGCAGCCTGTCCAAGTTTTGAAAATGCATTTGCTGTTTGCCAAAGCAGTGGACGCATTGATCAAATGTGCTGACATCAGTACAGCCTTAAAATTAGTACCAGTCCATAATTTTTGCACCTCTTCCAATGCAATCATATTTTCAGCACTGGAATCCAATGTGTTTCAGCAAACTGCTTGTCATTTGTGATAAATACTTCTAGGAAGGTGGAGGACAAGAAGAAACCAGAGTCGTGTGCCCAGTTCACCAAGAAATGACCATTCTAAACTTTATTGTGCATGTGTTTGAGTGAGCTTTGTGTCGAATTACTCAAGGTAACACAGAATGGACTGAATTTTACCAGAAATTGACTGTGTGTTGAGTTTCAGGGAGGGTCTCACTCTAATGAGTTTTTTTTTGTACTTTTGTTGCAAAAGCCACCTCATTAACCATGCACCACATTCCTGTGACACCCCCCCTTGTCCAACACAAGATTGATTCTCCACCCGTCCATAGGTAAAAGGCCACTCTGTTGGGATCTTTGGTGGCAGTGCCAATGCACTCAATAAGCGTTGCAATCTGGTGTTACCCTTTACTGATCACACAGTGCGATGCCTGACACAGCTCTCAGGGGGTAAGGCTGGTCGTTCCCTGCCCATTCCTACACTGCTCACTGCTGCAGCACTGAGCCACTCAGCCTCCCTCTCCTTCATCACATGCTGTTTGTAGGTCACTGCCACTATTTCCCCAGCACCCACTGTGGTCCACCATATTGTCATGATTCAGTGTGGGACTAGCACATGCAACAAACCTCTTCCAAACCACAAATTCAACGACACCAGAATGGAACAGAAATCGTTGACCCCAGAAACCACATCCTCCACCGGGAGCACAAACAGTCAATCTGTTTACCAAACTCTCAGTGACTTGCTCTAGGGGTCTGGGCCCAATGCATCTCCCAACACTGCTGTTCTTCCCCAACACTATTGCTGTTCCCCAACACTGCTGCACTGCCCCAACACTGCTGCTGTGCCCCAACACTGCTGCACTGCCCCAACACTGCTGCTGAGCTCCAACGCTGCTGCACTGCCCCAACACTGCTGCTGTGTCCCAACACTGCTGCACTGCCCCAACACTGCTGCTGTATCCCAACACTGCTGCTGTGCTCCAACGCTGCTGCTGTGCTCCAACACTGCTGCACTATCCCAACACTGCTGCTGTGCTCCAACGCTGCTGCTGTGCTCCAACACTGCTGCACTATCCCAACACTGCTGCTGTGCTCCAACACTGCTGCTGTTCCCCAACACTGCTGCTGTGTCCCAACACTGCTGCACTATCCCAACACTGCTGCTCTGCACCAACACTGCTGCTGTGTCCCAACACTGCTGCACTGCCCCAAAACTGCTGCCCTGCACCAATACTGCTGCACTGCCCAACACTGCTGCTGTTCCCAACACTGCTGCTGTTCCCCAACACTGCTGCACTGCCCAACACTGCTGCTGTTCCCCAACACTGCTGCACTGCCCAACACTGCTGCTGTGTCCCAACACTGCTGCACTGCCCCAACACTGCTGCTGTATCCCAACACTGCTGCTGTGCTCCAATGCTGCTGCTGTTCCCAACACTGCTGCTGTTCCCCAACACTGCTGCTGTTCCCCAACACTGCTGCTGTGCTCTAACACTGCTGCTGTGCTCCAACACTGCTGCTATTCCCCAACACTGCTGCACTGCCACAACACTGCAGCTGTATCCCAACACTGCTGCTGTTTCCCAACACTGCTGCACTGCCCAACTCTGCTGCTGTACCCCAACACTGCTGCTGTTCCCCGACACTGCTGATCTGCACCAACACTGCTGCACTGCCCAACACTGCTGCTGTTCTCAACACTGCTGCTGTTCCCAACACTGCTGCTGTTCCCCAACACTGCTGCTGTTCCCCGACACTGCTGATCTGCACCAACACTGCTGCACTGCCCAACACTGCTGCTGTTCCCAACTCTGCTGCTGTTCCCCAACACTGCTGCTGTTCCCCAACACTGCTGCTGTTCCCAACTCTGCTGCTGTTCCCCAACACTGCTGCTCTGCACCAACACTGCTGCTGTTCCCCAACACTGTTGCTGTTCCCCAACACTGTTGCTGTTCCCCAACACTGCTGCTGTTCCCAACTCTGCTGCTGTTCCCCAACACGGCTGCACTGCCCCAACACTGCTGCTGTTCCCCAACACTGGTGCACTGCCCCTACACTGCTGCTGTTCCCCAATACTGCTGCACTGTCCCAACACTGCTGCTGTTCCCCAACACTGGGTGCGCTGACTCAACACTGCTGCACCGCCCAACTCTGCTGCTGTGCCCCAACACTGCTGCTATTCCCCAACTCTGCTGCTGTGCCCCAACACTGCTGCTATTCCCCAACACTGCTGCTGTACCCCAACACTGCTGCTGTACCCCAACACTGCTGCTGTACCCCAACACTGCTGCTGTTCCCCAACACTGCTGCTGTGCTCCAACACTGCTGCTGTTCCCCAACACTGGGTGCGCTGACTCAACACTGCTGCACCGCCCAACTCTGCTGCTGTGCCCCAACACTGCTGCTATTCCCCAACTCTGCTGCTGTGCCCCAACACTGCTGCTATTCCCCAACACTGCTGCTGTACCCCAACACTGCTGCTGTACCCCAACACTGCTGCTGTACCCCAACACTGCTGCTGTTCCCCAACACTGCTGCTGTACCCCAACACTGCTGCTGTGCTCCAACACTGCTGCTGTGCTCCAACACTGCTGCTGTCCCCCAACACTGCTGCTGAGCTCCAACGCTGCTGCACTGCCCCAACACTGCTTCTGTTCCCCAACACTGCTGCTGTACCCCAACACTGCTGATGGAAATGCTCCCCCCAGTGTCCTCAGTCTCCTCCTCGGGATGCTGGTGCGAACTCATTCACTCCCTATCAGTCTCTATTGCTGAACCCCGAGACCTGCTCAGCTGTAGATCAGAGCACAGCAGGAACCACTGATATGACCCCTCACCTTGACTGACACTGATAATGCTCCTCTCCCAGCATTGCATGTCCGCTCATGCTCCACTGCACCTCCCCACCTTGTACGTCAAACTTCCCCCATCCCACATACCTTCTCCATCCTTGTCCCCTCTGTGTGGCAGGCTGCTTGCACTGAGTCCCATCACTAGCCCCTGTCTGGCCATATCAATGTCCTGTGATGTGGCCTTACGCTTTAATTTGGCTCAACTCCAGGACAGAGTGCGGCCCTGACTGATGATTGACCAGAGCCCCTGACAGATCAGTGTGCACCTGACAATCTATAACTCCCCATGACCCTCTCTCCGGACAGCAGTGAGACTCAGCCTGTCACCCTGGCCTAGCCCCTGGACTGTGAGCACACTCTGTCCCTGACAGACGGTACTCGGATCTCCTGACTGATGGCAGCCAGCCCTTGAGTTCTCTGTGGAGTGTTCCCTTTAGACATTGTGCCCTGGCCTTTTGGTTGCCATGCTGGCTGCTGGCATGTGCTGTCGGTGTGAGGTTGGCATAGTGCCATGTCCTGCCCCTTTAACAGATCACTGCAGACAAACATGAGAAGCTGTGTCTGTGCTAACAGCCTCCAATACAGCCCATCTGTGAGCATTAAAGATGTGACTGAAGGGGTAGCATGCCAAAAAACCCCAACCTGAAGCAGCAATGAGGTGAGCATAAAGTAGGTTCAGAGTGAGCAAGTGAATGAGTGAGTGAGTGATTGAGTGAATGAGCAAGCGAGTGAGTGAATGAGCGAGCGAGTGAATGAATGATTGAGTGAATGAGAGAGTGCATGAGTGAGTAACTGAGTGAGCAAGTGAATTATCAAGTGAGTGAATGGGTGAGTGAGTGTGTGAGTGTGAGTGTTGGAATTAGTGTTTGAGTGAGTGTGTATGTGAGTGAGTGAATGAGCAAGTGATTGAGCAAGTGAATAAGCGAGTGAGTGAGTGAATAAGTGTGAGTGAGTGTGCACATGATTGAGTGAATGAGCAAGTAAATGTGTGAGTGAGTAAGTGAGTGAATGGGTGAATGAGTAAGTGAATGAGCAAGAGTGAGTGAGTGTGAATGAGTGTGAGTGAGTGTGTACATGAGTGAGTGATTGAGTGAATGAGTGGGTGACTGAGTGATTGAGTGAGTAGAAAGTGAATGAGTGAGTGAGTGAGTGAATGAACAAGTGAGTGTGTGAGTGAGTGTGTACATGAGTGAGTGAATGAGCAAGTGAATGAGTGAATGGGTAAATGAGTGAGTGAATGAGTGAGTGAGTGAGCGAATGAATGAATGGGTAAATGAGCGAGTGAATGAATAAGTAAGTGAATGAGTGAATGAGTGTGTGAATGAGTGTGTATGTGTACGTCAGTGAGTGATTGAGTAAATGAGTGTGAGCGAGTGAGTCAATGAGTGTGTGAATAAGTGTGAGTGTGTACATGAGTGAGTGATTGAATGAACGTGTGAGTGAGTGAATGAGTGTGTGAATAAGTGTGTAAGTGAGTGTATACATGAGTGAGTGACTGAGTGAGTGAGTGGGTGAGGTGCAGTGCAGTCTGGTTCTCCAGTCTAGGAGCTGGATGTCTGTCTGTGTAGAGAAGGTGGAAGGTGCTGGCTTGTCCCAGCATGAAATACAGAGCTGTTGTGTCGGTGGATCAGAGATGTGCCATGCGGGTGCAGATGGCATTGTCTGTAGATATGGGATATGGATGCTCAATGCCCATGGAGAGTGCCCTGAGATGTTGGCACTGGGTGTCTAAGATGGAAGTGGTGAACTGGAATTACCAGGAACCCACGCTGGCTATCACTTCAGGAATCCTCGGCATCTAGTTTCTATCTGGTGGGTGGGAGAATCAAATGGAAGGTGGCTTGTGTGAAATATAAACATTGGCATGGGCTAGTGAGGCAGAATGACCTGTTTCTGATATTCTATAAACCATTCCTTCAAATAAGGAGAATAAATGAGCAGGTTTTTTTTAGCAATTGAGGAATACAATGGTCTAAAATTGCCACCACGGGGAATCTCCTAGTGAGCACTGAATGGAATATTTCACCTCAGATCATGTTATTTTAATGTGACAAACTACAGGAGGTCCAAGCTGATATATTGATTTACAAGGACATTGCAAAGTATTGGACCTTGAATATTGAATCCAATAGCTAAGTGATCATTAAAATTGTGGAATAAGTGACAAAAAGGGAAATGAGATAAATGAGAGCCAAATGAGATAAAAAAAACATAAAAAAAGAGCAGGAGTAGACCGTTCAGCCTTTCAAGTCTACTGCCATTCATCAAGATTATGTCTGATCTGCCCTGGCCTCAACCCTTCTTTCACGTCAGCCATCCACAGCCCTCACACAAAAACAGACATTCCTAGAGAAACTCAGCACCATCTGTAGAAAGAGAAAACAGAGTTGACGTTATGAGCCCAGTCACCCTTCTTTCTCACAGACTTCAAAAAGCTAACTGCCTCCTCTTTCAGTGATCCGTGGTAAAGAGGGGCTGAAAGTGCCCGAGTTAAAAAAAAGACAGGAAAAAAGAGATTGACAGAGAATGTGAGGGAATATTTTTTAAAAAATTAATCTCCCGGCATAATTCACTTCTCAATGCGGCAAGAACATGCAAATATGGGTAGCACACCAAGCTAGTGATTTACACATTAAACAAGAATCCTCACAATGTGATTTCACAACTGTTGAGTAGCAGCACTGGGTTTAGTGTACATGAACAATGTAAACCTTCCAATCACTCAACAGAGAGGCCCATGGCGAGAAGATAACTTTTGTTTGTATTTGGCAAGCCTATTGGTGAACCAGCATAAATCACTTGTGGTGAGTCAGATATTGCAACCACTTACTTTCTCTTGCTACACTCTTGCTGACACTTCTATGCACAAATTACGCTGGGCCCTGTGAAGTCACCATTCCTGCTCTCTCAAATTCTGGGCTATTCAGATTAAGATGTGATTTGAATCGATGGGCTTTACCTCAGCAGCTGAGTTGCCTCATGCTTCCCACAGTCGGATGATAATGCACATCACCTTTGGTGTGACATCTTTAATAATCAAAATTGGTGGGATAGTGGACAGTGAAAAAGGTTTTCTAAGAGACCTTGAATCAATTGGGTCAACGGACTGAGGAGTGGCAGGTAGAGTTTAATTTAGATAAATGGGAGGTATTGCATTTTGTCAAAACAAACAAAGGTAAGACTTAAAAGAATTAAAAGTAGGGCCTTGGGTAGTGGTGTAGAACAGAGAGACCTGGGGGTTCAGGTGCATAATTCTTTGAAGTTTGCATCACATGTAGAGAGGGTGGTTAAGAAGGTGTTTAGCATCCTTGCCTTAATTGCTCAAACCTTTGAGTATAGGAGTTGAAATGTTACAATGAGGTTGTACAGGACATTGGTGAGGCTTTATCTGGAGTACTGGGAAGGATATTATTAAACTGGAAAGGGTTCAGAAGAGATTTACCAGGATGTTGCCAGGACTGGAGGATTTGAGTTATAAGGAGAGGCTGGATAGGCTGGGTATCTTTTCAGGAAAGGTGATCTAATAGAGGTTTATAAAATCATGAGGGGTATAGATAAGTTAAATGGTAGATGTATTTTTTCTAGGGTGGGGTAATTTCAAGACTAGGAGACATATTTTAAGGTGAGAGGAGAAAGTTGTAAAAAAAGTCAGGGGGCCAATTTTCTTTTACACAGGGAGTGATTCGTACATGGAATGAACTTCCAGAGGAAGTGGTGGATGCAGGTACAGTTCCAGTGTTTAAAAGACATTTGGATAAGAAATGGTTGGAGGGATATGGGCTAACTGCAGGTGGGCAGGACTCATTTAGTTTGGGATTATGGTCAGTGTATAGCGGTTGGACTGAAAGGTCTGATTCCATGCTGTATGACTCTATAACTAACTCCTTGTGTGAATTACTTTATCAACAGCGGCCTCACAGATGAACGATAGGTGAGAATTCTGGCGTTCAATGATTCTGACCGAAATGCAATGCAGTTGCTGCCTTTTTCAAAGTTGTGTTAGAATTCCTGTCCTTCCATTTAAGCCACTGTCAGCCTCACCCCTCACCTCCTCATGCTAAACCACCTCCAGTCACCTCTCTTTAATGGTCTGGGCAGGACTATGGCGACTTTACCTTGTGTACATGCAGTTGCAATGCTTTACTCTTAAAGATGGCACGAAGGTGAAATTTAAATGTCCACCCCCAATATATGAAGACAAATCCAGTTAATATTTTCCATTCACTAGTCCTAAGGGAGGCTGGGGAGGTCTTGTGACTTGGAGGTAATGTCCCTGCCTCTGTACATGGAGGTGTGTGTTGAAGTCCCGCTCCAGAATTTGTTGGATGCAGAAGCAATGTTCATGATGTGGCCAAACGCCTTGATAATCAGCCTGCTAATCCCTCCAATACGCCTTTGGCATACAGTTAGAGCAGAAGAGATTTCTTTTAAGTCATGCTTGATGTGGAGTGGCTCCTCTCGAGTTATAACCACTTGCCTCTCTCTAAATAGACAGTGATGCTTCTTACTCCCTTGTGTACTCAAGCTAATTATTGGATGGAGTAATAGTTGCCTGCGTTTTGCTGCTATAAACTGTTCCAGCTGCCAGAGAGAGAGAGAGAGAGGCGGGGGAAGAGAGAGAGAGTGGGAGAGAGGGGGGGAGAGAGAGAGACGGGGGGAGGGGGGGAGAGAGGGGGAGAGAGAGAGGGGGGGAGAGAGAGAGAGAGGGAGAGAGGGGGGAGGGGGGGAGAGAGAGAGGGGAAGAGAGAGGGGAAGAGAGGGAGAGAGAGAGGGAGTGAAAGAGGGAGAGAGAGAGGGGAGGGGGGAGAGAGGGGGGGAGAGAGAGGGAGAGAGAGAGAGGGAGGGGGGAGAGAGAGAGAGAGAAAGAGGGGGAGAGAGGGAGAGAGAGGGAGAGAGGGGGGAGGGGGGGGAGAGAGAGGGGAAGAGAGGGAGAGAGAGAGGGAGAGAGAGAGGGGAGGGAGGAGAGGGGGGAGAGGGGGGGAGAGAGAGGGGAGGGGGAGAGAGAGAGAGAGGGGAAGAGAGAGGGGAAGAGAGGGAGAGAGAGAGGGAGAGAGGGAGGGGGGAGAGAGAGGGGGGGAGAGAGAGAGTGGGAGAGAGGGGGGGAGAGAGAGAGAGAGAGAGGGAGAGGAGTGGAGGGCGGGGGGGGGGGGGAGACAGAGAGAGTGGGAAGCTAGGGAAAAGATTGCTGGGCCTCTTGCTGAGATATTTGTATCGTCGATAATCACAGGTGAGGTACCAGTAGTCTGGAGGTTGGTTAACGTGGTGCCACTATTTAAGAAAGATGGTAAGGATAAACCAGGGAACTATATACTGGTGAGCCTGACATCAGTGGTGGATCAGCTGTTGGAGGGAATTCTGATGGACAGGATTTAAAAGTAATTTGAAAAGCAAGGACTGATTAGGAATAGTCAGCATGGCTTTATGCGTGGGAAATTGTTTGTCACAAACTTGATTGAATTTTTTGAGAAGTAACAAAGAGGATTGATGAGGGTAGAGCAGTGGACATGATCTATGTGGACTTCAGTAAGGTATTCGACAAGGTTTCCCATGATGGACTGTTTAGCAAGGTTAGATCACATGGAATGAAGGAGAGCTAGACATTTGGATACAGAACTGGCTGAAAGGTAGAAGACAGAGAGTGGTTGTGGTGGTGTGTTGCAGACCAGAGACCTGTGACCAGTGTTGTCCCTGCTTTTTGTCATTTTTATGGTACAGTTAGTAAGTTTGCAGATTACACCAAAATTAGAGGTGTAGTGGACAGTGAAGAAGGTTACCTCAGAGTATAACAGGATCTTGATCAGATGGGCCAATGGGCTGAGGAGTGGCAGATGCAGTTTAATCTATATAAATGTGAGGTGCTGCAATTTGGTAAGGTCCTGTGGAGTGTTGCTGAACAAAGAAACCTTGGAGTGCAGATACAAATTTCCTTAGAAGCGTTTGTACGCTTCCCTTTATTGGTCACTGCAATGAGTGTAGGAATTGGGAGGTCATGTCGCATCTGTATAGGAAATTGGTTAGGCCACTTTTGGAATATTGTGTGCAATTCTGGAAGGATTCTAGCTATAGGAAGGATGTTGTGAAATTTGAAAGGGTTCTGAAAAGATTTACAAGGATGTTGCCAGGGTTGGAGGATTTGAGGTGTTAGGGGAGGCTGAACAGGCTGGGGCTGTTTTCCCTGGAGCTTTGGAGGCTGAGGGGTGACCTTATAGAGGTTTATAAAATCATGAGGGGCATGGATAGGGTAAATAGACAAAGTATTTCTCTGGGGTGGGGAATTCCAGAACCAGAGGGCACAGGCACTAGAGTGAGAGAAGAAAGATTTAAAAGGGGCCTGAGGGGCACCTTTTTCACGCAAAGGATAGTGCGTGTGTGGAATGAGCTGCCAGAGGAAGTGGTGGAGGCTGGTACAATTGCAACATTTAAAAAGCGTCCAGATGGATAAATGAATAGGAAGGATTTGGAGTGATATGGGCCAGGTGCTGACAAATGGGACCAGAATAATTTAGGAGATCTGGTTGGCATGAACGAGTTGGACTGAAGGATCTGTGTAGTTCTATGACTCTATGACTCTAAGAAACTTTGCAATGCTCCTGCATTGAACTTGACAGGCCAGTATTAATGTGCACAGACTGATTCATTTGGCAATTTCCCAATGTGAAAATAACATTCCTGTTCTCTCAAAGAATGAAATGAGCCATTAACTGGAGGCACACAGGTTCCTGACCAACAACCCATCTTCCCTTTGCAGTTGGCATTCTGTTGGTGTTGGGATCCAGTAATACCTTCTGGAAATGCAACTTTCATTGTGACACAGACATCAGTGCTCTCCCTCCTTCAGTAATTAAGTCTGGACCCTCTGTAAAATGTACAGATAGGAGAATGTCCAGTTTGCTATGTCCAACAGAGGCCATCATAGGCCAGAACAGTTTACTCTTGAAAGTTATTGACTTAAAAAGAGGTTTGCTTCATATCTTTGCATGAGTTCATTTCAAAAGGAGAGGTGATGTAAAGTGGCACTGTTCCATTCCCAGGAAACTGAGGGAGGCAAGATTGCTGGGACCTGGACAGACACCTTTGAATCCTGTTTAGCCACAGTGGAGGTGGAAGAAGACTGGAGGATAGCCAATATCTTTTATTTTTGTTGAAGGAGGGCAACAGGGATAATCCAGGAAATTACAGGTTGGTGAGCCTTACATCAGTGGTAGGGAAATTGCTGAAGAAGATTTTTAGGGTCAGGATTTACTCACATCTGGGAACAAATGTACTTACTATGAACAGTCAGCATGGCTTTGTGTGGGGGGAGGTCTTGTCTCAGAAGTTTGATTAAGATTTTTGAAGATGATTGATGAGAGGAGGGCAGTGAATGTTGTCTAAATGGAATTTACTAAAGCATTTGTCAATGTTGATTTCACCAGTTTCCTTATCGTCCCTTCCCCACCTTATCCCAGATCCAACTGTCCAACTTGGAACTGTTCTATCTGCCCATCTTCCTTCCCACCTATCCACTCCGCCCTCCTCTCTGACCTATCGCCATCACCCCCCCACCTTCATCTCCCCATTGCATTCTCAGCTACCTTATGCCAGCCCTACCCCCTTCCCATTTATCTCTCAGCCCTCTTGGTCCCCATTCCTCATGAAGAGCTTATGCTTGAAACATCAACTTGCCTGCTCCTCAGGTGCTGCCTGACTGGCTGTGCTTTTCCAGCACCACACGTTTTGACCTCATGTAGGCTGGTTCAGAAGATTAGGTCACATGGGATCCATGGTGAGTTGTTAAGTTGGTCACTACGCTATAGGAAGGATGTGGAGGCTTTGTAGAGAGTGCAAAAGTGGTTTACCAGGATGTCAATCGGATTGAAGTGTATTAGTTTAAGGAGAAGTTGAACAAAATTGGATTGTTTTCGCTAGAACGCCGGAGGCTGTGGGGCAACCTGATAGAAGTATTTGAAATTATGAAAGGTGTGGATAGGGCGAAAAGTCAGAGTCTTTTTCCCAGGAAGGAAATGTCGTGTACTATGAGACATAAGTTTAAGGAGAGAGGGGAGAGTTTAAAGGAGATGTGTGAGGAAAGTATTTTTCCACAGAGTGGTGGGTGCCTGGAGCGTGCTGCTAGGGGAGGTGGTAGAAGCCCTCAGGATGTTGCCTGGGCTGGAGACTTTTAGTTATGAAGAGGGATTTGATCGACTGGGATTGTTTCCCTTGGAGCATCGGAGACTAAATGGGGGGAGAAGGATGATTGAGATGTATAATATCATTAGGAGGCATGGATAGTCTAGATTGGAAGAAATCTTTCTCCTTGATGACGGATCAATGAACAGGAGGCATAGGCTGGATGTAGATGTGCTCACTGAACTGGAAGATTCGTTTTCAGACGTTTCGTCACCATACCAGGTAACATCATCAGTGAGCCTCCGGATGAAGCACTTTCTATTTATGTGATTGAGTTTCCTTGAGTTGGTGACATCATGTCCTGTGGTGGCAGCATTTCCTGCAATGATGTCATTTCCTGTTCTTTTTCTCAGGGGATGGTAAATGGGGTCCAAGTCAATCTGTTTGCTGATAGAGTTCTGGTGGAATGCCATGGTTCTAGGAATTCTTGTGGGTGCCTCTGTTTGGCTTGTCCTAGGATGGATATACTGTCTCAGTCGAAGTGGTGTCCTTCTTCATCTGTATGAAAGGATACCAGTGAGAGTGGGTCATGTCTTTTTGTGGCTAGTTAATGTTTGTGTATCCTGGTGGCTAGTTTTCTGCCTGTTTGTCCAATGTAGCGTTTGTTACAGTTCTTTCAAGGTATATGGGGTCAGAGGACCAGGTAGCATTGAAGAGGTGGGGAGGCTGCAGAAGGATTTGGACAGGTTAGGAGAGTGGGCAAAGAAGTGGCAGATGTAGTATAAAGTGGGAAAGTGTGAGGTCATGCACTTTGGTAGGAAGAATAGAGGCATGGACTATTTTCTAAAGGGGTAGAAAATTCTGAAGTCTGAAATAGAAAGAGACTTGGGAGTTCTAGTCCAGGATTATCTCTTGGTGAACTTGCAGGTTGAGTCAGTAGTTAGGAAGGCGAATGCAACGATGGTACTTATTTTGAGAGAACTTGAATATAAAAGCATGGGTATACTTCTGAGGCTCTGTAAGACTCTGGTCAGACCACATTTGGTGTATTGTGCTCAGTTTTGGGTCCCATATCTCAGGAAGGATGGACTGGCCCTGGAGTGTGTTCAGAGGAAGTTCATGGAAATGGTCCCAGGAATGAAAAGCTTAACATATGAGGAACATTCGAGGATTATGGGTTTGTACTTGATGGAGTTTAGAAGGATGAGTAGGGATCTAATTGAAATATACAGAATAATGAATGACCTGGACAGAGTAGATGATGGAAGATGTTTCCATTGGTAAAAGAGACTAGGACCCAAGGGCACAGCCTTAAATAAAGGGAAGAACTTTTAGAACAGAGATGAGGAGATACATCTTCAGCCAGAGAGTGGTGAATCTATAGAATTCACTGTCACAGAAGGCTATGGAGGCCAGGTCATTGAGAGTATTTAAGGTGGAGATATATAGGTTCTTGAGTATCAAGGGTTATGGGGAGAAAGTAAGAGAATAGGGTTGAGAAACCTATCATTCCTGATGAAGAGCTTATGCCCAAAACGTCGATTCTCCTGCTCCTCGGATGTTGCCTGACCTGCTGTGTTTTTTCCAGCATCACACTCTCACCTCTGATCTCTAGCACCTGAAGTCCTCACTTTCTGCCTGAGAAGCTTATCAGCCATGATTAAATGGCAAAGCAGAATCGATGGGCTGGATGGCCTCATTTCTGCTCCTATCTTCCATGGTCTTATGGTCTAATCAGATTCAGTGGCAATGTTTATGAGGCACTTAGACAGACACATGAAAAGGCAAAGTGTAGAGGTGTGGACGATGTGCTGGCAAATGGGATTCGTATAGATTGGCATCATGGTTGGTGCCAATGTGCTGTTCTACATTCTATGTTGTCTCTGTAATCCAATACAGGTTGGTAATTAGTCATAATTAGCCCACAGAGGACAATGGCTCCATTGACTTACGCACCTCTGACTGCAATTAATCTTATCCCCTTACCAGTTGGTCCACCACAACAAATCGATGACCCCCCGTTCATGTCACTGAGGTGGATGACAGAAGGGGTTCCTCTTTGACCGCAGCCTACCCTTAACTCAATGTCCCAATATAACAGCAGGATTCAGAAACTCTGGTATTTGACTATTGTCTTATGCCAAAATTAAAATGTGTTTTACTGACAAAGCAAGCGGTCCTTCTAGATCAGCAGTGATTCATGCACATGGATTAATCACTAAACCATAAAGCAATTTAAAGAAACAGCAACTCCACTCTCACAGTCATTACATTTTCCAGTGAAGACAAACCACTTTAAGATGGATTTTCATGAATATTAAACATATAAAGAGCCTCGCAGTTAAATACAAGACAGCTTCACATTGCAAAATGTGGGGGAGTGAGATTGCTGTCCCTTGTCCCTCTTGCTGTTATGCTTCAAATTTGCTGCATTATCTCCTGGATTCATTTTTCAATTTGCTGCAATCATTTTGCTTGTAAAATTTACTTTCCCTCCCAGTTTGCAAAAACATGCCTGAAAGCTGCCAGCTGCTCGAATTAGATTTATGAAAACGGCCTAAGATGACAAAGAGGATTATTGGAGTGGAGTACTATTGAAATATGGGTTACGATGGAAAGAAAAGAGATTGATGACTGGGAGAAGCATATTGTGTATCTTTGTCATGTAAAGCATCTCGCTCAGAATTTGCCTCACACCAGAATGACTCACTATCAGTTTGTTTGGTGGAGGTGGACGGGGGATGAAAAAGTGTTGCTGTTATGGCAAAACTGAAATGATTTGCAGAGGATCTTTTTGATGATGTGTTTGACCCTCATACTGTTCCACGTCAATAATGAAAGGAGCACCTTCAGGACTGAGAGCATACGTAGTCTATACTGCCCTTTGCTCCATCATTCAGTCAGATGGGGAGGTGATTGTCTAGGGTCTTCTCACTACACTACTGATCCAGAGACCCCGGTAATGTTCTGAGGGCCTGGGTGTGAATCCTGCCAAGGGGGAATTTGAATTCAATTAAAGGAAAAATTCTGGATTTAACAGTCTAATGATGACTGTGAATCTATTAATGGGGAGAAAAACCCATCTGGTTCATTAATACCTTTCAGGGTACAGAACTGCTGTCCTTACCTGGTCTGGCCTAGATATATAGGTTGGTAATTACTCTAGTGACTCCAGTCTCACAGCAATGTGGTTGATACTTCAACTGCCCTTCGGGTCATAAATGCTGACCTAGCTGGTGACATGCTTGTCCTACGAATGAATGCTTAAACAAAACTAAAAGACCACAGTTGTTTTTCGAGAGGGCAAGGCACTAAGCTTGCTCTATCCAAAGTCTCAGAGTAAATTGTAGGGCGAGTAGAATAACAACACAGTTACAGTGAACTTTTCTGGTCAGCCAATCAAAATGGCTACTCCTCATACTCGTGACACAAGGTCCCATTTATCACAGGCCTGAGAACTGTTGAGGGGCCAATCTACTGAAGACAATCATCTTTCCTCAGCAGTTGGCCTTTGGTCATTCGAATATCCATCCCGTACGAAACCCTTTCATTGGGGTCTCTGCCAGTTGTTCAAGAAGTAGGCAAAAGAACACATTTATGCCACTCGCGATTGTTCATCAGAATTCTCAGGTGATAGCAGTTAATCACCTACAAAATAAGGAAGAAATAAGCACGGGAAGCAAAATGGAAGGGGCAACTGTTAAGTCTTTTCACACATGCTTACTTCTATTTGATTTCCTAATCATGAAGAGTTAAGGTTGGAAGTTGACATTGTCACTCAATATCTTGATAATAAGTGTAGGGTCAAGCCTTGACTCATTTTGAAAGTCTGAAGAAATAAAAGTTGAACAAAGTTACTCCAGACTTATATTCAAATGTTACCTTCCTTAATGAAGTCATGATCAAGTTATTTTGTTGAGAGATAAACTTTGACTAGAACATTGAGAAGAATTCTGATGCTCTTTTTTTTATCTAAAATAGTTCCATGAATGGTTTCCATTGACCTGAGAGGGCAGATAGGTCTTTAGTTTAGCATATGAGGAACGGCTGAGGATACTGGGATTGTATTCGTTGGAGTTTAGAAGATTAAGGGGAGATCTAATAGAGACGTACAAAATAATACATGGCTTTGAAAAGGTGGATGCTAGAAAATTGTTTCTGTTAGGCGAGGAGACTAGGACCCGTGGACACAGCCTTAGAATTAGAGGGGGTCATTTCAGAACGGAAATGCGGAGATATTTCTTCAGCCAGAGAGTGGTGGGCCTGTGGAATTCATTGCCACGGAGTGCAGTGGAAGCCGGGACGCTAAATGTCTTCAAGGCCGAGATTGATAGGTTCTTGTTGTCTAGAGGAATTAAGGGCTACGGGGAGAACGCTGGCAAGTGGAGCTGAAATGCGCATCAGCCATGATTGAATGGCAGAGTGGACTCGATGGGCCGAATGGCCTTACTTCCACTCCTATGTCTTATGGTCTTATGGTCTTATGGTCTTATGGTCTTATAGTTTAGGATTCATGTACTTTTGAGAGTACAGCAACCCCCAGTACTGCACAGGACTGTCAACTTAAAGACAGTGCTTTCTTTCTTCCTTCTAGCACCCTCACCCTGAAGATGACTGGCTGAATGTGGACATCTTCACCAGACCCTCTCCAGTCAGCCTAGCTGTGAAGAAGGATTCGAGGTGGAAACTGTGCTGGTTCTATCTGTATGCACAGCCGTTAGGGGACTTGTGTGGAAAATGGATGGTAATGCCACTTTACAAGGAACTCCCTGCTCTGAAGAAGTTTCAAGTCTCGATTTCAATGTTAAATGTTTCTCCCCCTGCAGATCCTATCAGACTTAGTGACTATTTCCAGCATTTTCAGTTCTTATTTTAGTAACATCACATATTCATCAACACACTGTAAAAATGCCATTCTCCTGACTAACCATGTGATAATTTATTGCTGATGGAAAGTTAATTGAAATTATGTAAATTTGAGGCTTTTAACTGTTAATAGACTACTTGACCTTTATAAATGAGTATAGCTTATAACACATAGGTGGTAAACTGCAGGAAACAGAATTTAAACTCAGTTCTATCAATCAATACTGTGTTTACTAGAAAAATTTATTTATTAAAACAATGATTTGTATTTCCTTAGCAAACTTGACAGTCTCTTTTTTCTTTGCTCTTTGATGTGTGCAGTGACTCAATGGATTTAGATGGTGAGAATAATAATTGTAGCGAGGTCAGCCAGGTGGATGTCATAGAATATGAGTTCCCTGATTGGGGCTGTTAACCTGGTCCAATCAGGGAGCCCTGGCTGACAAATAAGAGCAGGAGTGTCAGACATCCTGTTCACTCTGAGAGCGCGCTTTGCGGGAGCTGGGTCAGTGTTAAGGACTCTCCATGTGTAAATGAAAGGTGACTTGGTGATGGATATCGACCTCTGTGAGCAACGCAGACATGCAGACCAGAGGAGTCTCTGGTTCACTTCCTCACCCAGCCTAACTTGGCTGGCTGATTTCAGACAAGATGGCAAGACAATGGTGCATTTGGTTTCCGAAGTAGGAATGGGAAATCGGCCCTGGTTCCTGCATTGCTACTGGCAATACAGTATTTACCTGCGACATACTGTACCCCGCAGTGAGATACCTCCAGGATAAGTTGGATGTCTATTAGCTCGGGGAGGTGGTGGGACAAGGGAGGGGATGACGGGACAGAAATTGTGAATGGAATGGAAACTGTCATTTTAAAAAAATATTTCAGTTGTTGCCCAGAACATTTCAGGAACATTTTCGATGCAAGGGTGAAGGATTCTATCCCAATAAATTCTCCACTGTGTCTGGCTGAGCTTGTGACTTAAGGAATACAATCTACACAAGCACTGTTGATGGGAGATGTTTCATTAATATTCTGCCCTCTCCCACCATCCAATGGCAGGAGGGATATGTAGAGTGGATAGAAAGGCCCTTTCTCTATTTGGAAAGGGGTCATTAATCGAGGCTGTTGAATTAAAGGAGGGGTTAGAAGGCTAACAGGAGGGTTGAGGAGAATTGTTTTCACTCAGAGGGTGGTGGGAGCCTGGAACTCACTGCTTTGAAAAGTGTTTGAGTCAGAAAACTCTTGAACCATCCTAAGTATTCACTTGCATTGTCATAGCTCCAAAGCTTTAGGCCGAGAGCTGGAAAAAAAAGGCCGGTGCAGATACATCTTTGTGGACTGACATGGAAGTGGTGGGCTGAATGGCCTCCTTCTGTATACGGCTATAAGAGACATTGGTTGAGCAGGACTATGAGCTGCGTCCCCAGCCGCACTGTGATGAAATAACAGCTGACAGCCTTGCAGTGATGATGGAAGTCGGGGGGAGCAATTGGGTTCTGTCTGATCTCTCTGCTACGTCTCCCAGTATCCTTCCTGCTCGGGGTCAGAGAAGAAAGGCAGCAAGATCCAGGTGTGTTCTTCCTCAGTTTTAAAGCTTTCTGTGATTCTCCACTGAACCAAAGAGACCATTTTTGAGAAAGAGCAAATACTCCTGTGGGTTGGGAAAGACTTAAAGGGCTGAAAATGTGTTGCTGGAAAAGCGCAGCAGGTCAGGCAGCATCCAAGGAGCAGGCGAATCGACGTTTCGGGCATGAGCCCTTCTTCAGGAATGAGGAAAGTGTGTCCAGCAGGCTAAGATAAAAGGTAGGGAGGAGGGAGTTGGGGGAGGGGCGTTGGAAATGCAATAGGTGGAAGGAGGTTAAGGTGAGGGTGATAGGCCGGAGTGAGGGTGGGGGGCGGAGAGGTCAGGAAGAAGATTGCAGGTTATGAAGGTGGTACTGAGCTCGAGGGTTGGGACTGAGACAAGGTGGGGGGAAGGGAAATGAGGAAATTGGAGAAATCTGAGTTCATCCATCGCATTTCCTGACCTCTCTGACCCCAGCCCCACTCCAGCCTATCACCCTCACCTTATCACCCTCACCTTAACCTCCTTCCACCTATTGCATTTCCAACGCCCCTCCCCCAAGTCCCTCCTCCCTACCTTTTATCTTAGCCTGCTGGACACACTTTCCTCATTCCTGAAGAAGGGCTCATGCCCGAAACGTCGGTTCTCCTGTTCCTTGGATGCTGCCTGACCTGCTGCGCTTTTCCAGCAACACATTTTCAGCTCTGATCTCCAGCATCTGCAGTCCTCACTTTCTCCTAAAAGACTTTAAGTGACCCTGCTATCTTGATTATGCTCAGTGCAACTGCTTCACAGGGAGCGGGGGGAGGGGAGGGGGGCAGGATTAGGAGTGGGGTGTAACAGGCGGGGGTCTCTGATGTTAACTTCTGATAGCAAGCTGTCAGTAGAGTCTGACCACCTAATTGGTTGCCCGTTGTCTCATCTCAGAAGCAGGATGAGGTATACATAATTGAAAACATCAGCCTCTGAAGCAGCAAAGTCTGTAAATGAGCTGGAAGAGGCAAGTGAGTCATTAAAGTCTTGTGAATATTATAAGACATAAGAAGGGGATAGGAGAGATGGATTAGTCTGATTTATATCAATAACCACCTTTTAAGGCATCCTAGTCTTCTGAGAAAATCATACAATGCAAGAGGTAACTTCTTAATTTCTTATTCATTAAGAAGGACTCGAATAATTGTGATATAGTAAAACATGCAACATCATAGGGATGTGGGCTTCCCATCTCACAGGTCAGTTCAGTCACTCCACTGCATCTCCCTGTTCAGAGTCAATGATTAAAACGGAAATGTTATAATGAGAGCAAAGATTTTTCCTTTTCATACATTTAACAGGATGTGGACTTCAGTGGCTGGAACAGAATTATTGTCCAGAGGTTGGTTAATAGTCAAATGTAGACTAGATCAGGTAAAGATGGCAGATTTCCATCCCTAAAGGGCATTCGTTAACCAGGCGGGATTTTTCCTGACAATTGGTAACAATTTCTTACTTGACATTAGACTCTTAATTCCAGATTATAATTGAATTCAAATTCCACTAGCTTCCATGGTAGGATGTGAATGGAGGTTTTGCCGTAATACCACCGGGCCACATCCTCTCCAATGGAAATCAAATGACTGAAATGGCAAGGAGGGAGGAGGTCAGGGTCGTTCCTATGGACAGAGCCGAGGAGTTACCACAAAGAAGCCACCCAATCTCTGGTTGGTTTCTCTGGTGTAAAGGAGACTGCATTGTGAGCAGCAAATTGCCATTGAGGCCTATGTAAGATTCCTCTGGTTATTAATGTCTGAACTCAACATTAAGTTCAATAATTTCAGATCGTAACAAATGTTTCTGGATAACTGGTGCTGTCACCATTTTCAGCTTCTTACACATCCATTTTTCAATTCTTTATTGTTTTAATTTGACCCCTTTTACCCTTGCACCCTCACCTTTCCTGTCACTTAATCCAATCCACCGTTCACTTTGTTATAGACTGTCTCTTCCCTCCTTCCCTCCTCTCTCCACCCAATGTCTGCCTATGGGCTAGTTTTAAACTTGGAATGTTTTGGGGAATGTCACAGACCTCCAACATTAACCCAGTTTCCCTCTAACCGCAGACTCTGCCTCAGTGTATGCAACCATTTCTGTTCCTGTTTCAGATTTACAGCCTCTAGCGTATCTTTCCTTTCATATTATATAGAAACATACTGACTGGGAAGGAATAGGTACAGGATGCAATTACAGTGGATTGTTGCTGATCCCTATTTGTCCTTGAGATGGTGTGGTGAGCTGCCTTCTTGAATCATTGTAATTCATTTGATTTAGTTCGACCCGAAATGCCAATCAGGTGTGAGGCTCCGATTTTGATCCAGCGACACTGAAGTAATATGCTCCCCTTATCCTTCTGGATTGTAGTACTTCTGGGTTCAGAAAGATCCTTCCTAAGGAACTCTGGTGAATTTCTGCAGTGCATCTCGTATACATTGCTGTTATTGAGTGTCAGTGGTGGAGGGAGTGAATGTTTGTGAATCGAATGCCAATCAACCATGGTGCTTTGTCCTAAATGGTGTCAATCCTCTTCAATATTAGATTCCCTACAGTGTGGAAACAAGTCCACACCAACCCTCCGAAGAGTAACCCACCCAGACCCAATTCCCTCTGATTAATGCACCTAACACTACGGGCAATTTAGCATGGTCAATTCACCTGACCTGCACATCTTTGGACTGTGGGAGGAAACCAGAACACCCAGAGGAAACCCACGCAGACACGAGGAGAATGTGCAAACTCCACACAGACAGTCGCCCAAGGCTGGAATTGAACCTTGGACCCTGGCACTATGAGCCACCATGCTGCAGGAACTGTACCTATCCAAACAACCGGGAAGTATTCCATCACACTCCTGACTTATGCTTTGTAGATAGTAGATAGGCTTTGGGAAGTCAGAAAGGTTAGCTGCAGTATTCCTAGCCTCTGACCTGCTTTTGTAGGCACTGTGTTTACAGGGTTAATCCAATTCAGTTTTTGGTTAATAGTAATCCCCAGGACGTTGGTGGTTGAATTGAACTCCTTTTATTGTCACATGTGCTCACGTGAGTACAGTGAAAAGTTTACAAGTCACCACTTATGGCGCCATCTTAAGCACAAAGGTCCGAGTGCAGGTAGTTCTGTTATTACATGTAGGTGTGTTCCTGTGTGACCCTGCGCTATACAAAAATCACGCTATTCAAATCACATTTAAAATGCTGGCCTTGCAATCACATTACAGCCAACACACGTTTTAAAAGTTCACGCTTTAGAAACAGCATCCCCAATTCGTCAGTCATGTTACAGCGAATTCACGTTGACGAAATGCGCAGTTTGGAAAAATAGCTGTACAACTTCTGAGGAAACGAAATAGAAAAGTAAAGAAATAAGAAGTCCAGCATTATAGACCTTCTAAAGTACAAAATCGCAGGAATAAATTAGAAAAGTAAAGAAATTGAAAGTTCAGAATAACTGTCCTGCCACAAAAGAAAAATAACCAAAAAGAAGGGAGGAAAAGAGAAATTAGTCCATTTCATGGCTCTGGGTTGGTGCACCAACACACACATCAGTTCCCTCTAACTCTCCCAGTAGGGCATGATGCTGATGAAAATGAGCATGGAGTCACAGACTGACACCGAAGCCACCGAAAGGAGACCCAGGGCTGGTCATTGGAAACTCAGGCCTGGAGCCACTTCATCTTCAAAGCCCCAGGTGAAGCAGCGGAGTTGAAAGACCCACCAGGACACAGCCACGAGGCACGACTGGAACCACACACCACATGCTCCATTGCAGCAGCCCCTCGGAGTCTCATTGCCTCCACGAAGCCACCAAGAGAAGGTAAGGTGAACCTGATATCAGAAAAATAATATATAAAAATGGAGGATGCGGCAGGTCTGATGATAGACGCAGACGGGACAGGAACCCGAACACTTCCTTCCCTGCCACTGCCATCTTGATGCAGAGTATTTACATAGTTGGGGATTCAGTGACAGTAATGGTGATGAATGTCAAGGCAGAAAGGTTAGATTCTCTCTCGATGGAGGTGGTCATTGCCTGAACGTTATACAGTATAAAGCAGAGAGGGGTGGCTTTATGTGTGTCTGTCTGTGTGTGTATCTGTGTGTGTGTGTATCTGTTTGTGCGTGTATCTGTGTGTGTGTGTCTGTGTGTGTATCTGTTTGTGTGTGTGTCTGTGTGTGTGTGTCTGTGTGTGTGTATCTGTGTGTGTGTGTCTGGGTGTGTGTGTCTGTGTGTCTGTGTGCGTGTCTGTGGGTGTGTGTGTCTGTGTCTGTGTGTATGTGTGTGTGTGAGTGTGTGTGTGTGTCTGTGTCTGTGTGTGTGCTTGTGTGTCTGTGGGTGTGTGTGTCTGTGTCTGTGTGTGTGGGTGTGTGTGTATGTGCGTGTGAGTGTGTCTGTGTGTGTGTGGGTGTGTGTGTATGTGCGTGTGAATGTGTGTATGTGTGTCTGTGAGGGTGTGTGTCTGTGTGTGTGTCTGTGTATGAGTGTATGTGTGTGTGTGCGTGTCTGTGTGTGTGAGTGTGTGTGTGTCTGTGAGTGTGTGTGTGAGTGTGTGGATGTGTGTCTGTGTGTGTGTGAGTGTGTGTCTGTGGGAGTGTGTGTGTATCTGTGTGTGTCTGTGTGTGCATGTGTGTGTGTATGTGTGTGTGTGAGTGTGTGTGTGTGTCTGTGTCTGTGTGTGTGTGGGTATGTGTGTATGTGTCTGTGTGTCTGTGAGTATGTGTGTGAGTGTGTGTGTCTGTGTGTGTGCATCTGTGTGTGTGTATGTGTGTGTGAGTGTGAGTGTGTGTGTATGTGTGTGTGTGAGTGTGTGTATGTGTATGTGTCTGTGTGTGTGTGTCTGTGTGTGTATATGTGTGTGTGAGTGTGTGTGTGTATGTGTGTGTATATGTGTGTGTATGTGTGTGTGTGAGTGTGTGTATGTGTGTGTGTCTGTGTGTGTGTGAGTGTGTGTGTGTATGTGTGTATATCTGTGCGTGTGTGTCTGTGTGTGTGTGAGTGTCTGTGAGTGTGTGTGTCTGTGTGTGTGTTTGTGTGTGTCTGTGTGTGACTATGTGTGTGTATCTGTGTGTGTCTGTGTGTGTGTGTGTGAGTGTGTCTGTGTGTGTGTGTGTCTGTGTGTGTCCGTGTATGTGTCTGTGTGTGACTATGTGTGTGTATCTGTATGTGTCTGTGTGTGTGTGAGTGTGTGTGTGTCTGTGTTTGTGTGTCTGTGTGTGTGTAAGTGTGTGTGTGTCTGTGTCTGTGTGTGTGGGTGTGTGTGTATGTGTGTGTGTGTCTGTGTGTGTGTCTGTGTCTGTGTGTGTGTAGGTATGTGTGTATGTGTGTGAGTATGTGTGTATGTGTCTGTGTGTGTGAGTGTGTGAGTGTGAGTGTGTAGTTGGTGATATTGGTGACATACAACCTTTACCCATACCTCTTTAGCAGCTGAGTGTGTGAACACACTCCTACCTTGTGGATTCCTTCAGCCCCAGGAATGTACTGCCTTCGATGGAACCTCAACTCACTCATTAGAATGTAGAAACTGATTCCTAAGTGATTACTCATCAATAGCTGAAATAATGCAGTTTTTCACAATGTCAGATTGATTCTGTTTTCAGTCTTCTTGCAATTGTCCAAGTTTAATAATGTCTTTGTCTTCTTGCTTTTCTCGTGCACATGGTTTACAGTACGCGATGGTTTCAATACTCTGTCTTTTGTGCTTCTTAATCATTGATTGAGATTTGCTCCTGAACACTCTTCAAATAATTTTAAATCTATTGCAACTATTCCCCGTTTCCCTGTGGTATTTAAATGAATGTGGATAGCTCTCTAAATATTTCAGGAATAATTTTATTCAGAGGTTGTCTCTCCACCCCTTCTCTCTGCGAGCTGCTAAACATGCACAAAACGTAATAGCCCCAAGTGAGATTACGGTCCACTGCTTCAGTCTTGCCCAGAGGTTCCCCACAGAATTGCTGCTGAGTATTTGCAGAGATCCACTCAGATTGCTCCTGAAACATCCTCTGGCAGACATTGTTATTCTGAATTTAAAACAAGCCTTACCCATCCGCTCCAGTGAGATGCAGTTCTCTTGATGTTGTCGATTACTCCTGCTTCCCGTGACACACCGCAGACATGCCATCAATTTCACAGGGTTTTGGTTCGGGCCGAATTTGCCACAGAGGTTCTGATTGAAAGTGACCCTTGGACTGAAATGCCAACAGCCAGTCACTTGCAATATATAGCGCTGGAATGTTGTTGATGATTGGCGTGTTTGTTACTCCTGTTCTGTGCTCTGCAGACAGAAGTCTTTTGTTCTCAGTGTTGAACTGGCTCCCTCACCCTCTCTGCCAGTGACCCCAGAATCACTAATAGGGGCCCCCTTTAATTTAAAATAAACAAAACCTGTAACCCATTACATAGTGGTAATTATAATTCTTCATTCTAATTAATGGCCTCTTTTCTGTTCCCATGGCACGGGGGATCTTATTTACTGCCGACCCTTGGCTGTCTTTAGAAGGTAGCATCATCATAAAACCAACTGCTGCTTCTGTAGTGGTACAAACAGGGATGTTGTTACATATGCCCAGTGCAGATGGGGCTTGAACTCAGATGTCCTGGCTCAGAGATAGGAACACTACCACAATAACACAAGAGACCTTACTTCTACAACTGGGCTGTCCAGGACTTCAATGCAACAACGATGAAGGAAGGTAGATGGAATTAAAGGGAATTGGTGGCCTTGTATTCCTGAACCACAGGCTAATGTTGTGGGAGCACAAGGTTCAAATCCTGTCAGGCGAGACAGTGTTATTAAAGTCTGAACTGAAAATCTAATGATGACTAGATAAAGCCACATCTGATTCACCAATGGCCTTTACAGAAGGAAATGTGCCAGCCTTATCTGATTGGCCCTGAGTGTGACTCCAGACCAGCACCAATGTGGTTGACTCTGAACTGCTCTCAGACATGGCGTAAGGAGCCTCTCAGTTCAAGGGCAGTTAAGGTTGAGCAACAAGTGCAGGCCTTGCCAATGACACCTCCACCCCATGCTAGAGTGTTTTTAAAAAGGTGGCCTGTGACTTGATGCTGTCGATTATGTCGCTGCTCCTGCCCTTGTGGGGGTTTGTGTTTGGGTGGAGCTGGTGTAGCAGTCAGAATCAGACCTTTCACACTGGTTCAGAAAAGATTTACTAGGATGCTGTCAGGGTTGGAGGGATTGAGCTAAAGAGAGAGTCTGAACAGGCTGGGGGCTGTTTTCCATGGACATCAGAGTCTGAGGGGTGACCTTATAGAGGTTTATAAAATCATGAGGGGCATGGGTAGGGGTGACTAGACAAGGTCTTTTTCCCAGGTGTCCAAAAGTAGAAGGCATAGGTTTAAGGTGAGAGAGGAAAGATTTAAAAGGGACCTAAGGGGCAACTTTTTCACACAGAGTGTGGTGCATGAATGGAATGAGTTGCCAGAGGAAGTGGTGGAGGCTGGTACAATTACAACATTTAAAAGGCATCTGGATATGTATATGAATAGGAAGGGTTTGGAAGGATATGGGCCAGGTGCTGGCAAATGGGACTAGGTTACTTTAAGATATCTTGCTGACATGGAAAAGTTGGACTGAAGGGTCTGTTTCCATGCTGTTCATCTCTCTGACTGTACTACTCTGTCACTTACCATCGGTGACTTCTATGGAGCCTGCACTGGACCTGTGAAACCACATTTGGAAATCACCGTGTGGGAAAGTGTCAAAAATTTGACTGTAGATTTTTTGATTATAGATCAAACCATGAAGTCACTGTTTTCACCACCTCCACACGATCGTGTGGATTATCAAAAATGCTTCTCCTTCTCTCCCCCGGCCTCAGTTGTTTGACTCGAATGAATCACTTCTTGATAAGAGTTGGAGGGTGTCTTTCTTTTCTCTGCAATTAATGAATTCCAAGAAATCTCACCTTCTAAAACCTCAAAATCCCATGCTTTTAGTGATCAAACCCTTAACATCCTGAGAAGAAAGTAACATTCTTCCCCTTTATGGATCTTTTTGCTCGTGACTCTGATAATCTGGCTGAACCCACTTTCTAGTTTCCATGGGATTAATATTATTGTTTGCAATGCCTCCCAAACTGATGCAAATCATTTTACTGCTTCTTTTACCAAGTACCAGGCCCAAGCATCCAGTCTGCCAACTCCTTCTCTTGTTTCTAACCTCAGTAAAGTCACTTTGGACTCTTGGCCATTGGATTTCCTTTGACTCTGGGACACTCTGCCGTACAAAGGGATGGGGGGGGTGAAGAGTTAGAAAGATGGGCTCGTGTGGACTTTGATCCCCCGTATGACAATTATAATCCAAATATGTGGAGCCTGTGGTCATTTCAATGTTGGCTTACTTTGCCAGATTGTAGTACATGATTAAAGTTGCCCAGTTTAGTCTGGGTCAACACTTTAGATTATAAAACTATCTTCTCAACCCCTAAATCTGGGGTTGTTTGGGATTATCTTTTAGGGATGTTGCATTGTATCAAAGTGCTCAAATGTGCCAACTGGTAATACTTGGACTTCTGAGTTAGCTAGTCATGGCTTCAAATCCCATTCAGGTTTGTTAGCCTAGAAACCAAGGTTGATTCTCCAGTGTGATAACACCAAGAGAATACTGCACCATCAGATCTCAGATGCAATGTTAAACTGAGGCCCCATCTTATTTCTCAGCTGGAAATAAAAGGTCCAACTTTTGCAACAAAGAGCAGGTGATTTATCCTGCTGTCCTGGTCAATATTTATTCCTCAATTGCCATTGCAAAGCCAGATTATTATGGCTTTGATTGAAATTGCATTTCTCAAAAGTACAGAGTTGTGAACACAGTCCAGTCCAGCACACAAGCCAACCTCCCATCCACTGACTCCATCTGTACTTCCTGCTGCATCAGAAAGGCAGCCAGCATATTCAAACACCCCCCCCCCCCACCATTAAAATCTCTTCCAACCTCTTCCGTCAGGCAGAAGATACAAAAGGAGAAAGTGACGACTGCGGATGCTAGAGATTAGAGTCGATGAGTGCGTTGCTGGAAAAGCACAGCCGGTCAGGCAGCATCCGAGCAGCAGGAGACTCAATGTTTTGAGCAAAAGCCCTTCATCAGGAATGAGGCTGATGACGAGCTTATGCTTGAAACATCGACTCCCCTGCCCCTCGGATGCTGCCTGACCGGCTGTGCTTTTCCAGCACCGCACTTTTCAACAGAAGATACGAAGCTTGAACACACGTACCAACAGCTTCAAGAACAGCTTCTTCCCCACTGTTATTAGAATACTAAATAGATTTCTCTAATTATAGATTTAATGTTGATCTTGCTATTTGTACACCTTCTCTGCAGCTGTAATGTTGTATTATTTGCTTTGTTCTATTACGTTAATGCACTTTGTATGGTATGATCTGCCTGTACTGTACACAAAACAAAACGTTTCACTGTACCTAGGTACATGTGACAATAATAAATCAAATCGAATCAAAGCAAATCAAATTAAATGAAATAAAATTATTGTTTTTTGAGGGATCTTGCAACATGCAAATCAGATGCTGCATTTCTTATGGTCATCCAGTGACTGCATTTCTAAAGTAATTGGAAGTGTAATGCTTTGATAATCTCTTCAGGTCGTGAAAGTGCTATTAAAGGGACAGCCTTTCTTTTTCTCTCCTTGTTCCCTCTAAGATGGCACAGTGATTGGGAAAGTCCTATGTGTGTCAATCTTCCTGGCATCTCTACCACTTCCCAAAGCTGCTGTTGTGCACTGACCTCAGGCGTCTGTGTGGCTGGAAAGAAATTTGAGGGAACGTTTGTAACAGGCTGCCAATATTCATCTCCTCATCCCTTGTGTGGAGAGAATCCTGACTCTAACCACTTCAAGCCACTGACCTTTGTTTCCAAGTCTCCAAGCTGACAGCAGAGACTGCTACTGTGCTGGGACCCCTGACCAAAGGCTATCTCCCTTGTGTTTACTGAGGACTGCTGACCAGCATGACAAGCTCTTGCCTTTGCATTTCTGCTAAACAACACAGCAATGCCTCAGAACTCTGGGCTTGGTATCTCTGGTTGAGGGGCAAGAGGCCAAAAGGCAAAGCCAAAGTAAGGCAGCTGTAGGAGCATCCAAGTAGGAGTGGGCTCAGAGTAAGTAAGCACTAACTGAGCAAGCTCACAGCCCATAGATCTAACCTGGTTTACTCCATGAACTCTGTGAGTGTCCTTACGCAGACGCTGTCCTTGCTGCAGCATTGCAATGGTAGGTACCGTTGTCCCTCAAAGGACAGTGTTGAAGAACAGACATGTCCTGGAAGTGGATTGAAGATGTGCCTTGAGGGAGCTTAGAGGCTGATATTTATCAGATGCCAATACCCATAGACAATGGATGGTCTGTTTGGTCAGCACCCATGGAGCATGCCTGAGATATAGTGCCTAAGGAGGAAGTCTTTTGGAGCAATTGCTGAAGCCATCTGCTGTGACTTCCACATTGAGAATTCTCAGCATCTACTTTGCTCCCAACAGACAGTACCATAAAAAGCTGCAGATTGATGAGGTGAGTTCTGCAGTTAATAAGGTTGTTAGTAAGCAATAATCCCCCTTAATAGGCAACTTGACCCTACTTAACAGGACTCTTGACTTGACATCTGGAACTTAGTTAAATGATGGACCTTGGTTGTTCAAAATATCGAGATAGGCCTCGCTGGACTTGGCACATTATTCCGTCACATTTCTCATCACAGTCCACGTTGTTCAGGTTCTGCCGAAATTCTACTTCTTGCCATGTTTTCCAAAGCTACTCAGTTTTGCATATGTTCTCTATTTTATTTGGTTGCGTTCCATGTGGTGGATTAAATGGAATGGCTTAGGAATTGATTATTCCAAGTTTGCAGACTCACTGATCTGGAGGATCACTCAGTGATGCTTTGCAAATGAGGTACATTGTCTGTCCATATTCATCAGTAAGAGTGAAATGGGACTAGGTTCCTAAAGTTTTAGTATGATGTGCCTTGTCTGGATAATACTGGCAAATGTGTCGCCTGACATTAATCATCATGATGCCAAATGTGTGTGTTTCTCCATGTTAATTAGCAAATGCTGCATTTCTGATCACTGAATGAAGATTGCATCCTATTTTTGAAATGGAACTTAGCACAATGCTGTATCAAGACAACATTATTGCAAAGGAAAATTGAATTTATGTTGCATTTTATCACCAACTCAGTGTGTACAAACCACGTATTTCTTAGGTAAGATTTCAATAAATTAAAATAATGACAATTTGCCCAGGACAAGCTCCCACAAATAAATAACAATGTGGTAACAACCAGGTATTCTACTTTAATTATGCTGGTTGACAGATAAATATCACTCTGGACTTGGGATATTCTTTGTAATAGCACTGTTGAATCGTCTACATCCTTCAGCTGGCATGCTGTTTATGAAGGTGTTAGTCTTTACTATCGTACGTGACTTGTTAGTAGCAACATGTAGCATGATGAAGACTGGTTCATCAGTTCAAAAGATGCTACTTAAGAACCAATGTGAAATTTGTATCTTTACACAATGACATGAATATTTGACTGTGAAACTATTATTTTGTTAAAAGATTGTGAAGATTTTGCTGGTCTCCTATGTTTTTAAGTAAGCGTGTTTCCAAGACGCTACTGATGGTAACATTTGAAGAATTGCAATGCCTGATTGTTGCATTTCATAGACCTAGCTGATCTTCAAGGGGCTAGATTAGAGTGGTGCTGGAAAAGCACAGCAGTTCAGGCAGCATCCGAGGAGCAGGAAAATCGACGTTTCGGGCAAAAGCCCTTCATCAGGAATACAGGCAGAGAGTCTGAAGGGTGGAGAGATAAATGAGAGGAGGGTGGGGGTGGGGAGAATAGGTGAGTGGGGGAGGGGATGAAGGTGATAGGTCGAGGGCGGGGGGAGGGTGGAGCGTGGAAAGGAAGACAGGCAGGTAGGACAAGTCATGGGGACAGTGCTGAGCTGGAAGTTTGGAACTGGGGTGAGGTGGGGGAAGGGGAATTGAGCAAACTGTTGAAGTCCACATTGATGCCCTGGGGTTGATGTTTACCTACCTGATCTTCAAGTCTGTCAAACGTACTTGATACAAAAACAGAAATTGCTGGAAAAGCTCAGCAGGTCTGGCTGCATCTGTGGAGAGAAACCAGAGCCAATGGTTTGGGTCCGGTGACCCTCCCTCAAAACAGACTGAGGACTAGTTCTGAGGAAAGGTCACTCATCCCAAAATATTAGCTCTGCTTTCTCTCCACAGATGCTGCCAGACCTGCTGAGCTTTTCCAGTAACTTCTGGTTTTGTTTCTGATTTACAGCATCCGCAGTTCTTTCATTTTTTAAAAAGCGCTTGATAGTTTGTCTTCCTTTCCAATTACATTATAATTTGCCTTTACATTGTGAGGATAGACAGGAAAATGCCAAAAAGACACATTACCACGCATATTCCTGAGTGTACGTGAAAGTAAGGACTGCAAATGCTGGAGATCAGAGTTGAGAGTGTGGTGCTGGAAAAGCACAGCCAGTCAGGCAGCATCTGAATCGACGTTTCGGGCTGATTCCTGATGAAGGGCTTATGCCTGAAACGTCGATTCTCCTACTCCTTGGATGCTGCCTGACCTGCTGTGCTTATCCAGCACCACACTTCTGAGTATGGTAACATTTCTGCTATGATTGAGGATCTCACGAACCATTTTTGCTGGATGTTCTGTTTATAGAATACTCGCTTCTGAATCAGATCATTCGAGGATCAAGTCCCACACCAAGGCTTGAGTGCAAATTCCAGCGTGTTTGTCCAGCGCAGTCCTGAGGGAGCACTGCACAGTTAGAGGTACTGTAATTTGGGTGCTGTTCAAACTGCTGTCGAAGATCCCATTGCATCATCTCAAAGAAGGGGTAGGCTATTGTCCCTGTGTGCTGGCCAATAATTATAATTGGAAAGCCAAATGAATTTTAACAGAATTACATTTTGATTCACAGCTATACCCAGTGAACAGAAACCATTGTCCTTGTAGCTAAATGATTCAGGGCTCATCATTTCCATACCATAGCAAAGCTTCCAGCGGTTCAGTCTTTGTTAAAAAAAACACGACTGTGTTGGAGAGGTGGATTTCTGGAAGAGCCGGAGACAGGCTCTTCTGGTGTAGTACATCATTTCTGGTGTAGTAGGCATTGTGCCCTGAGGTTTGCAAAATCGACTGAAACACAGTCTCTGCTTTTAACACAAATGCTTTACAAAATATATAGCCCAGAAATTCTGCTACACAAAAAGCATTGTTGATAATGCACATCAGAGATTCCTTCATGAATGCCTTGTCTTACAAGGAGTTTCTTGTACAGTGGATAGACCACATCCCTGCATATATAATATTCCCCATAAAACATCAGTGACTACATACCAAAAGTACCTCAGTAACTGTAAAGTGTTTTCAGACAACCTGAAGGGGTGAAAGCCTCTTTTCTTCTCTTCCTTTGAAAGACTTTAGGCCCATTTATCAAGTATCCCTCCCTTTTATCTTGCAGGTGCTCCCTAGCTAATTTCTTGCATTGAGAATTGCAATTTTACCACTGCGTCCTACATCGAGTAAATTCTAACATGCTAATTTGATTTTCAGTTAGAAAGAGTTGTGCAGTCACTATTTCAACAAACTTTGTGTGGGAGATAAATATTCACAGAAAAGGAACAGTCAGGAGACGTGAGGTATGGGTGACACAGTAGCTCACTGGTTAGCAGTGCTGCCTCAAAGCGGCAGGGACCTGGGTTCAATTCCAGCCTTGGGTGACTGTCTGTGTGGAGTTTGCATATTCTCCCTGTGTCTGCGTGGGTTTCTTTCCACAGTCCAAAGATGTGGAGGTTGGGTGGATTAGCCATGTTAAATTGCCCATAGTGTCCAGGGATGTGTGGATTAGCCATTGGATGCTGTCTGGACTTGTTGGGCTGAATGGCCTGTTTTCACACTGTAGGTATTCTATTCTATTCAATGTTCCTTGAGCTTAGTTTGTATCTGTTATGAATAAAATGATTGACATTTTTAAAAATCCAGTATTTAAAGGGGGATAAGTGAGTTGCAGATTATTAATGGGACTAACTTCTATTGTGTGTTGACAAGATGTAGTGATTTTAACGGACTCTGAATGGTTGAGACTTTGCCATGGAGAATGTAGCATCTAATGATGATTGGCAGTTAGCTGCTGGGCTTTATTTACATTTCAAACCAAACAGGTTGACTCTGATTGGATAAGGTATTGCCCTGAGAAGCAGCAAATGGCTGTTGCCTATTTTGTTGAGTTGAAACAGAGACAAACAGCGTACACAGATTCTCTCTGTCTGTAAGGATCAGGGTCCTGTGTACTAATATCTGTAGCTTCCAGAACACGCATGCGCAGCACGCTATGAGCCTGACTGAAAATATTAAAATTTTTTGTCAATGAAATTCTTCTCACCCTCAGGATTATCCATTTGCAGAAATACAACCAAACGACACCCTTCTCTCACACAGACTCAATGTTAGTTTTCTCTTTATTGACATTCTTGTGAATTGTCCTGATGAGCGCAAGATGAAAAACTTTGATACAATGTGTCTTTTCTTTCAGCAATATCAAATTTCTACACTATCAGATTATTATTTGTATTTGAAATCTTATCTGGGTGGGACCAGCAGTAGAAGTTTCTTTAATAAGTATTGGTTAAATACAATGCTTTCACTTCCGGGAGACCTGTATTTACCTCTGTATCATACACTCCTGTCAGTATCTCTGTATCCTAAATGATCCAGCAATCTCATCCAATGGAGTGCAGCTCCATGGAGCCACTAACTTAATGTGGTGTGTGATTGACACCCACAAATAACACTGATCCAGCTCTGTCACTGTGGGGAGGAGAGGAATGCATTTAAAGTGCATCAGGAGGGAGATGAAGAGGGGTGGGGGGGGGGGGAATAGAAAGGCTGTAAGGGGGTTGGGAAAGAGAGGGATGGTGGGAGACACAGAAACTGTGTTGGTCTGTTTGGAGAGACCAGGGGCAGTAGAATAGATAGGGATGAGTAATGAATGCAGGCCTGGCCAGCGATGCTCACACCCTATGAATTAAATTTTGAAGAAGGAGACAAGGAGGCTGCTTGGAGTGTTGGGGAGCAGACAAGGAGGTCACAAAGAAGATAGACCAGTTCCAAACCTGCCAAGGAAAGGAAGATCCAGGGAATTGGGAGTCAAGGTTGAAAAGCCTATCATACTGTCACCAGATGGACGTTCGACAGAGACTACAAAACCCAAGCTGTTTTGCCTTTATGAAACCGTTCAACCTCAATTCTAGGCACCAGAGGGTATAAAGTGGGGGGTTAAACATGGTCACGGGGAAGCACTGAGGCATCAAAAAGTAGTGCCGGACTCTGTGATTTCTCTCCCTACTCAGATGCCACGCTGACTCCCTTACCCCCTCAGTCACCGAGAATCAGTGGAAATGAAGATAACATAAGGAAAACTATTTGCATTTAAAATTATTAAATAGCAATTTTCTGAAATGTTTAAAAAGTGATATGTACATTAATTAATGACAATAATATTCAAAATGCTTCAAAGAAGTAATAATAATAAAAAACTACAAAGAACCTGAAAAATGTTATTGAAGTTTCATTAACATTACCCTCTAGTTAAAGACCCTCTGCTTTCTGCTGGTGCCCTTCAATGGCATTCTTAGCTCCTTTGATATTTAAATCCCTTACATTATGTCAATGCATACCTAGTTTTCTATGATGGAGGAGTCAGGGAGTAAGAGACAGGAAGGACTGCAGATGCTGGAAGCCAGAGTCGATAAATGTGAAGCTGGAAGAGCACAGCAGATCAGATAGCAACCGAGGAGCAGGAAGGTCAATGTTTCGGACCGAAACATTTCATCAGGACTGGGGAGGGGGAGAGAGCCCAGAGGCATACAGAGGGAGAGGGGTTGGGGATGATGATATGAGGATGCATGTAAGGAGTTATTGTGAATGGTCAGTGGGAATGGTGGAGTGGGGATAGCCTGTGGTCAGGAACCCTCGCCGTAGAAAGCATGGTGTTCAGATTATAGAATCCCTATAGAATGGAAGCAGACCATTCGACCCGTAGGATCAACCCTCCAAAGATCATCCCATCCAGACCCACTCCCTACCCTATCCCTGTAATCCTGCCTTTTCCCATGCTAACCCACCTAGCCTGCACATCCTTGGACACTATTGGTAATTTAGTATGGCCGATCCACCCTAACCTGTACACCTTTGGATTGTGGGAGGAAACCGGAGCACCCGGAAGAAAACCACACAGGCATGGGGAAAATGTAGGAGAAAGTGAGGACTGCAGATGCTGGACATCAGAGTCGAGAGTGTGTTGCTGGGAAAGCACAGCAGGTCAGGCAGCATCCGAGGAGCAGGAAAATCGATATTTTGGGCATAAGCCCTTCATCAGGAATTCCAGTCTCTGTGTACTTCTCTCCCTCTCTCATTCGAAGCCGTCGTTTCTGTCATCTGTGCCTCTTGCTCCGGAACTTTCTGCTCAAACTATTCATTCTGTCCATTCCTCCATTTTTGAAACACAGTGTTTCAACCAAGGCGTCGCGTTAAAATCCTGGCTTCACCTTTTTGCTTCAAGATTCAATGTCATTTCATTTCCCCGCTAACAAAAGAAAGATGAAAGAGGGAGGCAGCAGATTTGAAGCAGGTCAGAGATGGGGAATGGGCAAGAGGCAAGGTCTCTGACAAGATAAAGGCTGGGGAGGTAGCCTTTATAGGTGTAGGGGGCGGTGGGGTGGGGTGGTGGTTCCAAGGCATAGAGACTTGGGAATGAGACAACTGGAGAAACAATATTTGATCTACAGAAGGTGTAACTATGACAACAGGAGCGGTGCTTGCAACTTTGACGTGTTGAGGTCTATGTGTAGTTCAGGGGAGTTGACCTTCTGAATGTGGTGTCATAGCTCTTGCATCATTTGCAAAGGCAAGAAATTTAGATGTATGTTTTGAGGGAGTTTTGTCAGGAGCAGAATCAAAACCAAAAATCATGAATACTTGGGTTTATTTAAAAGGAAACATTGGAGTGAGATTCATTCAAGAAAGATCATGATGACATTACCAACTGACAGAGGAGGGATTGGTGGGAGGGACGGGGGAATCTGTTTGATTATATCGAAGTATGGTTGTTAAATTGTGTATGATAATAAACTGGCTCCCACTCCAATACATTTACCTCCTAAGCACATTTTTGTACCAGATGTTGTGCGGTAAGATAATAGCTCTTTTACTCACCACAGCTGCCACAGGGTTGTGTGGGAGCAGATTGGTTTCGTCCTGAAATGTGTTTGAATCCAAACACGAAATATGGACTCTCTGAACAACAAAGAGTCAGTTACTGAGAATAAAAAATCATGTCTAAAATTCATTCACTGAACCTCACGGCAGACTTTAAGAGTTAACGAACAATGTATTGTTGTGGAAATTTTTCGCTGAGGTGAACATTTAACAGGAGAGCGAGAGTTTTGTAACAGATTTGCGCTGACAGGACAATTTTCTTGCATGCTGTTACTTATAGACTGCCTGTCAGCTTTCCCGTCTCTCTCCATCCCCCCAGTTTGCCCTTTTGTATATTTTGGAAGAATCACCCTATTCAGGGACGTTATACTACCCTCTGGTTTAGGCAGGGCTCAAACCCAGGTCTCTTGGTTCGGAGGTACGGGCTCTACCACCTCATCACAAAAGTTCTTGCCCCTTTTCATTTCTAGCTGGGACTAATTTGAAGCAGGTTTGTGCAAGGCAGCTGGGTTTAATTGTGAAAATAGCCTGAAAACATCCAATGACCCTTATGCAAATGCTGTTTCTGTTTCCTTTAAATGTAAAGTTCAGTTGCTAAAGCTGAGTGTTATGACCTGGATTTAATGACTATTGCTGTATGTATTGGCTGAATGGGGGGGATAGGGAGCTCACCTTATCATTTTCAGTTAAATCAATCAGGCAAATGAATGAAATGAATAACAATCAGGTAGCAAGAGGGCCCTTTCCCTTAGGGACAAGGTTCTGTACCCGAAAGCTGCCAGACAATGCCAGGGCTATCAGGCTATGGTCACCGTTCAGGGTTCAGTCAGAACAGAGGAGGACCCTGATGCCTGGTTAGGTCTGTGGGGTTTAATGTGGTCACTTCAGGAAAGCTCTAGCGAGGGCAGACGCCATGGTTGACCCTACTGACAGTAGGTGGTGTGGTCTCCCAGTTGGCTATCCCATCCATGGGTGCCCTCTGGACGATGTGGGATCAGGAGGGAGTCTCCTCCTCTGCACCGACTTAGTGAGGGCTGTTGTGGTGCAGCTGTAGTGTCCCTTTCCCTGAGCTAGGAGGCCTGTTTATCAGTCCCACCTCCTCTTGAGCTGTGTAATATCTGAGCAATTTATAACATCTATAAGAAGGCCTTTAAAACAAAAACTGAGTGGCCTCCTCATCCTAGTTGTTGGCACAGGATAGAGCGGTCACCGCAGAATCCCTACAGCATGGAAGCAAGCCATTTAGCCCAGGTAGTCCACACCAACCTTCCAAAGAGCATCCTACCCAAGCCCCACAATCCCGCATTTCGCACGACTAATTCCTGCACATCCCTGGACAGGGTGGGGCAGCTTAGCATGACCAATCCACCTAAGCTGCACATCTTTGGACTGTGGGAGGAAACCCACACAGACACAGGGAGAATGTGCAAACTCCTCACAAAATTGTCCAAAGGTGGGATTAAACCCGAATCCCTGACACTGTGACCCAGCAGTGCGAGCCACCGTGCCACCCCACCAGTTGGCACCTCAGAGCCTCAATTTGACCCTCAGCAGGAAGAATGGAGATGAGTGTGAAATCTGCTCTTCCGAATCTACAGCTGCATCCCTCCCTCACCCCATAACTTGCCTTGTTTTTTGGGGGGTAGCAGATACATCCTGTCTCCTTAGTCTCCACCCAATGGACAGAACCAAACTCCACACCGTGAATCAATTTCTGAATGTAATCATGTCGAATTTTTAATCTTACAGTAGTTATTTTATGCTACAGTCAGCATCTTATGTTAGAATCAAAGGTACAGGCCAGAGGTTTTAATAGGAAAATAGCAGAGTTGTGGAATTTGCGAGAAAAAGCATCAGTAATTTTGTGCAATAGAGGCAGGGTTTGATTTACTAAGCTCCCTGAATATGAAAATGTCAGCTTTTTAAATGTGAATGTGTTATTGTTATTAAGTATACAGGAACATGTCCCCGGGCAGTGTGCATGGTTGAGAATACTATTGTGATATTTGGCTATTAATTGGAACAGTGTTTAATCTGCTCAGGCATTCATAAAGTTTCTATCCAAATATTCAATAGTTGGATTTTCCCAATTTGTTTGCAAAGTGTGACTACCGGTGGAAGCCATAATGTGTAGCACAATTGACCATCACCATTAACAAGGAAGGCATGTGGTTATCAGGCGTTATAAGTGTTCACCCATCAGATACCATTTGCCTTAAATCCGGCAAATTGATCTTCTCTACAATGTCTATCATTGCTCTCCACATACAGATTCTGCTTGACTTGGGGCTGTTGCAGAACAAAATGTTTTTTTCCTGCTGTCCGGTTTCTGGCTGGCCCACAATGCCTCACCAGGAGGACTGACTGCTGACCTTTGACCTGCCAACTTCCATATCACTGCCATGAGTTATAGCCTTACCAGTACAACTCTCATGGCCATCGGTGTAAAACTTTAACATTTCTTTCCTTTTTTTTTCCTTCTCATTCAAAGTAGTTTCACCCACAATAATTGTCCATCAGTGAAGCTTACACATAACAGTAACCTGCATTGAAAAGCCTCAAGGTGCTTCAATTAAATTATTACCAAGCAGAATTGGGTGCCATATCACGGAAAGAGGTGTTCAGGCAAGAGATCCAAAGCTTGGTCCAAGTGGTAGGCTTTATGGAATGACTTAAAGGAGGAGAGAATGGTGGAGAGGTGTGAGGACTTGGTATGTGTGAATGGTCAGTGTGGTTGAACACCATAAACACAGCTCTGGGATAATAAAAACCCAGCGGATCACTGAGTAAGAGTTGTCACTGGCCGGTTTCTATGTCTATCCTGTTAATCCCTACGGTTGTTCACAACCTCCGACACCGTTAAGAAAGGCACTTTGTCGCGGCTTTGAGTCAAACAGTGTAGGTATATTTTAAACTCAAGACACTGGTGTTTTGGCAATTCTGTGACTTGCCTGTAACTATTTTTATGCCTTTATCATTCAGATTACAAAGCTCATTTCCAATACAAGGCTTCTTACCTCTGGTGAGAATCCAAGATGGCAACCACGACTATGGAGCAAATTCATTTCTGTGTCATTGTGTACCTTTTGCTTTTGTAGGTTTTACACTTTGTATTTTTTTTCACTGAAGATGAGCAACTTGTTTTTGGTTAATATCTTTGGTCTTTTGCATAGGATGCCTACAGTGCAGAAAGAGGCTATTTGGCCCATTGAAAGGGCATCAACCCTCTGAAGAGTATCTCACCTAATCCCTGGGACCCCACATTTAGCATGGCTAACCCAGCTAGCCTTCAGTGTTTTGGACTGAAAGATGAAACAGGAGCTCCCTATTGGAAACCCACACAAACACAAGGAGAACATACAAACTCCACTCAGGGACAGTCATCCAAGGCTGGAATCGAAACTGGGACCCTGCTGCTGTGAGGCAGCAGTGCTAACCACTGAGCCACCGTGCTGCCCTGTGTTAATTGATGTTTTGTGAATGGCATTTTTGTTAGTCATAATTACAGAATATGGAAACTCACATGCTTCCTACACTCACCCCAATGACTGACAAAACATATGCTCAATGCAAGATGTTGCCAAAAAAGAAATATCAATAATTCATTGATAACATTTTTTTGTAAAATGCAGCTTCCTTTGGTGCTTCACAGCTAACTTTTAAAAAAAAAACGTTCTAATCAACCTGCTTAGTAATGTCATTACACACCTCAGGAGCAGGGTGGGACTTGAACCAAGGATACTTAGCTCAGAGATAAGGGCACTACCACTGTGCCACAAAGAACCCTCCTGTTGTGTAAGCTGTTGTGACATCTGATGGTCAAAGAGGTAGCTTTCAAGGAAGAGTCAGAGATGGAAAGCTTGAACAAGAGAGCTCAGGCCTCAGGCAACTGAAGACGCAGTCGCAAAATCGAGATTCTGTCTGTGCAATAATATTCTTTGATGAAAATAAAATGTCGGTGTTTTCTGCAATCGAGGAAAAGATCAGAGGACGTTTGGATTTGGGATCTGTGCGCAAATCGTTATAGTCCTTACTAAGGGACCTAACCAGAATTTGGTATCAATTTTGCAGCAGTTGTTTGCTGGCAGTTGTTTTTTGGAATTTTACAGATGTTCAAAATGAATGCATGCAGAATACATGTGGTCAGCAAGAAATCTGAGCTGTGTATCCCTCCTGGTAATTTCTGATTTTACCAGGAATTCTGCTTGGCTGTTAAGAGCTGTGATGAATAATTATTCTCCAGTTAGGATACCTGCAGGGCAGTGGGTCAGGAGGAGGCCTATTTGTGTCTGGACCAAATGAAGCATGCACTGTTTCCTCTCACAGACATCTTTTAATATTTTCCTGTGTTGCTAACCACCCTACACGAACCTGCTAAAAGCTGTATTGTTGCAATTAGAACAGAATTCAAGCTTTCCTCAAAGTCCACTTTCATTAAATTTCTGAGGGTTTCTCTTGAGTTACCTTATGGAGTCAATGGTTCAGTGGTTAGCATTGCCGCCTCACAGCTCCAGAGATGCAGATTCGAGTCCAGCCCTGGGTGACTGTCAGTGTGGCGTTTGCACGTTCTCCCCGTGTCTGCGTATGTAACTGCCGGGTGCTCAGGTTTCCTCCCACAGTCCAAAGCCGTGCAGGTTAGGTGGGTGGGCTGTGCTAAATTGCCTGCAGCGCACAGGTTAGGCGTGGGGTTTTGGGGATAGAGTAGGGGTCTGGGTAGAATGCTCTTTGGAGGGTTGATGCAGACTCAATGGGCCGAATGGCCTCTTTCTGCATTCCATGGGATTCTATGATGCAATGAATGCCACCCAGAGAAGTAACATATGGGACCAGTGAGGTAGATCAGCTTAAGTCGTAAATTAGTTTCAATTGGACCCTCGGATAAGTCCAAGGACTGAAGCGATATCCATTTCTAGGCCTGTCATTGTACCACTCCTAAAGTCCAACTGCTGTTCTGCTCAATGTTGAAGACAGGCAGGAGTTCTGTGACGATCTCTCTGTCGCCTTTCCATTCTTCTTTACAAGAAGAAAGGAAACAGGGAGCCAAGCGTCGGGAATGATGGTGTAAATAACACGGCAAGATATGCCAAAAGGTGGATCAGATGCTCAGTGACAAACTGTAGCAGGAAGTTCAGATCGCTTACAGTCTGGGTAAAAGTGATTGAACATGAGAATTAGGAGCAGAAGTAGACCATTCACCCATTCCCAAGCCTGCTCCCTCATTCAATATGATCATAGCTGACATCTGCCTCAGCTCCACTGTTCTGCCTACTCCCTGGATCACATTGTCCAGCACCCTACTGAGAGACCTGTCTGTTTCACCATGAATCTATCCATTGATAGATGTTGTGATTGGAACGAGGGCCAGGTGGATCTCATTGATTATGAGATCCCTGATTGGGGTTGTTAATCTGGGCCAATCAGGGAGCCCTGGTTGACAAATATAAACAGGAGATTCAGAGTCTCTTCAGTGACTCTGTGTGTGCATACGTAAAAAAAAAGAAAAAAAAATAAACAGGAGATTCCGAAGGTGGTCTCAGTCTAGGGATTGGCTCTGACCTGGCTGGTCACAGCCTATGTACTGTGCACATGGAAATAAAGGGTGACTTGGTGACTCTGTGTCTAGTTATTTCAATGGAGTATAGAATTCCAAAGATTCACAAGGTTTTGGAGGGACGAAGTTTCTCCTGATTGTTGTATGAGGTGATGGGTACAAAATGATTCATCTATTAGCCAAACTAAAGCTCTTCCCATTCTGATTCAGCCACTGGGTGAATCACTGGGGAGTGTGCAGGGCAGTTCTGAGCAGTTGTACTTAGAGACTATAGTTTTCTACTCCCCCCATGATATTACGTAGCATATACAGAGTTACTTAAAACATATTGTGTTATCTAAGTGCCTCACCTGCTGACAATAGTTTACGGTTTACTTTTCCCCATGAACTATTAGGAAGTCCTTAGACATGCATCAGCAGAAAGTCTGGCCTGTTGTCCTGAGATTGTACCCCTATGTTCCAGACTCTCTGGGCAGGGTAAACAACCTCAGTGTTTATCCTTGTATGATACAATTAGATTGTTTTCTTCTAAACACCAGACCCAATTTGCACAGCCTGTCATCAAGAGACAGCTCTCATCCCATAAACCGATCCGGAAAGCTGTCCCACCTCCACAGCGGGGATATCCTTCAATATATAGCCAAAAACCTGAATAGTTCAGATGTGGTCTCACCAAAGCCCTGCATACTTTGTATTTGTATTTGGTATCTCTCTGTCTCCTTCTCACAGCTAGCTCTTCCGACTGGCTTCGTATTGTCAATAAACATTGATATATTGCTCATGTCTCTTTGTTTAAGACATTAACCAGCTTGTACAAGATGAGATCCCAATATTGATCCCTGTGTAACTCCACGTTACAGCCTGCTAGCCGAAAAATGCGCCTACTTCTTTGGGATGCCTGAGGTGTAGGCCTTTGGAGTCCATTAGATTGCAGATGTTTAACGTTTGTGTCTCTAGCTTGCTGCTGAGCTCAAGTGAAGCTCAGTGCAACCTGGTGGAACAATACCTCATCTTGCACCTAGTACCTTAGAGTCTTCAGGTCTTAACATTGAGTTTAACGATGACAGTAAGTGAATACCCTCTTTGATGGTCATTACTTTCTCCCCCCAAACTCCTCGCTCCTTTCCTTATGGTTTGATCCCAGCATAGCTATCTATTTTCAACCATTTAGCACCTCACCCAGCATTTATCTGTCCCTCAGTTTGTCATCAGCAATCTCTCTGTCTGGCTATCCCTCTCTCTCTTTCTCTCTCTCTCTATCTCTAGGTCCCATCTTCATGTACTCTGTTCACTCCCCCCCCCCCCCCCCCAACCACTGTCATTGGCATCATTTCCCAGCTGTTTTCAGTTTTGATGAAGGATCAGTGGACTCATAGAGTCACAGAGATGTACAGCATGGAAACAGACCCTTCAGTCTAACTCCTCCATGCCGACCAGATATCTTAACCTAATCTAGTCCCATTTGCCAGCATTTGGCCCATAATCCCTCTAAACCCTTCCTATGCATATACACATCCTGATGCCTTTTACATGTTGTAATTGTACCAGCCTCCACCACTTCCTCTGGCAGCTTGTTCCCTACAAGCACTAGCCTCTCCACAAAAGAAATCGCCCCTCAGGTCCCTTGTAATTTTTTCCACTCTCACCTTAAACTTATGCCCTCTAATGTTGGACACCCCCAACCTGGGGAAAAGACCTTGCCCATTCACCCTATCCATACTCCACATGATTTTATCAACCTCAATAAGATCACTCCTCTGCTCCAGGACTCGAAGTATTAACTCTGTTTTTGTCTTCAAAGATGCTGCCCGAATGGTTGAATTTCTCCAGAAATGTCTGTTTTTGTTTCAGATTGTCAGCATCTGCAGTTCTTTGCATTTTATTCAGCTCTAATCTGTTGGTTATCGAATGGCTCAGCTCTGCCTTTCACTAGCTGCTTATGCTGTTTGACTCACAGGGAGTCCTGTTTTGTAGCTTCACCAGGTTGACATCTCATCTCCGGGCATTGCCCTCCTGTGGGTCTTTATTCAACCAGGATGGTAATCGTTGACTGGGGGGGTATGCCAGGCCATAACGTGGCAGGTTGTATTGGAGTACAATTTCTGCTGCTATTGCCGATGGTCCATCATGGGGTCAGCTCGACAGTGCCAGTGGTGAACAGGAAAGGAATGGATCGCAGGACCCTGGGGATGATGCTGGATGTCAGGACCCAGAGAAGCAGAGACGGTGAAGAGAGGGAAAGATGAACATTTGAAGCTGTTTCAGTTTTAGCAGAGTCAGTTCTGATGTGACGTGATAGTTCTGTTCCCATGCGATCTTGTGTAATCAGAAAATTGTGTCACTTAAACTAATGGGAGTGCAATCACATTATAGCCAGTGCAGATTAAGGACAGTTTGCATTCTATAAATAACAGTCGAAATTCTTCAATGGCGTTAAAGCCAATTTGTGTTGGTTATAGCAGAACCAACTGTAATAGCAATTCAATTTTTTTTTCAGTATTAAACAATTTATACAATTTATTCAGTAATTTGTTTTGTAATGCAAGATGGTGGCAGAACATGGTAACGTTATCCACATTTCACTCTCTATAGGTGCACGTGACAATCCTAAATAAATCTAACTTTAAACCACGGGAACTTCTGACTAATGTCAACGCCCTCAGTGTGGAGCTGGCCTTGATTTTTTGCGCTTATATTCCTGTGACCTTCTGGTTGCAGGGGTCAGAATAGCATTGGATTCAGAGGTCAGAGGAAGGCGACGTTCATCTGACTTGACTGATGGTGGTGGAACCATTTTCTCATTGTGGAGCTTGGGAAGGCTGCATTACCGTTTGGAAGCCTCACCGACATGTAGCGTCTTGACGTTGTCAGAAGCAGAGCCAACGACTGAACATGGTTCCAGCTGAGGGTTAACCCCAATCCACACCAGCCTGCAGAAAGAGCTGAAAGGCCTTCGACACAAATGAAATATCAGGCAGCGTTTTGTGGTAACTTAATATCTGGCAGCACTCACCTCAAGCTTGTTTCAAAAATAAATAATTTAATTACCTTCTTATTTTCTGAAATCTGCGCTACCTTCTCACTGCCTGTTTATGCATTTGTTTTTGTTATTCACGGACTAGCTTGTGGGCTTCTGCGCCTCTGTAATGAAATAAGCATAGATTTATAATGAGTTGGATCTAGGACATGCTGCCCATTATTCTAATGTTGCAGAAAGTCACTCTTACAAAACCCTTTTATTACTCAGACTACTATTCTGCAAAACTGATTAGATTTATGCTTTATTAATTTGCTAGCCAAACCAACTGCTGTCTTAAAAAAAAACAAATCTATTTTCCCTCTCTCTTCTGTTTGTGCATTTTAACCATTCGAATGTGTGCGGCATGTGAATGATAAACAGCCTGGATGTCGACAGGGTCTTTCAGATCAGAGTGCTCAACTGGGGAAAAAAAAACAGAGGCTATTGTCGAGATAATGGGTTGGGTTTTCCTGTTTCTATGCTGTGCTGTTATAGTGGAGTTTCACAGCAGGGTTTCCAACACAGCTCACAGTGACCCTCCTTCTGCTACCTTCGGCTCTGCACATTATGAACTTCACCAACGGCCTCTTTGACATCTTGTTTGTGCAGCGTTGGGGGAAGGGGGTGGGTGGGGGGGCAACTCCCACCTCTGCCAGAACCTTCCGGCGTACCTGTTGCAGCCGCCATTTTTCAAGTCCAGCTGTGTGGCAGAAGCCAGCTCAGCCGCTGCCCCTCTTAGGGAACCAGGAGAACAAGACTGCAAGAAGCCCAGTCGAAGGGATCGTTCTTGCTGTCTCGAGCCACACATGGGTCTTTGATTTGATGTCTAAGCAATAAAAGCAGCACCTCAACTGATGCTGTGTTCCCTCCACACTGCACTGAGAGGCCGCTGGTTCTAGCCTGGAAAAGAAATCCAAACCCACATCTTTCTAACTCCACCTATCTACAGCTAGGCCATTCAGCCCACCAAATCTGCTCTGCCATTAAATGAGGCCAGCCATGATCCCATTGAGTGGCGGACGAATCTTGACGGGCTGAGTGGCCTATTTCTGCTACAATGTCTTATGGTTCAACACATGAGGCTATATCAGTTCAGATTGTGAGGGAATTTGAGGCTGAGTTAGGCCTTGTCTGAATGTGTGAGTTATTTATAATCAAGGAACTCTGAAATATTACAGTTATTGATTCACAAATCCAGGCTGTTCAGCAGTTTTCTACTCTTTCATTTTTTTTCCCCTTAAATGAGGCAATGTTTTGCTACGGGCTATAACTCTGACTGACAAATCTTTCTTGCCTCTTCAAGCAAAACGAATCACCATCACAATGAGATTGATGACCGAGCAAGAACTGCAAGGTTCCACATAGCAATTCCAAAACACCAGATTACAAAGTGCAGCAGCACAATTTGCTCGGGATTTGTGATTTAACAAGTCTAACTGAACAAAATCACCAATGACGTGCAAGCCCTCTCTCTGAAGCCTGTTAGGAACATTGGAACAGGAGTTCAGCCCCTCGATCCTGTTCCAACATTCAATGAGATCATCGCCGATCTGTGGCCTAACGTCCTATACCATTGGTGTATGTTGAGCAAATGGAGATTATTAATCACAGCTTGCATTTATATAGTGCCTTTGATGTGGTAGAAGTTTCCAAAAAAACTGCATATGAAGGTAATCAGATAAAAATTGATGCCAAGCTAAAGAATCTCACGTTAGGTGATAACTCCTGATGAAGGGCTTATGCCCAAAACATTGACTCTCCTGCTCCTTGGATGCTGCCTGACCTGCTGTACCTTTCCAGCACCACACTGTTTGGCTCTGATCGATAGATTTGCCAAAGTGCTGGATTCCTACAAGCGGGTTGAAAAGAGACATTTCTATAATTCTGCTAAATCGACGTAACAGTTAAAATGCTGCCATGACAATGTTTGTGACGTGGGTTCGAAAACAGAATGACAAGAAGGTACGAAACAGATGGTGCTGAAGAAGGATTGCTGGACTTGAGGAGTACCAAGGCAGTCGAAGTATACTCAAGAGGGATATCAGGAGGGCAAAAAGAGGATAGCTTTGGCAAATAGGGTTAGGGAAAATCCAAAGGGATTTTACAAATACATTAAGGATAAAAGGGTAAGTAGGGAGAGAATAAGGCCCCTCAAAGATCAGCAAGGCGGCCTTTGTGTGGAGCCGCAGGAAATGGGGGAGATACTAAATGAGTATTTTGCATCAGTATTTACTGTGGAAAAGGATATGGAAGATATAGAATGTGGGGAAATAGATGGAGACATCTTGCAAAATGTCCAGGTTACAGAGGAGGAAGTGCTGGATGTCTTAAAAGGCATAAAAATGGATAAATCCCCAGGATCTGATCAGGTGTACCCGAGAACTCTGTGGGAAGCTAGAGAAGTGATTGCTGGGCCTCTTGCTGAGATATTTGTATCATAGTCACAGGTGAGGTGCCGGAAGACAGGAGGTTGGCAAATGTGGTGCCATGTTTAAGAAAGGTGGTAAGGACAAGCCAGGGAACTATAGACCGGTGAGCCTGACATTGGTGGTGGGCAAGTTGTTGGAGGGATTCCTGAGGGACAGGATGTACATGTATTTGGAAAGGCAAGGACTGATTCGGGATAGTCAACATGGTTTTGTCTGTGGGAAATCATGTCTCACAAACTTGATTGAGCTTTTTTGAACAAGTAACAAAGAGGATTGATGAGGGCAGAGTGGTAGACGTGATCTATATGGACTTCAGTAAGGTGTTCGACAAGGTTCCCCATGGGAGACTGATTAGCAAGGTTAGATCTCATGGAATACAGGGAGAACTAGCCATTTGGATACAGAACTGGCTCAAAGATAGAAGACAGAGGGTGGTGATGGAGGATTGTTTTTCAGACTGGAGGTCTGTGACCAGTGGTGTGACACAAGGATCGGTGCTGGGTCCACTACTTTTCATTGTTTATATAAATGATTTGGATGCGAGCATAAAAGGTATAGTTAGTAAGTTTGCAGATGACACTAAAATTAGAGGTGTAGTGGACAGTGAAGAGGGTTACCTCAGATTACAACAGGATCTTGATCAGATGGACCAATGGGCTGAGGAGTGGCAGATGGAGTTTAATTCAGATAAATGTGAGGTGCTGCATTTTGGAAGAGCAATTTAGAGCAGGACTTATACACTTAATGGTAAGATCGTAAGGAGTATTGCTGAACAGCGACCTTGGAGTGCAGGTTCATAGCTCCTTGAAAGTGGAGTCGCAGGTAGATAGGATAGTGAAGAAGGCATTTGGAATGCTTTCCTTTATTGGTCGGAGTACTGAGTACAGGAGTTGGGAAGTCATGTTGCTGCTGTACAGGACATTGGTTAGGCCACTGTTGGAATATTGCGTGCAATTCTGGTCTCCTTCCTATCGGAAAGATGTTGTGAAACTTGCAGGAGTTCAGAAATTATTTACAAGGATGTTGCCAGGGTTGGAGGATTTGAGCTACATGAAGAGGCTGAACAGGCTGGGGCTGTTTTCCCTGGAGCGTCGGAGGCTGAGGGGTGACCTTATAGAGGTTTCTAAAATTATGAGGGGCATGGATAGGATAAATAGACAAAGTCTTTTCCCTGGGGTTGGGGAGTCCAGAACTAGAGGGCGCAGGTTTAGGGTGAGAGGGGAAGGATATAAAAGAGACCTAAGGGACAACATTTTCATGCAGAGGGTGGTGCATGTATGGAATGAGCTTCCAGAGGAAGTGGTGGAAGCTGGTACAATTAGAACATTTAAAAGGCATCTGGATGGGTATATGAATAGGAAGGGTTTGGAGGGATATGGCAAATGGGACTAGATTAGATTAGGATATCTCGTCAGCAAAGAAGAGGTGGACTGAAGGGTCTGTTTCTGTGCTGTACAGCTCTATGATTCTATGACTAAGTTCACTCTGTTTCTCTCTCCACATATCCTGCCAGACCTGCTGTGTTTCTCCAGCAATTCCTGTTTTCCTTTAATATTTCCAGCATCCACAGTTCTTCGTTTTATTTTAATGATAAGAGGGTGATGATCTTTCCCTGTGGGAACGGGTTTAAAGGAATGACCTGTGAGGCACTGAATACCTCCTATAGCAATCTTTCTGAGGGTGCCTCTTGGTGTGTGATGGCTGTGACAAAAGGACATTCGGCTGCAAGGTTGCTGAGCTGAGATTTGGGTGCAGTGTTAGAAATTGCAGCACGATGAGTTGTATGTTAAATATCACCATTGGTTGAGAGCTGCTGGTCTAATGTCTTTATATTGTGGAGCAACAGCTGCTCTCAAATAAATGGGATATCTCTCAGTTGTCACGAGAGGAAAATATTGCCTGTCTTCTGCCTTTTGATGTCTTGAGTGCTATGTACAAGAAATGCAGGGAAATGAATGATAGCAACTCATTAGCTATAAATAAATATTCATCTTGTAATAACACCATGAGTGATTAAATGATGTCTTTAGTGGCTCCTGTAATAAACATTGATAGAGGGATCTATTAACCAGAGTATCAAAAGCTAACTGTTAATAAAATTACTGTTCTGAGAATTTTAGATCAGAAGCTTAGAGTGGCACAGTGGTTAGCACTGCTTCCTCACAGCCCCAGGGACCTGGCTTCAATTCCAGCCTTAGGTGACAGTCTGTGTGGAGTTTGTACTTTCTTCCCATGTCTGTGTGGGTGTGCTCTGGTTCCTTCCCACAATGCTAAGATGTGCAGGTCAGGTGGATTGTCCAGGGATGTGTAGGCCAGGTTGATTAGCCAGGGGGGGAGTGGGATGCTGTTCAGAGAGTTGGTATGGGCTGAATGGCCTGCCCCCACACTGCAGGGATCCTATGAAGAGAGGAAAGCGTTTTCTTCAAGGAAAAGTACCTTTGAAGTAAACAAGAACGGTTGTTTGAATAAAGTGCTGTCTTCAAGGGATTCGGGAAGAGAAACATCACAGGGTCACATGGTGTGGAGTAAAGTTGACACAGGAGTTAATGGTTTGGCAAAGATCTGGAAAAATAAGACTAGAAACCAGGTGGCAATATCTGTGGACAATACAGATGAGCCATGTCTGCTGTAAATGAATCAATGCTGCTCCCTGTCCTCCTGTGTGTTTTATTTTTCAATTAATTCATGAGATGTGGGTGTCGCTTTCTAGGTTACTGTCCCTTAGAGGTCTTTCAAACCACTGTAATCCATTTTGTGGCAGTGGACCCATAATGCTATTAGGGAGGGCGTTCCAGGATGTGACAGCGAGAGTGTTCTGCTCATTCAAAGCAGGGCATTCTGAACAACCGAAGGAGGAAAGTTAACTCATCATCGGCGCTCCCCCACTGTCAAGGATGACTCTCTCCCACTCTCAGGGTGAGTCTGTAGGTGGCTGTACAGATCGATGTGGCGACTGCAGACTCTGTTACACTGGGGGCAGGAGGTGGTCGTGGGAAAGGGGTGGGTGGGGCGTTGATGTAGCAGCGCTCCTTGTGCTGTTTTCACCTGACTCCCATGTTTTCCGGACAGCAACTCTCGAGGTGTTTAACTTACAGTTAAATGGTAATGTGAGGCCATACCCGCAAGTGATTTAACTGTTGGAAAGATCTAACAACTTATTTGACAAGTCAGGTTAGGTTTGTACTTAAGATCCTTAGTTTAAAACACCTGTGCTAACCTGCAACCAACAATCTGGCCTTGTGTCATTTTTCAATTTAACTGCTCTGCAAAAAGCTGACATTTGATTTGGAGATACTTATCCATGTCATAATTACATATCACAATGAATCACTTTCCACCTTGTTCTAGACACATACTGGGTCTAACATCTCAGTAGAGTTTATGCTGCATAGGGCTGGAACGACAGACTTGTTTTAATATGTAGTTATATACCATAGTGAATAGTCATGTGTGAACGTCCATCAAGACAACACAAGGTATGGTATTAAAAATAAAAGTTATTTATTCTTCACGTTAAGCAAAACCGTGTTCTTCAAAACACGTTTCCAAAGAAACCCATAATAATGTATGGGTTATGTTTCCATTACATCAAGCAGGTACAGAATACAAATTCAGAACGAACATAAAACACCAAAGAGAACCTGTTGATACAGGTAACATGGTGGCTCAGTGGTTAGCACTGCTGCCTCACAGCGCCAATGACCCGGGTTTGATTCTTGCCTCAGGCAACTCTCTTTGTGGAGTTCATATGTTCTCCCCGTGTCTGTATGGATTTGCTCTGGTTTCCTCCCAATGTCCAGGGATGTGCAGGTTAGTGTGGATTAGCCATGCTAAATTGTCCCGCACTGTCCAGGGATGTGCAGGTTAGTGTGGATTGGCCATGCTAAATTGTCCCGCAATGTCCAGGGATGTGCAGGTTAGGGTGGATTGGCCATGCTAAATTGTCCTGCACTGTCCAGGGATGTGCAGGTTAGGGTGGATTAGCCATGCTAAATTGTCCCGCAATGTCCAGGGATGTGCAGGTTAGGGTGGATTAGCCATGCTAAATTGTCCTGCACTGTCCAGGGATGTGCAGGTTAGTGTGGATTGGCCATGCTAAATTGTCCCGCAATGTCCAGGGATGTGCAGGTTAGGGTGGATTAGCCATGCTAAATTGTCCTGCACTGTCCAGGGATGTGCAGGTTAGGGTGGATTAGCCATGCTAAATTGTCCTGCACTGTCCAGGGATGTGCAGGTTAGGGTGGATTGCCCATAGGGGATGCAGGGTTGCACAGATAGGGTTGGGTCTGGGTGGAATGCTCTTCAAAGGGTCAGTGTGGGCCAAATGGCCTGCTTTCAAACTGTCGGGATGCAATAAAATATATATTGTTATGCTTTGTTTTTGCCTCACGTACAAAATAGCTTACCTAGCAGGAGAAGGCTGGGTGTGGATCTGCATCTGGCTTGTCTGCCACTCTCCAGCTATATGTTGAGGATCATCAGCTGTGTTGCTATGGATATGGAGAGTGGAATGTCATTTGGGGCTGGTGCTGTGAAAAGGGTCCTGGCCTTTCATTGATGCAGGTAACAGTCTAAACCAACTGAACAAGCAGGTATTGTCCAGGAATGATGTGTTTGTCTCTCATTTATTGTTTTGTGCTACTGGGTGCCAGGGAAGAACCACGCCATTGCAAATCAGGGGCGTGGATTTGGAATGATGGGTACTCATTCCTCGATGATTATCCGGATTTCACAATCGGAAATCTCAGTGAGCAAGCTGAGTAAAACCAATGGCCCGTAATTGTTCTCCAGGTGATGTTAACTATATGACATGGCATGTTCGGTAATCAGAGTATTTACAGAAGTAATGAAAAGACTATAAGTGTAGAGTTCCTGTGTGCAAGAGCCATGTCATGTGACCTCCATATGGTGGTGCCATGTGTTCAATGACAAGCAGCCAGTCTTCAGAGGTCATCGTTGTTTCTCCCAGAGCGCTTCCCACTGTTATGACCAAAGGTACAACTGATATTTCTGTGTGACTGTTCGTTTCTGCAAATGTTAGGATGAGTGTCTTCAGATTCTGCTGCTGAATCTGAGCTTTCTCTGTGTGACACTGATCCATTGCAAGCCAAGATCATTCACATTGTAGTGATAGACAAAACCATTTGGTCATCCTGTGTGTGTTAAAAAAAGAATTTTTTTAAAATTATGGAGGATTGTTGACAAATCGCTATTGCAGTTATGTGATGATTCACTGTAGTTTGTTACTCTAATTGTAATGCAAACTTCGAAACCATTCACTGCTGTGGATTCATCAATGGGTTACAGCGACATTGTAAAGTAAGCATTTGTCCTTTTCTCTGTAGAGAGGAGTAATATCCGTGATATGCAAACTCAATGTGATTTGATTCACTTGTTCTCTGTGGTTGGAACATCTGTCATCTGACAATTAGACCCCGTGTAGCACACAATTCATAACATACAGTTGTCATGCCACTGAATATTCTGTCTTGATTCCAAGGGTAAATAATGAGATTCCTTTGTGGTCTGAATTTTGGAATGGTCAAACGTAGCAATCTCTAAGAGCAGTCTGCACCCTCGAACTGGAATGTTTTTATACGCATCTGTAGGATGTGAGCATCGTTGGCTGTCCCTAGTTGCCCCTTGGGAAGGTGGTGCTGAGCTGCCTTCCTGAACTGCTGCATTCCACCCGCTGTGGGTTGACCCACAATGGCATTAGGGAGGGAATTCCAGGATTTTGACCCAGCGATATATTTCTAAGTTAGGATGACTTGGAAGGGAACTTGCACGGAGTGGTTTTCCCATGTACCTGCTGCCCTTGTCCTTCTGGATGGAAGTGGTTGTGGGTTTGGAAGGTGCTGTATGAGGATCTTTGGTGCGTCTTGCAGAGAGTACACACTTTGACAGAATGTTGGCTTTATGCACAAATTGTACCAGATTTGGGACAACAAGAGGGCAGAAGCTTTGGTGTTGCAAACTCTGAGGCAACATTGGCCAAACTCCATGCCCCCGCCCCTCCCTGCTCTCAAAGGTCTTCTCTTGCTCCCACCCCACATCAAGGGGTCACAGCTATCTTCGAGCCTGGAAATGGGGTTAGAGTGGAAGAACATTTGGGAAGTACTGAATTAAACAACACACACACAAACAAAAAAATCACGACAGTGTTTATGCAAATGTAGAGCAGGATCAATTGCATTTCCCTTCACAATACGTGGTTGTTCCCTACCCAAACTCACCCAGGAATAGAATCTGCACAAGCAGAAACTCTATGACAGGCAGGAAGCTCTATCAGGGAAACTACACACACAGGAAGCTCTATCAGGGAAACTACACACACAGGAAGCTCTATCAGGGAAACTACACACGCAGGAAGCTCTATCAGGGAAACTGTACATGCAGGAAGCTCTATCAGGGAAACTGCACACGCAGGAAGCTCTATCAGGGGAACTACACACGCAGGAAGCTCCATCAGGGAAACTACACACGCAGGAAGCTCTTTCAGGGAAACTGCACACGCAGGAAGCTCTATCAGGGAAACTGCACACGCAGGAAGCTCCATCAGGGAAACTACAAATGCAGGAAGCTTGATCAGGGAAACTACACACCCAGGAAGCTCTATCAGGGAAACTACACACGCAGGAAGCTCTATCAGGGAAACTGCACATGCAGGAAGCTCTATCAGGGAAACTACACACACAGGAAGCTCTACCAGGGAAACTACACACACAGGAAGCTCTATTAGGGAAACTGCACACGCAGGAAGCTCCATCAGGGAAACTACACACATAGGAAGCTCCATCAGGGAAACTACACATGCAGGAAGCTCTATCAGGGAAATTACACATGCAGGAAGCTCTATCAGGGAAACTACACATGCAGGAAGCTCTATCAGGGAAATTACACATGCAGGAAGCTCCATGAGGGAAACTGAACACGCAGGAAGCACCTGAGAGAAACTACACAAGCAGGAAACCATATCAAGGAAACTACACATGCAGGAAGCTCTATCAGAGAAACTACACACGCAGGAAGCTCCATGAGGGAAACTGAACACGCAGGAAGCTCTATCAGGGAAACTGCACATGCAGGAAGCTCTATCAGGGAAACTACACATGCAGGAAGCTCCATGAGGGAAACTGAACACGCAGGAAGCACCTGAGAGAAACTACACAAGCAGGAAACCATATCAAGGAAACTACACATGCAGGAAGCTCTATCAGAGAAACTACACACGCAGGAAGCTCTATCGGGCAAATTACAAACGCAGGAAGCTTTATCAGGGAACTACACACGCAGGAAGCTCTATCAGGGAAACTACACACACAGGAAGCTCTATTAGGGAAACTGCACACGCAGGAAGCTCTATCAGGGAAACTGCACACACAGGAAGCTCCTCAGAGAAACTACACACGCAAAAAGCTCTATCAGTGAATCTACGCACGCAGGAAGCTCTATCAGGGAAACTACACACGCTGGAAGCTCCTCAGAGGAACTACACACGCAGGAAGCTGTATTATGGAAACTACTCAGGCAGGAAGCTGTATCAGGGACACTGCACACACAGGAAGCTCTATCAGGGAATCTGCACACACAGGAAGCTCTATCAGGGAAACTACACACACAGGAAGCTCTGTCAAGGAAACTGCACACGCAGGAAGCTCTATCAGGGAAAGTACACACGCAGGAAGCTCCATCAGGGAAACTGCACACGCAGGAAGCTCTATCAGGGAAACTGCACAAGCAGAAAGCTCTATCAGGGAAACTGCACACACAGGAAGCTCTTTCAGGGAAACTGCACACGCAGGAAGCTCTATCAGGGAATCTACATACACAGGAAGCTCCTCAGAGAAACTACACACGCAGGAAGCTCTAACAAAGAAACTACACATGCAGGAACCTCTATCAGGGAAACTGTACACGCAGGAAGCTCCATCAGGGAAACTAAACACGCAGGAAGCGTTATCAGGGAAACTACACACGCAGAAAGCTCTATCAGGGAAACTAAACACGCACGAAGCGTTATCAGGGAAACTACACATGCAGGAAGCTCTATCAGGGAAACTACACACACAGGAAGCTCTATCAGGGAAACTGCACAAGCAAGAAGCTCTATCAGGGAAACTGCACACGCAGGAAGCTCTATCAGGAAAACTACATACACAGGAAGCTCGATCAGGGAAACTGCACACACAGGAAGCTCCTCAGAGAAACTACACACGCAGGAAGCTCTAACAAAGAAACTACACATGCAGGAACCTCTATCAGGGAAACTACACACACAGGAAGCTCTATCAGGGAAACTGCACACGCAGGAAGCTCTATCAGGGAAACTGCACACGCAGGAAGCTCTATCAGGGAAACTACACACACAGGAAGCTCTATCAGGGAAACTGCACACGCAGGAAGTTCTATCAGGGAAACTGCACACGCAGGAAGCTCTATCAGGGAAACTACACACACAGGAAGCTCTATCAGGGAAACTACACACGCAGGAAGCTCTATCAGGGAAACTACACACGCAGGAAGCTCTATCAGGGAAACTGCACAAGCAAGAAGCTCTATCAGGGAAACTGCACACGCAGGAAGCTCTATCAGGGAAACTACACACACAGGAAGCTCTATCAGGGAAACTACACACGCAGGAAGCTCTATCAGGGAAACTACACACGCAGGAAGCTCTATCAGGGAAACTACACACGCAGGAAGCTCTATCAGGGAAACTGCACACACAGGAAGCTCCATCAGGGAAACTGCACATGCAGGAAGCTCTATCAGGGAAACTGCACAAGCAGGAAGCTCTATCAGGGAAACTACACACGCAGGAAGCTCGATCAGGGAAACTACACACGCAGGAAGCTCCTCAGAGAAACTACAAACGCAGGAAGCTCTATCAAAGAAACGACACATGCAGGAACCTCTATCTGGGAAACTACACATGGAGGAAGCTCTATCAGGGAAACTACACACGCAGGAAGCTCTATCAGGGAAACTGCACACGCAGGACGCGTTATCAGGGAAACTACACACGCAGGAAGCTCTATCACGGAAACTGGACACGCAGGAATCTCTATCAGGGAAACTGCACATGCAGGAAGCTCCTCAGAGAAACTACACAAGCAGGAAACCATATCAAGGAAACTATACACGCAGGAAGCTCTTTCAGAGAACCTACACACGCAGGAAGCTCTATCAGGCAAATTACAAACGCAGGAAGCTCTATCAGGGAAACTACACACGCAGGAAGCTCTATCAGGGAAACTACACACGCAGGAAGCTCTATCAGGGAAACTGCACATGCAGGAAGCTCTATCAGGGAATCTACACACGCAGGAAGCTCTGTCAGGGAATCTGCAAATGCAGGAAGCGCTATCAGGAAAACTACACATGCAGGAAGCTCTGTCAGGGAAACTGCACAAGCAAGAAGCTCTATCAGGGAAACTGCACACGCAGGAAGCTCTATCAGGGAAACTACACACACAGGAAGCTCTATCAGGGAAACTACACACGCAGGAAGCTCTATCAGGGAAACTACACACGCAGGAAGCTCTATCAGGGAAACTACACACGCAGGAAGCTCTATCAGGGAAACTACACACACAGGAAGCTCCATCAGGGAAACTGCACATGCAGGAAGCTCTATCAGGGAAACTGCACAAGCAGGAAGCTCTATCAGGGAAACTACACATGCAGGAAGCTCGATCAGGGAAACTACACACGCAGGAAGCTCCTCAGAGAAACTACAAACGCAGGAAGCTCTATCAAAGAAACGACACATGCAGGAACCTCTATCTGGGAAACTACACATGGAGGAAGCTCTATCAGGGAAACTACACACGCAGGAAGCTCTATCAGGGAAACTGCACACGCAGGACGCGTTATCAGGGAAACTACACACGCAGGAAGCTCTATCACGGAAACTGCACACGCAGGAATCTCTATCAGGGAAACTGCACATGCAGGAAGCTCCTCAGAGAAACTACACAAGCAGGAAACCATATCAAGGAAACTATACACGCAGGAAGCTCTTTCAGAGAACCTACACACGCAGGAAGCTCTATCAGGCAAATTACAAACGCAGGAAGCTCTATCAGGGAAACTACACACGCAGGAAGCTCTATCAGGGAAACTACACATGCAGGAAGCTCTATCAGGGAAACTGCACATGCAGGAAGCTCTATCAGGGAATCTACACACGCAGGAAGCTCTGTCAGGGAATCTGCAAATGCAGGAAGCGCTATCAGGAAAACTACACATGCAGGAAGCTCTGTCAGGGAATCTGCAAATGCAGGAAGCGCTATCAGGAAAACTACACATGCAGGAAGCTCTATCAGGGAATCTACACACGCAGGAAGCTCTATCAGGGAATCTGCAAATGCAGGAAGCGCTATCAGGGAAAGTACACACGCAGGAAGCTCTATCAGGGAAACTACACACGCAGGAAGCTCTATCACGGAAACTACACACGCAGGAAGCTCTATTAGGGAAGCTACTCAGGAAGGAAGCTCTATCACAGAAACTACACGCGCAGGACGCTCTATTGCGGAAACTACACACGCAGGAAGCTCTATCAGGGAATCTGCAAATGCAGGAAGCGCTATCAGGAAAACTACACATGCAGGAAGCTCTATCAGGGAATCTACACACGCAGGAAGCTCTATCACGGAAACTGCACACACAGGAAGCTCTATCAGGGAAACTACACACGCAGGAAGCTTTATCACGGAAACTACACACACAGGAAGCTTTATCACGGAAACTACACACGCAGGAAGCTCTATCACGGAAACTGCACACACAGGAAGCTCTATCAGGGAAACTACACACGCAGGAAGCTCTATCAGGGAACCTACACACACAGGAAGCCCCTCAGAGAAACTACACACATAGGAAGCTCTATCAGGGAAACTACACACGCAGGAAGCTCTATCAGGCAAATTACAAACACAGGAATCTCTATCAGGGAAAGTGCACATGCAGGAAGCTCTATCAGGGAAACTACACACGCAGGAAGATGTAGCAGGAAAGTGCACAATAGGAATAAAGTGTCAGAATGTTTGTTTGATGGGACTTCACTTGGCAGTGCAGAATTGTTTATGTGTGAATTTGGATGATTGAGTAATTCACATTTTGTGTGTGTTATTGTTTCATGGGGGCACCGTCATCTCTCCGTGCGTGGAATCACAGGTATTGATCGCTGTGAGGACGCTGTCGAAAAGTGTTTTGCTTCCCTTAATTTTTTCTCTCCCGTCTTTGTTAAAGGTTTAGATGGAGAGGAATTTGTTCAGCGCTTACAAGACAATTTTCTGATTCAGTATGTGGATGTACCTACTGGAGAAGATGCAAAAGTTGACCTACTCTTGGGAAATAAGGCAGGGCAGGTGACTGAGGTGTCAGTGGGGGAGCACTTTGGGGCCAGCGACCATAATTCCATTAGATTTAAAATAGTGATGGAAAAGGATAGACCAGATCTAAAAGTTGAATCGGAGAAAGGCCAATTTTGACGGTATTAGGCAAGAACTTTTGGAAGCTGATTGGAGGCAGATGTTCACAGGTAAAGGGACGGCTGGGAAATGGGAAGCCTTCAGAAATGAGAAAATGAGAATCCAGCGAAAGTATATTCCTGTCAGGGTGAAAGGGAAGGCTGGTTGGTATAGGGAATGCTGGATGACTAAAGAAATTGAGGATTTGGTTAAGAAAAAGAAGGAAGCATAGACAAGATAGATCAAATGAATCCTTAGAAGAATATAAAGGAAGTCGGAGTATACTTAAGAGGGAAATCAGGAGGGCAAAAAGGGGACATGAGATAGTTTTGGCAAATAGAGTTAAGGAGAATCCAAAGGGGTTTTGCAAATACTTTAAGGACAAAAGGGTAACTAGGGAGAGAATAGGGCCCCTCAAAGATCAGCAAGGCGGCCTTTGTGTGGAGCCACAGAAAATGGGGGAGATACTAAATGTATTTACTGTGGAAAAGGATATGGAAGATATAGAATGTAGGGAAATAGATGGTGACATCTTGCATCCCCAGGACCTGATCAGGTGTACCCGAGAACTCTGTGGGAAGCTAGAGAAGTGATTGCTGGGCCTCTTGCTGAGATATTTGTATCATCGATAGTCACAGGTGAGGTGCCAGAAGACTGGAGGTTGGCAAATGTGGTACCACTGTTTAAGAAGGGCGGTAAGGACAAGCCAGGGAACTATAGACCGGTGAGCCTGACCTCAGTGTTGGGCAATTTGTTGGAGGGAATCCTGAGGGACAGGATGTACATGTAGTTGGAAAGGCAAGGACTAATTAAGGATAGTCAACATGGCTTTGTGTGTGGGAAATCATGTCTCACAAACTTAATTGAGTTTTTTTGAAGAAGTAACAAAGAGGATTGATGAGGGCAGAGCAGTAGATGTGATCTATATAGACTTCAGTAAGGCATTTAACAAGGTTCCCCATGGGAAACTGATTAGCAAGGTTAAATCTCATGGAATACAGGGAGAACTAGCCATTTTGGATACAGAACTGGCTCAAAGATAGAAGACAGAGGGTCATGGTGGAGGGTTGTTTTTCAGACTGGAGGCCTGTGACCAGTGGAGTGCCACAAGGATTGGTGCTGGGTCCTCTACCTTTTGTCATTTACATAAATGATTTGAATGCGAACATACGAGGTACAGTTAGTAAGTTTGCAGATGACATCAAAATTGGAGGTGTAGTGGACAGTGAAGAGGGTTACCTCAGAGTACAACAGGATCTTGACCAGATGGGCCAATGGGCTAAGAAGTGGCAGGTGGAGTTTAATTCAGATAAATGTGAGGTGCTGCAGTTTGGGAAAGCAAATCAGAGCTGGACTTCTACACTTAATGGTAAGGTCCTAGGGAGTGTTTCTGAACAAAGAGACTTTGGAGTGCTATATGTGGCACAGGTCTGGCCTATCCCCAGGACCTGTGCCGCCGCAGTCACCCGGGCCATCTTCCAATTCATTTGGAGATCAAAGATGGACCGGGTCCGAAGAGACTCTATGTACAAAGACCGGTGCAATGGGGGAAAAAACACGCCCAATGCCACCCTCACCCTGATGGCCACCTTTGTGTGTGGCTGCATCAAGCTGTGCGTGGATCCCCGGTACGCAAACACCAAGTGTCACTACGTACTGAGGTTCTACCTGTCCCCGGTGTTGCGAAGGATGGGCCTGGCCTCGCTGCCACGGAACGCTCCGAGTAGTTGGACCGTTCCGTATCACCTGTCCTTCGTGGAGAAATTTATGAGGAAAAACACCTTTGACCACAAGTCCATCAGGAAGTGGTCAGCACGTAGCGTCCTTGAGACCCTTCGGGAAAAGGAGAGGGCGGATCCTGTCGAGCAGTTCCCTGAGCAGACTGTCAAAGCCATTTGGCAGAATGCCTCATCGCTAGAACTTTCCAACAAGCACCAAGACGTGGCTTGGCTGGTGGTGAGAAGGGCTCTGCCTGTGAGATCCTTTATGCACGCCCGGACTCTCTGCCGCACCGCACGCTGCCCTCGAAGTGGCTGCGGGGGGGACGAGACTGTCACACACCTCCTTCTGGAATGTGCCTACGCAGAGGAAGTCTGGAGAGGAATGCAGTGGTGTTTGTCGAGGTTCGTCCCGAGCAGCGCCGTGACGCGGGACTCCGTGCTCTACGGCCTGTTCCCCGGGACTCACACCGAGATGAGCATTAACTGCGCCTGGAGGATCATCAACTCGGTGAAGGACGCTCTCTGGGCGGTCCGAAACCTGTTGATCTTCCAGCTGAAGGAGTTGACCCCGACCGAGTGTTGCAGACTGGCACATTCCAAGGTCCAAGACTACGTGTTGAGGGACGCGCTGAAGCTTGGGGCAGCTGCCGCCAAGGCGCGGTGGGGAAAGACCACCGTGTAAGATCGGCCTGCCTAAAGAAGAACAGGGGGCCCCATGCGGACCTTTTTTTTGGGCTCTGCTGATGCCTCAGCCAAATATATGTACAAGATTGAAAAATGCACAGGATTGTAAATGACATTGATAAATTCGAATCTGTGTTTGTAAATGTGGACATATGTATGGCATGATCAAATGTACAGACCATCAAATCTTTTTATGAATAAAGTACATTTTTGAAATAAAAAAAAAGAGACTTTGGAGTGCATAGCTCCTTGAAAGTGGAGTCGCAGGTAGATAGGATAGTGAAGAAGGTGTTTGCTATGCTTTCTTTTATTGGTCAGAGTATTGAGTACAGGAGTTGGGAGGTAATGTTGTGGCTGTACAGGACATTGGTTAGGCCACTGTTGGAATATTGTGTGCAATTCTGGTCTCCTTCCTATTGGAAAGATGTTGTGAAACATGAAAGGGTTCAGAAAAGATTTACAAGGATGTTGCCAGGGTTGGAGGACCTGAGCTACAGGGAGAGGCTGAGGGCAGTTTTCCCTGGAGCGTCAGAGGCTGAGGGGTGACCTAATAGAGATTTACAAAATTATGAGGGGCATGGATAGGGTAAATAGGCAAAGTCTTTTCCCTGGGACTGGGGAGTCCAGAACTAGAGGGGAAAGATATAAAAGAGACCTAAGGGGCAACTTTTTTACGCAGAGGGTGGTACGTGCATGGAATGAGCTGCCAGAGGATGTGGTGGAGGCTGGTACAATTGCAACATTTAAGAGGCATTTGGATGGGTATATGAATAGGAAGGGTTTGGAGGGATATGGGCCGGGTGCTGGTAGGTGGGACTATATTGGGTTGGGATATCTGGTCGGCATGGATGGGTTGGACCGACGGGTCTGTTCCCATGCTGTACATCTGTGTGTCTCTATGACTCTAATTGATCCCAACATTATTAAGTATTAAGGTGTGGTTTACATCATGGGGTGGAAGATTCTCGATTTTCACATTATTTATTTTCTTGAACTAATTAGTGCTGGCAAACGGGACTAGATTAATTTAGGATAACTGGTAGGCATGGACGAGTTGGACTGAAGGGTCTGTTTTGTGCTGTACATCTCTATGACTCTATTTTGGGCTTGTTGAATTTTCTGTGGGCTGGTGTCACCCCTAAGAAGAGGGTTGTGGTTTTTGGATGCCAATCATTTCAGTCCCAATATTATGGAATTCCCCCTGAATCCCTGACCTCAAACATGTTCACTTGCTTCATCAATGATCTCCCCTCCATCATGAAGTGCACCAATGATTGCCCAATGTTCAGCACCAGTCGCCACACTTCAGATGTGAAGCATCCTAGAGTGTGCGGTAAGATCTGAACTACATCCAGACTTGTGCTGATAATTGGCCATTGATATTTATGCCACATCAATGGGAAGTTAGCTCTGACTGGAAATTGACCTGGACCAGCCATTTAAATACTGTAGCAATAAGAGAGGTCAGAGGCTAGGAATTCTGCAGCCAGTAACTCTCCACCTGAACTCCTTAACTACTCTGTCCATCATCTGTAAGACACAAGTCAGGAGTGTGATGGAATACTCCTCACTTGCCTGGTTGCCAGCTCCAACAACACTCAAGAATTTTAGACCATAAGACCATCAGACATAGGAGTGGAAGTGAGGCCATTCGGCCCATTGAGTCCACTCCGCCATTCAATCATGGCTGCTGGGCACTTCAACTCCACAATTTTGACACCATGCAGGACAAAGCAGTCTGCTTGATTGTCACCACGTCCTCAAGCATCTACTCCCCCCACCACTGACACTCAGTAACGGCAGTGTGTACTATCTACAAGATGCATTGCAGAAATTCACCAAAGATCCTTAGACAGCACCTTCCAAACCTCGATTTTCCAAACGTTGATTTTCCTGCCCCTCGCATGCTGCCTGACCTGCTGTGTTTTTTCAGCACCACTTTGATCTAAACATTTCCAAACCCACGACCACTTCTATCAAGAAAGCCAAAGGCAGCAAATACACAGGGAACTCCACCTGCAAGTTCCCCATCAAGGTTGGAACTTGATTGCTGTTTCTTCACTGTCATTGGCTCGAATTGCTGGAATTCCCTCTCCAATGGGATTTTGGGTGTACCTACAGCAGGTGGACTGCAACAGTTCATAAAGGCAGTTCACCCCTACCTTCTCAAGGACAACAAGGAACATGCAATATACGCTGGCCCAGCCAACGACAACCACATTCCAGAAGTAAATAATTCAAAAAATCTTTTCATTCAGTTAACCATCTTAGTGCAAACTGATGTCATTCTCTCTTCCTTTCTCGTACTCAAACAAATGCACACAAACTCTCACTCTCACACACACACACTCTCACACACACACACAATCTCACTCTCACACACACAATCTCACTCTCACACACACACACTCAATCTCACACACACACACTCACTCTCACTCTCACATACACACACTCTCACTCACACACACACTCTCACTCTCACTCACACACAGACTCACACACACACACTCACTCACACACACACACTCACACGCACACACTCACACTCACTCTCTCACACAAACACACTCACTCTCATACACACACTCTCACACTCACACACAATCTCACTCTCACTCACTCTCACACACACACTCACTCTCACTCTCTCACACACACTCACTCTCATACACACACACTCTCACTCACACACTCTCACTCTCACACTCACACACACTCTCACTCACACACACACTCACTCACACACACTCTCACTCTCACACACACACACCCACTCTCACACACACACACTCTCACTCACACACACACTCACTCTCACACACACACTCGCTCTCACTCTCTCACACACACTCTCACACATTCACACTCGCACTCACACACACACTCTCACTCATACACACACACTCTCACTCTCACACACACTCACTCTCACTCTCACACACCCCCACACACACTCTCTCACTCTCACACACACACACACTCTCTCTCACACACACAATCCCACTCTCTCTCAAACACACAATCTCACTCTCTCACACACACACACTCTCACTCTCACACACACAATCTCACTGTCACACACATACACACACTTTCACACACACACTCACTTACACACACACTCTCACTCACACACACACACTCACTTACACACACACACTCTCATTCACACACACACTCTCACATACACACTCACTCTCACTCTCACACACACACACTCACTCACACACACTCTCACTCTCACACACACACACCCACTCACACACACACATACACACACTCCCATTCTCACACACACACACTCTCACTCTCACACACACACAATCTCACTCACACACACACACTCACTCTCACACACATACTCACTCTCACTCTCACACACACTCTCACTCTCACACACTCACACTCGCACTCACACACACACTCTCACTCATACACACACACTCTCACTCTCACACACACTCACTCTCACTCTCACACACCCCCACACACACTCTCTCACTCTCACACACACACACACACTCTCTCACACACACACAATCTCACTGTCACACACATACACACACTTTCACACACACACTCACTTACACACACACTCTCACTCACACACACACACTCACTTACACACACACACTCTCATTCACACACACACTCTCACATACACACTCACTCTCACTCTCACACACACACACTCACTCACACACACTCTCACTCTCACACACACACACCCACTCACACACACACATACACACACTCCCATTCTCACACACACACACTCTCACTCTCACACACACACAATCTCACTCACACACACACACTCACTCTCACACACATACTCAATCTCACTCTCACACACACTCTCACTCTCACACAGTCACACTCGCACACACACACACACTCTCACTCATACACACACACTCACTCTCACACACACACAATCTCACTCACACACACACTCACTCTCACACACACACTCACTCTCACTCTCTCACACACACTCTCACTCTCACACAGTCACACTCACACACACACTCACTCACACACACAATCTCACTCTCACACACATACACACACTTTCACACACACACACTCTCACATACACACTCACTCTCACTCTCACACACACACTCTCACACACATACACTCTCACTCACACATACACACACTCTCACTCTCACACACACACTCACTCACACACACACAATCTCACTCACACACACACACTCACTCTCACACACATACTCACTCTCACTCTCACACACACTCTCACTCTCACACAGTCACACTCGCACACACACACACACTCTCACTCATACACACACTCTCACTCTCACACACTCACTCTCACACACACACTCACTCTCACTCTCTCACACACACTCTCACTCTCACACAGTCACACTCACACACACACTCTCACTCACACACACACACACTCACTTACACACACACACTCTCACTCACACACACTCTCACATACACACTCACTCTCACTCTCACACACACACTCTCACACACATACACTCTCATTCACACATACACACACTCTCACTCTCAAACACACACTCACTCACACACACACACTCACTCTCACACACACACTCACTCTCACTCTCTCACACACACTCTCACTCTCACACAGTCACACTCACACACACACTCACTCACACAGACAATCTCACTCTCACACACATACACACACACTCTCTCACACACACACTCTCACTCACACACACACACACTCACTTACACACACACACTCTCACTCACACACACTCTCACATACACACTCACTCTCACTCTCACACACACACTCTCATTCTCACACACACACTCACTCTCACACTCACACACACTCTCACTCTCACACACACACTCACTCTCACACACACACACACTCACACATACACACTCTCACACACACACTCTCACTCTCACACACACACACTCTCACTCACACACACACTCTCTCACATACACACTCACTCTCACTCACACACACACACACTCTCACTCACACATACACACACTCTCACTCTCACACACACAAACACTCACTCTTACACACACACTCACTCTCACTCACACACATGCACTCTCACTCACACACACACACTCACACATACACACACTCTCATTCACACACACACAATCTCACTCTCACACACACACTCTCACTCTCACACACACACTCTCACACACACACACTCTCACTCTCACACACACTCTCACACTTTCACACACACACTCTCACACACACACTCACTCTCACACACACTTACTCTCACTCTCTCATACACACACACACTCTAACTCTCATACACACACTCTCACTCACACACTCTCACTCTCACACACACACAATCTCACTCACACACACACACTCACACACACACACTCACTCTCACACACACACACTCTCACTCTCTCACACACACACTCTCACTCTCATACACACACAATCTCACTCACACACTCTCACTCTCACACTCACACACAATCTCACTCACACACACAACTCACTCTCTCACACACACACACTCTCACTCTCATACACACACTCTCACACACACACCCTCACTCTCACACACACACTCACTCTCACACACACACTCTCACTCACACACACACATACACACACTCTCACTCTCACACACACAATCTCACTCACACACACACACTCTCTCACACACACAATCTCACTCTCACTCTCACACACACAATCTCACTCTCCCTCACACACACACACTCGCTCACACACACACACTCACACAACACACGCTCTCACTCACACACTCTCACTCTCACACACACACAATCTCACTCTCACACACATACACTCACTTTCACACAGACACACTATCACTATCTCACACACACACTCACTTATACACACATACTCTCACTCACACACACACTCTCTCACATACACACTCAGTCTCACTCACACACACACACTCACTCTCACATACACACTCACTCTCACTCTCTCACACACACACACTCTCACTCTCACACTCACACACAATCTCACTCACACACACAACTCACTCTCACACACACACTCACTCTCACTCTCACACACACACACACTCTCACTCTCATACACACACTCTCACTCACACACTCTCACTCTCACACTCACACACACTCTCAATCACACACACACATACACACACTCTCACTCTCACACACACAATCTCACTCACACACACACACTCACTCTCACACACACACTCACTCTCACACACACACTCTCACTCATACACACACATACACACACTCTCACTCTCACACACACAATCTCACTCACACACACACACTCACTCTCACACACACACTCACTCTCACTCACACACACAATCTCACTCTCACACACACACACATACTCACTCACACACTCACACACACACTCTCACTCACACACACAATCTCACTCTCACACACACACAATCTCTCTCACACACATACACTCACTTTCACACACACACACACACTATCACTATCTCTCACACACACTCACTTATACACACATACTCTCACTCACACACACACTCACTCACATACACACTCACTCTCACTCACACACACACTCTCACACACACACTCTCACTCACACATACACACACTCTCACTCTCACACACATACTCTCACTCTTACACACACACACTCTCACACACGCACTCTCACTCACAAACACTCACACATATACACACTCTCACTCACACACACACACTCTCATACACACACACTCTCACTCACACATACACACACTCTCACTCTCACACACACACACACTCACTCTCACACACACACTCACTCACACTCTCACACACACACACACACAATCTCACTCTCACACACACACACTCACTCTCACTCTCTCACACACACACACTCTCACTCTCACACACACATACTCACTCTCACACACACACTCTCTCACTCTCTCTCACACACACTCACTCTCATACACACACTATCTCACTCACACATACACACACTCTCACTCTCACACACACACACTCACTCACACACACTCTCACTCTCACACTCACACACAATCTCACTCTCACACACACATACTCACTCTCACACACACACTCACTCTCACTCTCACACACACACACTCTCACACATACACACACTCTCACTCTCACACTCACACAATCTCACTCTCACACACACACTCTCACTCACACACACACACTCTCACTCACACACACACACACCGCCACACACACACACACTCTCACATATACACTTACTCTCAGTCTCACACACACACTGTCACTCACACACTCTCACTCACACATACACACACTCTCACTCTCACACACACACAATCTCACTCTCACACACACACTCTCACTCTCTCACACACACACACACTCACTCTTACACACACACACTCACACACACACTCTCACTCTCTCACACGTACTCTCACTCACACACACACACTCACACATACACACACTCTCACTCTCATACACACACACAATCTCACTCTCACACACACACTCTCACTCACACATACACACACTCTCACTCACACACACACTCACTCACACACACTCTCACTCTCACACACACACACCCACTCTCACACACACACACTCTCACTCACACACACACTCACTCTCACACACACACTCGCTCTCACTCTCTCACACACACTCTCACTCTCACACACTCACACTCGCACTCACACACACACTCTCACTCATACACACACACTCTCACTCTCACACACACTCACTCTCACTCTCACACACCCCCACACACACTCTCTCACTCTCACACACACACACACACTCTCTCTCACACCCACAATCCCACTCTCTCTCAAACACACAATCTCACTCTCTCACACACACACACTCTCACTCTCACACACACAATCTCACTGTCACACATATACACACACTTTCACACACACACTCACTTACACACACACTCTCACTCACACACACACACTCACTTACACACACACACTCTCATTCACACACACACTCTCACATACACACTCACTCTCACTCTCACACACACACACTCACTCACACACACTCTCACTCTCACACACACACACCCACTCACACACACACATACACACACTCCCATTCTCACACACACACACTCTCACTCTCACACACACACAATCTCACTCACACACACACACTCACTCTCACACACATACTCACTCTCACTCTCACACACACTCTCACTCTCACACACTCACACTCGCACTCACACACACACTCTCACTCATACACACACACTCTCACTCTCACACACACTCACTCTCACTCTCACACACCCCCACACACACTCTCTCACTCTCACACACACACACACACTCTCTCACACACACACAATCTCACTGTCACACACATACACACACTTTCACACACACACTCACTTACACACACACTCTCACTCACACACACACACTCACTTACACACACACACTCTCATTCACACACACACTCTCACATACACACTCACTCTCACTCTCACACACACACACTCACTCACACACACTCTCACTCTCACACACACACACCCACTCACACACACACATACACACACTCCCATTCTCACACACACACACTCTCACTCTCACACACACACAATCTCACTCACACACACACACACACTCACTCTCACACACATACTCAATCTCACTCTCACACACACTCTCACTCTCACACAGTCACACTCGCACACACACACACACTCTCACTCATACACACACACTCTCACTCTCACACACACACAATCTCACTCACACACACACTCACTCTCACACACACACTCACTCTCACTCTCTCACACACACTCTCACTCTCACACAGTCACACTCACACACACACACTCACTCACACACACAATCTCACTCTCACACACATACACACACTTTCACACACACACACTCTCACATACACACTCACTCTCACTCTCACACACACACTCTCACACACATACACTCTCACTCACACATACACACACTCTCACTCTCACACACACACTCACTCACACACACACAATCTCACTCACACACACACACTCACTCTCACACACATACTCACTCTCACTCTCACACACACTCTCACTCTCACACAGTCACACTCGCACACACACACACCCACTCACACACACACATACACACACTCCCATTCTCACACACACACACTCTCACTCTCACACACACACAATCTCACTCACACACACACACTCACACACATACTCAATCTCACTCTCACACACACTCTCACTCTCACACAGTCACACTCGCACACACACACACACTCTCACTCATACACACACAATCTCACTCACACACACACACTCACTCTCACACACATACTCAATCTCACTCTCACACACACTCTCACTCACACACACACTCACTCTCACACACACACTCACTCTCACTCTCTCACACACACTCTCACTCTCACACAGTCACAATCTCACTCACACACACACTCACTCTCACACACACACTCTCACTCTCACACACACACAATCTCACTCACACACACACTCACTCTCACACACACACTCACTCTCACTCTCTCACACACACTCTCACTCTCACACAGTCACACTCACACACACACTCACTCACACACACAATCTCACTCTCACACACATACACACACTTTCACACACACACACTCTCACATACACACTCTCACACACATACACTCTCACTCACACATACACACACTCTCACTCTCACACACACACTCACTCACACACACACAATCTCACTCACACACACACACTCACTCTCACACACATACTCACTCTCACTCTCACACACACTCTCACTCTCACACAGTCACACTCGCACACACACACACACTCTCACTCATACACACACTCTCACTCTCACACACACACAATCTCACTCACACACACACACTCACTCTCACACACACACTCACTCTCACTCTCTCACACACACTCTCACTCTCACACAGTCACACTCACACACACACTCTCACTCACACACACACACACTCACTTACACACACACACTCTCACTCACACACACTCTCACATACACACTCACTCTCACTCTCACACACACACTCTCACACACATACACTCTCACTCACACATACACACACTCTCACTCTCAAACACACACTCACTCACACACACACACTCACTCTCACACACACACTCACTCTCACTCTCTCACACACACTCTCACTCTCACACAGTCACACTCACACACACACTCACTCACACACACAATCTCACTCTCACACACATACACACACACTCTCTCACACACACACTCTCACTCACACACACACACACTCACTTACACACACACACTCTCACTCACACACACTCTCACATACACACTCACTCTCACTCTCACACACACACTCTCACACACATACACTCTCACTCACACATACACACACTCTCATTCTCACACACACACTCACTCTCACACTCACACACACTCTCACTCTCACACACACACTCACTCTCACACACACACACTCACACATACACACTCTCACACACACACTCTCACTCTCACACACACACACTCTCACTCACACACACACTCTCTCACATACACACTCACTCTCACTCACACACACACACACACTCTCACTCACACATACACACACTCTCACTCTCACACACACAAACACTCACTCTTACACACACACTCACTCTCACTCACACACACACTCTCACTCTCACACATGCACTCTCACTCACACACACACACTCACACATACACACACTCTCATTCACACACACACAATCTCACTCTCACACACACACTCTCACTCTCACACACACACTCTCACACACACACACTCTCACTCTCACACACACACTCACTCTCACTCTCTCACACACACACACTCTCACTCTCACACACACACACTCACTCTCACACACACACTCACTCTCACTCTCTCACACACACACACTCTCACTCTCACACACACATACTCACTCTCACACACACACTCACTCTCACTCTCTCTCACACACACTCACTCTCATACACACACTATCTCACTCACACATACACACACTCTCACTCTCACTCACACACACTCTCACTCTCACACTCACACACAATCTCACTCTCACACACACATACTCACTCTCACACACACACTCACTCTCACTCTCACACACACACACTCTCACACATACACACACTCTCACTCTCACACTCACACAATCTCACTCTCACACACACACTCTCACTCACACACACACACTCTCACTCACACACACACACACCGCCACACACACACACACTCTCACATATACACTTACTCTCAGTCTCACACACACACTGTCACTCACACACTCTCACTCACACATACACACACTCTCACTCTCACACACACACAATCTCACTCTCACACACACACTCTCACTCTCTCACACACACACACACTCACTCTTACACACACACACTCACACACACACTCTCACTCTCTCACACGTACTCTCACTCACACACACACACTCACACATACACACACTCTCACTCTCATACACACACACAATCTCACTCTCACACACACACTCTCACTCACACATACACACACTCTCACTCTCACACACACACACTCACTCTCACACACACACTCACTCACACTCTCACACACACACACACACAATCTCACTCTCACACACACACACTCACTCTCACTCTCTCACACACACACACTCTCACTCTCACACACACATACTCACTCTCACACACACACTCACTCTCACTCTCTCTCACACACACTCACTCTCATACACACACTATCTCACTCACACATACACACACTCTCACTCTCACACACACACACTCACTCACACACACTCTCACACTCACACACAATCTCACTCTCACACACACATACTCACTCTCACACACACACTCACTCTCACTCTCACACACACACACTCTCACACATACACACACTCTCACTCTCACACTCACACAATCTCACTCTCACACACACACTCTCACTCACACACACACACTCTCACTCACACACACACACCGCCACACACACACACACTCTCACATATACACTTACTCTCAGTCTCACACACACACTGTCACTCACACACTCTCACTCACACATACACACACTCTCACTCTCACACACACACAATCTCACTCTCACACACACACTCTCACTCTCTCACACACACACACACTCACTCTTACACACACACACTCACACACACACTCTCACTCTCTCACACGTACTCTCACTCACACACACACACTCACACATACACACACTCTCACTCTCATACACACACACAATCTCACTCTCACACACACACTCTCACTCTCACACACACACTCACACACACACTCACTCTCACACTCACACACACTCTCACTCTCACACACACTCTCACTCACACACACACACTCACTCTCACACACACACTCACTCTCACTCACACACACAATCTCACTCTCACACACACACACATACTCACTCACATACTCACACACACACTCTCACTCACACACACACAATCTCACTCTCACACACACACAATCTCTCTCACACACATACACTCACTTTCACACACACACACACACTATCACTATCTCTCACACACACTCACTTATACACACATACTCTCACTCACACACACACTCTCTCACATACACACTCACTCTCACTCACACACACACTCTCACACACACACTCTCACTCACACATACACACACTCTCACTCTCACACACATACTCTCACTCTTACACACACACACTCTCACACACGCACTCTCACTCACAAACACTCACACATATACACACTCTCACTCACACACACACATACAATCTCACTTTCACACACACACACTCTCATACACACACACTCTCACTCACACATACACACACTCTCACTCTCACACACACACACTCACTCTCACACACACACTCACTCACACTCTCACACACACACACACACAATCTCACTCTCACACACACACACTCACTCTCACTCTCTCACACACACACACTCTCACTCTCACACACACATACTCACTCTCACACACACACTCACTCTCACTCTCTCTCACACACACTCACTCTCATACACACACTATCTCACTCACACATACACACACTCTCACTCTCACACACACACACTCACTCACACACACTCTCACTCTCACACTCACACACAATCTCACTCTCACACACACATACTCACTCTCACACACACACTCACTCTCTCTCTCACACACACACACTCTCACACATACACACACTCTCACTCTCACACTCACACAATCTCACTCTCACACACACACTCTCACTCACACACACACACACTCTCACTCACACACACACACACCGCCACACACACACACACTCTCACATATACACTTACTCTCACTCTCACACACACACTGTCACTCACACACTCTCACTCACACATACACACACTCTCACTCTCACACACACACAATCTCACTCTCACACACACACTCTCACTCTCTCACACACACACACACTCACTCTTACACACACACACTCACACACACACTCTCACTCTCTCACACGTACTCTCACTCACACACACACACTCACACATACACACACTCTCACTCTCATACACACACACAATCTCACTCTCACACACACATTCTCACTCTCACACACACACTCACACACACACTCACTCTCACACTCACACACACTCTCACTCTCACACACACTCTCACTCACACACACACTCATTCTCACACTCACACACACTCTCACTCTCACACACACACTCTCACTCTCACACACACACAATCTCACTCTCACACACATACACTCACTCTCACACACACACTCATTCACACACACACTCTCTCACACACACACACTCACTCTCACTCTCACACACACACACTCACTCACACACACTCTCACTCACACATACACACACTCTCACACACAGACTCACTCTCACTCTCTCTCACACACACTCTCACTCTTACACACACACACACTCTCACTCACACACACACACTCACTCTCACACACACACTCTCACTCTTACACACACTCTCTCACTCTCACACACACACCCTCACACACACAATCTCACTCTCACACACACACACTCACTCACACACACACTGACACACATACACAATCTCACTCTCACACATACCCTTACACTCACTAACTCTCACACACACACTCACTCTCTCTCACACACACACACACAAACTCACTAACCTCCAATCTATGATTCCACTCTCCAGATTGAGTCTCTGTTCATTCTGCACTGAGGAAGGGCTGCCTGATTCTTTAACTGTTAGGAAATTGAATCTGTCGGCTTATTGAAAACCCCTGCTGTACATTCACCCTGGAGCCTTACACCTCATTGTGTTTGAAGCATGTGCGTCTCCCAGATACAGTCTCTAATTACACCTATGGTTACACCATTTCTTTGCTGTCTTTCTGACTTTCAATTGCCACTTTCCTCCATTCCTGTCCCTCACGCCTTATACAAAGGTATCATAGAAATAAAAGTATAGAGAAGTCCTTTAACCCTTAAATCACAACCAGATAAAGCACTTCGAAAGACCTAAAGCTTCCAGTTAGAAAGAAAGCTTCAGAATTCATTTAATTCATGACAAAATATAATAGAGTAGCATTCCAGTGCTCCCTGACCTTTCACACCTTTGGAGGTGGTATGGTGTAATGGAACTCCCTCTGCTGGCTCTGAGGAATGTACAGATAATGACTTTGATTGACCTTAAAAGAATCCCTGAGAGTCGAGGCCCATCACACAAAATTACTCGGAATTTGGCAAAGTTAGCAGATCGAAGCTTCTGCTGGGAGCTTCCCATGTGAAATCTGATTTAAATCCAGGTCCCTTATTAGAATATTGCCGAGACTTTAAGGTCCACAATAGTCTCACTCGGACCAAAATCAAACTCAAGCAAAGTGCCTTCTTAAAACCATAAATAAGACCATGTGATGTAGGAGCAGGATCAGCTCTTCCAGCCCATTACTCTGCTCCGTTATTTGATCATGACTGATATGTTTCTCAACCCAATGCTACCTTCTCCCTGTAACCTTCGATTCCCTCACCAATCAAGAACCTATCTCTGTCTTAAATACACTCAATGGCTTGGCCTCCACAACTCTCTGCGGCAATGAGTTTCACTGATTCACCACCCTCTGGCTGATGAAATCTCAGTTCTAAATGGTCAATCTGAGGCCGTGTCCTAGGGTCCTAGTGTCTCTTACGAGTGGAAACATCTTCTCCATTTCCACTCTATCCGGGCCTCTCAATTAGATTACTTACAGTGTGGAAACAGGCCCTTCGGCCCAACAAGTCCACACCGACCCGCCGAAGCGCAACCCACCCATACCCCTACATTTACCCCTTACCTAACACTATGGGCAATTTAGCATGGCCAATTCACCTGACCTGCACATCTTTGGAGTGTGGGAGGAAACCGGAGCACCCGGAGGAAACCCACGCAGACACGGGGAGAACGTGCAAACTCCACACAGTCAGTCGCCTGAGGTGGGAATTGAACCCGGGTCTCTGGCGCTGTGAGGCAGCAGTGCTAACCACTCTGCCACCGTGACGCCCACAAATGTTCTGTGAGCTTCAATAAGATCCCCTGCCTCATCCTTCTAAACTCCATCAAGTACAGACCCAGAGTCCTCAATGGCTCCCCATACAACAAGTCCTTCATCCCTGGGATCATCCTTGTGAACCTCCTCTACACCCTTCCAATGGGAGCACGTCCATCCATAGATTCGGGGCCCAAAACTGCTCACAGCATTCCAAACGCCATCTAACTAGAACCTAATACAACCTCAGCAGTACGTCTCTGCTCTTGTATTCTAGCCCTCTTGAAATGAACACTAACATTGTATTTACCTTTCTAACTGCCAACTTAACCTACATGTTAACCTTGAGAAAATCATGAACGACCCTCTCAAGTCCCAAAACCGAATTAGGCTCCAGGTAATAAGAAAACTAGATTCTACACTCTTTAACCCATGGGGAAAATGCAGAGACATGGGCTTGAGGGTGATTTAGCAGTTTGGATTAGAAACTGGCTTTCTGTAAGAAGGCAGCGAGTGGTGATTGATGGAAAATATTCAGCATGGAGTCTGAGTGTGCCACAAGGGTCTGTTTTGGGACCACTGCTGTTTGTCATTTTTATAAATGACTTAGACGCAGGTATAGTTGGAGGGGTAGTAAGTTTGCAGATGACACTAAAGTCGGTGGTGTAGTGGACAGGGTGGAAGAATGTTGCAGGTTGCAGAGGGACTTGGATAAACTGCAGGATTGGGCTGACAGGTGGCAAATGGAGTTCAATGCAGCTAAATGTGAGGTGATGCACTTTGGGAAGAATAACAGGAAGGCAGAATACTGGGTCAATGGACAGATTCTTGATAGCGTGGATGTGCAGAGGGATCTTGGAGTCCATGTACATAGATCCCTGAAGGTTGCCACCCAGGTGGATAGTGCTGTTAAAAAGGCATATACAGTGTGTTAGGTTTAATTGGTAGAGGGATTGAGTTCCAGAGCTGTAATGTCGTGCTGCAACTATATAAATGCAAGTGTGGCTGCACTTGGAATATTGTGTACAGTTCTGGTCGCCCTATTACAGGAAGGATGTGGAAGCATTGGAAAAGATGCAGAGGAGATTTACCAGGATGTTGCCTGGCCTGGAGGGAAGGTCTTATGAGGAAAGGTTGAGAGACTAGGGTCTGTTCTTATTGGAAAGAAGAAGGCTAACAGGGGATTTAATAGAGACATACAAGATGATCGGAGAATTAGATAGGGTAGACAGGGAAAGTCTTTTTCCTAGAATGATGACGTCAGCTTGTACGAGGGGGCATAGCTACAAATGGAAGGGTGATAGATTTAAGACAGATGTTAGAGGCTGGTTCTTTACTCAGAGAGTGGTAAGGGTGTGGAATGCCCTACCTGCTAATGCAGTCAACTCAGCCACATTAGGGGCATTTAATCAATCCTTGGGTAAGCACATGGACGATGATGGGATAGTGTAGGGGAATGAGCTGAGAATAATTCACAGGTCGGTGCAACGTTGAGGGCCAAAGGGCCTGTTCTGCGCTGTATTGTTTTATGTTCTTACCCTATGGGATATTCCAATCAAAATTATTTCATCTTGATTAGCTCTATGAGGTTTCAATATCCCTTTCACTATATTGTGCCATCATAAATTTACTGTTCAAAGAGAATTATAATTCAGCGGGTGTTAGACAAATATATGTAATTATGTCCTTGGCACTAGCCCTGTTGTTGTGTAAACATCTTTATGAATTGACTCCCATGGCTGGTGCAGGTGAAGGGTTTAGGTTACCACAGTGTTAGATGGGATAAGTTAGTGATTGTGATACTGGGAAGGCCTGAGTAACAAATCTCACCACATTCTGCAACTGAACTCACAAAATCAGTCCATTTTATTTGCACCAGTTAATTGTGATTTATTTCATTGATTCCCTTCTCAGCAGAAGGGAGGAGTTAGGCACCTATCACCTCTATACATGCAGCAGCCAATTGTGTAATGGTCAAATCCTGGAACTCCCTCCCTGATGGCACAGTGGGTCAACTCACAGCAGGTGGACTGCAGCGGTTCAAGAAGGCAGCTCCACCCCCACCTTCTTAAGGGGCAACTAGGGCTGGGCAATAAAGGCTGGCTCAGCTAGCGATACCCCATGGTATAGTAAATGCTTTCACTTTGATTAACAAATACATTAAGCAGAAAGGGGGGGAAGAGAAATTCACTTTACAAGAATGCACCTCATTCTGAGTCTGGTCTGCAAAAGCAGCGTTCAGAATCATTCCCTCTTCTTGAATCCAAACAATGGGATGTAAATTCTTCACACGCTACCTCTCATGCGAAAGACATTTGCACTGCTTCAATGCAAGCATCTTTGCATAAAAACATAGAGCACTAATTAGCACCAATTTAGTGATCGCACTCAGCAGGACCATAAGGATACATTGTGCAAGAGACGGAAGAGACAGAGAGTTGCCATCATCTCAGTACCCCACTGTTCTCCACAGTACGCTCCATGTTTAGAAGTATGTTAAATATCAGATACATAATGAGTATAAATTTAAAAACTATGTTTAATTATACATGAAGTGACAAGCTAGGCATCATCTTTTATTACTGTGTCACAAGGAGGTCATTATAACTCTGTTAAACTGCTGCCTTGTTTGGTTCAAGGCACTAATGTTGTACGAAAGAACACCACAACAGATAGACTTCAAGCTTGAGTTTGACCTTTCACACTCCTTCCCAGGGTTCTGTACCTTTGAAACAATGCACAGCATTAAATAAATCCGCACAGCATCTTCTACAAACATCTGACCCAACCAAAAGCTTGGTTAAAACAGAGGCTCTTAATTAAAACCGAACATATTTGCAAGGCTCAGTTTGACTTCTTTCGGGTTTTTGGAGAAGGAACAAGGATAAACTGCTTGAACAGAGATAAACCCAATGTAAACATGCTGTTGATTGGATGGAGAGTTACTGTATCATACATCAGCGTTCAGTCGGTATTTATGTCTGTATCTGCGGAGCGTGGGGGAATGTGGACACAGCTGTAAAAATACAAACAAAACCTAAGGATCTCAATTCATTTTCCAGAATCCAATTAACTTTTGAATGACTTGAAAACTGCTTAGCTGACACAATTTCGCAGAGTATGGACACATATTAAATTGAAGGATACACAAATCACAAGTCAATTTATAAAATGTTGTTTTTAAGTTCATTGATTGGATCAGGGTACCATTGGCCATGCCAACATTTATTGCTTATCTCTCCTTGTCCTCGGGAACACAGTGGCTATCAGCTTCCTTGAACCGTTGCAGTCCACAGGGTATTCGGAAGGGAGCTACAGGGAGAGGCTGAATAGGCTGGGGTTGTTTTCCCTGGAACGTCGAAGGCTGTGGGGTGACCTTATCGAGGTTTACAAAATCATGAGGAATGTGGATAGGGTAAACAGGCAAAGTGTTTTCCCTGGGTTAGGGGAGTCCAGAACTAGAGGGCATAGGTTTAGGGTGAGAGGGGAAAGATATAAAAGAGACCTAAAGGGCAACTTTTTCACACAGAGGGTGGTACATGTATGGAATGAGCTGCCAGAGGCTGGTACAATTACAGGATTTAAAAGGCATCTGGATGGGTATATGAATAGGAAGGGTTTCCACCTTCACCTGCACATCTTTGGACTGTGGGGGAAAAAGAACTGGAGCACTCAGACACAGGGAGAACATGCAAACGCCCACAGCCTGAGGGTGGAATCGAACCCAGGTCCCTGGTGCGGGGAGGTAGCAGTGCTAGCCACTGGGCCACAGATGGTGGACCACAGGCTCTGGACTAGAGTCAGGAGCCAAGATATTCGCTGCAGCCGAGCTGAGGGACATTGCGCTCCCAGGTAATGGGCTGAATTTTTCCAACCAGCTCAATGGTAACAGAGGAGGGGTGTGGGGATGATGATGATGGTGCAAGAGGGCTGGTCCGTGGTAGGGGAGGGCATTAGGAGTGATGCCCAACACCATCGGGAGGAGTAGCAGTGGCATGGATGTTGATTGAGTCACTGTAGGACCCGATTTAAGGCTATTGAGCAATTGGCATTTTCTCTTTGCCAGGGAGACCCACTGTCACTTTGGATGCTGCAAGATAAGTTTTGGTGGCCTCCCACTGGGTTAAGGGGGTGGACCTGCAGCTCCAGGTTCCTTTAACACCGTTGGGGATTTGTACCACAGACACTGAACTGGCCAGGGAATTCCAGACACCCACCACCCTCTGAGTGAAGAAATCTTTCCTCACGTCCCCTCCAATCCTTTGGGAGAAAGTGAGGAGTGCAGGTGCAGGAGATCAGAGTGATAAAAGTGTGGTGCTGGAAAATCACAGCTGGTCAGGCAGCATCTGAGGGGCTCTTCCTGATGAAGAGCTCAAGCTCAAAACATCGACTCTCCTGCTCCTCGGAGGCTGCCTGATCGGCTGTGCTTTTCCAGCACCACACTTTTTGACCTTCCAATCCTTTGTCTTCACAAATAACTCCTTATCAATATGTCACTGAAGGGGATACGCAGGTGCAGCTCGCTATTGGCAAAGCTAACGATATACCAACTTTTATTACAAGAAGATTTGAGAATAGAAGTCATGAAGTATTGCTACAATTATATAGAAACTTGGTTAGACCACACCTGGAGTACTGTATGGACTTTGTTTCCCTTACCTTAAGGAAGATATTATTATGATAACAAGGGTGCAAGGAAAGTTTAGCTGATTTTTTTTCCCAGTTGGTGGGACAGTCTGATGAAGCAATGTTGGGCAAACTGAATCTGGGGTTTCAAGGAATTAGAGGTCATGTTGCAGCTACACAGGACATTGGTTAGGCCCATTTAGGAACACTGCATTCAATTCTGGTCTCCCTGCTATCGGGAAAGATGTTGTGAAACTTGAAAGGGTGCAGAAAAGATTGACAAGGATGTTGCCAGGGTTGGAGGGTTCGAGCTAAATGGAGAGGCTGAACAGGCTGGGGCTGTTTTCCCTGGAGCGTCAGAGGCTGAGGGGTGACCTTATAGAGGTTTATAAAATCATGAGGGGCATGGATAGGGTAAATAGCCGAGGTCTTTGTCCCAGAGTAGGGAAGTCCAGAACTAGAGGTCATAGGTTTAGGGTGAGAGGGGAAAGATATAAAAGGGATATGAGGGGCAACGTTTTCACACAGAGGCTGGTGTGTGTATGGAATGAGCTGCCAGAGGATGTGGTGGAGGCTGGTACAATTACAACATTTAAGAGGCATCCGGATGGGTATATGAATAGGAAGGGTTTGGAGGGATGTGGACCAAGTGCTGGCAAATGGGACTGGATGAGGTTGGGATATCTAGTCGGCATGGACGAGTCTGTTTCCGTGCTGTACATCTCTACGACTGTCTCATTGAAACTGACAAAACACCGAGACATGAGCACAGTCAAATCAGGCAAGATACGTCCCCCTGGAATCGGAGGTCACAATCTGAAAATAATGAGGGTCTGTTTCCGTGTTATACATCTCTCTGACTGAGTGGAGAGAAAAATGTTTTCCTCAAATGGTGTGGATCTTTGGAATTCTGTACTTCAGAGGGTTGTGAAAGCTCAGTCATTGGTTTTTTGTTTAAAGATGTTCTAAGCACCATTAATGGAAAGGAATGTGAGGATAGTGTGAATTGGATGGTTAGCCATAATTGTATTGGATAGTAGAGCATGTTTGATGGACTATGTTCAAAAAGAATTGTTTTGTGTTAATGTATGGGTTTATGAATTTTTTATCCAACACACACAGAGAAACCAGCCTTCCTGGAAGTGGTTTATATTTCAACATGAAATGGGCTGGAATCAGGGGAGTCCTGAGCCAAAGTAGATGTTTTGACAGGACTGGGAAGTACCCAGTGGAATACAGCTATTACCTAATTACCACGTCCAATTTGGGAGCAACATTTTCTGACATTCAGGAGGCTTACAAGTGAAAATGAGTGGTATTGAACGTTAGAACGAAATGCTGAGGAAATCAGAGATATTGGAGTGTCTGACATAATGTGAAGTGATAAATTAAACAGTTGCTTGTTAGCACATAACTCAAATATTGCTGAAAATCCTGAGTGCGCTCATAGCAACATCGATTTACACCAGTTTGAGATAATCTGTCAAGCTTGTAATATTGCTAATGTGGTAGAAGTCTCACACATTCAGACACAGGGATTCATTCTCTGCAAACAAAAGTAACATGTACAAGCCCAGTGCCATTTGTGAATGGGGATCCTCTTACTCCTGTTACTTTCTCCATGGCACATCTGCAAAAGCTTCAGGGCTGGAACCTTGCAATGATGTCATGGAGCTCCACATCACTGAGCTTAAACAGCACAGGGTGGGTGCAGTTTGAGTAGACTATGTCCACTGCGTGACAAATAAAAGCAAAATACTGAAATGCTGGAGATCTGTAATACAAACTGTAGCAGCCTCTTGGCTGCTAAAACACAAATAGATTGCTAACTTGGCCAAACAGCAAGGGATGCTGGGTACATTAGCCAAGTAAAACTCTGACATCACAAAACCCTTACACCAGACACCGGGCGAACACAGTAGTCAGGTGCTAATGATATTAGCATAATGTAAAACACAACAGTTTTCCTGGACAGACATATCCCCAACAACATATCCACCAAACAAACGAGGGCCTAGACAGGAATGCACAGGGTCCTGCTACACAAAGAAACAAAAAGTAGCAAGCCATCCAAATGATTGTCAATGTTTCAAACTATTGAGTGTGTCTCCCCAATTGACCAGAATTATAGAAAATTCCAGAAAACCAGCTGAAAAGGTATAAAAACAGGGTTCACCTGTAGACCAATCTCTCTTGAATCTTCTGAGGACACCATCAAAACAAGAGGCAGAGACCAGCTGACCATCGAGAGAGAGAGAGAGAGCAGGAGAAAGAAAGCAGTTTTGCCAACCCAGAGACAGAACCGGAAAGCGAGTGACTGTAGAAATCTACAAGAGACTCGGGAAGTATTCTAAGCTTAAGGGGCCAAATAGGATTAGAGATAGTAGGTTTAGTCTCAAGGGCTGTTGTAACTTTGTTCATAATAAAGTTGGGACTGTTTTGCGTTGATACTGGGGGCATGTGTTCGGCTTGATTTGGCCGCTTCGGTTTCGTAGGACACTCGGGCAAATGCATTCCGAAAATTCTGGTCAGAGTTGTTTAACTTGTTTTAAGGAGAAACTAGACAACAAAACAGAGAGTGTTGCAGAAACTCAGCACGTCTGGAAGCACTTGTGGACAGAGAAACAGAGTTCATGTTTCAAGTCTAATATGCATCTTCAGGATGAGGATTTACATCTGACTTGAAACATTAAAACTGTTTCTTTCTCCATGGTTCTGCCAGACCTGCTGAGTTTCACCAGTATTTCTGACTGTATTACACTCCAGAATGAGAGACAGTCTAAGGAGGGCATGGACTTGAACACATGAAGAAGGCAGACTGGTCCTTACCTAACATTCAGAGTTTAGTTCATCCCTCATTAATGCAGAAGTATTATGTTGAAGTCTAACCCTGAAAAGAGTTCTTGACTTTGGTGTATCCTTGATGAGTTTGTAAAGGGCCCCATCTAACAGTGTGGCATCAAACCATGTGATGAAAGAATGGCAATGCCTCCACCAATCAGATTTGACATGCCAGCCCATTTCCTCCTGCTGCATAAACAGTTGTGATCTAACCAGACTCGAACCAGCAGCCATCTTAGTCTCATGTCATCAATTGCCATCTGCTGCAGCGTTCCAGCAAAACTCAACTCAAGCTGGAGGAACCTCACCTCATTTTCTGCTTTGGAACCTTACAGCCTTCAGGGGTCAACCTTGAGCTTGATAACTTCAGAACATCACCTCAATCCCCCAGTTTAATCACAATGCCCCCTCTGCCTCTTGCTGCCAACCCACTCACATGTCTCCTTTGAGTCTTGTTGGCTTTGCTCTCAGTTGAGATCCATTTCCTTCTCTTCACGCCCATCATTTATACCCCTTGTACATCTCTGTTTCTCCTTCACCCCCATTCACACTCCCTTTCTCATTTGCTTTGCGCCCCCTCGCCATTTGTTCCACTCGCCCATCCCCCTCCTCTGTTAACAGCGTTAAAGCCACCATTTTCCAGAACCCTTTCCATTCTGAACAAGAGTCAGGACTGACTTGAAACATTAACTCTTTTTCTCCCTCCCCCGACACTGCTGGATCTGTCACATTTCTCCAGCATTTTCGATGTTTCTTCCAGATTTCCAGCATCCACAGTCTTTGGCCTTCCTTACCGGTTTATGTGTGGTGGCCTCCATGACGGTCATGTTCATGGGCTTGGTTTACACCTCAACACTCAGTTGAGGGTTTCTCAGGCCAGTGGAACCATCACTTGGGAAAAGCCAATACTTTTAGGACGACAGGACATCCGAGAGTGGAAAAAAACATAGAAGATTCTACTCTCCTCATTCAGATGCTGACTGAAGATGTTACCTAGTATGGTGACGAAACGTCTGAAAATGAACCTCAGTGAGCAAATCTACATCTAGTCCTACTCTCCTCCTAAAACCTCAAACTATGATGGGAAATAATCACTGGTTCGCATTGTCTTGGACTGATTCCAGTTACATCAGTCTGGCAGGAATATAGAGGCACATGTTCAGCCAAACCAAGACACAAAACCCTATCCTAGTGCCCCTTGTGATTTACCAGACTACTGGAATGTACCAATGTTTTGATGAAAATCTAATGAGCTCCCTCTTTGTGGCTTTTCACGAGGAGAGCCCTCCAGGGGTGGTCATCTTGTAACCAATGGGCTTTCAGTCAGGAACACTTCAATGGAAAATGTGAACCCTTGTCTTGTTTGGGGCACTCTTGACAGGTTCTGGTGTAAAGCGAGTTTAATCATTAGATTTTTATAGTATGAATTAACAGACCTCCAGCACCACTGGATTTTTTTTTGTGTGTGGCTGAATTGTTGGTTTTAAATTTATCTTTCCTGTATTTTGTTTTCCACCCCACACAGTCTCCCTCGTTGGGAATACTGGTGAGCATGCCTAAGGCAAGATACTGAGAAGCATCTGTGATCATTCTCTCTTTTCTGCATCACAATTACATCTTCCAGTGACACTAATGATCGCTTGTGGTGTGACCTCATTCTGAAAGCAGCTCTGAATAACACAATATTTTTCTTGCAGGATGAGTGGCTTGCAGACGGCTGGTGTAATGCAGAACAATGGAGCTACCAAAACATATCATCGCGTGCTAAAACACATAACCGATGGGCAGTCGGGGTGGGGGAGGAATAAGGCTTCAGAAAGAACAACCAATTTTGTCAGACACTTCCTGAAGGTTTTGTAAAACTCTTGATTTGCTCATTGCTAGGTGTACCTCCCTTCCTGTGGCCGGCGTTACACTATCCAATTAATAGCCATTTCACAGTCACACATATGAATCTTAACATTTTAGGATTGCTTTGATTGCTGAAAAACAATATGAAGTGCAGACCTCCCCCTCCATAGCTCCCAGTGACTGGAGTGGCACAGTGAACTGGGGATCTCTGCGATCATTTCTCCGCTATGATCATTTTCAGCTCAGACAGACGGGTTGACATTCTCGTCTTGCTGAGGGCTGTCGAGAAGTCCTGATGGCAGCACTCGAGTGACCTTAACCCAGATCCCGACAGGGAAGAATTCATAGTGTGAACCCGCCTGTAATTGGCAACCAAATGGCAATCTGCATAGTGAGAGGCTAACGTGGGGGAGTCTCAGCAGATAAACATTAACGTGAGCCTGTGGAGAGTTTTGGAAGTAGCAGGGACACTCACCAATTACAGGGGAACCTCAATTATCCAAAGGATACTGACAGGGAGTATTTCATTCGGATAATCTAATGTTTGGATAATCAAATGCTGGATAACGCAGTTTAGCCGAGCATCGGGACCTTGCGAACTTGTGCTGATAATGCGAAATTTGGGATAATCGACTGTGGCATAATCGAGGTTCCTGTTGTAATCTGCTCATCTTTACTTCTCCCACTGCAGGCCCGCCTTTCCTTCTGCTCCAACCCCTCACTTTATTTCCTTCTGTGCTTCACCACCCTCATTAAACCAGGACATTTCTTTTGCGGGTATCTAGGGGTAAGTTTTCATCTTAATTCGGATGGTACTCTGATAGACATGATTACTCACCCATTGAGTCCAAAGTGTGGCCTCCCAGATGTTCCTGTTCTCTAATATGGAGGTCTTAGAGACAGTATGGGGGAGAGGCTGGACCAGGCATTATCTCTGAGTGAGCTGACTAAGATTCCTTGGAAAATAATAAAACTCCTAGAAGCACAGGCTCACCGGCCAAGTTATGTTCAGCTCTGTGGGATCTGATTGGCCAGGACCTGTTGGAAGTATAAGTCCTTACACTTCTGGCAGGGATTATGTGCAAATCCATGAGGAAAGGTATCATCACCCTCATCTGCAAACAGGGAGGAAATTAGAAATTGGCAACCAATCTCACTGCTCAATGCAGACGACAAAATCCTGTCGAAAGTCATTGCCAACCAGGTCAGGTCTGCTCTGGGATTGGTGATTCACCTGGCAGGACGATCTCTGAGAGTCTCATGCTCCTCAGAAATATGATTTCCTACATACAGGACGGGGAGCGTGGACGTTTGGCTCATCAGCCTGGAGCAGGAGAAGGCCTTTGGCGGGATATCGCACACCCACATGTAGAATGCGCTCTTCAAAATGGTCTTGGGGGTTGGGGGGGGATCCATAATTGGATCAGACTGCTCTACACCAACATCGTTAGTGCAATCTCAACCAATTGTTGGGGATCAGAATTTTCCCGATCAGATCAGGAGACAGGCGGGGTTCCCATTGTCTCCTGCCCTGTCTGTACGCTGTCCAGAGCCCTCTGCTGAGTCCATCAGGAAGGATGTGAGCCTGAGATGGATAATTATTCCAAGCAGGGGGAGTCTACAGGTTAACATCTCCCTGTACATGGATGACATCACCCACTGTCAGCACGCAGCCACACGAGCATCTGCGACCATTTTGAACTGGCCTCAGGAGCCAAGGTAAATCAAGGCAAGAGCGAGGCTGTGTTCTTTGGGATCTGGGCCGACCACATCTTTCACCGTCAGAACAGATTACTTGAAGGTGCTGGGAATACGGTTCGGAGGGGCTGGGGCATGTGCAAAATCTTGGGAAGAGCGTATCACCAAGGTGGGGCAGATTTCCGGTCCTTTGGGAGCACCACTGCCTTTGCATCGTGGGTAAAAACATGCGCAACAGGCGTGAGGCGCTCTCTCTGTTGCTATACATGGCGCAGGTCTGGCACATTCCGAGAAGCTCTTCCATTGCAGTCACCTGAGCCATCATCCACTTCATCCAGATGTCAAAGGGTACCGCGTCTGCAGGGACTCCATACACAAAACTATGGATAAGGGGGAGGATGAACGTATACAACGTCCCCCTCATTCTGATGGCCACCTTTGTGCATCAAGCCGTGTGTAGACCCTTGCTAAGCAAACATCAAGCATCACTGCATACTTAGGTTCAACCTGTCTCTGGTTTTGCGAAGGATGAGCCTGGCCTTTGTTGCTGTGGAATGCTCCAGGAAGTTAGACCATTCCTGTCCTTCATGGGGAAAGTTGCAAAGATAAGCACCTTGGACCACAGGTCCCTCAGGAAGTGGTCAGCGCGTACAGTCTTTGAGACCCTGTGAAAAAAGTAGAGGGTGTATCCTGTCATGTGGTTCCCTGAGCAGACTGTCAAACTCATTCGGCAGAACGCCTCATCGTCAGAACTTTCCAACAGGCACCAAGACATGGCTTGGCTGGTAGTGAGAAGGGCTCTGCCTGTGAGATCCTTCATGTACGTCCGTCCGGTCTCACTGCGCCACCACATACTGCCCTCGAAGCAGCCATGGGGGAGGGGTGTGGAGAGACTGTCACACATCTCCTTCTAGAATGTACCTTTGCAGAGGAAGTCTGGAGAAAGATGCAGTGGGTTTTGTTGATGTTCGTCCCGAGCAGCTCCGTGACATGGGACTCCCTGCTGTACGGGCTGTTCCCCAGGACGCACACCGAGACAAACATTCGACTGCGCCTGAAGGACCATCAGCTCGGTGAAGGATGCTCTTTGGTCTGCCCGAAACGTGTTGGCCTTCCAGATCAAGGAGTTGACCCCGACTAAGACCCAGGAGAGACACACTAAAGCTTTTGCAGCTGTTGCCAAGACACAGTGGGGAAACACCACAGTCTGAGGCCTTTCTGCTGAAGGTAAATGGGAGTCTTTTCAGTTATTGGACAGCCCAGTGCCTCAAATACATGTCAGTAAATCTTGTTCAAATAAGACATATCTTTGGTTTGTTTGTTGGATAGAGTCAAACGTCAATGTTTGTTTGTTTGTTAGATATGCCACTGTACAGAACTGGGTTAGAGACAAAAAAAAACTGCAGATGCTGGAATCCAAAGTAGACAAGCAGGAGGCTGGGAGAACACAGCAAGGCAGGCAGCATCAGGAGGGACAGGCAGGAGGCTGGAAGAACTCAGCAAGGCAGGCAGCATCAGGAGGGACAGGCAGGAGGCTGGGAGAACACAGCAAGGCAGGCAGCATCAGGAGGGACAGGCAGGAGGCTGGGAGAACACAGCAAGGCAGGCAGCATCAGGAGGGACAGGCAGGAGGCTGGGAGAACACAGCAAGGCAGGCAGCGTCAGGAGGGACAGGCAGGAAGCTTGGAGAACACAGCAAGGCAGGCAGCATCAGGAGGGACAGGCAGGAGGCTGGGAGAACACAGCAAGGCAGGCAGCGTCAGGAGGGACAGGCAGGAAGCTTGGAGAACACAGCAAGGCAGGCAGCATCAGGAGGGACAGGCAGGAGGCTGGGAGAACACAGCAAGGCAGGCAGCGTCAGGAGGGACAGGCAGGAAGCTTGGAGAACACAGCAAGGCAGGCAGCATCAGGAGGGACAGGCAGGAGGCTGGGAGAACACAGCAAGGCAGGCAGCATCAGGAGGGACAGGCAGGAGGTTGGGAGAACACAGCAAGGCAGGCAGCATCAGGAGGGACAGGCAGGAAGCTGGGAGAACACAGCAAGTAAGGCAGCATCAGGAGGGACAGGCAGGAGGCTGGGAGAACACAGCAAGGCAGGCAGCATCAGGAGGGACAGGCAGGAGGCTGGGAGAACACAGCAAGGCAGGCAGCATCAGGAGGGACAGGCAGGAGGCTGGGAGAACACTGCAAGGCAGGCAGCATCAGGAGGGACAGGCAGGAGGCTGGGAGAACACAGCAAGGCAGGCAGCATCAGGAGGGACAGGCAGGAGGCTGGGAGAACACAGCAAGGCAGGCAGCGTCAGGAGGGACAGGCAGGAGGGTGGGAGAACACAGCAAGGCAGGCACCAGGAGATGGAGACGTTAACATTTTGTGTGTAACCCTTTTTCAGGTGTTCTTCAGGACTCAGCCCTGAAGAAGGGTTACACCCGAGACGTCGATTTTCCTGCTCCTCAGATGCTGCCTGATCTGCTATTCTTTTCCAGCACCACTCTCATCTTGACACTGATCTCCAGCATCTGTAGTCCTCACTTTCGCCAACTGGACAACTTTACCCAAGCCCTTAGAAGTGCCAGTTGGGATTAAGTGCATGGTGGAGATTGTGTATTCTAGATCTACTCCAGAGATCTGAGCAGAAACCTGTGTGTGTGTGTTGGTGTTCCAGAGCACTCCTGAGGCAGTGCTATACCATTGGAAATCCTGGCCTTTAAATGGAGGCCTTGCTTACCCTCTCAGATGGTAAGAAGATCCCATGGAGACAAAATAATTTTGCCTTTTTAGAAAAAACGTAAGAGTTCCCCTGAACGTAAGAGTCCTACCCAATATTTATTCCTCATCCAACGCTTGCACAAACGATGTGGTCATTACTGTGCTGTTGTGAACAAATTGGCTGCCATAGTTCTGACATTACATCAGTGACCACAAACTCCAGATGTGAAAGGCACTACATAAATGCAAATCTTTCTCTCTAATGCCGACCGTCTTCAGGCAGAGATCTGTCGGGCTTCGGAATGTTTACAGAAGACCGAACTGAGAGAGTAACAAAATCACCTCAATACTGCCAATCCCCCATTGCTGTCTATACCCACTCTTCATCCCCCACAGACAAATCCACCCAATGACATTTGGTGTCTTTAGACATTATTTACTTCACCCAAATCTGGGGTAATCCTTCCTGTAGGTTGCAGCAAAAAAAAAAGAACCATTTCTCAAAGCAGTTTGCTGCATCTGCTTGTCGTCGCTACTTTCCTAAACGTTTCCCACAAACATTCATCTGCAAATATTTGCTTCTGGTTACTTTGTGCGTTGGCCTCAGGATCGACCTTCATGGAATGGCACATTTGTGCTTAAATTCTGTGCAAGTGCACAGACTTGTCAAACCAGGCTTACCGAAGGAACTGGATTTATTCGGTACGCTGGATCATTATCTGAACAATGACAGATGGTTCTGGTGTTAATGCAGCACAGAGAATATTTTCTGTACCAAAGCAGCACATTGCAGAGTGGGCTGCGAGGGCCAACGAAAGCCGTTTGTGCTTTCTCAACCTGATTAGATCAGACCAATTTGACCAGTGGAATAAAGCTGATGATAAAAGGGACACAACTGAATGAAAACTAATTTATTGGGACATCAGTTTAAAAAAATATGTTCACCACAACTCAACCATTCTATTCATGGCTGAACAAAACGGCAACTTATCAAATTATAAACTGACAGACTGGAATAGCCAATGTTCGAGGCTTAAGCAATGTCACAAACAAGAATACAGAGCAGAGGGCGAATGTGGAGTTCAACCTGATTTAAGGAGATAGACACTGTCAGAGCCCCCTCTGCCTTTTCAGACAGGCTGGAGAACAAAGCTCAACAGCATTGTTTGCTAGAAGAGAGAGAGAGTTTGCACTGAGGTGGCCTGGCCCATAGTTATTCCTCAATCAATACACGAAAAGAAAAGGTCTTTGGCTAATGGTCATATTGTTGTTTGTAGGATCATGCTGTGTATAAGCTGGCCACCACATGTCCTGCATTAGAATAGTGACTACACCAGTTGGCCTCCTTCAAAGACCGCAATTTCCCCCCAGACATGGTTGACGATGCTCTCCACCGCATCTCCTCCACTTCCCGCTCCTCCGCCCTTGAACCCCGCCCCTCCAACCGCCACCAGGACAGAACCCCACTAGTCCTCACCTACCAACCCACCAACCTCCAGATACATCGGATCATCCTTCGTCATTTCCGCCACCTCCAAACTGACCCCACCACCAGGGATATATTTCCCTCCCCACCCCTATCAGCGTTCCAGAAAGACCACTCCCTCCGCGACTCCCTTGTCAGATCCATACACCCCCACCAACCCAACCTCCACTCCCGGCACCGTCCCCTGCAACTGCAAGAAATACAAAACTTGCGCCCGCACCTCCCCCCTCACTTCCTTCCAAGGTCCCAAGGGATCCTTCCATATCAGCCACAAATTCACCTGCACCTCCACACACATCATTTACTGCATCCGCTGCACCCGATGTGGCCTCCTCTATATTGGGGAGACAGGCCGCCTACTTGCGGAACGTTTCAGAGAACACCTCTGGGACACCCGGACCAACCAACCCAACCACCCCGTGGCTCAACACTTCAACTCCCCCTCCCACTCCCCCAAGGACATGCAGGTCCTTGGCCTCCTCCATCGCCAGACCATGGCAACACGACGGCTGGAGGAAGACGCCTCATCTTCCACCTAGGAACCCTCCAACCACAAGGGACAAATACAGATTTCTCCAGCTTTCTCATTTCCCCCCCCCCCCACCTTTTCTCAGTCCCAACCCTCAGACTCAGCACTGCCTTCTTGACCTGCAATCTTCTTCCCGACTTCTCTGCCCCCACACCCTCTCCAGCCTATCACCCTCACCTTAACCTCCTTCCACCTATCACATTCCCAACGCCCCTCCCCCAAGTCCCTCCTCCCTACCTTTTATCTCAGCCTGCTTGGCACACCCGCCTCATTCCTGAAGAAGGGCTGATGCCCGAAATGCCGATTCTCCTGCTCCTTTGATGCTGCCTGACCTGCTGCGCTTTTCCAGCAACACATTTTTAAGCTTTTACACTTTGAAAGTACACTGTAAAGCACTTAGATTCATCCAATAGTCATGCAAAACGATATAAAAATGCAAGTCTTGCTCTTTCTATTCTTGATGTTGCTTTATTCATTCACAGGATGAGGGTGTCACTGGGAAGGCCAGCATTTATTGCCCATCCCTAATTACCCAGAGGGCATTGACAGTCAACCACATTGATGTGGGTCTGGAGTCACATATTGGTCAGACCGGGTAAGGATGGCAGTTTTCTTCCCTGAAGGACATTCGTAAACCAGATGGGTTTTCTGACAATTGACAAGGGATTCGTGGTCATCATTAGACTCTTAATTCCAGATTTATTTTTTGAGTTCAAATTTCACCATCTTTCATGACGGGATGTCAAACCCAGGTGCCCAGAACTTTACCGAGGTTTCTGGGCCAGCAGTTCAGTGATGATACCAGTGGGCTGTCATCTCCTCTTGTCTGGGGAGACAGTGTCCTAAGGTAGCTCTCTGTGTGAGCCTTTTCCAAACATCCAAACTGCACTGGGTAGAGTTAAACTGATACTTAAGGGAAAGGTCACTGGCATTTCAGTCAGGGAGGGATTCCAAGCTGCTCAGGGGGCAACATGGAATGGAATAGCTTGATGGTGGTTGTGGGTGGGGTCAAGTAAAGGGAGAGTAACCTGGTCTGATGTTGGAGAAACACTGACAACTGCTTGATACATGAAAAGCTTGCATTCGGTGTAGCGTCTTGTCTGGGTATTGTATAGCCATTGAAATGTTTTGGAAGTTGCTGCATAGGAACTGTGCTGAAAATGTGTTGCTGGAAAAGCTCAGCAGGTCAGGCAGCATCCAAGGAGCAGGAGAATCGACGTTTCGGGCATAAGCCCTTCTTCAGCAACACATTTTCAGCTCTGATCTCCAGCACCTGCAGTCCTTACTTTCTCCCTGCATAGGAACTGTGGCAATTTATGGCTTCCCGCCTCAGGTGACTGACTGTGTGGAGTTTGCACGTTCTCCCCGTGTCTGTGTGGGTTTCCTCTGGGTGCTCCGGTTTCCTCCCACAGTCCAAAGATGTGCAGGTCAGGTGAATTGGCCATGCTAAATTGCCCGTAGTGTTAGGTAAGGGGTAAATGTAGGGGTATGGGTGGGTTATGCTTTGGAGGGGCGGTGTGGACTTGTTGGGCCGAAGGGCCTGTTTCCACACTGTAAGTAACCTAATCTAATCTAAAAAAAAATCTTGTTATTGATGAGAAACCATTGTGGACAGACGGATAGCAACTCGCCAGGAGTGTCTGGATAACTCCTTTGCTGTTCTTCGGAGCTGGTATATGGAGACTTGAATGACCCTCTCCAGCAGTACAGGGATATCGATGCTCTGCTGCGATGTCAGCCCGGGAGTTTGTAACGCCATTCTGCAATGATGCTCGGACCCACAAACTCCTGACTCAGAGATGAGGGTAAGACCCACTGAACCATAGCCGAAACTGTGATGTCTCTTTCTTCGGTTAAATGCCGTGGAGTGGAGTGTTTCCTTTTCAGCGCTAAACGTCTTCATAAACTGCCAGCTGAAACCAAGATGTTCTTCCCTTCTCAAAATCCATAATTCAAGAAAGCAGAAAACCTACATTAAGAATGGCTGGTTTGGTTAACCACAAGCAGATGTCCAAGCCTTAGCAAATAGCCTGCTCTCAAAATACATCCTCAATCAGAAAGTACAACCTTCTTATGTTACACAGTGAGACGTTGCAAATAAAACGTCTAATCCAGGAAGGGTGTGTTTTTCAGCTGCGTGAATTTAATTTAGCAGGGGGTGCCGGAATAATTGGGCTCTAATCCTCCTTGCATTAGATTAGATTAGATTCCCTACAGTGTGGAAACAGGCCCTTCGGCCCAACCAGTCCACACTGACCCTCCAAAGAGTAACCCACCCAGACCCATTTCCCTCTGACTAATGCACCTAACATACGGGCAATTTAGTGGGAGAAAAACCATGCAGACACGGGGAGAATGTGCAAACTCCACACAGACAGTCACCCGAGGCTGGAATCAAACCTGGGACCCTGCTGCTGTGAGGCAGCAATGCTAACCACTGAGCCACTGTGCTACCCAAATGCAATTTAGAATTACATTCTTAGAATTCAATGGCCCCTCAGCTTTCTATGCAGCTTCCCATTTGTGTGCTTTCACTTCTGATATAATGTACTCTGAAGTATTCCCCCATACCCACTCGAATTCAACCGATTCCTTCACAGCTTGAAACAAAACTCCATTGCATTTTTGTAGCGCCTGCTACAGGTCTGTCAGTGTCTACCGATGTTGAACGACCTGAGTGCAGCTGGAAAGTGAGGTTGGAATTGGAACATCCAAAACGTTCGTTTGGTCTTTTTCGTTAAATCACAGTAAGTGCTGCTTGACAAACCAGATTTTGGAACCATCAGAATATGGTCAATCCTTTTTCTCTGAACTGCCCCAGCTGAGATGTGTAGTGCCGGGAAAGCACAGCCGGCCGGGCAGAGTCTGAGGAGCAGGAGAGTCGATGTTTCAAGCATAAGCTCTCCCAAGAAGACTCTCCAGCTCCTCGGATGCTGCCCGACCAGCTGGGCTGTTCCAGCACCACGCTCTTTGACTCTGATCTCCAACATCTGCAGTCCTCACGTTCTCCCTGTGACCTGAGATAGTGAGGACCGCAGATGCTGGAGAAGTCAGTGTGGCCCTGAAGAAAGCACAGCAGGTCAGGCAGCATCCGAGGAGCAGGAGAGCAGACCTTTTGGGCACAATCCTTCACCGGTGCCATACTTTATTGACTCTCGCTGTGAGATGACTCTGTTGTCTGGAGTGTGCAGGAAAATAACTCACCTACGTCCGCGCAGGGATGGGTTTTCTCACACAGTTTTGATTGGTTCAGCTCATGGACGCATGGATGAAATGCCACATTTGATGGCAGGTGGGCAGGAAATTCTGCATCTCATCAGGACTTTCTGGGATCCAGCTCCCAGGGTACCATATATAGAAAGCACAGTCTGCAACCCAAGAGCATTAGTCACCGTCTGCTCACCCTGGCAGAGGGGAGGAGGGTTACAAAACAGCACTGTGCTTTAGCAATTCCTTACTCGAGGTTGCACAGGAGAGAAGGGAGGGGATGTTTCTTCATGAAATGGAATAAGTCTGATTCTCAAAGGTAGCTGGGACAGAAGGTAGCAACCCATGGACAGCTCAAGACAACTAGTGCCACAAGATGATGAGTGATCTGCTTTGTTCTGTCAGGGGAGGTGCCTACTGTCTCCTCAGTGCCGTCAGCCTCTGTAAGTTAGCATTGTAAGGTAGCCATTGAAGTGGACTGTCACACGGAAGGCTGGATGCTACGCATTTCCGTCAGTGGCTGTCACTTCATCGCAGCTTCCAGCTGGCACCACAGTGCTACTGACTCACACACATTCTGTCAGGATTTACACTCCAAATGTAAATGGGATGACACACTGAGTGGCTCATTTACCACCAGCTCTCTGACCTTTCGGCATCACCAAGAGAATGTACACATAGAATCCATACGGTGTGAAAGCAGGCCATTTGGCCCATCAACTCTCTGAAGAGCAGCCCACCTAGACACCCTCTCTCTCTCTCTCTCCTGTCCTATAACCCTGCATTTCCCCATGGCTAACCCATCTAACCTATACATCCCTGGACACTATGGGCAATTTAGCACGGCCAATCCACCTAACCTGCATGTCTTCGTCTGTGGGAGGAAACCAGAGCACCTGGAGGAAACCCACGCAGACGTGGGGAGAATGTGCATCTGATGGTGTTTCACCAAAGGACAAGAACATCACACAAAACATGGCTCAGAATGAACAAGAGTCCCACTCACAATCACAACAACATTTTATTGATTTGCATCAACTCCAACTCTTTAACAACAATGAAGCATCATCTAAATCACAAGTTCTTCCACATGCGTTCTTAACAGTAATGTATTTGGACAATCGTGGTGCTGGGTATGAACATCTCTGTCTGTGGCAAAACAAGGGCTAATGTTCACTCCTGCTTCCTGCAGCATTGCCTGGTCCAGGTCTGCACAAGGAGAGAACAAATCTGCACAAACTTTCACACATCTATGTTTGCATTCACCAAGTGGGTTCAGTTTCATTATGTACTGACAGAGTGAAACTCTGTGTGCAAGCACGGCAGTTAGTTAATTAATGAATAATGCAGATTAACATCTGCACTGCCTTCACACAATCCCAAGTTACTACGATAATTGGGGAAAAAACAACAGTTTCTTCATTTCTCAAGGCTTTGGGAGGTGTGGTGAGACAGTGAAGAGACTTGTATTTCATCAGAGAGGTAGTCATTTATAACAGACCTCGATTCCAATTTTTTCCTCACAAATCTGTCCTTCTACATCTCTGTAAGAAGCCAAAAAGTTCTCTGATTTTTCTCTTTTCGCCTTATTCCTTTCCTCCAGAAAAAGTTGATTTTTGAGACTTTGCGCCATGAGAAAATGAATTCTATTCCAGTCCAGGACTGTTCCATGTGCTATTGAGACATCCCTGTCAGTGCAGTTTGGTCTTTGAAGACAAGCCTGATCCCTCCTGGTTTCTAACCCAGTCTGATGGGCAGCAATCAGCCCGATTTTAAACCACTTAGATATTTGACCAGAGAGTTGTGTCAGTGATTGAGGTCAATCAATCAGTACTGACCACAGATTGGTCTTCTTTACTGTTTGCCTCAGTTCTCTGGCAGATACATTGTGGTGCACCGATATGGTTAGACGTTTGGTGTAAATCACGATTGGGGAACTGGGACAATGTACCATGTAGGAATGTCGGATCAGGAGTAGGCCATCCAACCCCTCAAACTTGATCTGTCATTCAATGAGATTATGGCTGATTATATCTGTGGCCTAACTCTATACACCTGCCCATACTTCAGAGGAAGGGTCACTGGATCCGAAACGTCAACTCTGATTTCTCCCCACAGATGCTGCGCATTCCCGACAATTCCTGTTTTTGTTTCCGGTTTCCAGCATCCGCAGTTATTTCAATTTTTAAAAAATTCTCTTTACCTGCCTTTGGCCTATTTCCCTTAATACATTTGTTTAATGAAATATCATCGATGATCTACCCATTTGTGGGTGGCAAGGTGGCTCAGTGGTTAGCACTGCTGCCTCACAGGGACCTGCGTTCAATTCCTGCCTGTGCAGAGTTTGCACATTCTCCCTGTGTCTGTGTGGGTTTCCTCCCACAGTCCAAAGATGCACAGGTTGGGTGAATTAACAATGCTAAATTGCCCATAGTGTTAGGTACGTTACTCAGTGGTGGAATGGGTCTGGGTGGGTTGCTGTTCACAGGTTCGGTGTGGATTTGTTGGGCCAAAGGGCCTGTTCCCACACTGTAGGGAATCTTATCTCAGATTTAAAATTAACAACTGATCCTGCATCCACTACCATTTGTGGAAGAGACTTGCAAACATCTACTACCCTTTGTGCATAGAAATGCTTCCTAACATCTCTCCTGGACAGTCTGGCCCTAATTCTCAGACTCTGCCCCCACGTTTTGGAATACCCAATCAGTGACAATGGTTTATCTGGATCTTCCCTGACTTTTCCTGTTAATATCCTGAAGACTTCAATCAAATCATCCCTTAACATCTACATTCTGGATTCATTCCTTTGCCTGAATTTCCCAAAATTTGGCCGAGTGCCAGTTTCGAGGTGTTACCTGGAGGGTTCCTCTCCGTGTTCCTGGCCAAACTTCCAGATGCAATTCCCTGCTGCTCACCGCCATAGTGCCATCCCACACAACTGCGTGCTCAGCAGTGGAGGACATGCTCACCAATGCCCTCGCCTTCATGCTGCCGTTGCCATGGTTAAATACCAGCTGGGCATCATTTCGAATGCTGCCAGCCTGCTCCAAGGTAGGCACCCAGCTCAGTGCATTGTATAAGGGCCAGCAATGATGCAAAAACAAAAGGCTAATGACCTTCTGTGCTCGGCCAGGGCTAAGTGCCACCATCTTCTCTCTGTTACCTCACACTCACTCTATCTCCTCCACTGTGCCCACCTCCCACGGCTGGTCGATCGCTCTCACTCCTGCACCTGGGTCCTGTAGTGGGTGGCACAGTGGCACAGTGGTTAGCACTGCTGCCTCACAGCGCCAGAGATCCGGGTTCAATTCCCGCCTCGGGCGACTGACTGTGTGGAGTTTGCACGTTCTCCCCGTGTCCTGCGTGGGTTTCCTCCGGCTGCTTCGGTTTCCTCCCACAATCCAAAAATGTGCAGGTCAGGTGAATTGGCCATGCTAAATTGCCCGTAGTGTTAGGTGAAGGGGTCAATGTAGGGGAATGGGTCTGTGCTTTGGCAGGTCGGTGTGGACTTGTCGGGCCGAAGGGCCTGTTTCCACACTGTAAGTAATCTAATCTAATCTAATCTGTGTCATCCCTCAATGGTTCTCACCCACTTGCATCCTCCAAAATTACTCACCCCTGCAGGGCTCCTGTGCATCCTACTCTTTCACTCACGACCAGTCTGTGACCAACTACAGTATCGCTTGACTGGATCAAAGAGTGTTGCCTTTAGATGTCCGAGGTCAGAAGTCACACCACACCAGGTTACAGTCCAACAAGTGTTGTTTTTGAACTCACAAGCTTTTGGAACACTGCCCCTTTGTCAGGTGGAGTTCACACAAGGCCGTTTGGCACATCCAGCCTGGGTTTGCTACATAAGCTGCCGGCACACGCTCTAGGTGTGACATGTCTCGTCACTGACCCCATCGTTCAGAAGCGAGGAAACGTCAGCCCTTAGTCTCACTTTGCCAATGAGGGAGCTAACTCCCCAGACATCTCTGCAAGTTTTACAGCAGTGTAATAACTGCTATCAACTCATCAGTGAGCCCATGTCAGACCAGAATACCCTATAATGAAGGAAGGCCAAAATAAAGAAGTAGGCCATTCAGCCCATCAAGTCTGTTCTACCATCCAATGAGATCACAGTTGAGCTAATAATCCTCAATTGCACATTCCTGCCCCGTCCTCATGGCCTTTTGATTCCCTTTCTGATTAAAATTCTGTCTATTTCAATAAACTTAATGACTGAGCCTTGACAGCTCTCTATGCTGATGAATTCCACACATTCACTACCCTCTGAGAGAAGACATTCCTCCTCACCTTTGTCTTAACCCCTCAATCTGAGATATTGTCCTAAACTCTCCCAAAAGGGGGAAACAACCTCTCCACATCAACTCTGTCAAGTTCTCCTAGAATCTTCGGTTTCGAGTCCAAATGACTCTTCATCAGAACTCGGTTGGGAGTTTGTCCTCTCTCCATGGATGCTGTCTGACCCACTGTGATTTCCAGCATTTGCTGTTTTACAGTACAGATTCCAGCATCTGCTATAAATGGCTTCTCCTGGAATCTTACGTGTTTCATTAAGATATGCTCTCTAAATCGCAACGCACTCAACCTCTCCTTATAACAGAGTCTCTCCATACCCAAGATCAACTGGAGAACATTCTCTGGACCGCCTTGCAATGCCGCTGTATTCTAGTGATCACCAATCCCTTATGCATGGTTGGTGATCTGTTGTTGACCTATTCAGCAAGTGTAAAGAAAACAAGAAAACCACCACACTTCAGAAAGTGAAGGGTGAAGGACCATTTCTGAGAAAGATAGCAAGTAATTTTTTGTCTGATTTTCAGCAAGATATACAGAGAAATGAGTTGCTTGAAATAGAAATACCTCAGTTAGAACAGAAACAGCTAACAAATGAAATATATAAATGAAGAGGATAAAGCCACTTTTACCAGTTCCCTTTAGTTGTGTGTATTTTAGATTCGAGAGAGTACAGAGGAATCTTGTTTATCTGGCATTCAATTATCCGAATGTTGGATTATCCGGCCAGATGACAAGGTCCTGATGCTTGGTTAAACGATGGTATCTGGCACTCAAATATCCGGAATTTGATTAACCGAATGAAATACTGCCCTCCCATGTCCTTCAGATAATGGAGGTTCCTCTGTATTCCTAACACGGCTGCCATTTCCCATTTGCACCCGGGATACCATGTCAGCTCCTGATAGGAACTGGAAACATCTAAAGTCTTTTCGAGCTAAATATTTCCGATTTTAAGTGAGAGTTGAGGTAATTGCGAGCTCGTTCAAATTAAGCGGGCAGTAGTTTTCTCTTATCTGCTTTTCCTGAAATAAAATATATTGTGACTCCCAAATGAGATTAAACTGTTGCATTTTTTTTAAAAAGGAGTTCTGTATCTGAGGTTGTAAATACCTGGAGGGAAAATTTTGATGTAAATTGTATTGGCGGCATAATGGGTTGGAAGTCCTTTTGCATTAATATTTTCTCCTGAGAACCATTCCTCCCAAATTTACTTGTATTTCTCTTGCTGTGGTGACTTTATTTATTTTTAATATGCAGCATGTTGCCGCTGGATGTGAGTTTGAAAGCACCACTCCATTTTGAACACGTATTTTATCTGAGCTCCAACTTCTCCCCAACCCAAGGTAATTTGGATTCTATTCACGGATCAGAAGGTGTCTAGTACAATCTCATCTCCTGCCACCTCAATGTAATCCTGCATAATGGACAGCAGTTAGATAAATGAGTGTAGGGTTTCAGTGAGTGCCAGGAGAGTAAATACTCTCAAAGTTTATTAGCCATGCTTGCTGCGTTATCGAATGCACCACCAAAGCAGTTTTTGTCAAGGAGCTTAGGAGTAAAGTGTCTCTTTGCTGGTACCATAGAATCCCTACAGTGTGGAAGCAGGCCATTCGGCCCATCATGTCCACACTGACCCTCCGAAGAGCAACCCACCCAGACCTGCTAACCCTTACCCTATCCCTGTAACCCTGCAATTCCCATGACTAATCCACCTGACTTGCACATCTTTGGACTGTGCGAGGAAATTGGAGCACCCACAGGAAATCCACGTGGTGGGCAGCACGGTGGCTCAGTGGTTAGCACTGCTGCCTCACAGTGCCAGGGTCCCAGGTTCAATTCCAGCCTTGGGCGACTGTCTGTGTGGAGTTTAAACATTCGCCTCGTGTCTGCGTGGGTTTCCTCCGGGTGCTCCGGTTTCCTCCCACAGTCCAAAGATGTGCAGGTCAGGTGAATTGGCCATGCTAAATTGTCCGTAGTGTTAGGTACATCATTCAGAGGGAAGTGGGTCTGGGTGGGTTACTCTTCGGAGGGTCGGTGTGGACTGGTTGGGCCGAAGGGCCTGTTTCCACACTGTAGGGAATCTAATCTAAAAAAGGGGAGAATGTGCAAACACCATATAGACAGTCGCCTGAAGGTGGGATCGTACATGGGTCCCTGGTGCTAACCACTGAGCTATCATACAGTGGCCTCTAGTACAGTCCCTAGATGTAGCGGCAGCAACCAAGTTGGTGGGGGGGGAATGGCTGTGAATCAAATGATGGCCGAAAATTCAGTGTAGCTCTTTCCATAAGTCTATCCAGTGATGGTCATATTGAGTTGGTGGTAAAAGTCAGTAACTATTCTATACTAGCAAAAGGATCCTTAACTTGCTCACTTCTGCTTTCTTGCAAGGTCCTATTGTGCCCATGCTATCAATATTTAACCTTCTCACTTCACTACTTGAGTCTGCCTGTTACAATGCCCATTATAGATTTGCATTGGAGTGGGTACATACTGCTTTATCGTCACCTCCAGGATTCACATTTATGAAGGCCTTCATACAATCGATTGGGTAATCTCTGGCTCCTGGCAACCATGGCCAACAGTAAACCACAATCTCGCTGAACTGGAACAAAGACAGGAAAGTGGAGCGTTACAGGGGAGTGGTCGAACAGGATGAGGATGTTCAATCGCTCATAAATTGGCATGAAATGGACAATCTCACTGAGAAAAGCCATAGTAATTATCAGTATGGGAAATGTAAATCTAACACTGTTAGACACCCTCTTGCGACTGATACCCCAAATGATTTTATCGTTTGCTATTGCTTACACAGATGATTTGCAAACCTATTCATTTGCAAACCATTTACATCCCATTCATTATGATTTCAATTGCTTTGTCAATGTCTGCACGATATCATATTTCAGAGATATAATTAAATTTTATTTGCAAATACTCCTGTGGAATGCCTTGGGGCACTGCACTCTGTTGAAGACTCGATCTAAGAAGGAACAATCTATGGCGTTCTTTCACAAGCCCCAGATTTTCTGAGGCCTTTGCTGGTCAGTGGAGGTGTTTGGAAGTGTTGTTGTTATAAGCAGCAGAAAGCTGTCCCAGAAAGGTGTACAGCTCTACAGGACCCAGATCCACTTGTTGAGGATAACAACATCATTTGGTGGCCCAATATAACACTTATTTGATTGGAGGATGCGCATTTTGTGTGTACCCTAACTTAAAAATGCATCTTTTGCACACAAGGTATGCACCCCTATGCATTGAGGAGCACAGCAGGTGGCAAGTGCAGATAGCCTGGAGTTTCCCAGCATCCCCAGCACAGTTGGGCATGGGGCAGATTGAACCAGCGCAGGGACAGGGAGCCTTTGCAGTAGGAGAAAGCTAGGTTAAAACAATGACTGCAGGTTCTGGGTTAGTGGTGCTGGAAGAGCACAGCAGTTCAGGCAGCATCCAAGGAGCTTCGAAATCGACATTTCGGGCAAAAGCCCTTCATGAAGTTGTGCTCTTCCAGCACCACTAATCCAGAATTTGCAGTAGGAGAGCCCAGCGTGGAGGAGATCAAGTCATTATAGGAATTGCAAGGCCAGCATGGCTAAGAACCTAACAAGGACAGTGATTTTCAACTTGTAACTTTATTTCTCTACATTGTGCCTAAGATTTTGTACTTAGGTACCTTTGTACTTAAGGTGGCACCAGGAACCTTGAACACTTCTCACTGTACTGCTCTATCCTTGCACTTAAATACACATGGCAATAAAACCTAATTCTAATTAGAGTCATAGAGATGTACAGCACGGAAACAGACCCTTCGGTCCAACTCTTCCATGCTGACCAAATAACCCAACCCAATCTAGTCCCACCTGCCAGCACCCAGCCCATATCCCTCCAAACCCTTCCTATTCATATACCCATCCAGATGCCTTTTAAATGTTGGAATCGTACCAGCCTCCACCACTTCCTCTGGCAACTCATTCCATATCACCCTCTGGAATTCTAATTCTAAATTTGAGTTACTTCACTTCTTTGTACACTCTCACTGTACTGCTCTATCCTTGCACGTAAATACGCATGATAATAAAACTTAATTTGAATTCTAAATTTGAGTTACTTCACTTCTTTGCAAACTTATTTCGAAATGTTGCCCTGGGTTTGACAGATCTCTGTGATTCTCAGGCTCTGTCTGAATCAAGTTGGCAGAAAGCCTAGCCAGCTAAGATATGACAGTAGATATACATGGGTAAGGACCATCATGTCACTTCGAATTCAATCATAAGAATTACAAAGGAATATGGTGCCTTTGGTATGAGCCCATGTGAAGCTGGATAGGAAGGATTGTGTAAAATGATACTGCTTCAGAATAAAGCAAGAACAATTGGCTGAGAAAACATCGCAGAGATCAAACAAAGATGAAAAGGTTTAATGTCACAGCTAAGTTTCCTAGTTGCAACCATTTCAAATTAGCTCCATCCATTTGCCCTGGAGCACCAGGTCATGGAGAGGATTGAAGTGCCTCTTTCCCAAAGTTTACTGGGAATGTGAATATCCCTGCCATTGAAGTTAACTCAGATGTTTTCCAGATCAGGAAGCTCCTTGTGTTCTGAAGGGGAAGAGGAGAAATTGTGAGTAAGGTTGTGATACATGGGAAGTATCATATTCCAGGCTTGGACAGGAAAAGACTTCCATCAGAAGTATGCTTAAATGGTAATAGATTGGAAAATGATGATGTACAATGAAACTGGGGGTCCTTTGTACACCAGCCACTGAATGCAAACATACAGATGCAACAAGCAGTTAGGAAGGCAAATGTTCACACAGTGTATACCGATCTTGGGAGGTATGCCTAGAAGCCCTACAATGTGGAAGCAGGCCATTCGGCCCATCAAGTCCACATCAACCCTCTGAAGAGCATCCCACCCAGACCCATCCCCCTACCCTATCCCTTGTAACTCCATATTTCCCTTGGCCAGTCTACCTAGCCTGCATAGCTTTGGATTGTGGGGGTAAACCCACGCAAACACGGGAGAATGTGAAACTAGAATCAAACCACTGAGCCACCATTTGGAGGGTATACCAATTTTAGAATGTATTCTGACCTTGAAAGGCCTACTAGCTTTGGAAGGATGTGACCAGAGTGATAAGCAAGCTAAAAGGGTTAACTTGTGAGGGCAGGTGAAGAGACTTAAGTTGCAGCTTGGCCACAATGTAATTGAATGGCTGACCAGTCTCAAGGGGCTGAATGGCCTACTGCTCTTCCCCATCTAATTTTGCTCAACAAGCATTCCTTCTTGGTACAATCATTAGCACATGTAAATTGTATGGTAATGAGACTGATTTAGTTTAACGCTAAATTGGAATTTTAGCTGACTCCATGTGCAAAGACCATAGACTTGCAGAAAAGACACATTTTATTTTTATGTAGACAATGTTCACGGACCAGTATAATTCTAATGCCCCTGATCTATCTTCCCATTTTATTTTTGTCCTAGGAGATGCTATCCATTCAGAACTGCTTTGTATGTGGGTAGAGGTTTAAGATTACTGACCCATTGTTTGAAGATTCACAAAGACCCATTGGGTCTCGGTGTTGACATTGAGGGATGGCACTATTTTGGATTTCTTTATCCACAGGAATTTCCAACATATTTCTAAAGGGTAATTGGGATAAGAAATGCTTGGAAGGATGGGTCTTATATTACAAAGGAGGTTTCTCCTTTGCTTTTGCCATTACTATAGCTTCTGGCCTGTGATGCCATTTCAAGCGAATACTCACCTGAGACTTCCAGGCAGCTGTCTCAAATAATAAGCTGGGCCTCGAAGGAATATCCACTCATGCTATTGTTTTGCCCCAGCTGAGGCTTGAAGAAATGTTTACAGGCCCAGGAGGAAGGTCTACTCCTCTGACATCAGGGTATCTTTGAAAAGATGCCAATTACATCAAGAAAGATTATTGTCGAGCAACAATAACTTGCATTCATACAACACAATTAACTTAATAAAACATCCCAAGGCACTTCACGAGATTCATACTGAGTGAAACTTGACAACAAGCCACAGAGGAAAATATTAGGACAGATGAGCAAATGCTTGGTCAAAAAAAAAGGTAGGTTACCTGCATTAGTCAGGGGTAAATATAAGGATGGGGAATGGATCTTGGCAGGTTACTCTTTCAGAGGGTTGGAGTGGACTTTCCACACTGTAGGGTTTCAATGATTCTATGAACTCTGTGAGTGAGTCATAGAGATGTACAGCACAGAAACAGACTCTTCGGTCCAACTTGTCCATGCCAACCAGATATCCTAAATTAATCTGGTCTCATTTGCCAACATTTGGCCCATATCCCTCGAAACCCTTCCTATTCATGTCCCCAGCCAGATGCCTTTTAAATGTTGTAATTGTACCAGCCTCCACCACTTCCTCTAGCAGCTCATTCCATACACGCACCCACCCACTGGTGAAAAAGTGGCCCTTGAAGTCCGTTTTATAACTTACCCCTCTCACCCTAAACCTATGCCCCTCTAGTTTTGGACTCCCCCGCCCCAGGGAAAATACCCTGTCTATTTACCCTATCCATACCCCTCATGTATTTATAAACCTCTATGAGTTCACCCCTCAGCCTCCAGGGAAAACAGCCCCAGTCTGTTCAACCTCTCCCTGTAGCTCAAATCCTCCAACCCTGGCAACATCCTTGTAAATCTTTTCTGAACCCTTTCATGTTTCACAACATCTTAAAGAAGGAACGAGAAGCAGAGACCTTTGGAGAGGAAATTCGAGAATTGGGCTCCCACAATTGCTGCTGGTGGAACAGTTAAAAACCGGGAAGTTGTTTCTCAACCCACTGAATGTTCCTTTAAATCACTGAATTTTCCTCATGAAGCATACACTGGTATCTTAAATTAAATGGACATCATGGAAAAGAACAATACATTGTTCAGCAATGATACAGTGCCTGATTTTTGGAAAGGTTGAGGGAATAAATGCAAATGGAACAAGAAAGACATTCCTGCAGGATGTGTAATCAAACAAACAGGCATGTCAGTTGATTGAAGTCAGGTTTAAATTGAATGAGTAGCAGTCTTTAATTCCTGGTACAGATCTCTGGATTGACGTATAAACTCAAACATTTGAGGGTCAATTTATCAACAAAAAGAGCAAACATTTGAAGGATAAATTCCATCTCCCTGTCCAGCAACCAATTATTTCCCTTTCAAATAGATGTTAGATATATTTTATCCTACTTCTTCATAACTGGACGTTCTTCTGGAATTGAACAGTCGACAGAAAGATGTCTTGAATAATTGGCTGGTGTTTTAATTAGGTCTTTGGCTCACCCAATTTGAAATCTGCTCAGTCTTTATCGTCGTTTGATTAACAAACAGGTTATAGATTTCTTTTTGCTCCTTAAGCAAGGCTTGTGATCCTACACGGACTTTGGCAACCTACAGACATTTTCTGGTTGATTATAATCACTTTAGTTACAAAATGCGCTTTAATTACTAAAAGTAAATCAAATGAGCACACGGAATTTTTCATAGAGAGCTGCTGAGTTCTCAGAAAATAGCTCATAACAGAAGCAGATCTGCCTGACTAATACTTTCCTTCAAAGGTAATAAGATTAAATCAATCCAGACGACTTTCATTGCTCAGTCAGCCATGAAAAGCTATGATTGAACAGGATAGCTATGCACAGGCTGAAACCAAAGGGAGGGAGGCAAGCAAATGAGTCCGACTTACAGAACAGTTTGCAAAAGCAAAAGCAAAAGCGTGTACGGGCAAGACACGGTAACAGCTGAGACGCTTTCTGGCTGTTTTCCACAGGACAGTCAAGAGGCTGGGAGAACACAACAAACCAGGATTTGTTCTTCCAGCCTCTTGCCTGTCCATTTTGGATTCCAGCATCTGCAGTATTTTTTTTTTGTGTCTCGTCCACAGCACAGTGGCACTGATCGCAAGGTCACAGTGTAATCTTCCCCGTCCTGTTTAAGGTGAATCCCAAGGACCAGTGGGTTGCTGGCCCCCTTAATAAAAAACAAATCAGCTTTGTTTATGCAGTCTCTCCTTTGATTTTGCTCCCTGCGCTCTCAAGGAATGCAAACCTTGCGAAACCGCAGTTGCTGTTTCACACAAAGCTTGTTGGCAGTGCTCCCCTCTGGAGTGAGAGCTCTGTCAGTAAGGAAGAGCAAGGGAACGCTGAGGGAGGAGGGAGAGGGAGAATCAGACGAGAATGCTCAGGGACAGACCAGCTGAGTTACGAAAGGGGACGGAAAGTTCCTGGGCACGTTGAGGATGTAGCGTAGCAGAAATTATTAGTTATACCAGCAAGTAAGTATAGACCACAAGAAGTCATAGCTTTGATTCCCCGCAGTGTGGAAACAGGCCATTCAGCCCAACATATCCACACCAACCCTCTGAAGGGTAACCCACTTCCCTCTGACTAATACTATGGGCAATTCACCTAGTCTGCACATCTTTGTGACTGTGGGAGGGAAACCCACACAGACACAGGGCGAATGTGCAAACTCTGCACAGCCAGTCACCCATGGCCAGAATCGAACCCGGATCCCTGGTGCTGTGAGGCAGCAGTGCTAACCACAGAGCCACCGTGCTGCCCAAAGGCTGGGCTGAGTTAAAGAGAGAGTAAGTGTAAGCAAGACAATAAATACACACAGAGCAGGAAGGAGAGGTGAGTCCAAAAAAGTAAAAGTAAAATAAAAATATAAAGATTTTTCTTTGGCATTTCTGCGGGGAATAGTTTGTGACTCATTGGAGTGAGGATGCAAGAATCAGAACTGAAGAAAGAGATTAGATTACTTACAGTGTGGAAACAGGCCCTTCGGCCCTACATTTACTCCTTACCTAACACTACGGCAATTTTTTTAGCATAGCCAATTTACCTGGCCTGCACATCTTTGGACTGTGGGAGGAAACCAGAGTACCCGGAGGAAACCCACGCAGACACGGGGAGAACGTGCAAACTCCACACAGTCAGTCGCCTGAGACAGGAATTGAACCCGGGTCTCTGGCGCTGTGAGGCAGCAGTGCTAACCACTGTGCCACTCACAAGATGCCAAGTTATCCAACATTAGGAGAAAGTGAGCCATCCCAATGACAAATTGCAATTGGTATTACTTTTCTAAGTCTGCCTTTTTCCCCTACCTGCAAAGAGCACAAGACAAGGAACTTTGACTTCTTGTCGCTGCTTAGCAATGGTTGGAGCATTACACCATTAAACACTCACTTATTCCTAAAGCTACCAGCTCTGACTTGCAGATCTCTTTACAATGGGACAAGTGGGTATTGAACCCTTGATTTCTGCATGGGCGCAGAATTTCTGGGGAGGGTGGGAGAGGCAAAAATTGGCGCAATACTTAAGGAGAGTTTAGGTGCTCACCTCAGGGCCGTGTCTTGGAAAACGGGATTAGAATAATTCGGTGGTCGTTTTTGACTGGGGCAAACTTGGTGGGCCAAGATGCGTTTTGTTTTCACCTGACCTCTACGCTTTCAGATTTATCCTATAGCAGCAGAGAGTATTGTTAGTTTCAGAGTAAATTTTAGAGGAAATTCCAGGTCATATGTTTCTATCATAAAAACCAATAATGTAGGAGCATGTTTGCATTTGCAAACTGGGCTGTATACCTATCCACAATACATAGGCATCTCCTTCCAATCTGTGAGCTGGCTGACTATTACATACCACCATTGCATGACAGCTGTGGAATAAGTTAGACTGAAGGATAATAAAGATGATTTAGCATTAAAGTACAAGACATCTTACAGTGTGCAGTGCGATATTACCAAATTTTTCAGCTGCATTATTATTCATACTATTCAGTGTATCCAAGTCTACAATGAATAATGTATCATTCTATGCATGTTATTTTGTTCTAAGAACTAGTTGCCAGGAATCTGTAGATAGCCCTCATTAACCTCCATCACACTTGCTTCCTCGCTGCCTCGGCCATTCTCTCTCCCTTCTCAAAGCAGCTGCTATTTGACTTTGAGATCATGATGCTCTATTACTGAGATGCTCTCAACTTTTCTGGTACCATTGCTGTGCAGAGTTTGCATACAGTTTCTGATTGTTTACCTGTCATAAGAGAGGAATTATAGAACTCATCACTGTTGACTAGCTGACCTGATTATCATCTGAATCAGTTGGAAAATGTTCCCTTTTAGTATCACCTCTTCAGTCATGACTGAAGTTCCCCATTGCCATGTTGGTGAATTGTCATCTCATGTGATTCCAGGCGGCAGTGTTAATCACCTGTTCTCAATGCTCAGTCAAATAATGGGACGGTGTGTCAGCTTAATTGTTCTGCTGACAAGAATTCAAGCCTTTGTGCAATTATAACAGCTCGTTCACATTCTTCATTAAGTGATTAATGCTTCTTTTGGAAGAATTGCCAACAAACCCATATGCTCATTGCTCTGGTTCAGAGCTTACTGAGGTGATCGTGGAAGTGTGCAAAGAAAACTAGTGCATTCATGTTTCTTGCAAACATATGAATCAGGAAAGTGCATTGAGTGTAGCAGTTGGGATGTCATGTTGTGGTTGTAGAGAACAATGGTTTGGCCACATTCAATTCTGGTCTCCTTACTATAGGACAGGTGTTGCAAAACATAAAGGATTCAGAAAAGATGTGCAAGGATGTTGCCAGGTCTGGAGGACTTGAACTATAGGGAGAGGTTTATTAGGCTGGGGCTATTTTCCCTGGAGCATCAGAGGCTGAGGGGTGACCTTATTTATATACCTTAGAGGTTTATAAAATCATGAGGGGTATGGATAGGGTGAATAGCCAAGATCTTTTCCCCAGAGTAGGGGACTCCAAAACTAGAGGGCATTGGTTTAAAGTGTGAGTGGAAAGATTTAAATGGAATCTGAGGGGCAACTTTTTCACGCAGAAGGTGGCACGTGTATGGAACGAGCCACCAGAGGAAGTGGTGGAGGCTGGTACAATTTCAACATTTGAAAGGCATCTGGATGGGTATACGAATAGGAAGGGTTTGGAGGGATATCTACCAAATACTGGCAAATAGGACCAGATTTATTAAGGTTATCTGGTCAGCATGGATAAGTTTCCGTGCTGTACATCTCTATGACTCTAGAACAATAATAGGCCATTTGGCCTTCAAGTCTACTCTGCCATTCTATCAGACCATGGCTGACCTATTGAACTAAGCCGAGGTTTATTATAACACTGTGCTGCTTTGTCCTCCTCTGCTCCAGCTGTGAGAAAAATGTTACTTCCCTCTGTTGACTCGCTTCTCTTTCCCTTCTCCCAAAGAGGAGCATTCCAAGGCTATCAGCAGAACAGGGACGAATTAATATTCATTGCCAGACACAGGTCAAATTCTGAAATGAAGAGAAAAGATCACTGTTAAAAGAACATTTTAAATAGCGTAGGCTCTGTAGATACAGAAGCTGGGTTAGAGTGGTGCTGGAAAAGCACAGCAGCTCAGGCAGCATCCGAGGGGCAGTAAAATCGACTTTTGCCCGAAACGTCGATTTTCCTGCTCCTCAGACGCTGGCTGAGCTGCTGTGCTTTTCCAGCACCACTCTAATCTAGACTCTGGTTTCCAGCATCTGCAGTCATTGTTTTTACCTAGTTACAGAAGCTGTGCATGCGGAGGATGGAGGTATGTGTTGTAGTGCTGAACCATGCTGAGGTTGACAATCCAAACTTTAGCTGAAAGAAGCCCTTTTACTTCCAAACAACTGTATCATTTGGACATCTAAGAGCGTTGTTTCTGCTTGCTCACATAACAGCTGTACCAATATTTAGCTGCTTTTTCCACTTTCTTCAATTTTAGTTGAGGAGATAATGAGTGTCAGTATATTACGACATGGGGTAAACTCCCTCTGCTAATTTAAACCCGACACTAGAGCAGTACACTTCCCACCATAATCTATTAAATTTTGAGAGGCAATGAACTATCCCAGAGGTCGCGGTTTCAAGTAAAACTTAACAATTTTTTCTTAAAGAACAAAGAAAGAACGAAGAAAACTTACAGCCCAGGAACAGGCCCTTCGGCCCTCCAACCCTGAGCCGATCCAAATGTACTGTCTAAACCTGTCAGTCAATTCCTCTGTATCCCTCTGCTCCCCACCTTCTCATGCATCTGTCCAGACGCATCTCAAATTAATCTACCGTGCCTGCCTCTACCACCTCTGCTGGCAACGCGTTCCAAACGCCCTCCACCTTCTGTGTGAAGTACTTGCTGCATGTATCCCCCTTAAACTTTCCACCTCTCACCTTGAAAGCATGACCTCTTGTTATTGAATCCTTCACCCAGGGAAAAAGCTTGTCTCTATCCACCCTGTCTACACCCTTCATGATTTTATAAACCTCAATCAGGTCCCCCCCTCAATCTCCTTTTTTCTAATGAAAATAAACCTAACTTACTTGACCTTTCTTCATAGCTAGCCACCTTCCATACCAGGCAACATCCTCGTAAACCTTCTCTGCACCCTCTCCAAAGTGTCCACATCCTTTTGGTAATGTGGCAGCCAGTCCAATGTTGGACTTCTTTAAGTCCACCAGAGAATATTAAAACCAACAGCTACTTACAACTCCTTTGTCTTAAACCTATCTTTTACCTCCTGCTCTACAATACTGGTCTAAGAAAGGGAGAGAGGAAGAGAGAGAGAAAGAGACTGAGAAAGAGCGAGAAAGAGAGAGAGAAGAGAGAGAGGAAAAAGTTGTAGAGTGGGAGGTAAAAGGTAGGTTTAAGACAAAGGAGTTGTAAATAGCTCTTGGTTTTGAGATTCTCTGTTGGACTTAAAGAATAAAATTGTTTTATTTTACTTTAAATAGTGACCTCTAGGATGGTTCTTTCGAAATTGAACAGTTCACGGCACAAGTTAAATTAGCAGAGGGGTTTACCCTGTGTTGTAACAATATCAATAGAACATGTGTCATAGTTAAGCGGAATTCCTGAATAAGTTTGACTTTCTGAATAAGTGGAACACGTTCTGTTTGTTCCACTGTGCCTGCCAATCAGAAAAACAAGCTATAGGAAGTATTAACGTTCACTGGGGATGTCCTCCCCTCTTGGCTACCTCAAAGCTTTTCATCAGCTATTACGATTCCTTTGATGTATAGCCACCTACTTTGTCAGTGTTCATTTTATAGGATTTTTCACCAATAGTTTATTTTAAGATGGAAAGTCGCACACTTATATTGCTCCTTTCATGGGCATTGAATATAGGAGTTGGGAGGTCATGTTGCAACCATTGGTTAGACCACTTTTGGAATACTGCATGCAATTCTGGTCTCCCTGCTACAGGAAAGATGTTGTGAAACTTTGAAAGGCTTCAGTAAATATTTACAAGGACGTTGCCAGGATTGGAAGGTTTGAGCTAAAAGGAAAGGCTGAATAGACTGGGCCCATTTTCCCTGGAGCATCGGAGGCTGAGGGAGTGACCTTATGGAGGTTTATAAAATCATGAGGTGCATAGATAAGATAAATAGACAAGGCCTTTTCCCTGCAGTGTGGGAGTCCAGTACCAGAGGGCACAGGTTTAGGGTGAGAGGGGAAAGATATAAAAGGGACCTAAGGGGCAGCTTTTTCACACAGAGGATGGTATGTGTGTGGAATGAGCTGCCAAAAGAAGTGGGGGAGACTGGTACAATTGCAACATTTAAAAGGCATCAGGATGTGTATATGAGTGGAAGGGTTTAGAGGGATATGGGCCAAATGCTGGCAAATGGACTAGATTAGATTAGGATATGTGATTGGCACATGAGATGAGTTGGACTAAAGGGTCTGTTTCCATGCTGTACATCTCTATTATTTCTAAGAACCTATGATCCTATGACTCTATGACCTCACAGCAGCCTAATTCAGCCTAACAGACAGTGAAGTGTAGTCACTGCAGGAAACTTGGCAGTCAACTGGACACAGCAAATAACAACGTGATAACAGGCAAATCATCTATTTTGTTTTATGCAGCAACGTTGCCTGAGGGATAAATATTGACCTGAACACCAGCCAGAACTTCTGCTTCCTCACTGCCCCATTCTGTGGGATTGTTTTATATTCACCACGATGGGCCAATACAGCTCTCTCATCTGAAAGGGTGGCAGCTGAAACAATGCAGTGCGCTCTCAGAACTGCACTGGATTGATTGTCAGCCTAAACTGTGCTGCCCAGCCCATGGAGTCAGACCGGGCCATTCTGACTCAGAGGTGAAAATGCTACCCATTGAGTCTTAATAGACATGTTAATTTGGTTATTGGTTCCCCCGTCCTCTGTGACGTTGAGAAAGAAAGTCAGAGGTTTCCTGGAGACCAGGCCAAAGTGGAGGAGACTGAGACCATTGAACGGAAGAAAGACCATTGAACATTCCCCTTTATTCCTTTTTTTTCACTCAATACTAGGAAAGATTGAAATGTTAACTTGTAACTTTATTTTTCTCCTTATACTAAGAATAACAGTAATTTTTACCAATTGTATCTATGCCTTGTACCCAGGTCCCTTCATACTGGAGATGACACCATGTGTGACAACATTGTACACTTTTCACTGTCCTCCTGTACTTGAATATGCATGACAATAAAAGCTTAAATAAATATTGTTTCGGCAGACACTTAGGTATGGCCCAACTGGCATCTTCACTTCTGCAACAATCCTGGACATAAGACCAGTTCTGTCCACGTCCAGGGATACCGCTGACACCAGGTGACTCCTTGCAAACTCCCTACAGCAGATCTCACTCTAACATTCCTTATAAACCATTCTACACCTTTCAACCGAAATTCCAAGTCTTGTTATTGCTGATCATCTCCTGCTCAGTGTAATCTGTATGCCTCACTCTGTACTGCTTGCAAACACAGCTTTCTCATTGAACTTAGGTACACGTGACGATAAATCGAATCAAACCAGATACAGACTGTAACGAGACAGTGTCTCGACACTGGGAGGTGATCTCCACCTGGGTTACTATCTTCCTCCAGGTATTAAGTAGAGTTATGAGAGTTGGTTGAAACTATTTGGTTTGTGAACAATTGCCTGCCTTTTGGACAGTAAGAGTAAGGATCAATTCTACGAAGACTGTAACGTAAAAAGTCTGTGACCCATAACTGGAAAGCCCGTGTCAGTGTGGTAACAGCAGCGCTGAGATTATGCAGACTCTTCAGCCATTTGGATGAGTGGCCAAGCAGTGCAGCTTATTGGGAGGGCAACTGAGTGACCAGGTGGTTTATTTGATTTTAAATGCTCCTGAGATTGTCAGTAGACACCAGAAACTGAGGACCTAACCGGAGCTGATCAGTGAGTAACAATCAGCTGACCCCAAAGATAATCAGCTCTGATTGAACTGCGGCAGTCAGTGAATAACGTAGAATTAAATTGTTCCTTTGAGATGTGCAGTTAAACAGATTGTCATTTACGAGTGTGAGAATGACTGTCAGGGTATGCGCTGGCTACATAGGCTGGGAAGCCATAAATTTCATACTCGTTTGATGCACAGGCAATAAAAAAAAACATTCTGTTTTCTCAAGAAAAGTTGATGAAATGAGGGGACACTTTATCAGATGCCAGTAAGTTAGCCCAAAGGGGGAATCATTACCTCAGCCCATTAGTGATCCAGGAACACGAATGAATTATTCCGGATTCTCCTGTTATTTACAAGTTAACTACTTAAGTCAGAGCACTCCGCACGCCACCAACAACTTGCATTGATGTAGCGCCTTTAAATTTACATGAAGGTTATTAAATAAATAACGAGCCATGGAATGAGATATTACGGCAGTCAAAGAAGCTAGGTTTTAAGGAGCATCTTAAAATCGTCTTGACAACAATCAAATCAGAAAGTACAGAAACATAGATGGTATAATACTATACTCAGTGCAGAGTAGAGGCGAATTGCCAGTGTGAACTGGGTTGGAAGGACTGTTATTCTGAACTTCTTAATTCTTTAATTTTGTAGCTTATTCCTATGATTCGAAAGACTGGACATTTTATTTCTTTATTTTTCTAATTTTTTTTCCCCTTTATAATTTGTACTTAAGAATCTGAGCCGAGGTACCTTTGTACCTAAGGTGGTAAATTATTTTAAAATGGCACTGTAATCATGTGAGTACATGTGAGAATAAAGCTAATTCTAATCACAACAGTTAAAAGGCATCTGGATGGGTATATGAATAGGAAGGGTTTAGAGGGATATGGGCCCAATGCTGGCAAATGGGACTAGATTAGGTTGGGATGCCTGGTCGGTGTGGATGAGTTGGACTGAAGGGTCTGTTTCCGTGCTGTACATCTCTCTGACTCTCATTCTAATTCTAATGTGTGTTTCTCATCAAAAGGAGCTGAGTGTCTCTGGCTCTGTCACAAATCAGTAGTCATCATTGAACCCCCATGGCTCTGGCACTGAATCCTCCTTCTATGGAAAGCTTCCAACTCCACATGGTTTGACACAACGTACTGAGTCACTCGAGCAGCTGCTGAGGGTTCGTGGTTTGAACCTCCTGGGCACGTTATGAGACCAGCCATCTGGAATTGCATTGACAGCAAACATGGTCCCACCTTTTCTCAAAGACACGAAAGCACAGGCATGGAGGGGAGCTTGTCTCTGACTGCCTCCACAACTCGGGCGAACACCAGAAAGAGTAGCAGCTGTAGGCCACTCAGTCCCTCAAGCCTGTCCCACCACTTAGCAAAACCATCAGGAGGCTGAGTGGATTGTTCAATTATTTGGTCCATTCATATTGGAGTACTTCTCACACCAACAACATTGCATTGATGTAGCACCTTTAACAACACAGGAATGTTTCTAAACAATATTTGGACGTTGAGCCACTTACTGAGATGTTATAACAGGCACTTGGTCAAAGAAACATCGGTTTTAAGCCAGTTTTTTAAAAAATTCATTCACCTCTGGCTAGGCCAGCATTTGTTGCCCATCCCAGAGTCAACCATATTGCTGTGGGTCTGGAGTCACATGACGTCCAGACCAAATGAAGGACCTTCCCTGAAGGACCTTAGTGAATCAGATGAGTGTTTCCAACAATCAACAGTGGATTCAGGGTCATCATTAGACTCTTAATTTCAGACTTTTTAAAAACTGAATTCAAATTCTACCATCTGCCGAACATTACCTGGGTCTCTCGCTTAACAGGTCAGTGATAATACCACGAGGTCATCACCTTCCTCTGTGGATCAACTTTGTAGCTAACACCACCAGTCCACAACACAACTGAAAATTTACTTTAAACATTTTTGTTAATTCATTATCATTTTTTTGCAATAGGCAGCACTTCATGTAAAATTTACAGGGTAATTTCAGATGACAGCCCCTTCTACACATCTGAGCTTTACATTGCAGTGTGCAGTATGTAATCGTGGGCTGTTTCCTTTTAGCAGCACCTTGTGAGAAAGACTTGTGGTCTGCAGCTGTTCTATAAAATTCTGTACCTTTTCCCTAAAACGCCGAGTTGCTGCCCTGTAATAAAACAAAGATGCCCCACAGGCATTCAGCTTTTCGCAATAGTCTGGCACGGACAGTGGTATGAATGATGGAGCACTGGTGACAGCAGTAGACTGTTCCAATAAGGAGTGGTAGCAACCCTCTGGTGGTGAAAAGGTAAATGTTTTTTTTTAAGCGTATTTCTTTCACCAAAGGACGTTCCCAGCGTCAAAACCTTGCGTGATACGAATATAAGTCAGCAAATTGGCACGAGGTGTTGGAATAATTTGCAACATTCCTGATTTCCTGATACACTAATCACCAGAAAAGCAGCCATGCTTTGCATTGATGTCCTCTGTTTCCAATATTCAATACACAATTTGCTTGCAGCTTGAATTATTGAACGGAAGTTGTTGGCTACTATTTGTTGTTTTGGAAATGTTGTGTTTCTGTCAATTATCAATCTCAAACACAGAAACATCCCACCCTGCTTGATATTTGGCTGCATACTCCAGGTTAATGACCTTTATCCCCAGGATCTAATGAAGGTTGCTGTATAAGTATAATCATTTCACTGGAGATTCTCACTGATGATGTTACCTAGTATGATGACGAAACGTCTGGAAACAAATCTCCCAGCTCAGCAAGCTAATTTGCATACTTATCAACAACCTGAGCTACAAATCCTCTCAAACAACACTCAGGTCACTGTATGTTTGGCCTACCTAACCGAGCTGAATCTCTCTCTACAATTGACAGCAAGACCTGCCATTCGTTGCAAATGCCAGGAATTGACTTCTGTCAGTCCTAGGAGAAAGTGAGGACTGCAGATGTTGCAGAGTTAGAGTCGAAAAGTGTGGTGCTGGAAAAGCACAGCAGGTCAGGCAGTGTCCGAGGAGCAGGAGAGTCAACGTTTTGGGTATAAACCTTTCTTTTTCCAGTGCCATACTTTTCAACTCTGACCCTCCAGCATCTGCAGTCCTCACTTTCTCCTTGTCGCTGTAACCTCACTGCGAAGCCTCTTCCAAGGATGCCCACCTTGAAGAAGTTTTCCTCCTCTCTCCAAAAGGATCTCAGTGAGTGTCTCTCTCACTGCACCTCCCTTCCCCCCCCCCCCCCCCCCCAAAAGGATCATCTCCTCTACCCTAAAGCTCTTCAATCCTAAGGGCTTATGCCTGAAACGTCGATTCTTCTGCTTCTGGGATGCTGCCTGACCTGCTGTGCTTTTCCAGCACCACATTTTTCTGTCAGTCCTACCCGACTCTTCCTTCCACTGTGGTGAAAAAAAATGGAACCTTTTGAAATTATAGAATCAATTCCTGAAATTTCGTCTGTCTGAATCGCATTGACATAATATAACTGACTAATCTTATTAGTAAAGTCACCAAAGTCCTACTGAACTGTGAGTCTGCTCTCTATTTCGAGAGAGAGGTGACTGGTCTGTTTATAAGCTGAGGATCACTACACCTTCAGTGGGGGAGAGGTTGATGGTTACCCCAGCTGGTGCAGGAATTGAACCCCCAAGTACTGTAGGTATCATTCATCACAAACCAGTTCGCAGAATCCCTCAGTGTGAAAGCAGGCCATTTAGCCCATCAAGTCCCCACTACCCCTCTAAAGAGCTTGCCACCCCCACCCTTTCCCTGCAATTCCCATGGCTAACCTACCTAGCCTGCATATCCCTGGACACTACGTGCAATTTCCCATAGCCAATTCACCTAATCTTTAAGCTTGGGGAAACTAGAGCACCCAGAGGAAATCCACACTGACATGGGGAGAACGTGCAAACTCCACACAGACAGTTACCTAAGGCTGGAGTTGAACCCAGGTCTCTGGTACTGTGAAGCAGCAGTGTTAACTACTGAGTCACCGTGCCACCTAAGCTGAAGGGTATATTACTAAAAGCTTTTTGTTTTGCACTCATCAATCCAAACACAAGAATGTTAAACTTCAAAGGACCACAACAATTTTTACCACAGGAGAAAACAATGGTGTTGCCCAATTGACCAGATACTGAATCATATCTAACTATGAACATTTGATTTTGGGTTTTACAGGCATGGAACAGTTGACAACACGCTATACTCTGTTGTTAACGACCAAGGGAACATGCTGTTTGATTCCATCGGTCAGTTGTAAAGACATATGGCCAAACCCCCTTGAAGATGTTTGATCCACCCCATAACTGAGCAAGAAGAGATGTGAATTGCAATGCCAGGTATGCTGACTGTACAGTTTAGTGACTGGCTGATCAAAATACCAGCCTTTTCCTCTGGTTGCTCATAGTATACAGGTTACAGACCACACTCCTCCATATGCCAACTAATCAGTGCCTATTCCCCCTTTGGTGTAAATAGTTATAATCATTTGCAATTTGGAATTCTCACATCCCTCTTTCTCCTGTGGTGTAAGTTGTTGTGATCTTCGAAATTTGGTATTCTTGTGTTTTGTCCTGATGGGCACAAAGTTTCAGCAACATCTCCCTCTTTTCAACAATGCTCAAGCTCTGTGCAAGCAAGCTGCTATTTTAGTTGTGATGATTATCTGTCATGGAGAGATAAAGTCTGAATGACTGAATTCTCTTGGTTTTACCTTGGGTATACTGCTTTAGTTTAATTCTCTTCTAGCCCTAATAATAGTCTTGAAATCTATCTTTCTCCATTCTCCTCATCAGTAATTTTCCAAATGCCGGTCTGTGAGGTGCCTCAGGATATTATTTATTTTCAATGTGCAATATAAAGGTGCAATCTTGTTTGTTTTCACTTCCTCCTAGCAGATAAGAAAAGCAAAGCTCGGGAAAACCTTTTGATTGTTCCTCACTCAACAAGATCACAGCTAATGTTCCATCTCAATTCTAACTTTTAGTATTATCCCAATCCTCCTGAATGCCTTGAGTGGCCAAAAGTCTATTGTTTATTGTCAGGAATATGTTCAATGAATGGGCATGCCTATCTTTCTGGGGTAAACAAATCCAATGATTCACAACTTTCTGAGTGAAATATTTTCTCCTCACATCAGCTCCATCTGGCAGACATCTTATGGTCAAACTAGGAAACACGTTTTAGATTCCTCGCCATTTACCAGCGTCCATCTCATCAAACTCCTGAAGAATTTTATATGCTTCCATCATTTCACATTCAATGAGATAGGGCCAGTCCTCTCGATCGCTCCTCATAAGATAATCCCCTTATCCCAAGAACCAGTGTGTAAACCTTCCCTCGCAGACATGTATATTCTTCATTAGATAAGGAAGAAACATTGCATTTGCTTCCTCATCGCCCAAAAAATTGTTCAATTCTCCAGAGCACTCCTCCATTTTACTGAAGCTATCTCCTAGGCTTCAGAATTCTCTACAAATGCCTCCATGCAGACAGCAATCCTTTCCACAAAGGAAAGGATTTCCACAAAGAAAAGGATTTCCACAGGCTTCAGCTTGTCCCACACCAAATGTCTCGCTATAGTCTGGCTGCTCTGTAAGGGTAGAAACCTTCATCACTAGAGATCTGAATATTTTCAAAACTCAAGGCTTAAAGGCTGTTAGAGATATCACTTGTCAAAACGTGTGGTGCTGGAAAAACACAGTCGATGTTTCGAGCATAAACTCTTCATCAAGCTTTCCCGCTCCTCAGATGCTGCCTGACCAGCTGTGCTTTCCAGCACCACGCACCTTGACTCTGATCTCCAGCGCCTACAGTACTCACATTCTCCTAGAGATATTACTTGTTAGCTTTCTGAGGAGACAGTGTAATAGGTCCCAATTCCCAAGCTGTATCTGTGTCTACAGCTTCCTTCAGAAGTAAATATATTGAGACTTGCATTGACAGAATGGCATGGCTGGCTGCGTAGGAGACCTTCCCCATACCCTCAGAGGAACAATCAGACCCTTCCTCCTACCCTCTGAGCAACAATACTATCCAGGAATATTATTCCCAGAGTAGGTTTTGCTCATTAGAGGTCAGATATTTTGTACAAAACCATGTGGAAATGGTAAACTATCGGGCAACTGTTAATTCCATACAACTGTATTTTACAATTGTCAACTCATCGAGCTTCAAGAGACAAACCCGTACCCTCTGCCGTTGAGAAGGACAATGGTGGAACACCACCACCTGCAGGTTCCCCTCGAAGTCTCACAGCATCCGCATTTTGAAACAAATCGCCATTCCTGCTCTGCCTCTGCATCAACAGCCTGGAACTCCATTGCTAACAGCAGTGTAAGGTACCTGCACCCCAAAGGCTACCGAGAGTCCAAAAGGCAGATCGCCATCACCTTCTCGAGGGGAGTTAGGGCTGGGCAAGACATTTTGGGCTAGGTAGCAATGCCTACATCTCAATAAAGAAAAACACATGCCTTTTACAGCTTTTCTTTTCATATTCCATATGAAGGATTATTTTAACAAAGAATACCTTCCCTGTACTAGAAGCTAAGCATATGCATAAGACAGAGAATATCCACAGCAAATAATAAATCCACATCCTACATTCACCCTGAACAGTAACCTCAGGGATGAGAGCATTCACAGGCCACCTATTTCAGGCTATAAATGATGAATCAAGTTTATTAAGAAAAATAAGATGAGAGAAAGATAGACTAAAAACCCAATGATGTATAGTGGAACAGTTATGGCAAACTCACCAGGTGGAAAAATATCTGAAGGCTTCAGTAGTATTTCACCTGAGTAAGGTTAAGCTTGTATTTGAAGTCAGGCATTAGGAAACATTTCCATTGCCTCAGATCAATGTGAGCGCGGTGAAGGTTTCCTCCAGCACCCGGAATTAGGCCAATGATTCTCTTCACCCCTGTGCTTCGTCACCCAAACGGAGGCAAAGACATACCAATGGGTGGGGGTGCAGCTGCTGCTCATAGCTGTGTTCAGAACGTCATGGTGGTTTCACAAAACAAAACGGGCTTCCAGCCACCAAACCACTCTGGGGAAAGGTAAGATGTGAGAACTTTGTTTCTAAGAGTCCCCAGTTGAGCAAACTGGTTAACTGTGATGGTTTTGCAAATAATTAGTGCTGTTGACACCCTTGTAGATCATTTTACTGTTATGACGGATCTCTTTTTGAAGTTATGTTGGGACCTTCCCCAGTACAAGCCCATAGTCATTCACCTCTTTTGTCAAGTTCAAGGGAAGGGGTGGTGGAAAAACACTGGAAAAAAGAAAGTGACATCTCAGGCCAATAAGCTTGCAAAACTTGATCAGTGATATGATATCTAAAGGGTTTGTAGCAAGTGCAAACAGCAAGGAAATAGGGGCAAAGAACATGGGGAAAGCTCTGGGATAAGGCAGAAGGAAGGAGAATTGAACTGACTAAAGGATGCTTGGTGTAAACACAATGTTGGGTTGGGGTCGCTCGTGGTAAAGCACAGCTCAGAAAAGGTGTAGTGGAGGAGTCAGAACCATTAACAATGGCTCCAGTTTAGAAAATGGGAGCAACAGTTACATTCTAAAATGACTGATCATTCATTCTTTTACCTTAATACCAGAAGGTAACCACAGATGCTGAGTATTCCCAGGAATGTTTAGATATCCCACATCACCTGTAATATGCCAAGAAATTACAGTGATTAGAATTCTCTGAAATCAAGTAGAATTCTGATTTTATTTGATGATTGCAAATCAGTTAAGGCCTCATTACAGTCAAGGAACTTATTAAATAAGCACTTGTTGAATTTATATAAATCTAAAGTTGGATTGTGATAGTTTTACCATTGGCTTTCATTTGTTTCTCAGATTCCAGTAATTGCAATTCTTTTATTCATGTGCACCTAAGGAAGGGCTCAAAACATTCGATCACCACAAAATTGTTGCAAAGCTGTTTGGTGAAGATGATGAAACATAAATTAGTTTAATCTTTTCTTCATGTACCTATTTCCTTGACCTCCACATTGGCTAAGTAGATGGAGTAATTTGCCCATTCACTCTCCACCTCGTAACCACGAATCAATGCAATGTTTATAAATATACAGAAGAACTAGGATATTGGGATTCACATGGTCAGAAGTCACACAACACCAGGTTATAGTCCAACAGGTTTATTTGAAATCACAAGCTTTCAGAGCACTGCCCCTTCATCAGGTGAAGCTGTTGTCCAACACTGGCACCTCCACATCAGGGATTTACATGAACACTGGCTGGCCTAGCGTGGCACAATGAGCATTAAAACACTGCCCCCATATACAAGGCCATAGCTTTCAACTATCAGGTCAGATCTGAGAGACTGAGCTGAAAAATGTGTTGCTGGAAAAGCGCAGCAGGTCAGGCAGCATCAAAGGAGCCTGAAGAAGGGCTTATACCCGAAACGTCGATTCTCCTGCTCCTTTGATGCTGCCTGACCTGCTGCGCTTTTCCAGCAATACATTTTTCAGCTCTGATCTCCAGCATCTGCAGTCCTCACTTTCTGCTAGATCTGAGAGACTGGAAGGCACAGGGATCCATTTGTCAAAAAGACTCTACTTCTTGCCTGAAGTTAGAAGCAATATCTGTTGAAGGGTGTGTTAACAACAAGGAAACACAGGGTTGCATTAGGGAGAGGATTCAGGAGATGCTATATTCCGTCCACCTTCCTGGGTAGCTCCAAAACCAGGCCAATCATGCAATACCTGTCATATCCATCTTCGACAAAAGGATGCTAATGGACTGTAAGACAAATGCAGAAGTGTTTAAAACTGCAACAGCAATAAGAACTCTTCAAGAGTGACATGCAGAAAAGACAGTGTCAGTAATTGAGCTATTTGATCAGAGCTGAAAAGCTACAGCGATCTCTAAAGGAGGGCAAAGTGGAGGTCAGTGGAAGGAGGTGCAGTTGGACGACAGATATCACAGAGCAGTGGCAGATGAGCTACAGAAGAGCGCAAAATACTATCTCAGCAGATCTCTTCGCATGAGTAACTCCAAGCAGCAGTAGATGAACTATGGTGAATGGTGACATTTCAATGTTTGTGATTTGGCTGAAGTCTTTCATTTTGACATCAAAGACCAGTTGTGCTGAACTCTGACCTCGGTCACTTCCATGAACTCAGCTCCGTTTCCTTGGAAGTGTTCGGAAGGGCAAGATCAACGTTTTCTTGAATATGGAAAAATATCATCGCTCACAACACCCTTCAGATGGCTGAGCTGCTTTGGGGCAGGGGTTACATGGAAAGAATTGGGGCAATCACAAAGGAATGTGGTACTGTGGATCTGGGCAACAGATGGTAAATTAATGGAGGTGCAGCAGGGATTGAAGTTCAAAACATATTTAATTGATTTGTCCATTTTTTGTTCTATGTTCCAAGATGCAGATCGGAGTGGGATGGGCAAAGTGGGGTGGGGTGGGTCTTATAGGAGAAAGTGAGAACTGGAGATGCTGGAGATCAGAGCTGAAGATGTGTTGATGGAAAAGCGCAGCAGGTCAGGCAGCATCCAAGGAGCAGGACAATCAACGTTTCGGACATGAGCCCTTCTTCAGGAATGAGGAGGGTGTGTCAAGCAGTCTAAGATGAAAGGTAGGGAGGAGGGACTTGGGGGAGGGGCGTTGGGAATGCGATAGGTGGAAGGAGGTTAAGGTGAGGGTGATAGGCCGGAGTGGGGGGTGGGGGCCGAGAGGTCAGGAAGAAGATTGCAGATTAGGAAGGTGGTACTGAGTTTGAGGGTTGGGATTGAGACAAGGTGGGGGGAGAGGAAATGAGGAAACTGGAGAAATCTGAGTTCATCCCTTGTAGTAGCCCAGCACAAGGGGGTAAAAGGCTGCCCACCACGGGGGACAGCAAGCCCATTTGGGGAAGCCCATCTTGGAGCATCTGTGGGCCCATGGCTCAAGAAAGGTCTGTAATGTTTGACATTTTAACTTCTTTATTTTTCTGCTTTCATGCTCAGATGACTGTAGTGTTGAACTTCTTAATTTATTTCTTTATTTTTCTATTTCATAGAGTCATAGTGTCATAGAGATGTACAGCAAAGAAACAGACCCTTCAGTCCAACTCATCCATGCCAACCAGATATCCCAACCCAATCTAGTCCAGCACTTGGCCCCATATCCCTCTAACCCCTTCCTATTCATATACCCATCCAGATGCCTTTTAAATGCTGTAATTTTATCAGCCTCCACTACTTCCTCTGGCCCAAAGTTCCAAAACAATGCAACAGCATATAATACAGTAATTGCTGCTCTGGAATTCAAGGAAATCGCCTCCAGCACCTAAAATACCTCAAAAAAGGAGCAATTCCTACAGCCACAAATTTTTTCCATCCTCCATCTTGGATTACCCAATTCCTTCCTCTGTAACTACGATTTTGTACCTGGATACTTTCTATCTAAGGTGGGGCTGTGTCTGACAATACTGTACCCTTTCCACTGTCCCCTTGTAACCTGTACTTGAGTACACATGACAATACAACCTAAATCTAAATCAAAAAAGTTTATCTGGTTATAATAAAATAATTACTGTTCCAGGAAAATAATGATGTGGCCACTTTGTTCAGTATTGTCCTTTAGCAACCTGCTAACTTCAGGCAAATATGACATTCATTTTACCAAACTTAACATGATGGCTTCTCGGCTTTTGGCTATGTCAAGAAGCTTACCATTTTATAATCATCAAAAAATACTCCGAAAGCCCAAACACTGGCCTGTGTTTGGGTCTGAAGTCCTGAACAAGGGTTATACCCGAAACAGTGACTTCCCCACCTCCTGATGCTGCCTGCCTTGCTGTGTTCTTCCAGCCTCCTGCCTGTCCCTCCTGACGCTGCCTGCCTTGCTGTGTTCTCCCAGCCTCCTGCCTGTCCCTCCTGATGCTGCCTGCCTTGCTGTGTTCTCCCAGCCTCCTGCCTGTCCCTCCTGATGCTGCCTGCCTTGCTGTGTTCTCCCAGCCTCCTGCCTGTCCCTCCTGATGCTGCCTGCCTTGCTGTGTTCTCCCAGCCTCCTGCCTGTCCCTCCCAATGCTGCCTGGCTTGCTGTGTTCTCCCAGCCTCTTGCCTGTCCCTCCTGATGCTGCCTGCCTTGCTGTGTTCTCCCAGCTTCCTGCCTGTCCCTCCTGACGCTGCCTGCCTTGCTGTGTTGTCCCAGCCTCCTGCCTGTCCCTCCTGATGCTGCCTGCCTTGCTGTGTTCTCCCAGCCTCCTGCCTGTCCCTCCCAATGCTGCCTGGCTTGCTGTGTTCTCCCAGCCTCTTGCCTGTCCCTCCTGATGCTGCCTGCCTTGCTGTGTTCTCCCAGCCTCCTGCCTGTCCCTCCTGACGCTGCCTGCCTTGCTGTGTTCTCCCAGCCTCCTGCCTGTCCCTCCTGACGCTGCCTGCCTTGCTGTGTTCTCCCAGCCTCCTGCCTGTCCCTCCTGACGCTGCCTGCCTTGCTGTGTTCTCCCAGCCTCCTGCCTGTCCCTCCTGATGCTGCCTGGCTTGTTGTGTTCCCCCAGCCTCCTGCCTGTCCCTCCTGGTGCTGCCTTGCTGTGTTCTCCCAGCCTCCTGCCTGTCCCTCCTGGTGCTGCCTTGCTGTGTTCTCCCAGCCTCCTGCCTGTCCCTCCTGGTGCTGCCTGCCTTGCTGTGTTCTCCCAGCCTCCTGCCTGTCCCTCCTGATGCTGCCTGCCTTGCTGTGTTCTCCCAGCCTCCTGCCTGTCCCTCCTGACGCTGCCTGCCTTGCTGTGTTCTCCCAGCCTCCTGTCTGTCCCTCCTGACGCTGCCTGCCTTGTTGTGTTCCCCCAGCCTCCTGTGCGTCTATTCTAGATCAGATTTGGATATCTAGTTGGTATGGACAATTTGGACCAAAAGGTTTGTTTCCACTCTGTTTGACTCTGTGACTCTATGACAATGCACACGGAAAGCTTTAATCAATTAAAAAAAACGTAGCTAGTGCATTAGTATTTATGTGTTTGTGCGTGCTCCAAACATTAGGTTCATATATCAATGATTTCGTAGTATCTTTCAATGGGGAAGTGGACAGGAATGGAAAAAGAAACTGAGCAGGGCTTTAGGGGATGAGAAGAAGAATGGGACTAATTGGATGGTTCCTTTAAAGCCAGAAGAGCTGTTTTGGGCCAAATGGCCTCCGCTGTGCTGTACCATCTCACCAGTTGGAGTGGGTATCATGAGGAAACATTGACATTTACTTCAAGACGACTGGAATATAATTGCAACATCTTTCTCGGCACACGTGGGAAGATAACTAGAAGCTTGAAGTGACACTGTATTCAGTTTTATTTCTTAATTCTTGGGATGTAGGCATCGCTAGCTGGGCCAGCATTTATTACCCATCCCTTCTTGCCCTGGAGAGCTGCCTTCTTGAACAGCTGTAGTCCATTTGGGGTAGGGACACCCATAGTGACATTTGAGGAAGGAGATCTCAGGTTTGGACCCAGTGACACTGAACGAATGGCAATGTATTTCTGAGCCGGATAGTGAGTGGCTTGGAAATGGTGGTAGTGTTCCCATGCATCCCTTGATTATTGTGTCTGAATTCCTCCTTTCATTGATTTAAAAAAAGAAATTAATGAGCTATTTCATTTTGGGTGAAGCATACATCAGGAAAGCAAGGTGAGCTAGCTCTGTCTCTAAAATAGTTTATAAAAAATGTTATAAAAAAATGATTATACAAATCGAAACCAGTAACTCGAGCAGCTCTATGCCTGTAAAGGCATTTTCGCATTAACCAGGATCAGTTTGCCACCAGAATGTGCAGTTAGCAAGTCAAATGTACAAGCGTATAAAATAGCCACCAGCCTCTCTGATATTGAAGTTACCTCGTAACAGAAGCAGATTTGCCTGACTAATACTTTCCTGCAGAGGTAATGAGTCTAAATCAATCCAGATGACTTGTACTGCTAGCTCAGCCACAGAGAGCTATGATTGAACAGGAAAGCTATGCACAGGCTAAAACTAAAGCAAGGATCATTGCAAAAATACAGAAAGCACAATGTAATCTCTTACAACATGTGAATGAGGAACAGACAGTGTTAAAGCATGTGTGACATGAGGATTGCGAGGCAGGATTATTTTCAGCACTGATGGCGGCATTTGGAAAGCGAACATTTAGCTGCGACATGCCATTATGTAGTTTATATATCAGCCATGATGAATTCAGAAGTGCAATGCTTTGAACCCTGTTCTGACTCCCCAAGTGCGAGGGTGAAAGGGCGCTTCTCAATTTATACAAAAACAAAACATCAGCTTTCCAAGAACTCCAAAGCACTGGCCTGAGGCCACCAGAGAAGAGGGTGAACGCCTCGCACTAAAACAGCAGGGAGCCCATCCAGCACACAAGCTCTCGAACAGCTCACTGAAGAAACTGAGGTACACTCAGCAAGTTAAATAAATAATTAACAGGCTGTCAGGATCAAATCCACATCCAAGATTGGAATTGTAACTGCCAAACCACGACAAAGGTGGGGAGAAGTGAATAACATGGGATTAGGATAAATGAATGCTTGATGACGGGCATGAACATGATGGGCCGAAGAGCCTCTTGCCGTGCTGTTAAAAACTCTAACCCAATGGAAAGTAGAAAGTGAAATCATTTCAGTTGCTCACAACTACCAATTTACAATCTGTAAAGCTCGTGCAAATAACAACATGGTGCCTAGTTTTTCACTAGGAGTTATTGGGTTGAATGTTACCAGGAGTTGACCAAGTGTGCGTTTAGTTGAGTTTCAGGGAGACTCTCTCTCCATGGGTCCTCATGAATTCTTTCACGCTGTCTTCCCAAATTCACCTCCAGGATCTATGCAGCCACCCCTAATGGGACCGCACACATCGTACTACCCCTCAAGACACAGGCAGGAGTATTTGGCACTGCCCGCACTCCCACCCTGAGATCTCTGACACCGGTGCCATTGTTGAAGCCACAAATTGCTGGCATTTCAGATTGCCCTGCGAAGTTTATGCGGTTTGGCCCAGATAGGTCAGATAGATATCAGAATGCTGATTGATCAGCAAGGACCTGAAGGTCCTAGTGGATAGGTGGTACATGCACTGCCTGCCCGGGGAGCGTTGATGCCTGGTGTCAAAGATGGAGGGCCAGAGGAGTAAGTAGTGAATTTGAAGGTTACTGCTCTGATTTTAGCATTGGGAACTGTCACTGTCTAGTTTCTATCCAGCATATGGGAGAATTGGAAACTATGTACCAATGAAATGAGATGCACCAATAATGAGCTGTTGACACATGCCAACAGCCCTTTCACCACTTACGAATGAGAATCTAATTTTGCCGTTCAACCCTTGATTAGAAAATGGGTCTTTTGCTCTCAATACCAGGAATCTCCTTACAACTAATCTCAGGTGATTTTCCCAACCCTGACAAACCAAGGCCTACATTGTCCAATTGCTGGGAAAATCCAGCCAAGATAAAATCCAGCCTGTTGGTTTTTGCATAAGGAATGCAGTTTCTGCAAGGTTTGTGAAGGTTTGTACAACCCAGTATAACCCATGGACAAAACCAAAGTCATCTCCAAAATTCCATGCAAGGACTGCCAGAAACATTACGTAGGACAAACAGGAAGAAAGTTAGCCACCAGGATACACGAACACCAGCTAGCCACAAAAAGATACGACCCTCTCTACCTCGTAGCTCTACACACAGATGAAAAAATCCACTAATTTGACTGGGACAACACATCTATCCTGGAACAGGCTAAGCAAAGACATGCCAGAGAATTCCTAGAGGCCTGTTACTAGAACCACAACACCATAAACAAACACATAGGTCTAGATACCATCTATCAACCCCTCAGAAAACAAACAGGAAATGACATCACCACAAACCCCAGGAACCCCATCCAGGACAAACATATAAATAGAAAGCAGGAGACAACAGCTTCGCTTCACTTGGAGGTCGCCACTGATGATGTTACCTAGCCAGGTAATGAAATGCCTGGATATCAAACCTACTGCTCAGCGAGCAAACCTACACCCTAATTGCAGTTTCATTTAAGGTAATAACTTTAATTTCCTCCATGACTCCTCAACAACTCCAAACTCTTTATAATCCTATTTGACCATGAGTGGAGTTTCTGACCTACGTTCTCTCTCTCACACACACAGGGATCACCCACTTCTAACTTCTTGGGTGTATCTGCTCTGAAATCTACACTGGTGTTGTTGTCACTTCCAGAAGAAATATTCCATTGCCTTCTGAAGCAGCCTTCCATTTTAAGTCCTTCAGAAATGTGAGGTCACCCAAAGAAGTGTTGTCTGAGTGCAAACTCACACCCACTCGATCATCCATCACCAATTCCTCACTGGTCACTGGCTCTTCAATAACAAATCCTTCTACTGGTGTCTCGAGGGATGAGTCCACTCACACTGGGAGTGGCTGGCTCTTCTCCATTTTAAAATTCTCATTCTTGTTTTCAAATTTCTTTAAGTCTCACCCCTCCCTACATCTGGAGCAAAATTCTATGGTAGCGAGTTTTGAGAAGACTTGTAGCTCAGGTTGAGGTTCTGAATGCAGGTTTGCTCGCTGAGCTGGAAGGTTCATTTTCAGATGTTTCGTCACCATACTAGGTAGCATCTTCAGTGAGCCTCCAGGTGAAGCCCCTCGTCTGCAGGCTCACTGAAGATGTTACCTAGTGTGGTGACGAAACGTTTGAAAATGAACCTTCCAGCTCAGCGAGCAAACCTGCATCCACATTCTGTGGTTTCACCATTAGGGTCCTCCAGTTTTGATCTCCTGCACATCCCTGATTTCAATCACTCCACTAATGGCAGGCAGATTCCCCTCTCTACACCTCTCTCCTTATTTGGAATCCTAACTCTTCATCAAAGCTATTAGCTAATGGTGTGGAAACTCACAGTCTCATCAATCTCACTTGGCCAGATGTCCAGGTTAATGCTCTTGGAGCATGGATTCAAATCCCACCATTGCATATGGTGAAATTTGAATTCAGTTTAAAAAAATTGTTAGAGTTAAAAGCTCAGATAATCATCGCCAGGTGTTACAAAAACTCATCTGGTTCACTGATATCAAGAAAACTATTGTCTTTACTTGGTCCCGATATGTCTCAGAGGATGGTGCTGGAAAAGCACGGCCGGTTAGGCAGCATCCGAGGAGCAGGAGAGTCAATGTTTCAAGTATAAGCTCTTCATCGGGAATCCTGATTCCCGATGAAGGGCTTATGACCGAAACATCGATTCTCCTGCTCCTCGGATGCTGCCTGACCTGTCGTGCTATTTCAGCACCAGCCTCGCGACTCTGATCTCCAGCATCCACAGTCCTCACTGTCTCCCTGGTCCCTACATGCGAACCGCATAATGCCGCTGATTCTTAACTGGCCTCTCGGCAATTAGGGGTGGACAATACATACTGATAGCAATGTAAACAAATCTTTATTTTTTAAGTTGAAGATATAACAAAGAATGCCGAAAGGCTGGAAGTTGAAGGTATTTGAGATTCTTTCTGTCTTTCGGGAGCAGGCCATCTCTAAACTCCAGGAGAAAGTGAGGTCTGCAGATGCTGGAGCTCAGAGTCGAGACTGTGTTGATGGAAAAACACAGCAGGTCAGGCAGCATCCAAGGAGCAGGAGAATCGACGTTTCAGGCCAGAGCACTCATTCAGGAATGGCTCTGGCCCAAAACATTGGTTTTCTTGCTCCTCAGATGTTGCTTGACCTGCTGTGCTTTTCCAGCAACACACTATCTAATCTCTAAGCTCCAACTCATGCCCTTTCTATTCCTACATGTGACACCACACAGCTATTCACTTCCTTTAATAAGGTGAGGCTCTGCACAAATCCCATCCGATCGATCCTTGCTCAAGGATTAACCAAAGCAGTCAGAGAAGGGGACACTGCTGGTGCGGACAGCGAGACAAACTGTGCTCACAGCTCTGCACATGACTGGCCTCAAGGCGATGGTTGCTCTCCGCAGATTATGACAGGTTTGCAGAGAGTGACAGAGCAGATGCAGGGGCTGTTTCAGGTTCAATGGCGTTCTCTTCGCTCTGAGGAAAGGGAAGCAGGGGGACCCCGGGCGGAGCCTCCCCAAGTTCCACTGCTTGTACCTGCCAAGTCAGTGCTCTGGCTCGTCCATCCATCTCCCATGGCCGCACTGTAACGAACAAGCTGCTGATGAAGTTCATGGAACATTGGAGACTATCTCCAGACAACAAGGCAAGATGCTTCACAGCGCCAGAGACCCGGGTTTGATTCCAGCCTCAGGCGACTGCACATTCACCCCGTGTCTGCGTGGGTTCCTGCTGGGTGCTTCCACAGTCCAAAGATGTGCAGTTAGCTGGACAGGCCATGCTAAATTGCCCCATAGTGTCCAGTGATGCGTATGCCAGGTGGATGAACCATGGGAAATGCCGGGTTATAGGGATGGGTCTGAGTGGGTTACTCTTCAGAGGGTGAGTGTGGACACGATGAGCTGAATGGCAGAGAGTGTAGCCTTCAGCAACTTCCACAAGCCCATCTCACTGCAGAGATGCTAAGACAAGGCCAAAGTGCAGAACTGCCCTCCGACTTCATCACCATCACCATTTTAAATGAAACAAGACTCATGGAGGAACCCAGGCTTGTGGAAGTTGCTGAAGGCTACACTTCCTCCTGCATTGGCAAGTCCAGGAAGGAGCCCCTTGAACTGACGCATCAGCTTGACTCTTTTCAGTAGAGGAGCAGCGATCAATTCATGATGCTTCATTTACATCTTGCCCATCAGCAGCATGTAATATCCATTAGTATCTAAGCTGCAGCACAGAGATGACGTCAAAGAGGCATTCTCTGATGACTTCAGCAAGATAATTGGTGTTGTAATCTGATAAGATCCATCATTAAATATCGATGCTGATATTTCCTTGTATTGTTCCTGGTCAAATGTTGCCTGAGTTCAACTCTTAGGAAGCAATTAGGAACATGATGTCATATTAAAGGGGCTATATGAATACAAGTTATGGTTGTTGTTGAGAATGGCTATACCGAATCAAATTTGATTCTATGGTGTTGCTGTCATGTGAGAGTTACTGTAGGTGCTCTGATAAATGTGAGTTAAAGTTTGGTCACATTGAAAGAAAGTGCCAATTAAGGGGTGGCACAGTGACTTAGTGGTTAGCTCTGCTGCCTCTCAGCGCCAGGAACCCAGGTTCAATTCCCGTCTCGGGCGACTGTGTGGAGTTTGCATATTCTTTCCGTGTCTGCGTGGGTTTCTTCTGGGTGCTCCAGTTTCCTCCCACAGTCCAAAGATGTGCAGGTCAGGGTGAATTGGCCATGCTAAATTGCTTGTAGTGTTAGGTGCATTAGTCAGGGGTAAATCTAGGGGAATGGGTCTGGGGGTGAGTTACTCTTCGGATGGTCAGTGTGGACTTGTTGGGCCGAAGGGCCTGTTTCCACACTGGAGGGAATCTAATCTAAACTAATTATTGCCTCAGTGCAGCACATACTGGAAAGGCCTGATTACAAACTATAAAAAGCATATTGTAGTCAGTCTAGATAACATACATAGCAACAAAGAGAACTGCTGGAAGTCTTGAGGTTACAATCACTGTAGACCCAATCTGACAGTTATACAATGAAATCGCTGTTCTTTTTTTATTTCAGTTCTGTTTTTTTTAGCTGTGCCCAAGACATCAGATTAAATTAATTCTTTGCTGATTTCTTCAACCGCGTTTGCAATCTTGCAACCCATCAACATTGCAGTTTAGCACCAATCATATGTTTCCCTTTGTCAGTGTGTATCACCCAGCAAATAGATACAGGACGAATTAGAAATGAACGGGGTTCCCTTGTCTGGGAGTTAACATATTCACAATCCTTTCCTTGGCAATTGTATTTTATGACGCAGTACCTTTCCCTTCCGATCTTCATCTGAAAAGTGGAGTCAGGGATGGAATCATAAAGCATTTCTACTAAAATTCTCTCCCCAAGATAAGAGGACACTGAGGTCAATTCAAACTGTCAGAACAAAGGTGGATAGAATTGGGGTCTGGTGTTTCACGACCTTTGACCTACAATCAGTACAGTGAGGCAAATTAGTTCTAAGAGGACTTTTTTTTAGAGTTTGCATCAATTGTAAAAGGGTCCGTGCAATTTTCTCAAAGATTTACAAAGACTGATCCTATGTGATTTTGTGACCTTTGCCCGAGAAGCAGTACCAACAGGAAGGAAGGTAACTTATCGAAGCCATGTGACCAGGTTACAATGAAGAGCTATTGGCAGAGGAGCTGGAGGATGTGGGTAATCAGCACACAGGTAGAAAGAGAAAACAGATAAGAGATTTAAAGAGAAATTCTTCTGAGGTGAAGAAGCAAATCACTTTTGGGAAGGGATCAGTTTTTCTGTTTTGAAGACAGCAAACATGAGCTGAGAGAGGTATTGTGTGAGCTGGATAAACTGGTCTAAAACCTGGAAAGCCACGTCAATGGTTTGGAGTTGCTAAAGTCCAAACTGTGAACTGTTAGTTGCTCTGCTAACAACGAGCTCAGGAAAGGTACACGATTAGATCTCAGGGGAGAAAGGGTTTGTCGGAGCATGCTTTACTGATGATCATTGTTGCCATGGAGTCCTAACCTACCCAATATCAATAAAGGACAGTGTAATGTGAAGCTGTGCAGGTATGTAGTGCCACATTTCTGCAGGTAGTAATGCAGGTGCTTATTGTTATGTAAGATGTATCTTTGTTATTTTACTGCTTAAAGTGAAATTTATCTGTAACGCATGTTAATGTTAAATTGTTTGGATTCTAAAAGTAACACATCGAGACATACAGCACAGAAACAAAAACTCGGTCCAACTTGTCCATGCTGACCAATATCCTAAATTAATCTAGTCCCATTTGCCAGCATTTGACCCATATCCCTCTAAAGCCTTTCTATTCATATACTCATCCAGTTGCCTTTTTATGTCCTCTAATATTGGACTCCCCCACCCCAGGGAAAAGACCTTGTCTATTTATCCTATCCATGCCTCTCATGATTTTATAAACCTCTTTAAGGTCACCCCTCAGCCTCCGATGCTCCAGGGAAAAACAATGCTGGAAAATGCACAGTAAAACCTTTTTGATAACCTCTTGAGGATAGTTCAGTGAATTTGGTTATTTTGACTTATGGTTTGCCCATGAGGATTGTAACAGTGTAGAGGTATGTAGTGGAAAGATGGCTGATTTGGAGTTAAGATTCAAGTTGGCCATGATCTGAATGAAGAGGGAGTGATGGAGTACTGATGATGTCACGAGACCAGTAATTCAACTGACCAGGCTAACGCTGAGCACTTTGGTTTGAATGCTGCCAACGCAGATGGTGAAATTTGAATTCAGTAAAAATCTGGAACTGCAAAGTGAATCTATTGGCAACCATGCTGATTTGCCTAAAAACCCATCTGGTTCACAAATGTCGTTCTGCTGTCCTCACACAGTAGCCTCCAGACACACAGCAATGTGGTTGACTCTTAACTTCCCATTCAAACAACCTCTTCAACCGCACTAAATATCGATTGCAAGAACAACAAAGGAATGAACACAGACAGTCACTTGGCAGCAACCCAGGTACTGGCTGGCAAACCCAGCGCTGTTGATCCTGCAAAATCTTCCTGACTAACATCTGGGACTTGTCGCAAAGATGGGCGAGAGTAGCCAAGCTAAACCCTGACATGGTAATTCTCACCGAATCATATGATGTCCCAGACACTACCATCAGGCCAGATTCAAGAGATTTACGGGTGCATTGATATTGCCCTGGGAATCTTCAACAATGGGTAGTCCAGACCCCATGCAGTTTCATGGCACCTGGTCAAACATGGACATGGAAACTTGCTGCTGACTATCACTATTCCCGACAACCTCCAGCATTCCCTCTCAACCAATCAATAGTTTAACGGCTCTCGGATGAAAACCTGAGGGGAACGCCTGAAGATGACAAGGTGGGAGACTTCCAAGTTTGTTACTATGAGTGCCTCAGTTGGACAACTTTCTTTTTATGCATTCATTGGACATGGGCAACAATGGCTGGCCAACATTTATTGCCTACCCTAGATTTTTTTAAGATTTCCTACAGTGTAGAAACAGGCCCTTCAGCCCAACAAGTCCACACCAACCCTTCAAAGAGTGACCCACCCAGACCCATTTCCCTCTGACTAATGCACCTAACACAATGGGCAATTTAGCACGGCCAATTCACCTGAACTGCACATGTTTAGACTGTGTGAGGAAACAGGAGGAAACTCATGCAGACACGGGGAGAATATGCAAACTCCACACAGACAGTCGCCCGAGGCTAGGGTCAAACCTGGGTCCCCTGGCGTTGTGAGACTGCAGTGCTAACCACTGAGCCACTGTGCTGCCCTAGTCCGTGAGAAAGTAATGGTGAACTGCCTTCTTGAATTGCTGCAGTCCATGTGCTGTAATTTGACCCACAATGCCCTAGGGAGGGAATTTCATGATTTTGACCCAGCAACAGTGAAGGATCGGTGATATATTTCCAAGTCAGAATGGTAAGTGGTTTGGGAGGGAACTTGCAGGGGGTGGTATTCCAATGTATCTGCTGCCCTTGGCCTTGTAGTTGGAAGGTGCTGCCTGAGGATCTTTGGTCAATTTCTGCAGAACATCTTGTAGAAGGTACACACTGAGCAGCAACTGCTGCCTGAGCTGGCCAAACCATGAGGGACATAACTCTTGCAGGTGTGGTGCTGGAAAAAACACAGCAGGTCAGGCAGCATCCAAGGAACAGGAGAATCGATGTTTCGGGCATCGGCCATTCTTCAGGAATCCTGATGAAGGGCTTCTGTACAAAGCTTCCCTTCTCCTGCCCCTCGGATGCTGCCTGACCTGATGTGCTTTTCCAGCACCACACACTCGACTCTGATCTCCAGCATCTGCAGCCCTCACTTTCTCATAACTGCCCTAGGCTCAAAAATCTTCAACTACTTCACCAATGACCTTTCCTTTATCATAAGTTCAAAAATGGGAAAATGCAATTATCAGCAACCAATGTTCAGTACTATTTACATTCCTCAGTCACTGAAGAGGATTATGTCCAAATGCAGCAAGAGCTGGGTAACTTCCAGGCACGGGCTGATGAATGGCAGGTAACAACTGTACCACCGAAATATCAGACAATGGCCATCTCCAACAGGAGAGAATCTAACAATCCTCTTTATTCACTAATAATACTGACACTATATCCCACAGTATCAGTCTCCTGGTTAATATTGTGTTATGGTCCCAGCTAATGGACAAGTGAGATCCCAGACTAAAATCCAGTATGATCATTTTCTTCTGTTGTTTTAATGAGGTAGTTGCTCATTGAAACACAAGCATACAATAATGCACATTTGGTTTTAGTATTAAGACAGAAGTTTATTACATTTAAAAAATTAAGACTAAATATAATAAACCAAATTATTTATGCATAATGCACATTTAAATATTTTAAAACACTGTAAAATATAATCCCACTAATGCTTTTAGCCTTTAGAATGCATCAGAGAGAATTCCTTTTGCCATCATGCCTGTAAGCTTTAGTTTAACTGTGGCTTCAACTCCTGATTTTTGACAATTTGACAGCCTCTTCCTGGACCCTCCACACATTGGAGCTTAAAATTTCTGAGCTTCAAATAACCCCTTCAGGGTTATCACCAAAAAACGTATGTCCTGGAACTTTTACTCGTCTCTGTATATGCAGTCAACCTATTTTAACCCTTTTAAACTCTCTTCTATCTTTCTCAGGAACAACTGCTTTATACCTTCAGCTTCACCTAAAAATTGTTGAAGCTGAAACTAAATAAAATAATTTTCTTCTGAAGCTGTGGGTAATTACCTTAATTAAAGGAAAATAATTAATTGTTGATCTTCCACTTGTTAATCTAATCTAATCTAATCTAATATAATCTAATCCACCTGCCAGCACCTAACCCATGTCCCTCCAAACCCTTCCTATTCGTATACCCATCCAAATGCCCTTTAAATGTTGCAATTGTACCAGCCTCCACTGCTTCCTCTGGCAGCTCTTTCCATACATGTACCACCCTCTTGGGATATCTGGTCAGCATGGACAGGTTGGACCAAAGGGTCTGTTTCCGTGCTGTACATCACTATGACTCTATGACTCTAAACAGACTGAAACCTAAGGCAAAACTGTTCACCTTGTTCACTCATGTAAACAAAAAGCGCACTATTCTCCAGAAAAATCTTGCTGTCAATTTATTTTAAGAAGAAATGATATCTTTACAGAAATACATACAAATTAATCATGAAACCACTTCAGGGCGCACACAAAAAACATTCGGCACTGGTCCAATTTAGAAATTCAAATTTAAAGAATTTTAAAATATATATATACGTACCTTCTGTCATAATTATGCAGAAACAGAACTGAGCCAGATATTTTCTAAAACACCTGTTCAGAAATGTTTTAACAACCTCTGGAGAAAGAAGGATTTGAATCCAGACCTCCTGGTCCAGAAGTATGGACACTACCATGCACCACAAGAGCAGAGCAGTTGGGAATTCGATGGTGAGGAACATCATCTCCAGAATCCCTAAGGCATAAGTCAGGAGTGCTACGGATGTTTGCAGCTTCCATCCTCCAACAACACTCCAGGGCACTTGATGAGCAATAAGGTAACCATCTTGCACATTCATTCCCTTCAACCATCAAAGCCCGGTGGCGGCAGTGTGTACCATCCACAAGATGCACTGCAGTATCTCATCAAGGCTCCTCCATCAGGGCTTTGCAAACTCATGACCTCTACCACCTGAAGAACAAGGACATGAGAGCATCACCACTTGCAATTTCCCCTCCAAGTCGCTACTATGACCACAGGTCGGAATGGCAAAATACGAGGGATGTGTTTAACCCTTTATTCCATGATGTGTATTTCTTTTTCTAAAAGAGCCCTGATAAAAGTTCAAAATGACTTCAAATATAAATTCTGCTTTTGTGTGAGACTGATGGAATGTTATAGCTAAAAGTGTCAAACAAATTGGACGTCCGATTTGGAGATAGACTGCAGGTCAGCCATGATCTTATTGAATGGTGCAGCAGACCTTGAGGGGCTGAATGGCCTATACCTGTTCCACTGGTCCTATGACTATAATCCTCTTCTGACTGTAACGATAAGGGGGGTGGTGGGGGGGTGGGGAGGTGGGGGGGGGGGGAGGTGGGGCTGGTGACCCTTGATCAACAGCATACAGCCCTCTGCAGATTATGTCCCAAACTGCAGAGTCATTTTGTTTGTTTCCTTTTGAAGAATACACAAGGGCAGGAGTTTTAAAAATCAGTTCCACCTCTGCTGGAGGGTGCGGGTGGAGCTGAATGTCCATCTGTGCCAGTGTGGGCTTCAACATCATCACACTGTCAAAGTCACAGTTGAAAAACTATCCCTTAGTCACCATGTATTGCAAGTAAAGAGCCGCTCTTACATGACCTCCACAAAAGTTCCTGCAGTGCAGGTTATCACAGGGTTAGGGGGTTTGAGCTATAGGGAGAGGCTGAATAAGCTGGGGCTGTTTTCCCTGGAGTGTCAGAGGCTGAGGGGTGACCTTATGGAGGTTTATAAAATCATGAGGGGCATGGATAGGGTAAATAGGCAAAGTTAAAAATCACACAATACCAGGTTATAGTCCAACAGGTTTATTTGGAAGCACTAGCTTTCGGAGCGCTGCTCCTTCATCAGGTCATCAACCACCTGAGGAAGAAGCAGCATTTTGAAAGCTAGTGCTTCCAAATAAACCTGTTGGACTATTACCTGGTGTTGTGTCCTTTTTTTTAACTTTGTCCACCCTAGTCCAACACCGGCACCTCGAAACCATAAATAGGCAAGGTCTTTTCCCTAGAGTGGGGAAGTCCAGAACTAGAGAGCGTAGGTTTAGGGTGAGATGGGGAAAAATTTCAAAAGGACCTAAGAGACATCTTTTTCACACAGAGGGTGGTACGGATATGGAGTGAGCTGCCAGAGGAAGTGGTGGAGGCTGGTACAATTGCAACATGGGTATATGAATAGGAAGAGTTTAGAGCAATATGGGCTAAAGGCCGGCAAATGGGACTAGATTAATTTAGGATATCTGGTCGGTATGGATGAGTTGGACCGAGTCTGTTTCTGTGCTGTACATCTGATTCTAAGTCTGCTTCAGCCTTCCAAAGGGAATCCCATCCTTTCTAAAGCATAGGATTGTTTGGTTGAGGAGAAAGGTATCCACAAGGGAAGGAACTCTTTTCAAATTAAACTTGTTTCAACCAACCAAGGGATGGGCAAATAAAGAAAGGGAGTTAGTTCACACCTTTTCATTTGGGATCCTCACTGTGCCTTGTAGTTGAACTCTCTTCCTAATAACACTGTGGATATACCTGGAGCCCATGGATTTCCACAGTTCAAGAAGGCAGCTCACCACCGCCTCTTCCAAGGTAATTAGGGATAGGCAATACATCCTCCTAAGGCAGTGCTGCCCACATCTTATCAATTAATATACTTTTACAAAATTGGCAGAACAGACTCGAGAGAAGAGTGAACCTCATCCTCTTTCAAGGTTCCAGAGTAACTTCCACCACATGGAATTTGACAGATGCTTTTGAAAGATAAGCAGTGCTTCCACACACATGCCCAGTGCTAGTGAAATTTTGGCAGTTTTGAAGAGATCTTCGTCCCAAGCAACCACCTCCTCACCGGACCAGAAAATACTTGCAGCTCGCGATGTCTGCTTTTCAGATCTAGGTTTTGTTTTGACAAATTTTCATGCCAAATCATGTTCTGATTAAATTGTGTGTGTGTATCTACATGCAATTATCTTAAATTAATGTCCAGGTGCTTTAGAGAACACCTCAGGACATAAGAAATCAGAGCATGAGTAGGCCATTCAGCCCCTCAAGCCTGCTGAACCATTCAGCAAGATGGCGGCTGATCTGCCACAGACCTCAACAATGCCTTCAAAGCACAGAAACAGGCCGTTCAGCACTGGTTCGTACCCATGGATTTTACTCCACAAAAACCTCCTCCCTCGTCCCACGTCATGAACACAATCTCCCTTGTGTGATCTAACCTGGCCGGAGGCGTTTCTCACCTTCCCCTAAAGCTGCTGCTCGTGATGCCAAGTGCCACATTCTCAACGTGCTCTCTGAGCGAAGCAAGTTGCTCCTGAATTCCCTGCTGGTTTTATTTGCAGCGACTGTCTGGTATTTACAGCCCCTGGATCTGCACTCCTTCCTAACTGGGAATCTTTACTCTCTGTCTACCCTGTCAAGCAAGTCACAATTTCCAAGGCCTTCATCCGGTCACCTCTCAGTCTTCTCAACTTGGGAAGAAAGAGCTCAGCTGGACAGTTGTAGGTTTTGAGAACATCATCATCATCACTGCTGTCCGTTTTCCTCGAGTTGGCTTCCCTCTTGAAATTCTGTGCACTCAGCCGCAACTTGAAGCGAACTGACAGGAATGGATTCACACATTGATAACGTGTGCGTGGTGAGCAAATGACAATCCTTGCTTCTGAAAATTGCGAACAAAGGAGCATCTGTGTGTCAAACAAAAAAATGGTATTTTTTTTTTCCCTTGGAAAAATAACATCACAGCTATCTGTTCAGATAATCTCAGTGCCAACAGCTACAGCTCTGTAAGAGTCAGTTGCTTGAAGCCACATGCAGACAAGCAGAAACAAAGCAAAAATGTATTCATCAGGCTGCACTGCAGGAGAGTGTCACCAGACAAAAGATCCAGTTGAGGGGGAGTGGGGAATTCTGTTTTTCCAGAGGTTTCGGAGCCCCATTGAAACAGGGAATGTGGGAATGCTATGTGGGAATGTGACGATTCAGTCTGGGCATACACACACAAGCTGTGCCAGGAGGTCCAATGGGAGGCACAGCTAACATGCAGCAGTATCAGACCAGTGGATTTTAACAAGAGGAAATGGGATGTCAGTTACTAAAGCCAAAAGGTCACTGAAAACACTCCACGAAGGCCGGTATCACCTGGCCACCATTTTATTTACGCGTACATAGTAGTGACACTGACCCAGCTAGCTCAGAGCCAGCTCCTAGCCTGGACAGAACTCCTGAGGCTCCTGTTTCCAACTGTCAGCCAGGGCTCCCTGATTGTGCCAGGTTGACAGGCCCAAGCAGGGCACTCCTACTGTGAGATCCACCTGGCTGACCTCATTCCAATCACTGCAGTCATGACAGTCCATTGGCAGAAGGAGAGTGCGTATCTGTTGACAGGAATTCTTCAAACAAATAACTCAAAGAACCAGTTCCCTAACCCTGCCCCAACAAGCAGAAGGCAGGCAGCTGGGAAGTTAAAATTGAGAGTAGTGACCTACTGTTGCTACCTTCTGTGATCGGGACCAATTGGCGCACAGAATATCAATGAGGTCTGACGTTAAATAGGTAGCTCAGCTTTGAACCTAGTCGAGGCACCTAAACGACGATTTTAACTGACCGTGGGAATGCTCAGATGGTGAATGACACTGGCACCATCCACTATGGACTTTCTTCAAGACCCCAAAGAAAATGCAATGGCGCCCACCCCTCATCCCCTCCCCACTCACCCCACCCCCTCGCAACAACCCCTCAGCAACAGGAACAGGCCATTCAGCCCCTTTGAGCCTGTTCTGTCATGTAATCCGAGGACACTTAACAACGTTTAAGAGGCATTCAGGTCAGTACATGAATGAGAAATATTTGGAGGAATATGGGCCAAACGCAGGTGGGTGGGACCAGGTCAATTTGGAATTCTGGTTGGGATGGACTGGTTGGGCTGAAGGGACTGTTTCAGTACTGTATGACTCCATTACTCTATAACTCAAAACAAAATCCCTCTCCCACCAGTCAGGTGGGTCCTCCCAATAGGAGACTATAAGAATATGAAGGTTTAAAATATTCCGTCTGGAGTTAAAGTCTTTCAGCAGGATGACAGTCTGGTGTGAATGTTGTATCGGGCTCAGAGTCATTTACTTAAATGGTGTGTCAGTGAGGCCCAACTCTACAGTATTGCTGATCTTCAATCGAGCTGTCGCTATCGCTGGTATCTGTTCTGTTGACTGCATCTGAACTATATCATAGAACTGCACCATAACTCATCTAGACAACTCCTTTAACTTGGTCAAGCTGTTACCATGTTACACTATGGAAAAAGTGAGGACTGCAGATGCTAGAGATCAGGGCTGAAAATGTGTTGCTGGAAAAGCACAGCAGGTCCGGCAGCATCCAAGGAGCAGGAGAAGCGACGTTTCGGGCGTGACCCATTCCTGAAGAAGGGCTCATGCCCGAAACGTCGATTCTCCTGCTCCTTGGATGCTGCCGGACCTGCTGCGCTTTTCCAGCAACACATTTTCAACCATGTTACATTATCCCAATGGCACTCGTTATCAGATTTACTGTTGTTGAAACTTAATCAAGCAGAATCTAAATAAGGCAGCACCTAAAGGGATGTTTAAATTTAATTTATCTCGAACTGAAACAGTGACAAGGTGATGAAACGTCAAAACGTGAACTGCTAACTGTCATCTTGGGAGCACTAAATAATTTTAAGGTTTGTAACAAGAGTACTGTGGGTTGGCTGAAAAATATTTGACATTAATCAGGACATGAGGAAAGCAATCAATTAGAATGCCTGTGTCTCTCTCAACAGGATCAATTTGCATTGTCTTATATTTATGCATGTTACCAAAGTAGTTATTTATAAAACTGGACAGAGAGGTTATTTTTGTGGAAGGGCTTCCCTATATGCTGGTTTTCTAACATTTCCTGATGTCTGGCCACCTCGGAAATTTGGACCATGGGCATACACTTGAGAAAACTGGTTTAGTTGACCAGGAAGAGGAACGCAACAGGAAGGAGAAAAAATAATGAAGAATATTTCAAACTCAAAGAAGATTTCACAAAATACTAGTCCATGATGTAACTTGCTACTATCTGACTGTGTCATTATACAGCTGTCTACTTCTAAGCATGAGATGCACCAAATGCATCAATCACTGGAGACTAAATGCAAGGGTAAATCTGACTGATGTACACGACTGTTCCTCATTGAAGAAGTCAATATGATTGGTCGCCTGGAATTGGGCATGTATAATCTAATCTCCTTACTTGATGGTTGAGAACTGAATTCCATGAGGCTGTACGTTTTTGGGAAATATCTTCCTGAAAAAGTCTTGAGCAAGCTGCTTTGATTTGCTTTTGAACAGTGTGACACTTTAACAGAATTAAGCTGTATTTTCTCGGTGCCTGAATGTAATGCCATGTTGTTGAAAATGGTGTTTATCTCTCCCCTCCTCCAAATCAAGCTCTGATCTCTTTCAGAGAGATACTCTTTCCTCTATTTATAGTGGCGAGTAGGGATTTAGCATTTCTTTTCACAGTGATCGGACTACATTTACCCAACTGACTACACAACGTCATGTTCTGCTGTTCACTGTGACTGGTCATCATTGGTGGTAGGTTACTGAGTGAACTGGGGCATTGATTGTGGCCATTCCCATTTCCAATAGAAGATCTGGCACTGTGCTTATGTAAGAGCGTTAGCAACAGTTCCGCTACTAACTGAGGAACTATTTTGTGCATCTGAAATTTATTATCACTCAGTTACGTGATCATACTTCCCAATCTGTTATGACATCTTTGGAATGTATGAGACTTGAACTCTGGCCTCCTTGCTCAGACATAGGGACACTGGCACTATATACCACAAGAACTTCCCAACAATTAGCCAGGTAGTCTCAACCAGCATTAGGTTCAGCTGTTAATTTGGCACCAGTTGTATTCCTTCACTACTTAGAACATAGAACATAGAACAGTACAGCACAGAACAGGCCCTTCGGCCCACGATGTTGTGCCGACCATTGATCCTCATGTATGCACCCTCAAATTCCTGTGACCATATGCATGGCCAGCAGTCTCTTAAATGTCCCCAATGACCTTGCTTCCACAAGTGCTGCTGGCAATGCTCACAACTCTCTGTGTAAAGAACCCACCTCTGACATCCCCTCTATACTTTCCTCCAACCAGCTTAAAACTATGACCCATTGTGTTAGTCATTTCTGCCCTGGGAAATAGTCTCTGGCTATCGACTCTATCTATGCCTCTCATTATCTTGTATACCTCAATTAGGTCCCTTCTCCTCCTCCTTTTCTCCAATGAAAAAAGTCTGAGCTCAGTCAACCTCTCTTCGTAACATAAGTCCTCCAGTCCAGGCAGCCTCCTGGTAAACCTCCTCTGAACCCTCTCCAAAACATCCACATCTTTCTTATAATAGGGCGACCAGAACTGGACGCAGTATTCCAAGTGTGGTCTAACCAAAGTTTTATAGAGCTGCAACAGGATCTCACGACTCTTAAACTCAATCCCCCTGTTAATGAAAGCCAAAACATCATATGCTTTCTTAACAACCCTGTCCACTTGGGTGGCCATTTTAAGGGATCTATGTACCTGCACCCCAAGATCCCTCTGTTCCTCCACACTGCCAAGAATCCAATCCTTAATCCTGTACTCAGCTTTCAAATTCGTACTTCCAAAATGCATCACCTTGCATTTATCCAGGTTGAACTCCATCTGCCACCTCTCAGCCCTACAACAGCCCTCTATACTGTCAACGCCACCTCCAACCTTTGTGTCATCTTGAATGTTGCATTTCCAAACAGTCAGCAATCCTTAGTTCAGTACACATTAAAATGCTTCCTATTTCCCTGAAGTTGCCAATATGTTTAAATAATTGCTAAATGCACTAGTTTGAACAAAGCGTGACCTAAAATTAGACTATTTGATCAGATTCAGAGCGTCAAACCCGAGTCCTGTTTTAATGAGCCATTTGTCAAAGCAGAAAAACATGGTATTGAATGGAGAGAGGAAATATAACAGTCATCAGAAATGTTCAGTTGTATACAAGTATTTATTAAAGATGCTACTATCATTCCAAGTATGGTGATAGAAACCCATCAGCAAGCAAATAGTTATTTAGATATATCATTGAGTACTGAAGGCAAAGTATTAATGTATATTGTTGAACATGCGATGAGTTATTTATAGCAATGCTCCTGGCACTTGGTGTTCCTGTAGAAGTGAACAGTATAATTACAGAGATTGCTATCTATTTATTGCTCTATTCAAGGTAATTTCATGTCTTCAAGCCACCTGTCTAGTCAACATGTATAACATTTATATGCTGTAAGTACAAAAATATGTATCTCATTCTTGTACACCTGCCTCTACTCAACAAAGTTAGAAAGCAGAAATGGGTGATCTGACTGTAATTAATGTGCCAAAGCTTGTTATAAGTTCACGCTTAATGTGGTTACTTTCTATTTCAACATTTTCAATTCAATGCTTCGATGATGTGAAGCCAGACTTTGATTCTCCTTCTGCCCTTCACAGTTGCATGGCCCTAAGGGTGAACTGTTAATCCTCTGTAGCTAGAAGCTAAGATTCTCATTGGGTTAGGTATGACTATCGCTTCCAACCATTGGACACACACATTTGATTAGATTTCTTGTAGTCACCTAAGTACAGTGAAAAGTTTTGGTTGTGAGCAGCACAGGCAGATCATAGCAAACAAGAACATCCAGGTCAGAGGGTGCTTAGGCAGAGTGAGGCAAACAGGTTACACTGTAAGGGAGGAGCACAAAACAACATGAGCAAAATCAACATTATTTGAAGTTCGAGCAGTCCATTCAGCAGTCTAACAACAGCAGGGAAGAAGCTCTTCTTGCACCTATTAGTGCATGTGTTTACGCTTCTGTATCTTCTGCCTGGTGGAAGGGTTGGAAAAGAGCATTGCTCAGGATGGGTGGGGTATTTGATAATGTTGGCAGCCTTTCCATGGCAACGTGAAGTGTAGGTGGCACCCAGAGATGAAAGGTTGGCTTCCTTGATGGTCTGGGCTGTGCACACAACTTTCTTTTAGTTCTGGGTAAAGCAGTTGCTGTAACTTACCATTCTGCACCCACATAGAGTTGGACAGTGGGTTCCATGCTGTCACACTAATCACAACCATTGCAATGGCATGGCAATCCCAGTCATGGACTCCACAAAGTGGACAGGAATAATACTTAAGCCTTTGTACAATGAGCAAGAAGCATACAACAGACTACTTCCTCCTAAAGTCTTACTAATCACCAAAAGAGCCAATATCTTGTTCGACTCTTGTCTGCATCTGTTCCGTTGCCTGCAATTTGCTTTTCCTTCTCCATTATAAGATGTGCACACCAATGTTAAAGGTTCCATTCTCTTATTTTGTTAACACTTTGGTCAATATGGTCAGTCAAAAATGGCAGCAAATTGGCCACGCAAGCAACCTGAGGGTAACTGAAGTGGAATCTAATGGAGATCTTGGTTATCACACCTTGTGATGATTCGGTCACCCAGGTATGGATTATCTGTAACTAGTTTCTCCTCATCCTCTCATTTTAATCACTCATTAATTGCTTTGGGGTTAGGATATGGTTATTGATGTTCCTGTCCTAACAAACGATTCTGTGGTTAGTAGTGGGAAATAACAAGAAAATTACCAACCTGCACCTTTTGTCAGGACCATTTTGTGTTGTTAAAAACAAGGGACTGAAATGAGAGAGTTTTTTTTTAATTTGAAAGAATGATTGTAATTTTGAAATCACTTAACAGTTTATAAAATCATGGAAAACATAGATAAGGTGAATAGCAAAGGTCTTTTCCCTAGGGTAAGGGAGTTTAAAACTAAGGGGCATGTTTTTTAAGGCGAGAGGAGAAAGATTTAAAAGGAGAGTCTGAGGGGCAATTTTTTACACACAGCGAGTGGTTCGTTTCTGGAATGAACTGTCAGCAGAAGTGGTAGATGCAGGTGCAGTTACAACATTTAAAAGACATTTGGACAGGTACATGACTTGGAGAGGTTTAGAGGGATGTGGGCCAAATGCAGGCTAATGGGACAAACTTGGTTGGCAGGGATGATTGGACTGAAGGGTCTGTTTCTGAGTTTTGAGAAGATTTGTTGCTCAGGTTGAGGTTCTGGATGTGGATTTGCTCGCTGAGCCAGAAGGTTCATTTTCAGACGTTTCATCACCATACCAGGCAACATCTTCAGTGAGCCTCTGGATGAAGCACTGCTGATGATTCCTGCTTTCTATTTATATGTTTGGGTTTCTTTGGGTTGGTGATGTCATTACCTGTGGTGATGTCATTTCCTGTGGTGATGTCATTTCCTGTTATTTTTCTCCGGGTGTGGTAAATGGGGTCCAAGTCAATGTGTTTGTTGATAAAGTTCCAGTTGAAACAGGGTCTGTTTCCGTGCTGTCTGAATGTATGATGGCCGTGCCAGGCATCATGTAAACAACTGTTTGGACAAGCAGCAATTGCAATTTGAGTTGCTGGTGATTTGGAGCCTGGGGAGTGTATTGATGCAATTTCTGCTGGCAGGAAGACGTTGATTGGTCTATGGACTTGTTATCAAAGGCAGAGACCCTTTTGGATGCCACCAACCAAATATGATTAATTCTCAGGTAATTGAAAGCTTGGATCTGTGACCAAGTTATAGAGAGAAAAAAGCGTTCAGTTTTCCCGAGCTCACTGAACGGTCTCACTGTTCTCTGCAGTCAAAATGCCCTGCAAACATTTATCTTTTCTACAAGAGTTGAATGCCATAACATTTAACTGATAAGAGACAAACATTTTATACTGGAACCAGCCACCTTGTGTCTCTTGCCGACTAATGGAACCTTCTGGAAAAATATGGCTGAATATTGGCCAACAGAAGAGTCATAAAGATTATCTCAACAACAGTACCGGGGAGCAAAGACTACAGACCACAAAAGGTGCAGTCTTTCCAGATTGTCCTCCCTTTGTCCATAACCTCTTTTACTCTGTTTATTTGTGTCTATGTGTGTGTGTGTATAAGGAGGCATTTATAAGGGGGGAATTAGAGCTTTAATTTATAATGTTAAGTGCCAATGGTTTATAATTGTTTATCTGTAACAAGAGTCTAATCACTTATAATAAATAGAAATTCTTGTTCAGTGCGAGATCTGGTCCATGCTTTCTATCAGCCTGGGTCTGAAGGTCAGGTAAATCTGACTAGAGACTTTGTACACTTTATAACATCTTTAACTTCTGTGACTGATACTGGGAGTAGCAGGGCTTGATTTCCAGTGCACTGCCCCAGTGAGTTGTGGAAATTTTATTTGCATCATTTTCATCATGACGTTTGCATGATCAGCAATGATCATTATATCACAAACATAGAAACACTAACCCATCACAAATTCCACCACAGTACAAGTTTCTGAACATCAGATATTTTACAAACAACCAACAACCATTTCTCTAATATGAGTGCCACTTGCAATAACCTTTCTCTTTGGAAAGACTGGTTGACATTTCTTATGTACTTTTATTACAGGGACAGCTGGCCAAATTCAGATATCCAGGCAAAAACAAAATGATCCAGCTCAACAAATCATCCTCATTAATTTGGCACCAGTCTATAGGAGTGTTGACAGCTAATGTTCCCCTTTCTTTTTAAAAGGACAAAATTTGCAAAGTTCTGAAAATGAACATGCAAATTTCAAACCCTTGAAACCTTGTTGAAACAGTGCCCCGCGTTGATGGACAACATCTGGAACATAGTTCAGATTCATCCGTGATACCCAGTGGAAGTTCTATTTGGAGAAGGGAACTATACAAATTTTACAACGAGAAGGAATCTATATTGACTTATGCTTAAAATAAAATCAAACCTATCCCACCACCCTGCTTACTTCCTGCAGTCTTCATTCAACTTTGCTTTAAATAGTTATTCACATTTTCCTTCTCTGATATACAGAGATTCATTCAAACCTCAATCCTCATTCTCAATGCCCTGAGCAAGTAGCAATTCCCTATCAACAATGTCCATTCTGATATTGAGTAACACACTTGTTACATCCTCCTCAGCAATCCTTGTAGCAGTAGAAAGGATTCCACGATCCCAACCCATTGCTCGTGAATAATATCACTGTTTTAAAATTCCAAAAATGCTCTTTGGTCTTTCTATGCTTTTAAGAATTTGTATGTGAATCCCTGCCTTTGTGTCTTTTTTTTCATTTTCTCATCTATAGCGGGCACCACTGTGAGACACAGTGAGAGACACATGGTGCATGAACCTTTATTCAGCTCCCACCACCAGGAAGAAAGGAAACACCCGAGTGGCCAGTGACAAGCAGTGCCCTTCACATCAAAGGGCAATGCTGTGTGATCAACAGTGAAGGGAGAGCAGGGATTAAATCAAAATAGAGTTGGAGGGAGAAATAATGCACTCCACTCCTCACAGTACCCATCTCTCCCTAAAGAGGCTAAGAGTATTAGTAGGCACCGCGTGCCAGGGACACCTGGGCTTGAACGTAACTACAGAGAGGGGCAGGCATTCGGCCATAACGGCCCCTTCCATAGCCCACTGCCTGGACCTGTTTAGCCACTGTGTTTATATGGCAAGTCCAGTTTAGTTTCTGTTCATTTGTAACCCGCAGGATATTGATAGTGGGGGAATTCAGTGATGGTAATGCCATTGAGTGTCAAGGAGTGATGGTTAAATTATCTCTCGCTGGATATGGCCATGGCATGGCACTTTTGCTGTGCAAATGTCACTTGCCACTTGTCAGCCCAAACCTGGGCATTGCCACATTTTGAAACGGACTGCTCAGTATCTGAGGAGTCATGAATCAAGGCAATTTTCAGAGAACATTCCTCCTCTGACTTTTTCGATGGAAGGGAAGCTGCACCAATTGAATAACAACATTTGAACTCCAGTTATTCAATGGTTTAGTGGTAGATGTGGCATGTAAGTTACTGAACGATACAGATCCAGAAAAATTGTGGGTTCAGTCCTTAGTTTTTGGAGTTTTAATAGATAACAGTTTGGATAATAATTTGAAGCCATGAAAGATCCATGGGCTCAGAGAGGGGAAGTGTCAATGCTTCTACATCTTACTGCCCAGTGATTATTGTCGACTTTTCTTGCATTTAGGTATCAGGTGAGAGCAGAGATATTCACTATTACACAGCTCATTTTGTGACCAGGAATCCTATTGTATTTTTACAGCCAATGAAGTACCTTCCAAATGTGGTCGTGATTGAAATACTCTGCAACCAACTTGGTCACAGTAAATTCCCACATGCAACAATAGTGGGCGGCACGGTGGCACAGTGGTTAGCACTGCTGCCTCACAGCAACTGAGACCCAGGTTCAATTCCCACCTCAGGCGACTCTCTGTGTGGAGTTTGCACGTTCTCCCCGTATCTGCGTGGGTTTCCTCTGGGTGCTCTGGTTTCCTCCCACAGTCCAAAGCTGTGCAAGTCAGGTGAATTGGCCATGCTAAATTGCCCGTAGTGTTAGGTTAGGGGTATGGGTGGGTTGTGCTTCGGTGGGTCGGTGTGGACTTGTTGGGCCGAAGGGCCTGTTTCCACACTGTAATGTAATCTAATCTAACATTGACAACACTATCTTCTTTTTGAATGTTAACTCAGGGTTAAATATTGGCCAGGACACTGGAGATAAATATTCTTCCTCTTCCAAAAAGTGTTACATGATCTTTCACATCCAACGGTAATGGTGCCTTGACTTGTCAACCCATTTGAAAGACAGCACCTCCAGCTCTGCAGCACTCCCACAGTATTGATGCTGGAGTGTTATCAACCACAGACCATCCAGACCAGTTCCCTTCCTCTACAAGGTCCCTCAATGAATTAATTATGAGTCAATTCTCCTCATCTGCATGGTTCATAAACAAATGGTCACTTTGGTGAGGTGGTAAGATGCTGGAAGTAAGCTAAAATAAAACAGGATTACTGAGACATTACCACAAGATGGCCCTGTATTGTGATGAACTTTATGTGGTGTTTCAGTTGGCCATTTTGTATGTTTATCCACTGGCTTTTTTACAGTGAAATAAGCTGATAAAACTGGGCTTCTTTTGTGCCACTGAAATAACTCGCTTGGTACTGTTTAGACATGTTTCTTTTACTGCACTTTGTTGCCTGTAGGTCACGTGTAAATGCATTAAAATCAGCTCTGCCTTGTACCACTTTGATATCCAGCTATCTCATAGATTTGTGTCGACTTGTTCATGAGGTAGCCAGGAAGTGTTAAACTTCACTTCAAGTATACCTTGCAGTGTTATCAGTGTATTTTTTTTCAAATCCCACAGAATTACCACTTAGTCAGGTCTAACTCATGTTGTGTGCACGGACTTTAGGTAAACCTTTGATAATGTACTGCTCAATTCGGTATTCGAAAAGATTATTGAATGTGGAATTAGGAGAATTGCATCAGGCTGGAGTTAAAGTGGATAAAATAGCAGTTCAAGGGCTGTTTTTCAAAGTGGTTAGAAGCAGGAACTAATATGCCTTGGGTTCAGTTCTGAGACCACAAGTGCTAACTGTCCCGTGTTGATGATTTGTAGGCAAGCCCAAGGGATCAGTTTTCAAATTGGAAAGTGATATCAAAATGGGAGGTACGGTTAATTATTTAGAAGGCCAAAGGAAGTTGTGAATGCTTTTGACAAGATGGGGAATTCAGTGACCGTGTATGCAAGGAGATGTCTTCTGATTCAAACAAATATCAGTCCTTCATATAATCTCACTGAGGCTTAGTGCTTTGCTCGACTGTACAATGGAATTGGAGACATAGCTTCACAAGGCATTAAATACATCACCTCTGGTTCACAACTTAAAACCAGCTAATGAAATACTGGGTATTAAAACAAGAGATGCAGATTATAAAAGCCAAGAGGCAATGATAAACTGGTATAAAATCTTAATAACACCTCATTTAGAGAATTATGTGCAGACTTGGGCTCTGCATTATAGGAAAGTTATTGAGGTTGTTGCTTAAAGATTCAAATACAGATATAATCTCTTTACTCCAGCAGAACTGGGTCTGAAATTATACTGCATTTTGGAATTAGTTGGTTTTCAGGAAAGAAAATCAAAATACTTTAATTCAAATTGGCTAATTCAGTAATTAAGAGATACATGAAAACCAGGTTGCTAGGCACTTTAGGTTAATGGCCAGACTGAATCCACTGAGTGTGAAATGAATTAATATCAATGAGTCTTTCATCTCTCTCCCACTTCCCTACGTTAATGCAAAATGAGAAAAGATCAATCAAAAAAATGCCTAGTTTACAGACAATTTGGGCAGTTTGAGAAAGTGTTCTATATGAAGAATACCTTTAAAAATCTACTTTGGTCAGTTCATCAGAGACGTTATATAATAGGAGTCTTTAAGACTATGAAAGGCTATGACTAATGTAATTAGAGGATTGTTTCCTGAGCTGAGGGATTAAGACCACTGACGCGCCGAATAGGCCTAGATGCCCTAGAATGAATAATGAACTCATTAAAACAATCAAGCTGTTAAAGTACTTGATTAGGGAAATGCTGGAAGATGGTTCCCCTGACGAGAAACCCAGTTTCGAGCCGCAGATTTAGGGGTCAGTCATTTGGGACTAACTGGGGGAGAAATCTCTTCACTGTTTGGAATTCTTTACAGCAGGGAAACATGAGTGCTCAGTCATTGATTATATTCAATGAACCTGATAGATTATTGGATTCTAAGCTACTTAAAGGCATGTGGGGATTGTGTGGGAAGGTGGAATTGAAGCCTTGATCTTTTCTTTAATGGTGGATCAAGTTTAATGGGTCCAATAGCCTACTCCTGCGCCTATTTCTTACACTTTTAAGAGTAAAGGTTAAGTGTAAGAGGTTTAAAACAGGAGACTGGAGCAACTTCTTTTTCCAGTGAGTTGCAAGCTGTGGAGTTCGCTTCAAAGATTAGTGATTAAGGTAAGACTTGAGTAGATAGACGGATGAAGAAGAACATAGAAGCAACGTGGGTAAATGTGAATCAAACTACTTGTTGAGGTTGGGAGTTAATTCTCAGCTAAGGGCCTGTATTATTCCACGATTTAATAGACCTGGATTGATTATGTTAGTCTGCTCACTGATCAATGTTCACTGTACTTGATTGCTTAAGCCGGCTGGAAAATTGAAGAAAGCTGGCATCATACAGAAAGATCTGGAAACAGCCCTATGTTCTGGAGTGGGAGCATATGTGCAGAAAGTTTATAAACCCTATATATTTTCCAGTGCTGTAAATGAATATGTTTTCAAATTAGAACTCATATCATCAATTTAAATTGGATGTGTCAAAGTCTCTGGCAAACTGGCAGAGCTAAATAACCTGATACATTAATGTCTTTGTATTATTAGTCTGTTCTGTCAATGTTTTCTGTTTGGCTATTTTTGGTAATAATTTATCTCAGAGTATGGTTAAATATGCCCAGCCTAGAGTAGTAGGTAGTTTCCTGTTAATGTTTTTGTAATATAAGATTGTTACATAGTTTTTCTTTTTTGTAATTTTTACAATTTTATAAAAGGAATAAAAACTTCTTCTAATAAAAAGAAATATAACAAAAAAACTGCCCAGCCTGTCTATCCCAGTGAAAATAGTGACAACCAGCAGTTAATTGTAACCCAGGCAGCAGCATTGCTGAACACACCTCTGATCCTGCGTCCAGCAGAAATCACTTGATGATCCCAACAGCCATTTCCCCACTGCCTTTCTGCATGAAGACAATTTTCTCAATCGAATAAGATTACGATCATTCAGATCAGCCTGGGATGTTTACCGCCATACAAACCTCATAAACTAACTGAGCTATAGACGGCGACATATTTGACATAATTCAGAATTTCTCTCTTAGTAATTATACAAGAGTGTGTGATCAATTAACTGCGCAAAATAGTAATTACCCCTAAACAGGGTTAATGCCAAACTAACCATTCTACTGTAATCGCTGAATGCCACCACAGACAGGACAAATTCATTTTGAAATTTTAATAAACAATTTATTAATTTACAAAATGAAAATATAGAGATTAATAAATTAGATTGTGGGTTGACTTGAACAAAAACTCATTAATATTGAGTAATGTACAGTGGGAAATGGTTCCTGAGATGTCTCAGCAAAGGAATGTTCTCTTCTACTGCACGTTTTTGTTTGTGGGTAAGTGCCGCAGTGTTTTCATAGTGAGAGTTTTCTGAAGGTCAACCATGCCTCTCAGAACAATATGCAGAAATAAAGAGGGTACTAGGTATTTGTAGAGTGGTGTGTTTCACTTTGTTGTAATGGGAGATACAAAATCTAAAATACTGGAAAAGTAAATTTTAAGGTAAATAAATCAGGGCACAAAATCTGAATAAAATTATTACTCATTCTGATGCACAGTCACAGTTTCTTCAGCAGACAAAATGAACTGATAACATATGCAGCCACATTGAGGTAATCCCTCCCCTGCCCATCAGTAAGAAGACCGTTGGACTTTTTTTCATGACAGGAGGCTAAGTTTGGAAAGTTCTTGCCCCCTAGGGTGTGAAGTCAAACCCTTCCTCACCTCCCTGTGCTCCTCCCGCCCCCTCCCAGGAATTGAGTAACTAAGGATCAGGAAATGTTATGTTGCCAGAGTTACTATCTTCAGTTAAAGGTGTTAAACTGAGCACCCGCCTGTCCTTTTCCTGTGGATGGTGTATTAGTCAATCAGCCCCAACCTAATGATTCAATTGACTATTAAAAATCCCCATGGTGTTTTGTTGGTGCCCTTGCCAATTTTCCTCTCTTAAAACAACAAAGAAAAGCTGCCGCTCTGGCGACTTCCCTCATTGTAGTTTGTGGAAATCATTGTGCAACATAACTGCTGCATTTGTCGACATTACAGACACGTTACTTCAAAGTAATTAATTGTATGTGTCATACTGTTAAATGTTCCTTACAGACATGATAATGTAGCATATATTTATGCTGCTCTCTTCTTTCCAGTTTACTCAGGTTACAGTGGATTAAAGTGTAATAATGTGAGTCATCATTAGTGGAGGAGGTTCTGACAATAACCCCCTGATCTTCAAGTTGATCTTTAGACGAAACAAATTCAACTCATGTTAAAGCTAATGCCAAGCACTGGAGACAGCTATTTGTAGACAGCTGGCATCCTTCTGCTAAATTTCCATCGTCTGCTTTTCCATGGCAAACAATGTATTTGGTCAGAGTTCCAGAGTTCTGGAAAAAGAACAGCAGCAAACATGGAACTGGGACAAAAGGAGAAGTATTCTCCTGGAAAGGCCCAGAATTCTCAGCTTTGTTCCCAATGGGAAAGCTGGAAGATCAGGTGAGGAAATGTTTTCTCTGCTCCTGGTGGGGAGGTTGTGTTGTAGCAGTAATGTCACTGGGCTTGTAATCCAGAGCTCCGAGGGTAATTTTCTGGAGATGTGGGTAGATGTTTAAACTTGAGGTCAGTTCAAAAACATATGAACCCATTGCCAACCTCTGCTAATCCCATTATTTAAAATGTCACTTTCAGGGGAGGAAATCTGCTACCATATCTGGGGCCTTCCCTACATGTGACTCCAGACCATAGCCATGTGAATGACTCTTAACTGCCCTCTGGGCAATTAGGGATAGACAGTAAATGCTGTCCTAGCTAGTGATGACCTCATCCCATGAATGAATGGAAACCAAAGGTTTAAAATTCCTGTTGGCCGGGACTAATGAATTCCTGCGTTCAGAAGATGCATGAATTGGGTCTTTAAGCAGGTATCTTTGAACAGGTAGAATTTGGAGTTCTCCCTGTTGATAGTGATCAAAGGCATGAGTTTGCGTGTGTGTTTTTTTAATGCGTATTGAGACATGGCCATTTGATTGATGCGCACTCAGTGCGTTAGCTGTCTAGGTTGTCGGTCAGCACTCTGCCATACAGCAACATTTTTTAATTCATTCATGAGATGAGAGTATCGCTGGTTAGACCAGCATTTATTTCCCATCCCAAATTGTCCAGATGGGTAAATCCTGTGGGTCTGGAGTCACATGTAGGCCAGACCAGATAAGGACTGCAGATTTCCTTCCCTCAAGGGCATTAATGAACCAGATGTGTTTTTCCGACAATTGAATCATGGTCATCAGTAGACTCTTAATTCCAGATTATTTTTATTGAATTCAAATTCCACCAACTGTCATGGTGGGATTTGAACCGAGTCCCCAGAACATTAGCTGAGTTTTTGGACTAATAGTCTAGCCATAATATCACTAGGCCATTGCCTCCCCTACGTCCACCCTCTATAGTTTGATCTGTGCTGACAGGTATGTCAAGCTGCTTGGATTCTGTGTTGTTCTTTAGCACAGTGAGTCCTGTGAGCCTTTAACAAGTGAAGGAAGTGGCAAGGTGCCAAAAGGCAGGGAGGTTGTCAGCATCAGCCAAGTGAGGGAGCGCGAATAGAGCAAGAGAGCAGCTCTGAGATGCAGCCCAGTCCATTCCATGAGCTGAGTGCTTGACTCTGCACACTGGCCCAGCAAGAGACAAACATTGAGAGTCAAAAAGTGCAGCGCTGGAAAAGCACAGCGGGTTAGACAGCATCCAAGGAGCTGGAGAGTTGACATGTCGAGTATAAGCCCTTCATCAGGAATGTGGGGTGGAGGGGAAAAAAGGCTGAGAGATAAATGGGAGGGGGCTAGGGCGGGGGGAAAGGTAGCTGGGAATATGATAGGTAGATGAAGGTGATAGGTCAGAGCGGAGGGTGAAGTGGATAGGTGAGAAAGAAGATGGACAGGTAGGGCAGTTCAAGAGGGCGGTGTCATGTTAGAGGGATGGATCTGTGATAAGGTGGGGGGAGGGGAGGTGAGGAAACTGGTGAAATCAACGTTGATCCCGTGTGGTTGGAGGGTGCCAAGGTGGAATATAAGGCGTTCTTCCTCCAGTCATCAGGTGGCTAGAATCTGGTGGTGGAGAAGGCCCAGGACTTGAGTGTTCTTGGTGGAGTGGGAGGGAGAATTGAAGTGTTCAACCACACAGCGTGGGGTTGTTTAGTGCATGTGTCCCAGAGATGTTCTCTGAAATGTTCCACAAGTTGCGTTCTGTCTCCTCAATGTAGAGAAAACCACACTGAGAACAACGGACGCAGTAAATGACTTGTGTGGTGGTGCAGGAAAATCTCAGTCAGAGGTGGAAGGCTCCTTTGGGGCCTTGGATGGAGGTGAGGGGTGAGGTGTGGGCGTAGGATTTGCACTTCTTGCGGTGGCAGGGGAAGGACCCAGGAGTGGAGGGTGGGTTGGTGGGGGGCATGGACCTAACAAGGGAGATGTGGAGGGAATGGTCTCTGCAGAACGCAGATAGGAATGGGGAGGGAAATATATCTCTGGCAGTGGGGTCTGTTTGTAGGTGGTGGAAATGTCGGAGGATGGTGCATTGTATCTGGAGGTTTGTGGGGAGGAAGGTGAGGACCAGGGGGCTTCTGTCCTTGTTGTGATTGGAGGACTGGGGTTCAAGGGTGGAGGTTGTGGTTGTGGTAATTTGGCACACCGACTTCTATGCTGCTGAAGCCAGACGCCAACTCATGGACACCACCTCCTACTGCCCCCCTGACCACCAAACTATCATCTTCCAGATCATCCACAACCTCATCACCTCAGGAGATCTCCTACCCACAGCCTCCAACCTCATAGCCTAGGAATCCTGCACTGCCCGATTGTATCTCCCACCCAAGATTCACAAACCTGACTGCTCTGACCGACCCATTGTCTCTGCCTACTCCTGCACCACTGAACTTATCTCCTCACACCTTGACACCATCCTGTCCCCCTTGGCCCAGGAACTCCCACATATATTCGAGATACCACCCATACACTCCATCTCCTCCATGACTTTCGGTTCCCCAGCCCAAAATGCCTTATCTTCACCTTATACACATCCATCCACCATGACGAAGGTCTCCAAGCCCTCAGTTTCTTCCCCTCCTGCCTCCCCAACCAATACACTTCCATTGACACCCTCATTCGTTTGGCTGAACTGGTCTTCATCCTCAAAGATTTCTTCTTTGAATCCTCCCACTTCCTCCAGACCAAACGGGTAGCCATGGGCACCCGCAAGGGCACCAGACTCTTTGTCAGGTACGTGGAACAGTCCATCTTCTGCAGCTACACCGGCATCATACCCCACCTTTTCCTCCGCTACATCGATGACTATGTTGGTGCTATCTCATGCTCCCATGAGGAGGTTGAACAGTTCATCAACTTCAAGAATACCTTCCACCTTGACCTCAAGTTTCCCTGGACTTTCTCGAACACCTCCCTCCCCTTCCTGGACCTCTCTGTCTCCATGTCAGGTGACCATCTCAACACTGACATCTACTTCAAACCCACTGACTCCCACAGCTACCAGGACAACACCTCCTCCCACCCTACCTCCTGTAAAAACGCAATCCCTTACTCCCAATTCCTCTTCCTCCACCATATCTGTTCCCAGGAGGACCAGTTACACCATAGAACATCCCAGATGGTCTCCTCCTTCAAGGACCGCAATTTCCCCTCCCATGTGGTCAACGATGTCCTCCAGCGTATCTCCTTCATTTTCCATACCTGCGCCCTTGAACCCCCCTCCTCCAATTGCAAAAAGGACAGAACACACGCCCTGCCACCACCATCTCACCTTCCACCCCACCAACCTCCAGATGTATCACATCATCCTCCGCCTTTTCACCCCTACAAACAGATCCCACCACCAGCGATATATTTCCCTCCTCACCCCTATCCGCATTCCACAGAGAGCACTCCGCAACTCCCTTGTTAGGTCCATGTTAAACCCCCACGCCCACCCCCCACTCCCAGCACCTTCCCCTGCCACTGCAACAAGTATAAAACCTGCACCCATACCTCCCCCCAGCCCCTTACCTCCATCCAAGGCCACAAAGGATCCTTCCACATCCAGCAGAGATTTACCTTCACCACCAAACACTCCATCTACTGTGTCCGTTTCTCTCGATGTGGTCTCCTCTACACTGGGGAGACAGAACACCAACTTGCGGAGCATTTCAGAGAACATCTCTAGGACACGCACTAAACAACCCCACCGCCCCATGGCCGAACGCTTCAACTCCCCCTCCTACTCCACCAAGAACATGCAAGTCCTGAGCCTCCTCAACCACTAAATTCTATCCACCTGACACCAGGAGGAAGACCGCCTTATGTTCCACCTTGGGATCTTCCAACCACACCGAATCAATGTCAATTTCACCAGTTTCCTCATCTCCCTTCCCCAGACCTTATCCCAGATCCAACCCTACAGGTTGACACAGCCCACTTGAACTGTCCTACCTCTCCATCTTCCTTCCAACCTGTCCACTCCACCCTCCACTCCGACCGAACACCATCACCCCCCGCCCCCCCCCCCCCCCCCACATTCATCTACCCATCGCATTCCCAGCTACCTTCCCTCCAGTCCTATCCCAATCCCATTTCAGCCCTCTTGGGCACCACCCCCCCCCCCCCCGCACCCCCCCACATTCCGGATGAAGAGCTTATACTCACAACGTCACTCTCTGTTCCTTGGACGCTGCCTGACCGGTTGTGCTTTTCCAGCACCACACTTTTTGATTCTAATCTCCAGCATCTGCAGTCCTCATTTTCTCTCGAGACAAACGTTGACTTCTCCACTTCCTGATCTGACTGGCTTGCTGTGTTCTTCTAGCCTCCTGCTTGTCTACTGTGTCCTGGCAGTGGCATTGTGGATGAGAGGTGTTAATACACTCCGCAAAGTGCAGTGTTGCTGAACCTGATATGGATTGGTGATGTGCCATGAGGATGCAGTGAGGCTGGCTGTGTTGGATGCCAATGCCTACAGATGTGTGTGGTCACTGTCGATGGAACGTGCTATGGGACACCAGTGCTGGGTATCCAAGATGGAGATGCGGACAAGCGCCTGGTGAGCTGGAGTCAGCAGGTACCTGTTCAAACTTCCATCTCGGGAATTTTTGGCATGTTGTTTCTATCGATAAGTGGGAGAACAGGAAGCTGCATATTAGTAAGATGAGATTGGGTAGTAATAAGGGTGACGATGAGTGATAATTCTCTATAGTAAGCCTCTCTTTGCTCATAGAAACAATCTCATTTTGATGTCCAGGGCTTGGTTGGAAAATGTCACATCTTGGTTTCAGCATTGAGAAGGTCACTCAAAATATCATCCAATTTTCCCAAATTTCCCACCATAGCCCACGTCATTCAGGGCCTGGGACCATTCTGCTCTCTGTAACAATGCCTCTGTGTCAATATAACCTGTAACTAACAAGCAATTGACTGTATTCCAGTAATAGTGAGGCACCCTCTCATGCAGTGGTTTCCCTTGAGCATATTAGACCCTGGACTTTCTGAGAATGGTTGGCAGTCACCTTCAGTATAAGCCGCAGCTTGCCTGGAGCAGTGAGCCGGAATGGCCACACAGCAGTGATCAACATTGGCTCCCAGTCTGACAATACCTTCAGTTTAAAATCTTCATCCTTGTTTTCAAATCCCTCCATGGCCACACTATGTCCCTCATTGTGAAACCTCCTCTCAGGTCTCCACACTAAATCTGACATCTTCCAGGTGTATCCCCAGTTTCCATCCCACCATCACTTGGTCATTGTGCCTTCCGCTACTGAGGTCCCGAACTCTTCCCTCACAAAACCTCTGTCTCCTCCTTCAAGTTGTTTATTCAAAACCCATGTCCTTTGCTAAGCTTTTGACTATCTGTCCCCCTCTCTCCAGTGCCTTGGTATGAAATTTGTTCAATATCATTCCTACTAAGTGTTTCATTATGTAACACGGTGATGTTGTGGACACAATCCTACTGGGGTACAGTATGTCTTCAGGCCAAGTGGTGAATGAAGGAACAATGAAGTTAAAGCTCTTTAGTTCGGGACAACACTCATAAAACAGTTTGGCTATCTCACCGCCAAGCCTTAACGTATTTGTATGCACCTCAGAACCTTCAGAATTATACTACACTGAAAGTCATTACAAGAATCATTATGCAATGACCTTTAGTACAACAATTTAATGGCATAATTTAAATGAAATGAAATGTATTTCCTCCTTGATGGTTCCATGTTGGTAGTCAAATCATAGAGTGAATAACTATATGGGGCATTTGCACAGTTAATTACAATATGCTTTGTGTTACCTCCACACAAGATTTTAAGTGTCTCATCTTTGCTGTGAAGACCTATTTTCATTTCTTTGAATAAAAGGAGGGTGGATACTGGCCGTACGTACCTTCTTTCAAAGTGCTATGCTTGTTAACAAACTCTCCACTTGGGCTGAAGTTTCAAAGTGGTGATCCACCTCTGAAAATCAATCGTGACCTGTGCGGTGTTTTTGAGACGCAAAGTGTGGCCGCAAAGATTTCAGTCCTTGCGCGAATACGATAGTCAATGTTTACGGCACACAATGGCACGTTGTATTTACAAATCCAGAGGCCAGCCGAGATGATTGGGACCATTGACCCTGGCTTGTCGTTCCCTCCTTTGAGCAACAATGTCAAGTCGCTGTTGTGTTGATCCTTGCTTGCTTTAGCTGAAGTTGGCTCTGGCTCATCCAGGAACTTTCCAAATCCGATATGAATCAGGACCTCACCATGTCATCCAATCACTCATTAAACCATCATTGGATCGAAATCATTTTAAAGCAGTCCTTTCCCAATGGTTAGTCCTGATAACAACAGGTAGGCATTGATCTGAGATGCTTTGTTGATTTGAGAATAGCCCTTATAGCTTTGATCCACACCTCTTATTGTGGCAAGGTCGGTATCCACTAGGATGTTGAGGTGATTAAATGTTGGCTTGCATTACAAGAATCTGATTCAATAAGTGACTGTTGTTTGTTTTGTTAAAGAAATGAATATATTAAGGGATGTCTGCCTTATTCTGAGTGTGTACTGTTTGTGCCAGTCAATGTAATGATAAGATCCATCATCATATCCAAGAGGACATGAATCAATCACTCCAGTTTATATTTATTTCTGAATCTTTCTTTCTTAAGGACTGCTTAAACTGGACTAATCTGCCGCAATCTACAAACAATTGACCCTCCTCATTGCCCCTGCGATGGGAGCTGTCACTTTATCCACCTTCAACAATGACCAGGTCCATTTTCAACACAAGGAGCTTACATGTACATTATAGAGAGATGTTAAATTATCACAGACATGTGCATGTTAATTTGCTTGACAGCCTGAACAACTCTTTAATGTTAACCAACTCAGGCCAAGCCAGCAGGTTTAAGTCTCCAATTGTTTGTGGTGAATGAAAAGATGATTCAGTTCATCATTAACTTGCCACACCATTGATGTCTTGTTGAAACCAGTGGCTCCTTTTCCTGCCTTCACCTCAAAGTTGTATCATGTTGTTTCCTGTTGACTCTGGAACCCCAGCCCACTTCTTTTCAAAATCACTGAGCCAAGTCCACACTCGTTGCTTTAAATGTCAAATTATTAGTGGCATTTGGTTCATGGCATCATTTATTTTGATCACTGACTGAACAGAAGTGAGAACTGGATCAGATCTGGATTGTGTCACATCGCTGAGTGCACAGATGATTGAAAGAAGGCTTTATTACCTACACCCATTTAAGCAAGTTGGATGTTCATATTTTAAATTTTAGAATATTAACACATTAATTTGAATAATTTAACAATTCCATCCTCCATGACACACACAGCTGTTGGAAGAGCCAAGGTTTGGAAGAGCTGTGGCTTAAACTGAAGAGCTGATTTCACCCAGAGAGCATTCCCAACTCTCTTCCACAGAATACTGCGTTTACACCGTTTCCTTTACTGAGGAATTTCCCTTGGAGAATTACCCACCTACAATCTGACACTCTGGCATAAGTGGGGACTGCCGATGCTGGAGATCAGAGTCAAGATTAGAGTGGTGCTGGAAAAGCACAGCAGGTCAGGCAGCATCCGAGGAGCAGGAAAATCGATGTTTCGGGCAAAAGCCCTTCATCAGGATTGAGGCAGGGAGCCTCCATTCTCCCCCTCTCTCTACAAGGATCTCAGTGAGTCCCTCTCTCTCTCACTGCAACCCCCAGATCATCTCCTCTTCCTGAAGCTCTTCAACCAAGTCCTGAAACAGACTGAACTCTTAGCTGCCTTCTCCCTAGCCCCATCCCCCTCCTATTTATCTCTCCACCCGTAGAAGATACAAGCAGGAGTGGTCCATTTGGCCCTTCGAGGTTCCTTCACCATTTAAAACGATCATGACCAATGATAGAGCTCGATCCTTAATCCCGCCCTCCCCCATACCCCTTGATCCCTTTCACCACAAGAGCTCTATCTAACTCTTCCTGGAAAATCTTTTGGCCTTAGCCACCTGTATGGCAGTCAATTCCACAGGGTCACTGCACTCTGAGTGAAGACATTTCACCTCACTTCAGTGCTAAAAGGTTTACCCCTTATCCTTAAACTATGACCCTGGTTCTCGACTCTCCCACCATCAGGAAAGTTCTTCCTGCCTCTAACCTGTTTAGTCCTGGTAGAATTTTATAGGTTTCTATGAGATTGCTCCATGATTCTTCTGAACTCTGAATGCAATCATAAGCAACTCAATCTCTCCTCTTATGTCAGTGCTACCATCATGGGAGTCAATCTGGTAAATCTTTGCTGCACTCCCTCACCCTTCCTCAGATGAGGAAACCAAAGCTGCGGCCAATATTCCAGCGGTGACCCCGCCAGTGCCCTGTATAAATGCAGCGAGACGTTCGTGTTCCTGCACTCTCGTCCTCTCACTAAGAATGCCAAATTTTGCCGTTTCTACAGGCTGCATTGAGTGCACAGAAATGGCCAGGCCTTGTTGAAATTCTTTCACCTGCTATTTTAATGACTGTCCTGCCCAGTAAAGCCATTTCGAATTTATAAGTTTAAACATTTTGGCATGTATTTGTCTGGAACCAGCCCCCTCTTTTAAAAATCTATGTTAAATGCCTATCAAGGTGGCCATTGAGGTTGGGAGTCTTTCCCAATTTCTGCATCGATTCAGATCTACTTGAAGTCTTTGAAAAGTTGAATGACTATGGCTGAGGCACCTCCTCGATGAGACACAACATGATTTGTGTAATTCACATCTCCTGTTGTTTGTGAAAAGGAATCAAAATCCGCACAGTCATAGATTCAAAATCTACAAACTCCGAGACTCATCTCTGAGCTTGAAACTTAACAAAGAGAGTTGTAGAGAAAACCATTTTCACATGAGTCCATGTGAATACCTATCCCTCTCATCTGCACCAAGTTGTGTTGTAACGGCTTGTAACTCCAGCCCATCCATTCCAATGAGATCTGGGTGTTTTGATGTATGAGGTGCTAAAGGTAAGTGTGTAGGTGTGGCAGGCAGTAAAGGAGACAAATCGCATGTAGGCGTTCATCGTGAGAGGGTTTGAGTGCAGGAACAAGTATGTCTTGTTGTAATTATACAGGGCATTGGTGGGATCACCGCTGGCTGTATAACAGAAATGGTGATTGGCAATCCCATGACCAACTGTTCTTACTCCAAATCCCAGGGAGAAATGGGTCAGTTTGCAAACAGCATAGGCCGCAACATGAATGCCTTTAGACTACAGTATGGAAGGAGGCCATTTGATCCATCGAATCGGCACCCACCCTCCAAACAGCATTTCACCCAGACCCAACCTATCCCTGTAACCCTGCATTTCTCATGGCCAATCTATCCAACCTGCACATCTTTGGATTGTGGGAGAATCCATAGGATCCCTACAGTGTGGAAACAGGCCCTTCAGCCCAACAACTCCACACCTACCCTCTGAAGGGTACCCCACCCAGACCATTCCCCCTTCCCTATGCTTACCCATGACTATTGTACTTAACCCACACATCCCGGAACACTATGGGCAATTTAGCATGGCACTATCAGCTTGACTCCAGGTCTTCAGCCAGCTGCCTGAGATCTGTTTAGAGAACCAAGCAACTCTCGCATTGGTTTCATTGTCCATTCCCATGAAGGGATTATGCCTGAAATGTCGACTCTCCTGCTCCTCAGATGCTGCCTGGCCTGCTGTGTTTTTCCAGCGCCACACGTTTCGTCTCTGACTCTCCAGCATTTGCAGTCCTCACTTTCTCCCATTCCCATTGACACTCTGATGTGGAGTTATGGCCTTCAGATGTAATGGAGCACACTTAGAATAGAACATAGAACATAGAACCATACAGCACAGGAACAGGTTGTCCAGCCCACAATGTTGTGCTGAACATGATGCTAAACTAAACTACTCCCTTTCACCTGCCCTTGGTCCATACCCCTCCATTCCTTGTATATCCATGTGCTTATCTAAAGCCCCTGAAATGCCCCTCTCGTACCTACCTCCACTACCATCCTGGCAGTGCATTCCAGACTCCGACCACCCTCTGTGTATAAAACCTAATCTGTACATCTCCTTTGAACTGCCCCCCTTGAATGCATGCCCTCTTGTGTTTATTTCCAATTAAAATATTACGACTCTGATTAACTAAACATCTTTTACTTTTGCAAGCAATGGAGTTGAGGAGAGTTATAGGTTGAAAGCAATATGAGATTTAGGGCAAGTGTGATTCATTTTAAAGCAACTTTAAATAATCTCCCTTGACTTCTCTTTACCCTCCAATCTTTCTTGCTTTGTCCATCCTTTTCTGGAGATTGGGACCCATGGATGCAGTGCAATTCTACAACGCACTGGTGAAACTGTGAAGAGAGTTGTAAACTAGGTTTACAAAATTATGAGGGGCATGGATAGGATAAATAGACAAAGTCTTTTCCATGGGGTTGGGGAGTCCAGAACTAGAGGGCATAGGTTTAGGGTGAGAGGGGAAAGATATAAAAGAGACCTAAGGGGCAACTTTTTCACACAGAGGGTGGTGCGTGTATGGAATGAGCTGCCAGAGGATGTGGTGGAGGCTGGTACAATTGCAACATTTAATAGGCATTTGGATGGCTATATGAATAGGAAGGGTTTGGAGGGATATGGCCGGGTGCTGGTCGGTGGGACTAGATTGGGTTGGGATATCTGGTCGGCATGGACGGGTTGGACTGAAGGGTCTGTTTCTGTGTTGTACATATTTATGACTCTATGAGCCCGCTCTGAACTTCCATAAAAGCTGTAGTGCTTTTGTTTTTGTGTGTGTGTTATTTAATTCAGTACTTCCCAAATATTTTTCCACTCTAACCCCATTTCCAGACTTGAAGATAGCTGTGACCCCTTGATGAGGGGTGAGGGCAAGAGAAGACCTTTGAGAGCTTTAACTGAAGGAATGGTAACAGTATGGGTGGCTCTTATAGATTCTTTGAGGGTTTAATATTCACAACACAATCAGCGAAGGCTTATGAATCTATCTTGTGTTGTGTGACCTGACTGATGACTACTCTTCAAAGACCGCAATATCCCCCCAGATGTGATCGACGATGCTATCCACTGCATCTCCTCCACTTCCCGTTCCTCCACCCTTGAGCCCCGCCCCTCCAATCACCACCGGGACAGAACCCCACTGGTCCTCACCTTCCACCCCACCAACTTCCAGATACGTCGTATCATCTTTCGTCATTTCGTCATTCACCTAAAAACAGACCTCAGCACCAAGGATATATTTCCCTCCCCTCCCCTATCAGCGTTCCGGAAAGACCACTCCCTCCATGACTCCCTCGTCAGGTCCACACCCCCCACCAACCCAACCTCCACTCCCGGCACCTTCCCCTGCAACCGCAAGAAATACAAAATTTGCACCCACACCTCCCCCCTCACTTCCCTCCAAGACCCCAAGGGATCCCCCATATCCATCAGAAATTCACCTGCACCTTCACACACATCATTTACTGCATCCGCTGCACCCGATGTGGCCTCCTCTACATTGGGAGACAGGCTGCCTACTTGCGGAACGTTTCAGGGAACACCTCTGGGACACCAGGACCAACCAACCCAACCGCCCCGTGGCTGAACACTTTAACTCCCCCTCCCACTCCGCCAAGGACGTGCAGGTCCTTGACCTCCTCCATCGCCAGACCATAGCAACACGACGCCTAGAGGAAGAGCGCCTCATCATCCGCCTAGGAACCCTCCAACCACAAGGGATGAACTCAGATTTTTCCAGCTTCCTCATTTCCCCTCACCCCACCTTTTCACAGTCCCAACCCTCAGACTCAGCACCGCCTTCCTAACCTGCAATCTTCTTCCCCACCTCTCCGCCCCCACCCCCTCTCCGGCCTATCACCCTCACTTTGACCTCCTTCCACCTATCGCATTTCCAACGCCCCTCCCCCAAGTCCCTCCTCCCTACCTTTTATCTTAGCCTGCTGGGCACACTTTCCTCATTCCTGAAGAAGGGCTCATGCCCGAAACGTCGATTCTCCTGTTCCTTTGATGCTGCCTGACCTGCTGCGCTTTTCCAGCAACACATTTTTACGCTCTGATGACTACTCACTGGCTAGTTAGTCATGGCAATGCTAGACAGAGGGACAGAGGCAACTGATCAAGGTTTAATGCAGGAACAAGATGAAGGCGCCATTGTTCCAAAGTTCAATGTGCAATTGTTCCTTTTTATTTGAATGGAGTGAATGACTGGTCTCAGTGTGGCCAACAACGTTATCCATCCATATTCCCAACTGGAGGAGACCCATCCCAACCATGACTCTGTGAAGAAGTGACACTGTAAGTACAGGTGAGTTGCAATTCAGAATTATTGATCGAGGTTTTAAGAAATAAACAGGTTATTTTCTCATAGAAACAAGGAAGCTATCTTTCCATGTACTGACATGAGAAATCAAACGTACATTAAAATATTGGGATGAAACACATACTATTACAAACTGAACCTATATTTCATTAGCTTTACACAGTTGTAAGAATGGTCAGCCTGCCTGTTAGTTCAGGTCCTTGAGCTGGATCATCTCTTAAAACAGCTGTGAGCCAGGCTTTTGGCTGCAGGAATATGAGTGCTCATATCTACAGCTGCCGCGCTCTCTAACTCTCTACAGATAATTCATGAATATTTTAGCAGAGCATCAATTTCCCTATTCTAACATCCTAAACTGATTATTCTGACAAAGACCGGAAGAGCTGCAGATACAGGAAATCATAAACAGAAGCAGAAATTGCTGGAAAAGCTCAGCAGGTCTGGCAGATTCGGTGGAGAGAAATCAGAGGTAACGTTTTGGGGCTGGTGACTGGGTCAGTTCTGAGGAAGGGCTGAGCTTTCCTGGCAAATTTCTTTTTCTGTTTCTAACTATTCTGACATCATCACTAACGTCCATTGGTCATCTTGAGCAAATTCTACTTTGTCAACCTGACAATACTCTCTTAATTGTCGAATACTGGAAATTTTTTCTTCTCCGTCCTCTTTTCACCTTTCCCAGTTTTGTTTTAACTTTTGAAATATGCATTCCAAATGTCCCACCCACTTCCCCTCATATTTATCTTTATCTTTTATTTACCTTTTCCCAGATCAAGGGATTATGGAGATAACAAGGAGGAATTATTGATTTATTTGGGCTCTTCCTCTTATAACCATGAGCGTGGCTTTTAGCTTGTGGCTTGTTTATTTCTGACTTGGCCCTGTATGAGGAGAAAGTGAGGACTGCAGATGCTGGAGATCAGAGCTGAAAATGCGTTGCTGGAAAAGCGCAGCAGGTCAGGCAGCATCCAAGGAGCAGGAGAATCGACGTTCCTGAAGAAGGGCTGATGCCCGAAACGTCGATTCTCCTGTTCCTTGGATGCTGCCTCACCTGCTGCGCTTTTCCAGCAACACATTTTCAGCTTTGGCCCTGTATGAGCCTACGACTGCAAACAGCAGAAATGATAAACTTAACTTTAAATCAATATTTTTAAAATCTATACTGGTGAAACACCTCGGAGAAGATTTTGGTCCTTTGGTATTGAGGTTAACTAAATGTGCTCATTTGTTAGCTAAGAGAGTTGAAATCTTTACTTCATACAAACCTATTTTACCCCAACTTAGTTTGTAGTTTGCATTAAACTGAAATCTACAGTTTAAATTCTGTAGTTGCTGGCCTTAAGCAAGACTCATTTCAAGGTTTTACAGTGAATCAGCAATTGGATTAATAACAAGCTGAATCTAGACCATTTCTCGGAGGGCTCCTGTGGTGCAGTGGTAGTTATAGTGTCATAGAGATGAACAGCACAGAAACAAACCCTTTTTGGTCCAATCCGTCCATGCCGACCAGATATTCCAACCTAATCTAGTTCCATTTGCCAGCATCTGGCCCATATCCTTCCTATTCATATATCCATCCAGATGCCTTTTAAATGTTGTCATTGTACCAGCCTCCAACACTTCCTCTGGCAGCTCATTCCACACACGCACTACCCTCTGTGTGAAAAAGTTGCCCCTTAGGTCTCTTTTATATTGTTTCCCTCTCACCCTAAATCTATTCTCTCTAGTTCTGGACTCCAACTATGTCTGTTTACCCTATCCATGCCCCTCATGATTTTATAAACCTCTATAAGGTCACCCCTCAGCCTCTGACATTCCAGGGAAAACAGCCCTAATCTATTCAGCCTCTCCCTATAGCTTAAACCCTCCAACCCTGGCAACATCTTTGTAAATCTTTTCTGAACCCTTTCAAGTTTCACAACATCCTTCTGATAGGTAGGAGACCAGACTTGCATGCAATATTCCAAAAGTGCCCTAACCAATGTCCTATACAGCCGTAACATGAGTGTTCCTACCAAGCCAAGAGGTCCATGTTGAAGTTCCGCCTGCTGCATAACATCTCTGAACAAGTTGATCAGGAAACTATCTCAACACATTCTCTTAGGGGCATATAAATTCAGCTCGCAAACTCTATTCAATCCAGCACCAAATATTAGATTAGGTTTGATTCCCTACAGTGTGAAAACAGGCCCTTCAGCCCAACAAGTCCACACTAACTCTCTGAAGAGTAACCCACCCAGACCCATTTCCCACTGACTAATGCACCTAACACTATGGGCAATTTAGAATGGCCAATTCACCCAACCCACACAGATACAGGGAGAATGTGCAAACTCCACACAGATAGTTGCCCAAGGCTGGAATCGAACCTGGGCCCCTGGTGCTGTGAGGCAGCAGTGCTAACCACTGTGCTTTGTACCACCCCATGCGCATGTTGTTGAGTAAGAAAGAACATCTGAAAGTTTCCCTCCAGAGTTAGTGTTGGAACCATTTCTTTTCTTGTTACATAGTTTGTGGATGATGGGGTTTTGCAATGTGATGTGTGAAAAGTGAACAGAGTAGTTAGAAACCTTAGGAGGTTTATCTCTGCCGTGTACAATTATCGGCATGACACTTTAGGATGGCAGTCAGAGTCCAAGGGAAGGGCTAGCTGAGAGCAGAGGCGAGAGGTTCCATGGGGACAAACTGGAATTGTACGCCTTCAGGCAAAGAGTCTTGTGGGGAGACCGTTCAAAATGGTAAGGGTTTTGATACAGCAGGCCAGGTTTCTCTGGTAGCTGGGTTATCACGTCATATGGCACGGAAACAGACCCCCTCGGTCCAACCAGTTCATGCTAACCATAATCCCAAACCAAACTAGTGCCACCTGCCTACGCTTGGCCCATATCCCTCCAAACACTTCTTACTCATGGATTGTTCACCAAATAGCTCCATTATAAAGTATTGATGAAGGAAGTATCGGGGAAACAAGGAAATAATTTCACACACGGGATTGATATTATTGCTCGGAGAATTGCAATTGTACATGGTGTCTGAGCGGGCTTGACATGGTCATGTGACCTCTTGCCTTGCTGTAAATTCTTAACTTGAGTTGCTGGCAGCCATTGAACACAATGCTTGAAACATAACGCGAGAAGAATAAAGTGGAGACCGAGGAAGTGATCTTTATCAGAGCTGTAAGAGCACCGGCTACTTCTTTATAAAGGAACACAACAAAGAAGAATTAAAACCACAGCCTGGGACTTTGAGGGGCTGGGTGAGTCAGGTTGATCAGAATGTTCCCTTCCCTGGCAATGAAAGGAGAGATGAGACACAATTGAAATTTGTTTCCACCCTCATTGGCAACACCATGAAATAGTTACATAAATAAATAAGACTGAGCAAATTTTAAAAAGCAATTCACAACAGAGCTGGGGAAAAGGTGCCACAAATCCTACTGCATCTTAAATCTCCCAGGGAAGCATAAGAGGCTGACTTCAGAAATCGTGAAGGCTTCGAAGACCTATTTTGAACCCCAGCTTGTTGCTACTTCTGAACAGTGTGTGCACACTAAGGGCGCAGACAGAGACTATTGATCAGCATGTGGACAGACCCGATAGATCTAGCTGAATCCTTTTGGGTTTGGACAATTAAAAGATGACCCCCATTAGAGATTGGAGTGTCTTAGGCATAAGAGATCCTTGCTGTGAAAGTACGATTGCTGGGAATGGAGAACCATCAGTGTTGAAGGCAAATTCATTTCAAAGACTGATGTCATGCTGCGCTCTCTTCCAATAGCAAAAAAAAAGTTATCGCAAGAGTGAGACCAAAATCAAGGTAAAATGATGCAAAGCCAAATTTCATTTTGATCAAATAGCCAAACCATTGCCAGAGCATACCATTGGAGAGCATTCAGAGTACAAATATTCAATACACTCAACAGATTCAGCCATGTGGTAATTTGAGGAGTTGTCACCTCAGTTATGATGAATGCAAATGGCCAGGTATATACTTACAATTGCAAACATATAAGTAAAGCGAGAGAAGCTGTCCTTCATTGCAGACAACTGACTGTGAACCTTACTATCTGCACATGCGCAGAATGATCTTCAGCCCAGTATAGAGAACACTTTTGCAATCTCGTGTGTCCCCTTAGGAAATTCTAGACTCTTAGCCTCCAGTAAGGAGAGTCTAATTACTGAGAAATTAAGTGGAACACATTGCAGTGTGAGGAATGGGCATTTCCTCCTTCTCTTAAAACAATACAAAATTGCACGAAGTGAATTAAATGCCAGCTCCCCAGCTCTCAGTCACCATGAAGTGGAACATAGTGATCACCTGCACCCAGGTAAGGTAAGGTTAGTGTCAATACCTAGAACAGGCACAGAATTCTGATTCTCATTTATGGCTTTAACGGCCTTCACGAAAAGGCATAAAGCATGTTTCCTGAGGGTGATAGCTCATGATTGAGACAGATGCATTGTATCGCAGCTCCATACAAAATCTCTAAACTTTCACTGACTTGGTGTATGAGTGGGGAAAGGAAGCAATGGTCTTTCTGACGGGAGGTGAGCTAACAGGGCATTGAAGGAAGACTCACCACTTTAGACCAGTTCCACGTAGTTTAGATCTGGACACTTCAGACTGCCCTTGACACATTTGTGACCCAGTCTGAGATGTTGCAATGCGTGATGGGGAGACAGATACAAATGTCCTAACAAAGGAGACTTGTACTGGCATTTGATTTTTGCAACTTATTCAATATAATGTTTACTTTGATTGCGAAGACCACAGCACGAGGTGGGGGAAGCAATGCTCCTTTTAATGGGAAACTAATTTGTATGAAATAAATATAAAAATTATAGACAATATTATTTTTGTTGACTTCAGTCTATGCCTTATGAATCACAGAATTGAAGAGACCAGGAATAGCAATGACAACCTATATTGCTATAGCACCTTTAATCATTTGTAACCTCCCAAGAGTATTATGGAGCAAGATATGACATCGGGTCACAGCAGGAGATATTAGGACAGTTGTGCTAAGGTTTGGCCGAAGAGCTAAGGTTTACCCAGTGTCTTAAAGGAGGAACCTGCTCTTAAGAGCTGAAGACGGTCAAGCACGGTATCCCGGAACTCAAGGCCTAAGGTGTGGAGCAATGCTGACAGCTCAGGACTAGAGGACAGCAGACATAACTATCAATGAAGGAGATCTTTCGGTTCACCTTAGCTCACCCGTTCAAGGGAAATAAATGACACACCTCCTCACTTAATGCAACATGTCATTGAACTTACCCTTGAATGAATCAAAGGTTTTAAACTGCACTGCCCCATCTGGTTGAGCAGCTCTCCTTTGCCTCCTTACTGGACTCTACTGGACATATAAGATAATCAGAGGGTTAGATAGGTTGGACAGTAAGAGCCTTTTTCCTCAGATGGTGATGGCTAGCATGAGGGGACATAGCTTTAAACTGAGGGGTGATAAATATAAGATAGATATCAGAGGTAGTTTCATTACTCAGAGAGTAGCAGGGGCGTGGAACATACTGCCTGCAACAGTAGTAGACTCGCCAACCTTAAGGGCATTTAAATGGTCATTGGATAGACATATGGACGAAGGTGGAATAGTGTAGGATAGATGGGCTTCAGATTGGTTTCACGGGTCAGCACAACATTGAGGGCTGAAGGGCCTGTACTGCGTTGTAATGTTCTATGTTCTATGAACTACAAGAGCCAACCTTGCCAGATAATTGAGTTCTCTAACAATAAAGATGAGCTCCTATGTCCCTCACTCTCTCAGTGACTGGGTGGTATCTCTTTAAAGAATTGATTGCGGTGCATGGAAAGAGTAAGTTAAGTCTGTGTGAGCACTTAAAAATACCTGGTGAAAGCTGTCAAAACTCACCAGTCAAACCATTCTCTTTTGCTTACTGAGCAGGGGAACACTGACCTGTTCTCCGAGTGGGACACAAGACCATACCACAGCAATCTATGTGCGATTGAAAAGTTGAAACTCATAATTCAACTTCAAGTCTCTAGTTAATTCTTAGAGTTAAAGGAGGATGAGTTTCAATTAGACAGGCTTACCCAAGCAAATCAGTTTTTATGGATCTTAATAATATATTATTAAATTCCATAAAGAAACTGTCAAAGAATAGCATAGCCGCATGTTGAATTTTACAAATATTCATGCACATCACGCACTCTCAAACTCACAATAAATCTTGTGGACACACACACTCACACACTCATACACATGCACGCACACACACACACACGCACACACACATACACACGTATATACACACACACTCACACACACACACGCACACACACACATACACTCACACATACACACATACACACACAGACACAAACACACACTCACACACACAGACACATACACACATCACACACACAGACACATACACACATCACACACACACAATTACACACACACTCACACACACACACACATGCACACACACTCTCACACATACAGACACACACACATGCGCACACACTCTCAAACACACGCGCACACACACAGACACACGCACAGACATACACATAAACACACACACACACACACTTGCACACACACTCTCACACACGCACACTCTCACACATACAGACACACACACACGTGCACACACACAAACACACACACACACTTACACACACACTCTCACACACGCACACACACTCTCACACATGTACACTCTCACACATACAGACACACACACACACACAGACACACACACTCATACACTAAGATCTCACAATTAATCATCCACACAGACACATCATCACTGTCATGCACTAGGAAGGCAGCAGCGGGAGCTCCCCTCCTGACCCCCCAAAGCCTGTCTATCATCGACAAGGCACAAGTCAGGAGTGTGGATGGCCATCAGTTCCCTGGATGGGTGCAGCTCCAACAACACTCAAGAAGCTTGACACCATCCAGGACAAAGCAGCCCACTTGATTGGCACAAAACCTGCAAGTATCCACTCCCCCCCACCACTGACACTCAGGAGCAGCAGTGTGTACTATCTACAAGATGCACTGCAGAAGTTCACCAAAGAAATGAATTGAATTGAATTGAATTGAATTGATTGTCCCGTGTACCGAGGCAGAGTGAAAAGCTTTGTCTTGCGAGCAACACAGGCAGATCACAGAGTTAAGTAGCATAGATAGTAAATAATAGGGAAACAGCGGTAAAAACAAAACACAGGTACAGGCGAATGTTAAGAGTTTGTGAGTCCATTCAGTATTCTAACAACAGCACGGTAGACACTGTTATAAAACCGGCTGCTGTGTGTGTTTAGGCTTCTGTACCTTCTCCCCGATGGTAGAGGTTGTAGAAAAACATTGCCAGGGTGGGATGGATCTTTGAGAATGCTGGTGGCCTTTCCTTGACAGTGATCCTAAGACAGCACCTTCCTAATCCAGTGGCAGCAGATACATAGGAACTCCACCCCCTACAAGTTCCCCTCCAAGCTACTCACCATCCTGACTTGGGAAACATGCTGTCATTCGTTCACAGTCACTGGGTCAAACTCCTGGTGGCTAAGTGGTTAGCACTGTTGCTTCACAGTGTCAGGGACCTGGCTTCTGACTCCAGCCTCAGGTAACTGCTGGTGTGGTGATCACACATACCCCCCGTGTCTGTGTGGGTTTCCTTCAGGCACTCCGGTTTTCTCCCACAATCCGAAGATGTGCAGGTTAGGTCGATTGGCCATGCTAAATTACTCATAGTATCTAGATTGCCCATTGTGTTTAGGAATGTGCAGGCTAGGTGGATTCGCCAAAGAAATACAGGGCTAGAGTAGGGGGGAGTTGGGTCTGCATGGGATGCTGTCAGATGGTTGGTGTGGGCTGAATGGCCTGTTTCTACACTGTAAGGATCCTATAATCTAATAATGAGCCAGATACTGGAAAATGGGTTTAGTGCGGATGGGTTGGCACAGTCTCTATGGACCAAAGAGCCTCTTGTGCACTACCTGACTCTATGACTGTATGAGCTGAGGTACAGTAATGTCAGCTCCTCAGTGATTTGTTAAAATATTACAGCCACAGGAGAAAGCCATTTGTCCCAAAGAGGCATGTTGGCCTTTCCCTCCAGTTTGTCGATGAAATGATGTGGCCTGGTTTTCCAACACTCTGACGGGCTAGCACCCTCAACTTCCAGCTTGTTCGTGAGTTCATGTGTGAGCTATACATCAATCTACATTCTCTCGGCCGGAGAGATCCAACTGAATCTCAGCTGCTGCACCAACAAACACAAATAATTTCCATTCCACAGCCAAATCGTTTCTGGTTTCTTGGCAGATTCAAGATGAAAATTGTTCAGTAAGCAGGAGTTTTCATCAACATGAACATGAATAAAGCCTCTTTGTCTATCTGACAGAGCTGCTTACTTACTGTCATATCTCATCCAAGGTGATAGGGAACCAAACCACAGCAGGAAATTGTATCATTTATATTACAGAAGCAACTAATTGCAAAATTATTCTTTGTATGTCAAGACAGTGGATGCAGCAACACGTTAGATTTTCAGTACAATCTGACAACTAGGTTACGTTATTGGATCCATCCATTCTTTAAATGAGGAAGATTTTCCTTTGTTGTAAAACCTGGTTAACTCAATCCTCAACGACAATTTGGACTATTCCACTTATGAAGAATGAACACTATCTGCCAGTGAGCTGTTCTCTTGGTCTCAGGTGTATGTGTCACTTTGAAATGAGTGTGTGCGAGAGATTGAGGATGTGCAAGTCAGAGAGTGTGAGAGAGCCCAGACTGTGAGTAAGCAGGACATGTACACGTGCACGCGTCTGGTACCCCTTCACAAAAAACATATCCACGTTTTGTTTTTACTTTTAACCGTGGGATGTAGGTGTCACTGGCTGAGCCAACATTTATTGCCCATCCCTAGTTGTCCTTGAAGATGGTAGTAAGCTGCCATCTTGAACCGCTGCAGTCTGTGTCCTGTGGGTCGGCCCACAAAGCTCTTGGGTAGGAATGGTAGGATTTTGACCCAGTGACAGTGAAGAAATGGCAATGTATTTCCAAGTCAGGATGGTGACATATGTGCGAACATACACACGCACACACACAGGCTGTTCATACACACACACACACACACAAACACACACAGACGCTGTTCATACACACAAACACACACAGACGCTGTTCATATACACACACACACACACACACACACACACACACACACACACACAGGCTGTTCATACACACACACACACACACACACACACACACACACCCAGTTCATATACACACACACACACAGACGCTGTTCATACACATACATAGATAGACAGACACACAGGCTGTTCATACACACACGCAGACGTGCACGCACACATGCACACAAACGAACACACACATTAGATGAGATTCGATTCTCAACAGTGTGGAATCAGACCCTTCGGCCCAACAAGTCCACACCGACCCTCCAAAGAATAACCCACCCAGAGCCACTTCCCTATGACTAATGCACCTAACACTAGGGGTAAATTAGCATGGCCAATTCACCTGACCCTCTCATCTTTGGACTGTGGGAGGAAACCGGAGCACCCGGAGGAAACCCACGCAGACACGGGGAGAATGTGCAAATCCACACAGACAAGTCACCCAAGGCTGGAATTGAACCTGGGACTCTGGTACTGTGAGGTAGCAGTACCAACCACTGAACCACCATACCGCCCACATACACACGCACGCACACACGCACACACATGCACGCACACATACACGTACACACACACACACGCGCACACATATACATATACACACGCATACACACACACACACACACACACACACATACACGCGGCGTGTGTGCGCACACACATACACGGTAAGAACTGGAGAAAAAACAGAAGTGGAAAACCATCTGCTTGCTGAGTCCCATTAAAACAGGAATTACGCTTGCGCTAAGGTCATTTTGAAATGTACATCACCAGAAGCAAATGCAAGTTTCATAGCTGTTGTACCCAGTTTGGTGGCACAGTTGCTCAGTGGTTAACACTGCTGCCTCAGTGCTAGGCACCTGGGTTCGATTCCAGCCTTGAGAGAATGCGCAAACTCCACACTAACTGTCTCCCCCTGCCTGTGCGGGCTTCTTCTGGGTGCTCCGGTTCCCTCCCACAGTCCAAAGATGTGCAGGTCAGGTGGATTAGCCATGCTACTTTGCCCATAGTGTTCAGGGATATGTAGGTCAAGTGGGTTAGCCATTGGAAATGCAGGGATAGGGTGGGTCTGGGTGGGATGTTCTTTGGAGGGTCAGTGTGGACTCGATGGGCTGAATGACCTGCGTCCACACTGTAGGGATTCTATGGTTCTTTGTTTGGCTCTTGTCTCATTTCCACATGATCAGGACTTGGGAGTGTTGACTGACTCTTTCTCTCTCTAACTCTGCTTCTTAAATGGAAATATAAAGAAAAAAGGTAGCTCTACTTACTTGGCATATTTAATAGTCTTTTGATTAATTACTCCCTAATTTATCAATTTATTATTTGAGGTAATCTTTTGCTCAGCAATTTTGTTTATATTTTCTTTAACCTTTTTTCATTTAAACTGTTGTTGAATGGGCTGCCTTTACAGATTTCTGGCAGCTGCTTCTGTGCTTCTTACTGAAGGGAAATGAAAAGCTCATAAAAACGTTGGTATGTTTTGGGAAAGTTTGCAAAAAAGGGGGTGGTTGCTCCAACAGAAACATGTCCCATTACCAATGCTTGGCATATCCAGCATCTGTGTGGAGTCAGAGAGCCAGCGGGCTTGTGTTCCTGCTGATTTTTTTCCTGCCACTTCACTCCGATGGCCAGAGCCTCTGGAATATAGCAGTCTCTGTGCCTGCCCAAAAATCAGCATGCACGGACTCTACAGAGGTCAGTGACCTTTCATCAGTTCTAGAGAAGCGAAAGTGTTGACTTTGCTTCTTTCTCCGCAGTTTCTAGCCTGGCCTGCTGTGTATTTCCAGCATTTTCTGCTTACATCGCTGATTTCCAGCATCTGCACGACTTCCCTCTCTTATTACATGCTCCATGGGAGTGGTCATCCACAACAAGCTTTCTTGGACTCTTCAAGTGAGCGCACTGGTTACCAAGGCCCAACAGCGTCTCTCCTTCCTCAGGCAACTGAGGAAATTTGGCATGACGGTGAATACCCTTGCCAACTTTTATAGGTGCACCATCGAGAGCATTCTGTCTGGATGTATCACTACCTGGTATGGCAACTGTACCATTCAAGATCAGAGACGGTTACAGAGAGTGGTGAACTTGGCCCGGACAATCACAAAGTCCAACCTCCCATCGATAGAATCCATCTACCAGGCCCACTGTCAAGGAAAGGCCGCCAGCATTCTCAAAGATCCATCCCACCCTGGCAATGTTTTTCTACAACCTCTACCATCGGGGAGAATGGACAGAAGCCTGAATACACACACCAGCCGGTTTTGAGACAGTGTCTACTGTGCTGTTGTTAGAATACTGAATGGACTCACAAACTCTTAGCATTCGCCTGTACCTGTGTTTTTGTTTTTGCCACTGTTTACCTATTATTTACTTATCTATGGTATTTAACTCTGTGATCTGCCTGTATTGCTCGCAAGACAAAGCTTTTCACTGTGTCTCGGTACACTTGACAATCAATTCAATTCAATTCAATTCGATTCCATGTTAACCTTTTGTAAGGCTCACTCAGTCTAGTTTCCTAGCTCACAATGTGCTCTGCTCTACATGGGGAAAATGATACACAGACTGGGGTGACCGCTTTGCAGAACACCTATTAACACCAGAACACCATTAAAAATGACCCCGAGCTTCCCGTCCCCTGCCATTTCAACACACCGCCATGTTCCCTGGCCAACATCCCTGTCTCAGGCTTGCTGCAGTGCTCAGCACTAGCTGGTAGGACAGCACCTCATTGTCTGCTTGGAGACTCCTACAGCCTTCAGGACTCAATATCAAGTTCAATAATTTTAGACTCTGGGCACCCTCTCCCATATCCTTACCCTAATCCCCACAGACGAGGCCTTGGTCTCACATGGGCTGCTGCCATAAAAAAAACTATTGTTAGCCACCAATAGTCCCCTTTAGCAGTTATTGATTCTCCCAGGCTAACCTTCACACTTTCTCTTGTCTTTTCCCTTTATCTATCCTACTGCAATTCTCCCTGACTCTCTGGGCTCCATCTCCACCAATCATTTACTTTTTCCCCCTCTTCCCCACCCCCCCAATCCCATCTACAATATATATACCAATTTTTTTTTCCCTGGCCACAATCAGATCACTGGATCCAAAGAAGTGAACCCTGCTTTTTCTCCACAGATGCTGCCTGACCTGCTGAGAT